>NC_044386.1:51422212-52082768 GCF_006542625.1 Nomascus leucogenys
TCCCTGACTCCTTGCACTTCCCCGGTGAGGTGACACCCCACCCTACTTCTGCTCGCCCTTCATGGGCTGCACCCAGTGTCTAACCAGTCCCAATGAGATTAGCCAGTTACCTTAGTTGGAAATGCAGAATTGCCCCCCTTCTGTGTTGATCTCACTGGGAGCTACAGACCAGAGCTGTTCCTATTGGCCATCTTGCCCAGGTCCCCCCAGCTGTGTGATTCTGTTTTGTAGTGCTGAATAGAACCATATCCTAGGGAGAGCAAGTTCTTGGTAGCCTGAGTTATCTCAGTAAGGGCAGCATTTTATACTTGATTCCTATCAGCTCTGGGGTTTATGTAGGTGCACATGGTTTTGGGAATCTACTATTCATTTATGGGGCTGTCTTGAATGGCCAGATAAGCTGTTTCATTAATACCCACTTCTTGTTTGCATGCTTTTATCAGAATACATGCTCTATATTTGGCTTTTCAAGCATTCCACTTATATGTGACCCTTGTCACCCCAACGCTGGCCGTTTTGCAGATTGCTCCTTCTGCTGAGAGCACAGAGGCTCTGTGGAACTTTCTGTGGATTCCTCTGGTCTCCCAATGTCCCTTCATGGGACTCTGAGTGTCCAGTTTCTCAATACGGAAATCTCAGGAAGTAAAGCAAATCCAAGAAAGAGGGGAAACTTTTCCTTTGTCCCCGATGGGAAACTTCACACATTGCCAAGTATTTTAAAGCAAGATTTGACCCTGAACAAAACTAAGAAATAGAAGAAGTTGATGTTTGCAATCTCTTACTTTTTGACCTCCTTTGGTTACCCACACCCCTATAACCCATGGTCATTATGGTTTCCTCAGCTGTCTTCCACTCTCAGCTTCCTCTCCTGCCTTCTCTGGCAGTAGACAAGATGATTTCCAACCTGGACTTCCACAAGCCCACAGTTGCATTGTTATATCAATATATTAATCTAATATCAGTATCATAATGACTGTTAAATAACATAGAACCTTTCCTTAAAAAGTTCCCATTGGACATTATTTTCAGAGGCTTTCTAAAAATACTGCTTTAACCCAAAACATAGTTTAAATGGGAAACTTTTAATCAGAATATTGAAAATATTTTGAATTTTGGGGACCTTTTGTATTTCTTTTGCAACATATTGATCTAATAATACAATCACTTCTAGGAAGCAATCTTAAAGGAATTATCAGACATGTGGACCAAGATTCATTTGTAGAAATGTTTATCACAATTTGTGATAAAGGTCCTATTTTTGGAGAAGGCTCTTGACTTTCACAAGATTTTTGCAAATCTCCAAATTCACAAATCCCATGATAGCTTGTAATTCCTCTCATGAAATGCAGAAAAGTAACTTAAAGATTTAAGTAATCCCTTTAGACTCTTAATTTATATGCTGTTATAATTTATAATGCATTTATAACATCATTAAAAGAAATTCTTACTAAAGCACTCACAGAATGTTTCAGAATCATTTTTCCTTGTTTTCATACAAGTTGGGGGTATCAATATCACAGATGCAGGCCTTGGGAAAATTTAACATTTGACTTTAATTTATCTAAATCTTCTGTTTCCTTGCTAAGAAATATTATCTTCTTAGGCAATTTTTCTTCACTTTCATCACCAGCCCTGTAAATGGGCTTTTATTGTAGGGAGGAGGCAGACCATTCAACACAAAGACACAGTTTTTTTTCTTTTTCTCTTTTCCATCATTTTATTACAGTGACTGCATACAGGGTAACCACTAGAGCATAACACAGTGAATTTGAGATTTAAATTCCAGGTGCTAGGCCAGATTCATTCACTAGCTCAGGGACTCCTCCCACACAGCAGCCATACAGCATTTCAGATTCAGACCAGCACCCCAGAAAAACAACAAATAGAACTGCTTGTCAAGTGGTTGGTGCTCATAGCATTGAGCTCATAGCGAAGAGAGAGAGAACTTAGATTTAAAAACCTACTATGCTTACTTTAGTTTTCATTTAGTCATGTCATTTTGAACCATTCTTTGGTTCCATTATCCATAAAACAGAAATGAAAATCTTCACTTTGCAAATTTATTGTAAGGATCAGTGATAATTTAAGAGCCTGGCACAGGTTGATTTTTTTTTTTCAACTTTTAAGTTCAGGGGTACATGTTCAGGACGTGCAGGTTTGTTACATAGGTAAACGTATGCCATGGTGGTTTCCTAGACAGATCATCCCATCACCTAGGTATTAAGCCCAGCATCCTTTAGCTATTCTTCCTGATGCTCTCCCTTCCCACATCAACATGCTCCAGTGTGTGCTGTATCCCGCATGTGTCCATGTGTTCTCATCATTCAGCTCCCACTTATAAGTGACAACATGCAGTGTTTGGTTTCCTGTTCCTGTGTTAGTTTGCTGAGGATGATGGATTCTAGCTCCATCCATGTCCCGGCAAAGGACATGACCTCATTCCTTTTTATGGCTGCATAGTATTCCACAGTGTATATGTACCACATTTTCTTTACCCAGTCTATCAGTGATGGGCATTAGGCTAATTCCATGTCTTTTCTATTGTGAATAGTGTTGCAATGAACATATGTGTGTGTATCTTTATAATAGAATGATTTATATTCCTTTGGTATATGCCCAGTAATTGTAATGCTGGATCAAATGTTATTTCTGCCTTTAGGTCCTTGAGGAATTGCCACACTGTCTTCCACAATGGTTGAACTAATTTACAGCCCCGCTGTAAGAGTTTCTTTCTCTCCACAACCTTGCCAGGACCTGTTATTTTTTGACCTTTTAGTAACACCCATTCTGACTGGCATGAGATGGTTTCTCATTGTGGTTTTGATTTGCATTTCTTTACAATGATCAGTAATGTTACACTTTTTTTCATATTTTTGTTGTCCCCATTTATTCTTCTTTTGAGAAGTGTCTGTTCATGTCCTTTGCCCACATTTTAGTGGGGGTTGTTGGGTTTTTTCTCTTGTAAATTTGTTTAAGTTCCTTGTAGATTCTGGATATTAGACCTTTGTCAGATGGATAGATTGCAGAAATTTTCTCGCATTCTGTAGGTTGTCTGTTCACTCTGATGATATTTTCTTTAAGTAACTCATTATAAGAAACATAATCCTGGCAAATAGTATGAAACCTTCCAATGCCAAGTAAAAATTAAAAAAATTAATGCCTCACAATAGGGAAAACGAAAATAAATTATGCTACATCTATAATCATGGGCTACTATACAACGATTCAAAATAAGATTCACAACAATTTGATAGGAGAAATTCTCATACTTTACATGGTTAAAAACTGTAAGAACAAGAAGATTATGAACAATATGGTGAATATATGTGTATATAAAAATACACAATAAAAATCATTCTACAAATACTAGTTATTTCTGGATGAAGGGAAGTGATTTTTATTTTCTATTGTAAATGTCCCTTATTTTCCATTAGATCTATAGTAAGTACATATTAGCTTTATACTAAGAAAAAAGTTATTTTAAATTTCTAGCATATGGGTGGCTATGTTTTCTGACTGCAGAAAGTACTGGCATTGTTTAAGGCTTACATGCTAATTTGATCTTGATATTACACAGATGTATCTGGCCCAAACCAAGATAGGCAAAGTTCTGCACTGGGAAGAATTTGCCTGGCAAGGATATCATTTTGGATTTCTCAACAGTGGGAATGACGTGGAAGATAGAAATTTGCCTCTTGCAAATATCATAGATAATGTAATAACAGAATGATAACATTTACAGAAAAACATGATTGCTTCATTTTTTTGTTTTAATGCCTACTGCACTTAGTCCTATCTTGGACAAACACGAATGTCTCACTGCATAATTGCCATGTTTATGGTTACAATTTGAAAACACTCCTAAAGCCATTCCCCTGTTTAAATTCATAATGCCATTTAGTAATGGTGATGTAATAAATAATAAGTGTATTCCTTAAAACTAAATGTCTAAACCTAATTTCAGTTTCACTTACCTTTAATTCTCAATTTTTGTTTTTTCAGGTGAAGTACATGATGACCTGGATCAGAAGACAGAAATAACTCAGGTGTGGAAGTGATAAAATTTTATTCTTAGTTTTAATTTCAAATTATATGTACTTTTAAGAAAATGATACACTTTTAGTGTCCTGATTTCCACTAAGACCAGATGAGATACTTAATGCATAACATTAAAAAATAGATTAATATGATTCAAAATTCCTTCTCATATTACTGAACCAACCACAGAGTTCCTTCTATTTTTTATTCTTGAGATATTTATGCAGATACAAGGAATTATATTTCCCCACCTTTTACATAGTGAGAAAAATCAGTACATAGGTGGTAGCCTAATTTACATAATGTCCTTCAACATTCTCAACAATATATCTTGGAGATCTTTCTAGATTAGTTTTAAAAAAGTACTTTCTCATTCTTTTTAATGGCTTAATGGTATTTTGTTATATTGATGTTCCAAAATTTATATGAAGAGACACTAATGGACATTTAGGATTTTCAATATTTTTCTAGTAAAGAAAATGCAGCAAAAAAAACTGGGTACATATGTTATTTCACATGTTACAGAATACAGAATCTGTTTCTAGAAATAGAATTGCTAAATCAAAAGGTATCTGCATTTGTAATTTGATAAATATTGCAAATTGCCTTCTTTAGAATTTATAACAATTTACCCTGACACAAACAAGTGTAAGAGTGTCTGATTTCCCCCACTCTCACCAACACAATGTTTTATCAAAGTTTATGATCTTTGATGAGATTATATGAAAAATGGGTACATCAATATTGGTTCTAATGTTAACTTATTATAAGCGAGTTTCAACTTATTTTCATGTTTAAGAGCTTACGATATTTCTGTAAGTTTCTGGTTCATAATTTTTTTTTTTTTTTGAGATGGAGTCTCACTCTGTCGCCCAGGCTGGAGTGCAGTGGCACAATCTTGGCTCACTGCAAGCTCTGCCTCCTGGGTTCACGCCATTCTCCTGCCTCAGCCTCCCGAGTAGCTAGGACAACAGGCACCCGCCACCACGCCTGACTAATTTTTGTATTTTTTAGTAGAGATGGGGTTTCACCATGTTAGCCAGAATGGTCTTGATCTCCTGACCTCATGATCCACCCACCTCGGCCTCCCAGAGTGCTGGGATTACAGGCGTGAGCCACTGCACCCGGCCTGTGGTTCATAATTTTTTTTACCCATTTTTTTCTATTGGGTTGTCTATTACAAAAATTAACTTGCATATTTCTATATTAGGGAAAATAAGTATTTGTCTGTGAAATGAGTTTTATGTATTCTTTTCCCAATTTGTCCTTTGTCCCATGATTATTTTTTCTGGTATTTTTGCCATGAAAAATATTTTATTTTCATGTAATTGAGTTTATCACTTTTTCCTCCATCACTGAGGTTTATGCCTTAGATATAAAGCACACCATCATTATATTTGAATGACAGTTTGTCTATAAACTCTATGGGCCGGTTTCTTCTCTGGATGGTTTTAGGGAAGTCCAAGGCCAGTGTGTATTTTAGAACTTACTAGTCATATAATAATATATACACTTATTTTAAGTATTTTAAAATATAAAAACTTATAATGCAATTGTGTTCAAAATTTATTACACGAACAAAACAATCTATGATTAAATAAGTTTCTATGATTCTGGGACCAACATAAGTAACTGAGTGTCTTGTATATAGGTCATCTCATATACTTGCATAAAGTGTAAAATAATATTATTCTACAATCTCTAAGACAAAGCATCTGTCGAACTTATTTCCCATCAAATGTTTTTGAAAAGACATTATTACAGGGATAATACTTGAGTCATAAACTTTTAAAAGTATATATTGTACATTCCAGAAGTCAGTAATCCCTTAATAGGGATCTTATTTACTATTGAATCTTTTCCCACTATTTTTCTCTGTTCTTTATTGAATTCCATTTTATTCATTTTGTTTCTATTTTTTACTCTCAACAAATTTTTAAGTGTTGAGTATGGTATTGTTAACTGTAAGCTCATAGCAAATCTGTAGAATTTTTTTTAATGTTGCATGACTGAAACTCTATACTAATTGCACAGCAAATCACCATATTCTCATTTCCCCAGTCTCTGGCAAGAACCATTTTATTTTATGTTTTGATGAGTTTGACTACTTTAGAGATCTCATAAAAGTGGAATAATTCTGTATTTGTCCTTCTGTGACCAGCGCTTTTCATTTATAATAATGCCAAGAGTCATCCATATTGTAGCATGACAGGATTTCCTTCTTTTTTTATGGCTGGATAATATTCCATTGTATGTTTCTATCACATTTCCCTTATCTGTTTTTCTTTTTCTTTTTTTTTTTTTTTTTGAGACGGAGTCTCGCTCTGTCGCCCAGGCTGGAGTGCAGTGGCGCAATCTCGGCTCACTGCAAGCTCCACCTCCCGGGTTCACGCCATTCTCTTGCCTCAGCCTCTCCGAGTAGCTGGGACTACAGGCGCCCGCCACCACGCCCGGCTAATTTTTTGTATTTTTAGTAGAGACGGGGTTTCACCATGGTCTCGATCTCCTGACCTCGTGATCCGCCCGCCTCGGCCTCCCAAAGTGCTGGGATTACAAGCGTGAGCCACCGCGCCCGGCCGCCCTTATCTGTTTTTCTATTCATGGACATTTAGGTTGCTTCCACCTCTTGGCTATTGTGAATAATGCTGCAATGAACATGGGAATGCAAATATCTTTTCAAGATCCTGATTTCCGTTCTTTTGGACATATAAGAGATTGCAGGATAGTCTGGTAGTTTTATTTTTAATTTTTTGAGGAACTTTCATACTGTTTTCTATAGTGACTACACCATTTTACATTTCTATGAACAGTGCACCAGGATTCCAATCTTTCTACATCCTCAACAATACTTGGGATTTTCTGTTTTGTTTGTGTGTTTTTTGTTTGTTTGTTTTCTTTCCCCCACTTTTATTTTAGAATCAGGGGGTACATGTGCAGGTTTGTTACAAAGGCATATTGCAGAATGCCGAGGTTTGGGATACAGTTGAACCCATCACCCAGATAGTAAGCACAGTACCCAAGAGGTAGTTTTTCAGCTCCTGTCCTCCTCTATCTGTGCTACCTCTAGTAATTCCCACTGGCTATTGTTCCCATCTTTGTGTCCATGTGTGCCCAATGTTTAGCTTCCATTTATAAGTGAGAACATGTGGTATTTGGTTTTCTGTTTCTGCATTAGTTTGCTTAAGATAATGGCCTCCAGCTGCATCTGTGTAGCTGCAAAGAATATAATTTTGTTCATTTTTTAATGGCTGCGTAGTACTGCATAGTGTATATTTACTACATTTTCTTAATCCTATCCACTGTTGATGGGCACCTGGGTTTATTCTATGTTTTTTGCTGTTATGAATAGCAATGTGATAGGCATATGGGTGTAGGTGTCCTTTCGATAGAATGATTTATTTTCTTTTGGGAATTACTCAGTAATAGGGTTGCTGAGTCAAATGGTAGTTCAACTGTTAGTTTTCTGAGAAATCTCCAAATGGCTCTCCACAGTGGCTGGACTCATTTCATTCGCACCAAGAGTGTGTTAAGTGTCCCCTTTTCTCTGCAGCCTCACCAACGTCTGTTGTTTTTTGACTTTTTAACAAAAATTTTTCTGACTGGCGTGAGATGGTATCTCATTGTTATTTTGATGTGCATTTCTCTGATGATTAGTGATCGTGAGCATTTTTTCATGTTTGCCGCTTGTATGTCTTCTTTTGAGAAGTGTCTGTTCATGTCCTTTGCTGACTTTTTAGTGGGAATATTCACTTTTTGCTTGATGATTTAAGTTCCTTATCAATTCTCGATATTAAGTCTTTGTTGAATGCATAGTTTGTGAATATTTTCTCCCAATCTGTGGGTTGTCTGTTTACTCTCTTGATGGTTCCCTTGCTGTGCAGAAGCTCTTTAGTTTAATTAGGTCCTACTTATCAATTTTTTTGTTGCTGTATTAGTCAGGGTTCTCTAGAGGGACAGAACTAATAGGATATATGTATACACGAAGGGGAGTTTATTAAGGAGAATTGACTCACACAATCACAAGATGAAGTCCCACAATAGGCCGTCTTTAAGCTGAGGAGCAAGAAAGCCAATCTGAGACCCAAACCCTCAAAAGTAGGGAATCCAGGGCAGGGCCAAAAAGGCTGACTGGTAGCAGCAACATTCAGAGGCTCCCATAAAAAAAGCCATAATATGCACGTGAATCCTTCACCGGCAACCAAGGTATCCAGGTTCTCTCTTAAAAATTGACTAGAAGGCTGGCATGACCCACGGAGAGAAGGAAGAGCAGTGTGGTGGGCAGCCTACCTGAGAGACATACGGAGAAGGGGAACCCCCTGCCTCCAGCCAAGGGAGGCAGTGAGTGAGCACGCTACCCAGCTGGGGAAACTGTGCTTTTTCCACAGAACTGTGCAACCCACTGATCAGAAGATCCCACTTGCAAACCCACCAAGGTCTAGCATCCCAACTCCGGAATGTGCACATTCTCAGCTGGAATCTGCTTAAGCCCTGCTGAACTCCCCGAGGGAGGGGCAACCACCACTGGCTGCTGCTGCCTGCTGTCTAAGCCTTTTGAGCTCTCTGAGGGAGGGGCAGCAATCAGCAATGGGACTCACAACTGCCTAACATGCTAAGCTCCCTGGGCAGGGGAAGGGCAGCACCAATTTCTATAGCTCCAGGCTGCACTTTTCCCCTGCTGGAGCCAGGGAGGCTGAAGGACTTGGTCCCAAGACTTGTCCCCACAGCTCAACACACTGGCTGTGGTAGTCTGCGGTCAGAGGGTCTCTTCAGGTCTAACCCTGACCCATCCTTCCTCAGTGAGTGGGGCTTCCCTGTAGGATCTCCAGTAACTCCAGCCAGAGACTTAGGGATAGGATTTGAATTTTCCTGGACCTGAGCCCCTAGGGGGAGGGGTGGCTGCATTCTCTGCGCACCAGCAGACTTAGCCTCTCCTCCTGCTTGTTCTGAGGAATCTGGGCAGCCCAGATATATGGGTTTCCGCCCAGTGAAACACAGCCTCTCCACCAAGAGACAAAGTGCTTCGTTAAATGGGTCCTGCTCCCCATGCCACTCAACTGGGTGAGACCCTTCAACAGGGGTTGTCAGACACCCTATACAAGAGTGATCCTACTGGCATCAGGTTGGTGCCCCTCGAGGTCAGAGGTCCCAGAAGAAGGAGAAGGCACCCAGTTTTGCTGCTCTCCAGCCTCCTTGAGTGACATCTCCAGGCATGGGAGTGAATCAGATAAATAAGGCCTGAAGTGAACCCCCAGCAAACCGCAGCAGCCCTGCAGAAGAGGAACCTGACTATTGAAAGAAAAGCAGAAAGCAATAGTATTGACAACAACAACAACAACAAAAGGTCCCCACAAAAACCCCATCCAAGGGTCAGCAGCCTCAAAGACCAAAATGAGACAAACTCATGAAGATGAGGAAGAATTAACAAAAAAAAGTGCTGAAAACCCAAAAGGCCAGAGTACCTCTTCTCCTCCAAATCATTGCAACATCTCTCCATCAAGGGTGCAGAACTGGACAGAGGATCAAATGGATGAATTGGTAGATGTAGGCTTCAGAAAATGGGTAATAAAAAAACTATGATGAGCTAAAGGAGCATGTTCTAACCCAATGCAAAGAACCTAAGAACCTTGATAAAAGGTTAGAGGAATTGCTAACTGGAATAATCAGTTTAGAGAGGAACATAAATGACCTGATGGAGCGAAAAACACAGTATGAGAACTTCATGAAATATACACAAGTATCAACAGCTGAATTGACCAAGCAGAAGAAAGGATATCAGAGTTCGAAGACTACCTTACTGAAATAAGACATGCAGATAGAGAAAAAAGAACGAAAAGGAAGGAACAAAGCTCCAAGAAATATGGGACTTCATAAAAACACCAAACCTATGATTGATTGGAGGACCAGAAGGAAAAGGGGAAAATGGAAACAATCTGAAAAAAACACTTTAGGATATTATCCAGGGGAACTTCCCCAACCTAGCAAGACAGTCCAACATGCAAATTCAAGAAATACAGAGAATGTCATTAAGATACTCCATGAGAAGGTCAATCCCAAGGCATATAATCTTCAGATTCTCCAAGGTCAAAATGAAGGAAAAACTGCTAAGGACAGCCAGAGAGTAAGGCCATGTTGCCCACAGAGGGAAGCCCATCAGACTAACAGCAGATCTCTCAGCAGAAACTCTACAAGCCAGAAGAGATTGGGGGTCAATATTCAACATTCTTAAAGAAAAGAATTTTCAACCCAGGATTTCGTATCCAGCCAAACTAAGATCATAAGTGAAGGAGAAATAAAATCCTTTGCAGATAAGCAAATGCTGAGGGATTTCGTTACCACCAAGCCTGCTGTTCAAGAGCTCCTGAAAGAAACACTAAATATGGAAAGGAAAAACCTGTACCAGCCACTGAAAAAATACATTAAATTATAAAGACCAATGACACTATGAAGAAACCGTATCAACTAGTATGCAAAATAACCAAATAGCATCATGATGACAGGATCAAATTCACATATAACAATACTAACCTTAAATGTAAACGAGCTAAATGCCCCAATGAAAAGGCACAGATTGGGAAATGGGATAGGGAATCAAGACCCATTAGTGTCCTGTATTCAGGAGACCCATCTTATGTGCAAAGAAACAGGCTCCAAATAAAGGGATGGAGGAAAATTTATCAAGAAAATGGAAAGCAAAAAAAAGCAGGGTTTGTGATCCTAGTCTCTGACAAAACAGACTTTAAACCAAGAAAGATAAAAAAAGACTAAGAATGGCATTACATAATGGTAAAGGGAACAATTCAACAAGAAGAGTTAACTATTCTGAATATATATGCACTCAATACAGGAGCAACCAGATTCATAAAACAAGTTCTTAGAGACCTACAGAGACTTAGACTCCCACACAATAATAGTGGGAGACTTTAACACCCCACTGTCAGTATTAGACACATCAATGAGACTGCAAATTAACAAGGATATTCAGCACTTGAACTCAGCTCTGGATCAAGTGGACCTACTAGATGTCTACAGTACTCTCTACCCCAAATCAACAGAATATACATTATTCTCAGTGCCACATGGCACTTATTCTAAAATTGAACACATAATTGGACATAAAACACTCCTCAGCAAATGCAAAAGAACTGAAATCACAAAAAAACTGTCTCTCAGACCACAGTGTAATTAAATTAGAACTCAGGATTAAGAAACTCACTCAAAATGACACAGTTTCATGCAAATTAAACAACCTGCTTCTGAATGACTCCTGGGTAATGAAATTAAGGCAGAAATCAAGAAGTTCTTTGAAACCAATGAGAACAAAGAGACAGTGTACCAGAATCTCTGGGACACAGCTAAAGCAGCATTAAGAGGGAAATTTATAGCACTAAATGCCCACATCAGAAAGCTAGAAAGTTCTCAAATCGACACCCTAACATTACAATTAAAAGAACTAGAGAGGCAAGAGCAAACTAATCCAAAAGCTAGCAGAAGACAAGAAATAACTCACAGCATGGAAGAATTGAAGAAGATAGAGACAGAAAAAACCCTCCAAAAAATCAACGAATCCAGGAGCTGTTTTTTTTTTAATTAATACATAGATGGCTAGCTAGACTAAAAAAGAAGAATAAGAGAGAGAAGAATCAAATAGACACAATAAAAAATGATAAAGGGGATATCACCACTGAGCTCGCAGAAACACAAACTACCATCAGAGAATACTATAAACAACTCTACACTAGTAACCTAGAAAATCTAGAAGAAATGGATAAATTCCTGGATGCATACACCTTATCAAGACTAAACCAGGAAGAAGTTGAATCCCTGAATAGACCAATAACAAGCTCTGAAATTGAGGCAGTAATTAATAGCCTACCAACCAAAAAAAGCCCAGGACCAGACAGATTCACAGCTGAATTGTACCAGAAATACAAAGAGGAGCTGGTACCATTCCTTCTGAAACTATTCCAAACAATTGAAAAGGAGGGACTCCTCCGTACTCATTTTATGAGGCCAGCATCATCCTGATACCAAAACCAGGAAGAGACACAACAAAAAAAGAAAACTTCAGGCCAGTATCCCTGATGAACATCGATGCAAAAATCCTCAATAAAATACTGGCAAACAGAATCCACCAGCACATCAAAAAACTTATCCACCACGATCAAGTCAGCTTCATGCCTGGGATGCAAGGCTGGTTCAACATATGCAAATCATTAAACATAATCCATCGCATAAACAGAACCAAAGATGAAAATCACATGATTTTCTCAATAGAGGCAGAAAAGGCCTTTGATAAACTTTAACATCCCTTAATGTTAAAAACTCTCAATAAACTAGGTATTGATGGGACGTATCTCAAAATAATAAGAGCTATTTATGACAAACCCACAACCAATATCATATTGAATGGAAGCATTCCCTTTGAAAACCAGTGCAAGATAAGGATGTCCTCTCTCACCATTCCCATTCAACATAATATTGAAAGTTCTGGCCAGGGTAGTCAGGCAAGAGAAGGAAATAAAGGATATTCAAATAGGAAGAGAGGAAGTCAAATTGTCTTTGTTTGCATACGATATGATTTTATATTTAGAAAACCCCATCATCTCAGCACAAAAACTTCTTGAACTGATAAGCAACTTCAGCAAAGTCTCAGGATACAAAATCAATGTGCAGAAATCACAAACATTCCTTTACACCAACAATAGGCAAGCAGAGAGCCAAATCATGAATGAACTCCCATTCACAATCACTACAAAGAGAATAAAATACCAAGGAATACAGTGAACAAAGGATGTGAAGGACCTCTTCAAGGAGAACTACAAACCACTACTCAAGGACATAAGAGAGGACACAAACAAATGGGAAAACATTCCATGCTCATGGATAGGAAGAATCAATATCATGAAAATGGCCATACTGCCCAAAGTAATTTATAGATTCAATGCTATTCCCATCAAACTACCATTGTCATTCTTCACAGATTAGAAAAAGCTATGTTAAATTTCATATGGAATCGAAGAAGACCCTGTATAGCCAAGACAATCCTAAGCAAAAATAACAAAGCTGGAGGCATCATGCTACCTGACTTCAAACTATACTACCAGGCTACAGCAACCAAAACAGCACAATACCAGTACCAAAACAAACATATAGACCAATGGGGCAGAACAGAGACCTCACAAATAAGACCACACATTTACAACCATCTGATCTTCGACGAACCTGACAAAAACAAGCAATAGGGAAAGGATCTTCTATTCAGCAGAAGAAAACCTAGGCAATACCATTCAAGACATAGACATGGGCAAAGACTTCATTACAAAAATGCCAAAAGGAATTGCAACAAAAGCCAAAATTGACTAATGGGATGTAATTAAACTAAAGAGCTTCTGCACAGCAAAAGAAACTATTGTCAGAGTGAACAGGCTACCTACAGAATGGGAGAAAATTTTTGCAATCTACCCATCTGACAAGGTCTAATATCCAGAATTTACAAGCAACGTAAACATATTTACAAGAAAAAGACAACTCCATCAAAAAGTCGGCAAAGTATATGAACAGACACTTCTCAAAAGAAGACGTTTATGTGGCCAAGGAACATATGAAAAAAAGCTCAATAGGCTAGTAACCCTTTATCAGATATGTGATCTGCACATATTTCCTCCCATTCCATAAGTTGCCTTTTCACTCTGTTGATTATTTCGTTTGTGAGCAGAGACTTTTTTTTTTTTTTTTTTTGAGACAGAGTCTCACTCTGTCACCCAGGCTGGAGTGCAGTGGCACAATCTTGGCTCACTGCAACCTCCACCTGCCAGGTTCAAACAATTCTCCTGCCTCAGCCTCCCAAGTAGCTGGGACTACAGGCGTGTGCCACCATGCCTGGCTAATTTTTTTTTTTTTTGTATTTTTAGTAGAGACGGCGTTTCACCATGCTGGACAGGCTGGTCTCGAACTCCGGACCTCCTGATCTGCCCGCCTCGACCTCCCAAAGTGCTGGGATTACAGGCACAAGCCATCGTGCCCGGTCCTGAGCAGAGACTTTGACATTTGTTCTACTTATTTGTTTTTGCTTTCACTGTCTGTGCTTTTGTTGTCATGTCTATGCAAGAAGTCATTGTCAAGACCAACGTTATGAAGCTTTTCTTCCATGTTTTCTTCTAGGAGTTTTATAGTTTCAGGGATTATGTTTAAATTTGCAATGTATTTTAATTTGATTTTTGTGTTAGATGTAAGATAATGGTCCATGTTTTTCTTTTGCCTGTGCATATTTAGTTTTCCTTACTCTGTTTGTTGAAAAGACTATCCTTTCCCTGTTGTATAGTCTTGGAACCCTTGTTGAAATTCATTCAACTGTTTATGTGTGGGTTTATTTCTGTGTTCTCTATTCTATTCCACTGGTCTGTGTCTATCTTTATACTAGTACCCCACTGCTTTGATGACTGTAGCTTGTAACATGTTTGAAATCAGGAAGTGTGAGGACCCCAGCTTGGTCCTTCTTCCTCAAGATAGTTTTGGCTATCTGGGGTCATTTGTGGTTCCATATGAATTTTAGAATTTGTTTCACACTTCTGTAAAAAAATGCCATTGGAATTTTGATGGGGATTTCTATGGTTCACTTTGGGCAATACGGAGATTTTAACAATATTAAGTCTTCTACTCCATGACCATTGGATACATATTCATTTATTTGTGTCTTTAATTGCTTTCATCAATGTTTTCTTTTTTTTTTTTTTTTGAGATGGAGTCTCACTCTGTCGCCAGTCGCCAGGCTGGAGTGCAGTGGTGAGATCTCAGCTCACTTGCAACCTCTGCCTCCCAGGTTCAAGCGATTCCTCTGCCTCAGCCTCCCAAGTAGCTGGGACTACAGGCACGTGTCACTACGCCCGGCTAATGTTTCGTATTTTAGTAGAGACAGGGTTTCACCATGTTGGCCAGGATGGTCTCAATCTCCTGACTTCGTGATCCGCCTATCTTGGCTTCTCAACATGCTGGGATTACAAGCATGAGCCACTGCACCCGGCCTCATCAATGTTTTCTAATTTTCAGTGTGCAAGGGTTTTGAGAGCCCCCAGCTCAAATTGGGGCTCCAGCGCCAGAGCAGCTAGCAACAATCCTTCCCTGATAGAAATGAAGGAGAGCTGGACATGGATGTTTACAGTGTGGCTTTCAGGGGATATTTCTTTTGCCTGGTGGGTGACCTAATGCCTAGTTGTCTGCTCATTTGCCAAGGAGTCCCTCACATGGGAAACTTGTTTATATTGGCAGACACTCCTGTGGCTCTTGTCTGACCAGTGTTCAGTTTATGCCTGGCTGACCGTTGTCTCAGTGCTGGGAGCTAGGCCTTGTATTCTTCCCAGTGTTCCAGGAACAACCCAGTCTGGGGCAGCCCCTGCTTCAGATGGAAGATGTAAACTCAATACACCACCACGATAAGAAATAAGTTCAAATATTTTTACTTAGAGATCCTGGGCAAGGAGGGTGTAATAGGTTAGGAGGGCAGTCCTTCATCCCTGGGTTGCAAGAAACAGGAAGGAAGAGTCAGGCAGAGAGATTAAAAAAAAAAAGGATTAATTAGCAGGATATGTAAGGAAATAGAGTTTGGGTTACTGGGTCACTTTAAGCTCACAGGCAAATGCTTGAATTATCTGTTTAAAGGAAGCAACAGGAAAGTGGGGAACCCAGTCTACTAGGCAAGAGAAGATGCCTCTAAGTTCTAATCTGTGGCTACTGGCTTAGTCCATTTGTGTGTGGTATAGAACTGGGAAGTGTGTTAAGGATAACTGAGCCCTGCTTCTGGACTGAGAAAGTTGAACTTATATTCAAAATGAATGCAAAGGCAACATATAATCATAATAATTTACTACAAGTCTTTCATCTCCTTCATTAATGTTATTCCTTAGTGTTGTGTTCTTTTTGATGTTTTTAGATGAGATCATTTTCTTCATTTTTAGGGGTTGCTTGTTGTTACTATATAGAAATGCAACTGACTTTTGTATGCTGCAACTTTACTTTTTAAAATTTTTTATCTTGTAACTTTACAGAATTCATTTATTAGTTTTAATATTTTTTAAAAATGGTGCACCTAGGATATGTAAGATAGTGTCGTCTTCAAATAGGGACATTTTTACTTCTTCCTTTCCAATTGGAGTGCTTTTCTTTTTCTTGTCTAACTGCGCTGGCTAGGACTACTAGTATTATGCCTAGTAGAAGTGATGAGAATGGGCATCCCTGCCATGTTCTTGATTTTACAGAAAAAGCTTTCAGTTTTTTGCCATTGAGTATGATGTTATCTGTGGGTTTTTCGTATATGGACTTTATTATGATAAGGTATTTTTCTGCTGTTCCTTTTTTGTTGAGAGTTTCTTTTTAAATCATGAATGGATGTTTAATTTTGTCAAATGCTTTTTCTGCATATTTTGAGATGATCATGTGATTTTATTCTTTGTTCTGTTAATGTGGTGTTTCATATTGATTTTCGTATGTTGAATCATCCTTCAATCCCAGGAATAAATCCCACTTTGTTGTGGCATAGAATCCTTTTAATGTGATTCAATTTACTAGTCTTTTGTTGGGGATTTTTGCATGTTAATTGGGGTAATCAGCTTGTAGTATACTTTTCTTGTGTTGTCTTTGTCTGGCTTTGTTGTCAGAATAATACTGGTCTTCAAAATGAGTATGGAGGTGTTCCCTCTTGATCAATTTTTTTGGAAGAGTTTGAGTAGGATTGGCATTAATTATACTCTGCATGTTTGGTAGAATTCACCAGTGAAACCATCTGGTCTTGGGCTTTTCTTTGTCAGGAGGTTTCAGATTACTGATTCACTCTCTATACTGGCTATGGGTATGCTTAGACTTTCTATTTTTCATGATTTAGTTTTGGTAGGTTTTATGTTTCTAGGAGTTTGTCTGTTTTTCTAGTGTTTCCACTTTGTTGGTCTATAACTTTTCGTAAGTCTCTTAAGATTCTCAATTTCTGTCATCATGTTTTTTCTTTCCCTCATGGTTTTATTTATTTTAGCTTTTTCTCTTTTTTTCTTAGTCTAGCTAAGGGTTTGTCCATTATGTTTCTTTTCAGAAAACCAACTCTTACTGTTGTTGTTTTTCCTATTGTATTTATTTCTACTCTAATCTATATGATTCCTTTCTTTCTGGTTACTTTGGGCTTGGTTTGTACCTCTTTCTCTAGTTATTTTTAAAAATAATCTCAACTTTTATTTTTGATTCAGGGGGTACATGTATAAATTTGTTACATGACTCTAGCTCTTTGAGGTATAAAATTAAATTGTCTGAGATCTTTCTCCTTTTAATTATATGCATTTATTGCTATGAACTTCCTCCTTAGTACTGCTTTTGCTGTATGCCATGAGGTTTGGTATGTTGTATTTCACTTTCATTTGTCTCACAATATTTTCAAATTTCTTTTTTGAGCCAATGGCTATTCAAGAATACTGTTTAATTTCCACATTTTGGTGAGGATTCCACTTTTGCTATTGATTTCTAGTTTCATCACATTGTGGTCAGAAAATATATTTGACATAATCTTAATCTTAAATTTGTTGAGATTTCTTTTGTGCTCTAACATGTGATCCATTCTTGGCAAAAGTCTGTGCTACCTTGACACAGAATGTGCATTCTGCTGTTGTTGGGCAGAATGTTTTGTTGTATATGTGTTGGGTCCATTTGGTTTATAGGGTTGTTCAAGTCCTCTGTTTCCTTATTGATCTGTCTGGATTTCCTATCTAGTGTTGAAAGTGAAATATTGACACCTCTTACTATTATTGTAATGCTGTCTAAGTCTCTCTTCAGTTCTACCAATGGTTGCTTCATATATTTTGATGATCTGATGTTGGGGGCATGTGGACTTATAATTGCTATATCATCCTGGTGGATTGACCCTTTTATGAAATGTCCATATCTGTCTCTTGTAATGGTTTTTGACTTAAAGTCGGCTGTGTCTCTTTTAAATATGACCACCTCTTCTCTCTTTTGTTTGCCATTTTCATAGAATATTTTTTTCCATCCCTTCACTTTTAGACTATGTGTGTCGTTAAATCTCAAGTGAGTTTCTTGCAGGCAGCATATAGTTGGGTGATGATTTTTTAAAAATCCATTTAATACTTTATATCTTTTGATTGGTGAACTTAATCCATTCACGTTTAAAGTAATTATTACAGGAAAGGATTTACTATTACCATTTTGTTACTCGTTTTCTGTTATATAGTAGGTCTTTTGTCTTTTTGTCTCTTGCTGTCTTCCTTTGTGTTTTGTCAGTCTTTCGTATTAAGATGCTTTGATTCCTTTCTGTTTTTCTTTTATGTAAGTTCTATAGATACTTTTTTCTGGTTGCCTTGGAGATTACATAAGATATCTTATAGTTATGATAGTTTAAGTTGATAACAACTTAAGTTTAATCACATGCAAAAATGCTATACTTTCAAATGTCATGATTTGCATCTGTTCATATTATGTACCTTTAAGCTATTGTGGTTATAGTTATTTTAAATAGTTTTGTCTGTCAGCTTTTATATTTGAATGAAAAGTGATTTAACTACCACCATTACAGTAATACAGTATTCTGTATTCATCCATATATTTGCCTTTACCAATGACTTTCATATTTTTTCATGCTATCATGTTGCTGTTTTGCATCCTTTCATTTCAATCTGAAAGACTCCCTTTGGCATTTCTGGTAAGGCAGGTCTAGTGGTGATTAACTCCCTAAGAGTTTCTCTCTGAGAAAGTCTTTATCTCTCTTTCGTTTTTGAAGGAGAGTTTAGCTGGGTCTGTTATTCTTTGTTGGCAGATTTTTTTTTCAGCCTTTTGAAAATATTGTCCCACTCCCTCCTGGACTGCAAGGTTTCTGCTGGAAAATCTACTGGTGATCTTGTGGAGGTTCCCTTGTACGTGATGAGTTGCTTTTCTCTTCCTGTTTTTAAAATTCTCTTTGACTTTTGACAATTTGATTATATTTTAGTGTGGTTTTTTTTTTTTGTTTCATTTAATTTGGTGATCTTTGGGCTTCTTGAAAATGGATCTCCATTTCCTTCTCTATATTTGGGTAGTTTTCAGGCATTATTTATTTAAATAAGCTTTCTGGTCCTTTCCATCTCTCTTGTCCTCAAACTCTCATAATGCATAAGCTGTTCTGTTTAATGGTGGCCTATGAGTCCATTAAGATTTTTTCACCTTTTTCATTCTTTTTCTCTTTTTTCCCCTTAACTGGATAATTACAAATGACTTGTGTTTGTTTAGTGAATTTTTTTTCCTGCTTGATCAAGTCTGCTGTTGAACCCTTGTAGTGAATTTTTCAATTCATTTATTGTATTCTTCAGCTCCAAAATTTGTTTTTAAAAATTTTTTTAAAGTCTTTTTGTTGATATTTGTAAAGATAAAAACAAAATTTTGTTAATTTTGCTTATGCATCATTTTCTTGAGCTTGTAGAGCATCTTTACAACAGCTATTTTGAATTATTTGCCAGGTAATTCATATACCTCTGTTTCTTTAGTCTAATTTCTGGAATTTTATTTTGTTCATTTATTTTTATTTTTATTTTTATTTTTTTTTGAGATGGAGTCTTGCTCTGTCGCCCAGGCTGGAGTGCAGTGGCGTGATCTCGGCCCACTGCAAGCTCTGCCTCCCAGGTTCATGCCAGTCTCCTGCCTCAGCCTCCTGAGTAGCTGGGACTACAGGCACCCGCCACCTTGTCTGGCTAATTTTTTGTATTTTTTAGTAGAGACTGGGTTTCACCATGTTAGCCAGGATGGTCTTGATCTCCTGACCTCGTCATCCATCCGCCGTGGCCTCCCAAAGTGCTGGGATTGCAGGTATGAGCCACCATGCCCGGCCTTATTTTGTTCATTTCTTTGGGCTATGTTTCCCTGTTTTCTTTATGTGTCTTGTGAGTTTGTGTTAAGATATATGTACTGAAAGAACAGACCTCTTCCACTTTTGTGGACTAGCTTTGGACAGTAGAAGACCTGCATCAATCAATCAGATGAGAGAGCCTCTGTAGCCTTTTTTGGAGGGATGGGAGAGGTTAATCTTTTCTGGGCCTGCACATGTAATTTCTTAGTTAGAAAGTCTTGCCTTTTTCTTTTTCAGGAATTTATAATCTCTTTCTTTCCCTGGCTGTAGCATTGCAAGTTCTCTGGTTCTACAGTAGCAAGCTACATCATTTGCTTTTTCTCAGCAGCCACCACCATCCTAAGTATCCTTGCTCCCTATTAGCACCTTGAGTCAGGTGAGAAAGATACCAGTTTCTTGGGCAGCCCTCCACAAAGCTGGAACATTAGACAAATATTCCACTCCTCTTCTTCATTCCTGAGGGAAAAGTCTCAAGTTTTGCGTCTTCTTCTTACTGTGCCAAGCCATGTTAACTGCAACAGGCCACCCTTTTGTCCCCTGATCTTCATTGTTCTCACTATCTCTCAGATACCCAGTCTCTGCTAGCTCTATCAGCACTTTGGATGGATGACACAGAAACGAATCCCTCTGGTAGCTCTTCAAAAAGTTGAAACATTGGACTCGCATTCCACCCTCTTTTTCTTCCAAGGGAATTGTTGCAAACCAGGATATTCTCTTCCAGGTGCTGAGCTGTGCTGGCCTGGGGGAGGAACTGATGTGGTAAAGTAAAATTGCCCTCCTTGTCTGTTTTAATGTTGCTGTTTTTGGATTTGCACCCACCTGGGATACTGCAACCTCTTAAATGGATTATATAATTCTTATAAAGGTGTTTTGTTTCACATATCATCATTAAATTGGCGTTTTTGTGGAGAAACAGGGTGGGGACTTCCTATTCTACCATCTTGCTAATGTCACTTGAGTTGATCTTTTTGCCTTTCTGTTCAAACATTTCTTTATCCTTGATAAACAAAAGCAACAACTGTATTAGCATATATCTCAATATTGACCATTTTATTTTTGTTTTTGAGATGGAGTTTTGCTTCGTTGCTCCAGGCTGGAGTGTAGTGGCCCCATCTTTGTTCACTGCAACCTCCACCTCTTGGGTTCAAGTGATTCTGCTGCCTCAGCTTCCCACGTAGCTGGGATTACACGCGTGCACCACCAAGCCTGGATAATTTTTGTATTTTTAGTAGAGATGGGGTTTCGCCATGTTGGCCCGGGCTAGTCTCCAACTCCTGACCTCAAGGGATTTGCCTGCCTCTGCCTCCCAAAGTGCTGGGATTACAGGCGTGAGCCACCATGCTCAGCCTCAATATTGACCATTTTGAATCAATTTTCCCATAATGTGCTCTTCCAATATGTAGATTTGATTCTTTTTTCACAAAAGTTTTTTTGAACAGTATTGTAAAATATTTGCTCTGTTTTATTTTTTTCTAGAACTCTATGTTCAAATGTCATATTCCCCTTGTTTATAGCTATTGTTTAGAAGAGGGCAAATGACAATTTAATTTATAAATATTCTCTCTAATCCTTAAGATTTTTTAATTTTTTTTGATGACTTTTCTTACTTCTATTTAAATCACTAGGATGTGGGGAAATATGGGACTACTGTGTTTTCTGTAGTTTCTTTTTTACCCCAGTGCTCTCTCCAATTTCACTTTAGTTTCTGCGGTAGCCCTATTTTTTTCTTCTTTTTTGAACATTGCCATGTTATTTTATTCTCTGCTGATTTTCTAAATACCTCCTCCCCGAGTTTCTGTCTTGTGTTATTGCTTTATAGGATTGTTGGCTTCATCCAATTTTCCTTTTTTAAATTAATGAGAAAATGTTTGGTCACAGTTTTCTTCTGCTTTATTACTAGTGAACATACTTCATCTTTTATTATTTTTTTCTGTACATTACTTTTTTCTTGTAGTATCATTGTATGATTCTTATAGATGTTTCATTTTATTTTATTTTTAATACAGTTTTATTTTGATAGCATTTGGGGTACAAGTGGTTTTTGGTTACATGGATGAATTGCAGTGGTGAAGTCTGAGATTACAGTGCACTCATCACCTGAGTGGTGTGCATTGTATCACATATGTAGATTTTTATCCCTTACCCTCTTCCCACCCTCCTCACTTCTGAATCTGCAATGTCTGTTACACCACTCTATACACCTTTGCATACCCATAGCTTAGCTTCCACTTAAAAATGAGGACATATGGTATTTGGTTTTCCATTTCTTAGTTATTTCACTTGGAGTAATAGGCTCCAACCTCATCCAAGTTGCTGCAAAAAACATTTTATTCTTTTTTTATGGCTGAGTAGTATTCCATGGTGTATATATACCACATTTTCTTCATTTACTCATCAGTTGATGGCTGTTTTAGATTGGTTTTGTATCTTTGCAATTGTGTATTGTGCTTTGATAAAAATATGTGTGCAGGTGTCTTTTTATATGATGACTTATTTTCCTTTGGGTAGACACCTAGTAGTGGGTTTGTTGGATTCAATGGTAGATCTACTTTCAGTTCTTGAAGAAATATCCATATTGTTTTCCATAGAGGGTATACTAATCTATATTCCTACCAGCAGTGTACGAGCCTTCCCTTTTCAGTAAAGGTTTCTTTAAAATTATTCATTATTGTAGGAACTGAATTTTTCTTTGATCAGTTAATTGCAGAAGGTTCATTTAGGAAGAAGGGTAAGGGTGATTTCTTTGTTCTGGTTCAGGATTTTGTATTAAATGTGATTAGCTGTTACCTTGCACCAGCCTATGGCAACAGGCCAAACTTTTTATCTCTGCTAACCCAGAGTCAGCATGTTTCCTGGAAATTTTTATTGTTTCTGGAATTAATTCCTTGTTTAGTTTTGCCTTCTTTGTCTCTGGGATCAAACCAAGTCCAGGAACCTCCTCTTGACAGTTGACTTTACTATTTACTATTATAGTAAATAAAGGTTATATTCCTTCCCTGTAAGCATTGTGTGTCAGTGGGCTTTTTTTCCTGTGAGATTTTAACCACTGTGAGTGCTCTCTTTGTATTATCTCGTCTCTTCTCCCTTTATTACCCCTCCCCTATAAATGTCTACTCCCTATCCCCCACCGTAATTCTTTCTTTTCCCAGTTTGGTTGCAATCACACCTAATTCAAAAAGGTGTGGCTTGGGTTCTATTAATTTCCCTAAAAATAGAGTTTGCTTTTTCTTTCTCATTCTCTGTCTTGCTCTCTCTATCTTTCTCTCTATGTCTCTCGAGGGTGAATTCTAGCAAGACAAGGAGGGACTCTGTTTTAGTGCTATGATGAACAAGTCAAAAATCTAAATGTCATTGACCAATTGGTGCTCTGCCTGAAAATTCCTCCTTTTGTGATTTCAGATACTTTTAGAGTGCAATAGGCAAATCATCCAGAAGTGAGGAAAGAAGCCTTAGTAATTGTCTAGAAGAGTTTGGCCTTTTGTAGACTAAGTCATTGAGGACCTAGCCCCTTATTCTCTTTCCAGATTCATTTTTGGCCACATGAACCAGATACTTCAGCCATATGGTACTCCTTAGAGTCTTTCCAAATAAACCACACTCATTTTTCTTTTTCTATTTTGTTTGTTGATTAAAATTTTTTTTATAATTTCAACTTCAATTTAGATTCAAGGGATACTTGTGCAGGTTTGTTACATGGGTATATTGCATGATGCGGAGATTTGAGGTATGATTGATTCCATCACCCAAGGAGTGAAGATAGTACTGAATTAGGTAGTTCTTCAACCTTTACCCCACTCCCTACCTCCCTGCTGTAGCAGTCCCTGGTGTCTATTGTTGCACCTTTATGACTGTGCGTACCCAATGTTTAGCTCCCACTTATAAGCGAGAACATATAGTGTTTGATTTTGTGACTTCCTCTAGGATTTCTAGTCTGTGTGCTTAGAGGTATTCATAATAGCCTCTGAGGATCTTTCGTATTTCTGTGAGATTGGTTATAATGTCAAATTTGTGTTTTTTATTATGTTTTTTGGATCTTTTCTCTTTTTTTTCTTCGTTAATCTTGCTAGTGGTCTATCAATCTTGTTTATTCTTTCAAAAAAACCAACTTTTGGTTTTATCGATTGTATAGAATTTTGGGTCTCAATTGCATTCAGTTCTGCTGTGACATTTGTTAGCTTTGGTGTTAGTTTGTTCTGCTAGCTTTGGGGTTAATTTTTTCTTTTTTTTTTTTTTGTAGGTATGTGTTAGGTCATTAATTGAGATCTTTCTAACTTTTTAAGGCAATTGTTTAGCACTATAAACTTTCCCCTTATTACTGCTTTCGCCTCATCCCAGAGATTTTGATATGTTGTATCTCTATTTTCATTTATTTCAAATAATTTTTTGACTTCTGCCTTAATTTCATACTTTACCCAAAAGTCATTCAGGAGTGTTTAATTTACATGTAATTGTGTGGTTTTCTGAGATCTTCTTGGTATTGATTTTTGTTTTTGTCCTACTTTGGTCTGAGAATATGATTCATATAATTTTGATTTTTTTGAGTTTGTTGAGATTTGTTTTATGGCTGAGTATGTGGTTGATCTTGGAGTATGTGCCACGTGCAGAAGAGAAGTATGTATATTCTGTGGTTGATGGGTAGAGTATTATGTAGATGTCTATTAGGTCCAATTGGTCAAGTATTAAATTCAAGTCCAGAATTTCTTTGCTAGTTTTCTGCATTGATGATCTGTCTAATGCTGTCAGTGGGGTGTTGGAGTCTCTCTCTATTATTGTGTGGCTCTCTAAGTCTCTTTGTAGGTCTAGAAGTACTTGTTTTATGAATATGGGTGCTCCAATATTGACTGCATATATATTTTGGATAGGTAAGTCTTCTGGTTGAGCTACATCCCTTATCATTAGGTAATGCCCTTCTTTGTTTTTTTTACTGTTATTGGTTTACAGTGTGTTTCATCTGTTAGAAGAATAGTGATCCTTGGTCTTTTCTATTTTCCATTTGTGTGACAGAACTTTCTCCAACTTTTTACTTTGAGCCTATGTGTGTTGCTATATGTGAGATGGGTCTCTTGTTTTATTCAGTTTGCCTCTGTGTGCCTTTTAAGTGGGGCATGTAGACCATTTGCATTCAAAGTTAATATTGATATGGGCAGTTTTGACCCTGTCATGAAACTGTTAGCTGGTTGCTTTATAGTTTCTATTGTGTGGTAGTTCTATACGGCCTGTAAACTATGTACTTAATTGCCACACTCACTTTCTCACATAGGCCTTTGCAAATTATACCCTTGGTTTGAAACAATCTTTGCCTACCTTTCTATCTGGGTAACTCCTGCTCATCTCTTCAGCTTTGGCTTAGATGTTACTTGTTTGGGAATATTTCCTGACACCTCTCTTCCTTCCCCCTGGTCCAACGTGCTTGCCTTATCATGGCACTTACCATATATGGCCTGTTTTTCAGTGTCCCAAAATAGACTGGATTTCATTGAGGGCAGGAATAGCATTTGGTTTACCATTCTATCCCCAGCACTCAAAATATTGCCTGGCCCACAGTAGGTGCATGATAAATATTTGATGAATAAATGTTCACTGCCTATTTCAAAGCATACTGTATTATGTATTAATCAATGAATGGCTGATATGTCCTGAAATTCTGGACAATATGTGTGTTCAGTACTGGAATTACTATTAAAATAAATATTCTTTTTAGTATTTTTGTATTTTCATAAGAGTTAAAGTACTCATATTTTGTGTTTCAAATATCTTAATAGTTGGCTGAAAAATGTCAAACCATAGATAGTCTAAGATCCATGAGGCTAGAGATTTTTGTTTGTTTTGTTCATTTCTGAATCCCTATCACCTAGAAAAGTGCTTGGTACATACTGGGCACTCAATACATGTTTTCTGAATGCCCAAAGGAAAACATGGAGTTTGCCTCCTTAAATATTGTGAACTATACCTGTCTCTTGTCTTACCTAGTCCTGGCCCTGTGAGGCTTAATTGAATATGTGAAGGTCTATTGAATTCCTCCCCGCAAAAAGAGGTCTTCAGTATAAACATAGCACATATTTTCTGGGTAGAATTGGGGCAGCTAATGAAGGTTTTTGTGCCCTAGTGAAAAGTCTGCTACATCCTTGATCTTAGGGTCTTGAAATCACAAGGACCACCTTCTCTCTCATTCACCCTAAAGTGAAACGTGATAGCCAATAAGTCCTGCCTTTGCAGAGTTCAATCAGTCTAGGTGTTAAAGATGCCTGAGCAGTAACAAGTCACTGTACATTAGGAAAATTTCTGTGATAAATGTGAGAGATAAAAACCAAAATGCAGTAAAAAATATGACCTAAGATAATTAAGAAAATAGAACAGAACCCACCAACAGTTATAAACTATAAATTGGAAAACTCGAACATCAGCACAGATATTTGGGAAGTTATAACATCCATGAAACAAGAACAAGATGCTCTGGAGAGAACACAGTCAGGAAAAAAAGAAAAGGGTTCCTGGAAATTAAAAAAAATCTTGGCAAACCAAAACATTCAATAGAAGGGCTGGAAGATTAAGTCAAGAGACTCTCCCAGAAAGTAGAATGAAAAGAAAGACTCAGAACATCAGAGAATAAAGATAAAATAAAGGGTCACCTGGCAGGTCCAAAATTTAACTAAGACTGTTTTCTAGATGAAAGAACAGAAAAACAAACAACCAACCAAAAAATAACGAAGAGGAGAAAATTATAAAGAAATATCAGAAGAGAACTCCCCCAAATCTTCCAATTGAGAGTCTCCTGAATACTCAGAAACAATGAATGAAATAAGTTCAATACCTCTAAAATTACAAAACAAAAAGGATAAAGAGAGGAACTTAAAGCTTTTAAAGGAGAGAAGTGGGGCACTTACCAAAAGATGAAAGTCAGACTAACATCAGATTTACCATCAGCAACACAAGATGCCAGAGGACAGTGGAGTGATCCCTTCAAATGGCTCTCAACCTAAAATTCGATATTGTGTCAGACCATGAGACAAGTGTGAGGCAGGACAAAGACATTTTCAAGCAGAAAGCCTCATAACTTTTGCCTCCCATGATCTTTTTCTTATGAAATATGTTTAAGATATGCTACAACAAAGCAAGAGAATCAATTAAGAAAGGGGGTGGCATGGGGTGAGGCAACAGTGACTCCAGCCCAAGAGAGTAATTAAAGGAAGTCCCAGGATGCAGCTGAGCAGCAGACCTGACAATCAGCCTTGAGTGGGTGACACCACGAAGGCCCGTATAACAAAGTGCACATTTTCCTCCACTGTGAACCATAGTTCAAAGACAGACTTATGTACATATCATTTATTCATTTTCAACTTTTAGAATCAATCTTTAGACCAATAAAAAGGATTTAAGTTTGGCTACAGAAAAGAACACAAATGTTTTAAACCTCTATAGTGAAATAGAAAAAAAAATAGATAGGTTGGAGGGAGAAGTGAAGAGGAGGTGAGGAGTGGGTAATAACCTCATCTTACCAGCTAGGGAGTGTTTATAATTGATGAACTGAAACAAAACAAAACAGCCTTCTGTATGTTACTTAGAGTTGCAGAAATAATCATTAAGGAAATTAAACTGGGTATGCCTATATTTTTGGAAAAAGAAAGTGGAGAAGTAAAGTAAATGACTTAAATCTTCATCTGATTTTGGAAAAGGTCTAATATTTATAAATCCAGAAATGGTAATATATGTACATAATTTACAGTTTTTGGGGTAACCATCTGATGTACCTTCTGAAGTTTGAGAGTAATTTTGTCTGGGGAGTGGGACTGGGGCTGTGGTGATGGAGGTGGGGGCGTGAAGAGTCTCTTGCTTTACTAGATATATCTTAATGTAGTATTTGATTTTGTAACTCTTTGCATGTATTGCTTTGATTGAAAACATTAAAAGTACTTAAAAAGGAAACTAGTATACTGTAAACACTTGATATATGGCAGCTGTTATTATATTAGTAAGAGGGCAGGGAAATAATCCAGAATTATATTAAGGAGTTGTTATGGCAAAGTATTTGAAAGCATGGATTTTTGGCTAAGTTTGAGTCCTGGCTCATGGATGTATATGGTTGGCCTTGGCAATGCTCAGGTTCTCATCTGTAAAATGGGGATGATAGTACTATCCACTACACATCATTGTTAGGAAGATTATACGTAATATTCCATATAAAACTGTTAGCATGATGTCGGGCCTATTATAAAGATAATAATAAATATTTCTTATTTTATTCAGTATTATTAATTTTAGAATAAATTTGATTTCAAGGAACAAAGGACCTACACGTGGCTCCAATTTTACTGTAGGTATTAACAAGCTTTGTGACACAGAATAGATAATTTCAATTGCCCACAGCATTGTTTCTCTTTAAAAAAGTAGTTATAATCCTATCTGCTCTTGTAACTTTAGAATCAATTGCAAAAGTTAATGGAGTCTTTAAGAATAAAAACTTTAGCAATAATCCCTGGGGGGAAATGTGGACTCTGCAGCTGATAAAGCTCTTATATGTAAGTGTTCAGAGTGGAACCTTCTGTAGGCTTGCTCCTGAAATAGATACAGGCTCACAGTCCCTTATTGAAAACTCTGGAGCCAGATATATTTAGAAATTCAGGATTTTCTGGTTGTAGAAAGACAATATGGTGTTGTCTGCCATTTTATTATGCAATAACTCCAGTGACATCTGAGAAAGTACCCTGTAATCAAACACATTAATGTTTTTATATTAGAAAATATTAATTCACAAGTATTAGGTAGGCTTTAAGAAGCCATCATTAAATACATAACATTCCAGGTCAGATATTGCTGCACAAATGGGTTCAAGTCAGATCAGGTTTTGCCGTCAAGTAGGTTTTGAAAAAACTTTGCATTTTCTATGCTTTTTTTGTATTTTGAAGTTGTATTGAGCATTTGAGGATCTGTACAGCCATCCCATATACTTTTGTGATTTTTCTTTCCCATATACTTTTGGAAAGTTCACTTCTTTGGTACATGGTTCTGAAATGAGAAGATTATATTTTAACAGTAATGATGAAACAGCCATTTTAGTGCCAGACATTTGAGGCTGCAAAATCATACGCTAAAAATACTTGGGGGAACTATTTTTGAATTTTAAAAGATAATTATTGGAATGAGGTTTATGGTTATTTTTGTTGTTGTTGTTTTCCTACAGGAAAAAGAGCCTGTGGATTTCTCAGTCAAATCTCAAGCGGATAGAGAACTTCAGTTCTTTGACCACAATCTGATGGAATCCATTAAAATGGGTGATCCCAAAGTTCATGAATTCCTTAGGTTACTTGCTCTCTGCCACACTGTAATGTCAGAAGAGAATAGTGCAGGTAAGTGAAAAGTTATGTCTGAGTGGTGAACCTTGTTTTTGTTTTTTAAAATTGAAACTGATACTAAATTTGAAGGATTTACAAATTAAGCGTTTGAGCAGTGAGCCTTGTTTTCTGTTTTTGTTTTTTAACACAGAAACTGATGTTAAATTTGAAGGATTTTCAAGTTAAAGATAGAACATAGTTTATATCCCATATATTTTGAAAAAATGTGGAGAGATTTAAGTGAAAAAGAAAAGAAATAAGGACAATGGAAAAGTGAGGACCCAAATATGCTAGTCAAGGGATGACATAGTTCTAACAGTTGAGCACCACATTTGACTGTAAGCTTCTGGGTAGCCAGGACAAATAGCGAAATACGGTTGAGTCACACATCTCTCATTATTAGTATGCATATCTAATAGATGCAGATGACCTTCAGGCATATGCTTAGAATGAATTTTCCCAGTAACAGAGATACATTGACCTTGATATTAGAATAGTCTTATTTAGGCTCCATTATGAGAAGGTCCTCACACTTGTGAGATGGTTGTTTGGAACTCAGGGTTCATAGGATAGAACAAAACCAGCTGCGCCACTTAACATTTTGAAGCTGTGAGACAGGTAGATAATGGCATAGTGAACTGGCTTCTTGCCCTAGTTGAACCTAATCTATTCCATTTATATGTTTTCCTCAGCCCACTAATTCTTCCTACAAGGTCTTTGGTTCTTTCTCAAATCTGTTTAATTTTATATCTCAATTTTATTTCTTGAAATCTGTTAAATATATTGCATGTGCTCTTTCTAATACTTCCAATATCTAATTTTTTTTTTCAGATCTTATTCTGCATTGTTTCTGTTGGTTCTTAGGCTTTACTTGTTGTTGTTTTATACTTTTCACTGTGAGCTGACCATTTTACTTTGAACTTAATTTATATAAATTTTTTGGGTCCAGTTGGTTCCTCCAGAAAGGATTTACATTTGCTTCAATGTTCTAATGTAGGAACATTTTAAACTAAAGTTTCAACTTGATTTCTTTCAGGCCACCTAGATATTGTGAATTCAGAATGCAAGTTTACAAGAGAGTCAGTGATTGGTTATAAATTCTTGGCAGATATTTTTTTCCCTTCCAATTATAAGGAGGGTTCTATTTAGGCAAGTTTTATTCCAAGCCCTGTTCAAGGGGTCATGGGTGTCCAATTTACCCTTATATTGAGAGTAGTCTTTGGGGGACCCAGTTTTGAGAGGCCATCTTTCACTGGACTCTCACCTTAGACAGGTACTGGGCTATGGCTTTTTAAATTAAAGCCCAGAGACATTGGAAACCAATGATCAAGTTCTCCTGGTTGAGAAAATGCCCTCAAGGCAAATGCTGGCTAATGTGCTTCTTTAATCCCTTAAGTGTTCTTTTTCTCAGTCTCTGACCTGAACAGTTCTTACTTTCTTGCAAGTTCATGAATGTATTTAAGAATATTAAAATGCTTTTATAGTTGTTTGTAGCAGTTGAGATTGGTCCTGACACCCATTCCACCATGTTACCAGAAGTAGAACTTATGTTATTTCATGGGTAGATCAAGTAATTGCTTCAAGTTTTTTCCTTTTGTGAATTTCAAAAATTCATTCATGCCTATTGTATCAAGTGAAACAATACAATACAAAAATTTATAAAGGTGAAGCTAATGGTAGCTTCCCTGAACTCCAGTCTCACCCCTGCAGAGGTAACCAGTGGTAACATCTGGTGTGTATCATTTCACCCTTTCCTCTGGCTCATAAATATATACATATATTCAAGAATATTTCTGGATATTTAGGTGATTTGTTTCTGTTTAACAAAAAGAACTCATAGTATAGCCATTAGTATGCAACTTGTCTACTTAACAAGTATCTTGGACATGACTATAAATCAGGAAATATGGGTCTAGCTCTGCCTAATTAATAGTTTTTAAACATTAAACTAATTAATTTTCAAATTAATTTTTACATATAAATATAATTTTATATAAGGGCTTACTTTATATATGCTGTTTTATAAACTCTCTCTCTATATATGTATATATACATATAACTTATTTTATTCTTTTTATCTCCTCTCCCCTCTTACCCCCACTCCAACTACACATAATATCAGGTAACAAGTATTAACATCCTGGTTTGATTTCTTACATTTCAAGGGATTTCTCGTATGCATTCTCATAAAATGGTCATTAGTGGCAGACTGAAGTAGAATTTGGAGTATCTCTCCATCACTCTTTAGCTGTGTGATCTCATCAAACTCATATAACCTCTTTCAGTCATAGGTTCCACCAGTATAAAATGGAAATAATAATTTTAATAATCTCTACCTCAAAGACTGCCCTGAGGATTATTTGAGTTAATATATATTAAAATGTTTTAGTTTATAAAACATTCATGGCACATCTCTAGTCACAGAAAATATGAAGGTTTGATCTCTAACCTAAGAAACTGAGCACAGTGAAGAGGCAGACTCGGAAATGGATGTTTTCCTATAAGATGACAAGGGCTGTAGCAGTGATATGCGTAGAGTCCTATGGTGTCCCAGAGGACAGATACCAGATTGAGCTGTTGGTGAGTAGAAAAGATCTGAGGACAGGAAAGATTTTTAGACCTGATGCTTGAGTTGGGTGTTAAATAATGAGTTGGAGTTGGCATTGGAACTCTATGAATGTTAACTATTATTGTCAGTATTGATATACTTGTTTCTTTACCTTTTAGGAGAGCTGATTTACCAAGTTCAGTCACCTGATGAAGGGGCTCTAGTGACTGCTGCTAGAAATTTAGGGTTCATTTTTAAATCCCGGACCCCAGAGACCATAACAATAGAAGAATTGGGAACACTAGTTACTTATCAATTACTTGCCTTTTTGGATTTCAACAACACCAGAAAAAGGATGTCTGTCATAGGTATGGTTGGTAGCTAAGACTATTTTTGATCTTTTCATACTGTTGTGGTTATGCTTTTCAAGGATTGTTTCACTTTTGGCTACGTGCTGAGGGTTGTGATAGTTTTAAAACTTCATGTATAAACTCTTGTGTTGCTCAACCTAGCCTCAATTCTGCAGTGATATATAACTAACATTTAACAAGTGCTCATTATGTGCCCAGCACTGTTCTAAATGCCTTATATGAGTATATACAATGTATCAATAAAAATATAAAAAATTTTTAAAAATAAACCACAAAAATGCTCTCCATGAATTAATTTATTTAATTGTCCCAACAATCCTAATAAGGTAGGAACTATTATATTTATACCCATTAACAGATAATGAAGCCAAGACACAGAAAGGTTGAGTAACTTGCCCAGGTTAGCATAGTTTGAAGTAGAATAGCTGGGATTCAGACCTAGGAAGTGTGACTGCATAGCCCATTCACTCGTTCACTATACAATACTGGCTCAGGATGAGTTTCTAAATTGCTTGGCACATGATAGTTGTGAACATCGTCATCAGCCTTCTCATTATCATTTATTTTCTCTGTCCACCTCCATTGCTGGAGAGGACCACCTAATATTGTATTTAGCACCACAACAAATCTGTGCTTTCCTGACTCAATGCTAACTCTCAGTGCTGTGTCAATGTCCCTCTCATTCATATTTAGTGCCTTTTTCCATGGATATTCTAAATCTTGGCTATTTCCTCAGGTTCTCAACACTGCTACCATCTTCTTTACTCTTGAAAGCTAAATTCATCTCCTATTTCTCTAAGAAAATAAAGGCCCTCAGGAATGCACACCATTAAGTCTTTTCCCCATCCTCCCCCTTCATCCCTAAGCTGTATCTTTAATAATTTACTCTCTGCATCAGAAAACAATTGCTCTTTTTCCTTTTCAAAGCTGAAGGTTTTTCCAGTCCCATTCCTTATCCCTCCTTGCTTGCTCACTTCTTGCTTGTGCCTTCAATTTTTCAATTACTGGCTCCTTCCTTCAGCCCACAACTATATTATCCTCCTGTTTCCTGAAAGATAGTCTTCATATTCTGGTGTCCACTGACTTTGCCACTTTATTTTTCTGCTTTCCATCACAGATTAATTTCTCAGGTCAGTTTTTGCTTCTTGCCTTTCTTACTCTTTTCATCCCATTAGGGTTAAGTTTCTTCTTCCTCTATTCAAGAAGAAATGCTTTCTCAGAGGTTTCCATTAACCTTGTAACTTCCCAGTCCAATGGCTTTTCCTTATTAATCTGTTCATCTATCTATTTTTTTAAACTTAGTAGTATTTGAGACTGTTGGCCCTGTTTTCTTGACACTCCTGTATTGGTCTCTGTAAACTTTCTGGCTCCTGTTTCTCTTCTTGTCCCATTGTTTTATTTCTCAAGCTCCTTTGCTGACTATTCTCCTTCATCCCATTCTTCAATATTGATGTCCTTTTCTCTTTTTAGCTCCTGTGTTTTTCTTGGATGATCTTGACCATATACATGGTGGTAGCTATTGCTTATATTCTGTGACCTTCTTATACAGCTCTTTAGCTTCAGTCTCTTGCTAGAGTCCAAACACACATTTTCAGCTTCCATTATGTCCTGTCACTGGATTGTACTATAGTTACCTAAAGTTTTATGTCAAATCTGGAACTTTCTTTCTCACAACTATAGTTCTTTCTATAATCTGTATTAAAATTCACAGTTACCTCTCTCATTGTATGCTTGTCCATGAACTTTATAATGAATTCTTTTATTGAATTGTTGCAAATGCATGTAACATGCATGCCCCATTTAAGACAAGAGGAGACTAAATGCAAAGATTTTAAGTAACTTGCCAAAGATTGTCACACAGCTGTAACACAACTTGTGGCACAGTTGGGTAAGAGGCAGATCAGATATGTGAACCCAGGTTTTCCAAAATCTGGTCTTTTAAGCCCTATTATAGCTCACTCACTTTTTTCCATAGCTTTTGTGCCCCTTGGCTAATGGTTCTCAAACTTTATTAGCTCCCATCAGCATCACCAGGAGGGCTTGTTACAACACAGATTGCTGGGCCCCAGCCTCTAGTTTCTAATTTAGCTAGTCTGAGGTGGGGCCCACCAATTTGCATTTCTAACAAGCTTGTGGGTGATGCTGATGCCACTGGCCAGGGAATCACGGTTTGGGGACCACTTCTCTAGACTAATAGATCCTCAAATACTATCCATTATTTTCCCCAGAGATGTTTGAGACATTTCTCTAATCCATCTCCTTCTCTTCCACTCTCAGGCCTTAACATCTCTAGAATATTCTGTTGTCACCCTGTTTGTAATTCTCTCCTCAGAGGCATCAGAATTATATTTATTAAAATGGCCTCAGAAACCCCTTTTTAATCATAAAAGCTTTTTGTCCTTTTTTCCTAATTCCCAGTACCCTGCCTTAGTTAAGATTCTTGTCACTGCTTGCTTGTATTATTGTAATATCTTCAAAATTATTCACTTTAAAAATAATCCTCTATAATGTCACCAGGATATTCTTTCTAAAACATAGGCCTGATTTTACTACCCCCTACTTAAAAAGCATAGGTGGCTTCCCAAACCTTAAAAGAAAAAGTCATAGGCCGGGCGCGGTGGCTCACGCCTGTAATCCCAGCACTTTGGGAGGCAGAGGCAGGCAGATCAGGAGATCGAGACTATCCTGGCTAACACAGTGAAACCCCGTCTCTACTAAAAACACAAAAAATTAGTCAGGCATGGTGGCGGGCACCTGTAGTCCCAGCTACTCCGGAGGCTAAGGCAGGAGAATGGTGTGAACCCGGGAGGCAGAGCTTGCAGTGAGCCGAGATTGCGCCACTGCACTCCAGCCTGGGCGACAGAGCGAGACTCCGTCTCAAAAAAAAAAAAAAAAAAAAAAAGAAAAAGTCATTAGTATGACGTGCAAAATTATTTGCAATCTGATCTCAATCTACTTTTCTTCTACTTTCCAAAACTTTGAGCTCAACTAGACCTCACCATCCCTGGATGCATTGTTGCTGTTACACCCTTTGGACATGGTGTTCCCCTATCTTGAATACTCCTTTCCCCCACTTCTCTTCTTGGAAATGTTCCCTACTACTCATCTGGTAATGTCCAATTCAAATGTTACCCATTTTTCAATTCTTTTTCTATTCTCCAAATAACCACATGCTTCTGTGTTCCCCAGAATGCCTTGTTCATAACACCAGTGTGATATTAGTCCCATGACACTCACAACTATCCCAGTCATTAAACTGTGTGCTACCTGAGGCAAGTGCTATACCTTAGTCTTCCTGAACTGCCCAAGGCCAAGCACAGAACTTGGCACCTGATAGGTTTTCTATAAATGTTTATGAAATACTACGCAACCCAATACTTTGTAAATTATGAATATCCTACTCATTGTATTTAATCAATTTATTACTACTTAAAAAGTGTTTATACGTAACAGTAGGGTTTTTGGTCTCTAATTACTAGAAACTAGCCTTGAAAGATGGCTCTCAGCAGGTAAAAACCAAACAACATCTGAGAATGTTTATTTTTATTTTTTGACAACAGGGAAGTGATCACCAGTGCCACTGATGAGCACACATGCCGTTCTAGGTGTTGACTTAATGTTGTATCAGCAGGAGCTATCTTCTATTTGCAGTCTCAGGGGAGGTGTTATTGATGGTGGTTTGGCCCAGAGTTGGTTTCTTTTTGCTCTGAGAGTGTTGACAAAAACCTAAAATTGCTACACAGGGAGATGTTTGGCTTTTCCTCAGCATTGGTCACCATTACAGGCTGTGGAGAAATTGCAGCCTGACCACAAACATCAGATGTTTGCCTTAATGGATCCCATATGAGGAAAGGTAGTGCTCTACCACAGAATGCATGAAGGTTTGCTGGATTTATTTTTATTCTGTTTGGTTTTTAATCGGGAGGATTTTTAGAGGGACTCTACCAGGGCAGAAAAGTCTTTGCATGATAACAAGGCAGAAAACGATCCTGGTCTCATGATCGTCACATGGGTTGGTCTGTAGGAACAACACCCTGATGCGAAGGCTCAGGCATTGCTTCTGTTGCTGCCGATCCTCCCCTTTCTCCTCCTCCTCCTCCTTCTGCTTCCTTGTTTTGGGGTGGCAGCCATTATTCACTAAATCATCAGTGTATAATTTCAATACCAGTAGTACTTTCATTCTGAAGAAAGAGCCCTGATTTAAGTCAGAAGTATCTACATAAAAATTGATTTCTATAAAGGATTTTTTTCCAGAGGGAACACAATCTACTATATTAGTAAAAAATATAAATGGCATTATATAGTTTTGGAAGGACCAATTCTACTAATTCTGTAAATAGAAATACAGAGATAAAATTCAGAGATAGCTATTAACAGGAGCAAGTGGCAGATAACCATTAAAGAAGAATAAATTACAAGACGCTTCTTGGAAGGCTCTTACGAGATCTTTAGATAAAAGTTGCTCAACTCTAAACTTTTTCAAGATGATCAAAGTACAAATCACACTGTCATGTGACAGGCATTTCTCTGTGTAGATATATGAACAGCGGCAATATGGCAAAATAGAATTATTTACCACCCTTCACAGTGCTGCTGTTGCATCTAACTGGACACCATTTGTGACATTTTTTCTTTCCTTTATGTCACAAAGGCATAACTTCTGCTTTCAGTAAATTGTGCACAATTTTGGTTCATCTTAATTAAGTAAATATTGATTTAAGTGCCCCCTATGTTCTAGGGTCCTCAAGCTAAGGGAGAATGTGAAAAGTTGAAAGGTAGTTCTATGTGGCTGCATCCAAGAGAACATGGTGAAACAGACTGGATAGTGCAGCTCTTAATAAGCTCTGTATGCCATGTCAAGGAGTCCAAACTTCATAGAAGGGAGAGGGAAGCTATTGCAGGATTCTAAGCAGCAGCGTGAAGATGACTGTAACTGGAATATACGGAAGAGTCTGAAAGGAAACAGTACTGGAATGGGTAAAGCCAGTTAAGTTAAAGTGATTTTCTAGGCAAGAGAGAAGTGGCAGAGAGAAATCCGTGGCTTCCCTTAGATGTATGGTTGGTGAAGGGAGAACTGTGAGTGATGCCCAGATTTCTGGTTTGGGAGACTGAGTGGATGGTGAAGCTGATTACTAAGACTGGGGATATAAGAGGAGTAGCTAATTATTGGAGGAAGGTAATATGTCCAGTATGAGTTTGGTGTGCCTGGGCATATCCAGGAGACTTTCAGTTGGTAGTTGGATGTGCAGGTCAGAATGGAGTGCTAGAGATGGATTGGACAGGAGATACACATTTGAAAACAGACTGCTGATGGAACCTGAAGCCATAGAAATGAATGCAGTTGCCCAGGGACAGTATGAAGGATGGGAAGATAAAAAAAGACCCTGAGTAAATCTCTGAAGAACACTAATATTTAAATGGAAAGCATTGGGAGAAGATTTTATAACCTAAAAACTGTAACCTTTGTCCAAGTTCTGGCCATATGTTATCCTGACCATTTAAAACTATGTCCTTTTTAGTTTACTTAAGAAATACTAACTTCTGAAATGATTTAGATTTAATTAACTTTGAACAGAAATGACCAGAAGGCTTAGAAAAAAAGAGATATAAAACTTGCTGCTAAAGCAAATGTTTAATGAGTAAACATAAGCAGGATTCCATGAAATTGGATTTCCACAAAATCAAATTTAAAGGGGCAAATACTAGGTTAAGGGAAAGTATCAGGGATGGAAAGTATTTATTGAATCAGAAAATTGTACAGCTGTAAAGGACCTTTGAAGTTAGATTGTTTAAACATCTCCTTTTTACATGTAGAAACTGAGATATAGTGATGGTAAGGGATTTACACAAATCACAATCAGTTTGTGATTCTTCCAGACCAGTGATTCTAAATGTGTGGTCCAGGGAACCTTAGGGAACTTTGTGAGTTTTTCACAGGATGCACAAGAACAAAAGTATTTTCATTATAATATCACTATTATTTGTCTTTTTCATTCTTTTTCTCATGAGTATACCATGGAGTTTTGCAGAAGCCACATGACATGTGATGTCACAACAGAATGAATGCAGAAACAGATACAGGAATCCAACCCTCTTTTATTAAACTAGATGTTACAAAGATCTGTAATCATGTAAAATAATGCCAATCTCCAAACTAATTTTTTTTGGAAGATATAGTTTTTTTATAGTAATGTTATTTATGTTTATATGTTAGATTTATAATAATAATTATAGTAACTAGTGTTATAAAACTTGATATAATAAAATTTCTCATTTTTAATTTCTAATATGGATATTGATAGATAACATTCACTTAAAAAAACTTTTTAGAATCCTCACTCAGCATTGAAGATTTATAAAGAAGATCCTGAGACCATAAGTTAGAGAACTAATGTCCTAGTCTAGAATACAAAATACAGGCAAATGTAGGTTATTCATCCTTTGCCTTTATACCTCTGGTGTTGGAAGGGAGAAAATATAAGGGAAATTATTAAATTGGATTATTGTACAAGAAAATCAAGAGTGAGTCTTTCCTAGGATTAAGTTTTCCCCCGTGGTTTAACAATTAGATAAATTGCATATGTTTTTCTCTTTCTTTTTCCCCAGTGTAGGGGTTAGAGCTAGAGTACAAGAAAACCCACATGAGTTCTGGCAATTAGGCAAGCCAACCAAGGCTCTTAAAACAGAAGACAAGACCTAGATGAGGCCCAGTCCTAAAAAGTTTCTAGGGTATGTTATTAGATCTATGTAAGCCAGGAGGAAACTAGAATAGGTAAGTGTAGACTGGGGTAGAGGGGACGGTAACATTGTATTTTGGTTTTTATATTTTTTTAAACTAAGCACTAAATTTTGTATGCCATTTTCTATGGCATTACATTAACAGTAATTAATAGTAAACATTTATGTTAACCTTTTTTTGAGGCATTCTCTTTGTAGATAAATGGGATAATTGAGTAGAAAGCATGTAATGATCTCTGACTCAACTGATGAAGCCTATGAGGGCGAGAGTATTCAGATTATGAAGTTGTGACAAAGGCAGTTGTCTTAAGTTGTAGGCAGTTCTGGGAAGAAATACCCAGCCATGTCATTCATTCATTCAACAAATAATTATTAATTGCCTACTATGTGTCAAGCTGTACAACTAAACCTAAAAAGTTAGGCCAAGTGTTCTGTGGTTTGAAAGAAAGCTTTGGGCCGGGCGCGGTGGCTCACGCTTGTAATCCCAGCACTTTGGGAGGCCGAGGTGGGCGGATCACGAGGTCAGGAGATCGAGACCATCCTGGCTAACATGGTGAAACCCCGTCTCTACTAAAAATACAAAAAATTAGCCGGGCGTGGTGGCGGGCGCCTGTAGTCCCAGCTACTCAGGAGGCTGAGGCAGGAGAATGGCATGAACCCGGGAGGCGGAGCTTGCAGTGAGCCAAGATTGCACCACTGCACTCCAGCCTGGGCGACAGAGTGAAACTCCGTCTCAAAAAAAAAAAAAAAAAAAGAAAGAAAGCTTGGTCTAACAGCAATATGCTGGGGGTTGTGGGTGGGAATGGAGTTGAGGGTAGCCTAGGAAGGGCTGTCAATCTCAAACCTGTGGGGCAGGTTAAAAACACAGTACTACTGATATAGACTTCCGGTGGGAATGAGGTGGAAACTTTATTTTTAAAAGCCCCTCTGTGAAGTGTGTTTTCAGCCAGAATTGTTACCCAAGAACGAACCACCAAGAATTAATGGACTTTTCCAGAGTAAAAGGGATGAAGAAATATGTCAGCAAGAGCCAAGAAAAAATGCATAAAGCATGACTTTGAATGGCTAGAATTGCATATGGAGATGATTTGGCATATCACTGATACTGATTTGAACAGCAGATCTTGAATTTCACACCAGGAGACAGGCAAATAAAGCTCTCAATTCTGCTTAATATGGAGATGAAGACTTAATTTAAATGTATCAACCCTTCAGAAATAGTAAGCAAGGAAAACAGGAAGGTCATATGCTTCAGAATAAAAACACTTGTTTCTGAATTTGGGAAATCAAAGATTCCAGTAGATGGAGCATTTCTAAGTTAATAAATGAGAATAAAGCCAAGTGACTTAGGTAATGACCTAACCAAAGGCACTGAGTGTCTTACTACTGGCTAAAACATTATGCGCATTTCCAAATTGCCAGGTTGGAGCTCTGGGGGAGTCTAATTTTGATGTATGTCGTTGATTATATTCTGCTTTTCCAAACTTTTTTCTTTTCAGTTCGAAACCCAGAAGGACAGATAAAGCTTTATTCCAAAGGAGCAGATACTATTCTGTTTGAAAAACTTCATCCTTCCAATGAAGTCCTTTTGTCTTTGACGTCAGACCACCTCAGTGTAAGTGCCTCCGTCTTAAGGTTAGCACAATGGCCCTTTTGCCATCTCCTGTGGTTAGGTCTTGTTTACAAAAAAATAGCAGCTAAATGATTTGACTACTGAAATAGAAAGCATCTGGAGAATGGTTCCACAGGAAGCGGTGCCAATGATTGTCTGGGAATTGGCACAAGGACCACCCCCCTTTCTGCCCTGTTGGAAGTCCAGTCAGTCTCACTACAGGTGGAGGAACACACAGCAACTGAGCAGTAGCCACAGAATGTGGGCGTCTGGGGAACCTGCTGTAACTCCCCTGCAGCTTCATGTTGCCCCTCTTGGAAGACTGGACCAGTTTTGGAAAGAGGAGCCAGCGAGCTCCTTTCCTTGGGTTCTGATGTATTTGGCACCAATGGAATATCTTATGATTACCTCTGGGGAAAGTTTAGGGTTGTGTTTAGATTGTGAGAGGAAAATAGTCTCTGGTGCACACTTTCTCCTCTAAGGGTCTTTTTATTCAGGTCATAAATCATGAGTCCCTTGTGTGTCCTCAGACGCCAAACTTGTATATTCTGAGACCAGCATAATTTCTTTCCAAAAGCTTTCTGAAAGAAGTAAGAGTGATTTTTGGCACTTTTTTGTTAAATGCCAAAAAGTAAGGGAATGTGAATTAATATGAGTATTACTTGTTTTAAACCTGAGATTCAAGTGTGTCTCAAATATTTGTCTATGGTTCCATTTAAGGGCATCTGGTCAAAACTGTCATTTTCTCATTGGTTTCTCTCCTTTAAGACATTATTGAGTATTCATGTTCTTTGTCAGACCCTATATTTAATGCAAAACATTCCCTGAATCTTTAAAAAGCAAATAAACAAATAAAATTAAAAAACCCTCTGCCTCACTTTAAATTTAAAAAATTATGGTTTAGTAATATTGGTTACAAACATAGCTATTGTTTTTGTCTTTCCAGTAGAGAATTCTTGATTTTCTTTTAATCTTTTCCAGGAGGCCAGCATGGTCTTTTAAATTTTTTTTAATGAACACAACACTGGAATCATAAGTATCTGACTTTTTGCCATTACTCAAACACCAAGGCCCTGGGTTTTCATACATTCTCCTTTGATACTAAACTGTAGGAAGCCTAATTTGGTCTTTTTACATTTCTCTGCAAAATAATTTTTTTTCAGGTAATATAAATTTAACTTGCTCTTTGCTTCATTCACTTTATTCATTTTGACTTCTAGATTCTGAGGTCTTAAATGTTTATTTAATTACTGATTTCGAATTGTTTAATGATAGGAAAAGACCTTAATAAAATGCTCATTTAGGATTGAACTTGTGTTTCATGTACTAATTAAATAATTTAAATCATCTGTTTCCTTTTGTAATGTCATCTTATTGTTCATTCACTGTTGTCCAGAACAGAGAGGAAGGCAGTGGTAATGCCCAGTGGGGTTGCAAGTTAAAGGCAAAAAAGTGTTTGTGTGAATTAAGAGGACAAAAGATCATTACAAGACGGTAACTAGATTTTCAGATCCGTAGGGGATCCAGTTGTGGTCTTGAAAGGCAGAGCTTGCAAAATGTGATTCCAGTAGCTGAAGTGCTACCAACTGCCTACTAAATAAATTTGGATAATTTTTCTCAAGATCTGTCTGGGGTAAACCATCTCATTGCAGTATGCATTGACTTTTTTATTTACCTAATTACAGTATCTCACAGTTTAACCTATGCCTGATTATAAACCTCTATATGTACCATAAGCCAAAACACCACAGAGGAGACGTACTCAATGGCAATGCCCAAAGGAGCAGAAATGGCCATAAAAATGCTTTACTTGCAGTGTAGAGGCCCATAAAATGACCACTGGAAGCACAAGCGGAATGGGAGTTTTTGAGCATTTCCCCCAAAGCAATCTACGTATGTTTCTAGTTACCATGGCTGTGTGAGACACTTAACAACTACCAGTCTCCTCTTTTTCTTTTCCCCTACTGTTAGGATAAAGCACCAAAGGTGTTGTTTGAGATTGTCAGGATACAGGAAAAAGGAAGAGTATGGTTCCCCAATCAGTCTGACTAATTTAGTACTAGCTTCATAGAACATAGCTTCTAAAAAATAATACTTTTTTTGCACTAAGCTGACTTGATAATGGTATCTTTAAAATTCCAAACAATTTGTTATTATTAAGATAAAACTTTAATATAGCAAAAAATAAAAAGTTTCACAGAGGAGTCTAGAATGAAAAGTGAAGGTCAGCCTCCACATTTAGTCCTGCTTCCCAGAAGCAACCACTTATATTAGCTTTTCTTCCTTTCTCTCCCCTTTTGCCCTAGAGGTTATTATTATAACCTTAAGTAATATGCTTAAACTTCTAATATCTGACTATTTAACATCTATTTATTCATTTATTATTTACTTTTAGCTTTTTATTATGAAAATTTTCAAGCATATACAAAAGTAGGATTCAATTTTAGGCATAGGCATATCACTAGGGGGAATGTGACAAGACTTTTGTGTGATGTCGTGTTGCAGTTGCTGGGGAGAGCCTCCTGCCTTTGATTTGAGGACTATGGCTTCTCCAAGGGTCCTTTCCTCTTCACTGAAAGCTGAGGTCCATAAAACACACTGGGTCCCTCTCATGGCCAGAAATGCTTCCTTCCATCAAGGACAGATTGGAAACAAATATATGTTGCCATAAATGAATATCTCAAGTCATGGGTGTCATTGATCACCTCTCAACTAGGACACTTCAGCAGGCTTTTCAGCTGTGTTTAGGGGAAGGCTTGCTCCCCTGCATGTTTTAACCTCATAGAAATACAATGGAAATGCACACATTATCTCCCATTTCTGAGGACACTAAAAAGTTGAGAGGAAGGATAGCCAAGCAGTGCTCTTGGGACAAAATGAATTTGAGTGAAAAATTTCTTACCAATTATTTTTGTTGTTGTTATTTCTGTGCTTATGATTTCTTTGACGGTTCATGAGTCTATGTCATCTCTGGCAGGAATTTGCAGGGGAAGGCCTTCGGACCTTGGCCATCGCATACAGAGACCTGGATGACAAGTACTTTAAAGAGTGGCATAAGATGCTTGAAGATGCAAATGCTGCCACAGAAGAGAGGGATGAACGAATAGCTGGGCTATATGAAGAAATTGAAAGAGATTTGATGGTATGAGTTTAGAAGCATGATGGTTTGTGTTTACAGGAAAGATAGTATGTGTTTAGAGATTTAGCATAGGAATAAGCCATTGGCTAAATCATCTTGCACACAGCAGATGTTTCTCTTTCAATCACTGAATCGTGCTTTATATGTTGGCTTTGAGTTTTCCACGTATGATCCTAGAGAGCCTAGAATTGTATTTCTATTAGCAGTAGCTTATGCAATTGGAAGCTTCCCAAGAGTAGAAGATAGTAGGCTCCCTATTCTTTGTCAACCTCTGATGTGTCCTTGATGTTATGGGATTTTTACTTTTCTCCTTGTTTTATGACTCACCTTTTTAGAGCAGAGAAATTTGCTGTGCAGAATGGGGCTACAGCTCTAAACCATTCTAGGCCATGAGATTCTGATGATATCTGTGCTATCCAGAGCATGGTCTATTCTAAAAACCACTCTTACCCGAAGCCCCAGTGGTCCGGAGTACCTCACCCACTGTGAGGTACTAGAGAGTATGCTTTGCTCAACTTTCGATGAAAAATCGTGGCCGGGCGCGGTGGCTCACGCCTGTAATCCCAGCACTTTGGGAGGCCGAGGCGGGTGGATCATGAGGTCAGGAGATCGAGACCATCCTGGCTAACATGATGAAACCCCGTCTCTACTAAAAATACAAAAAAATTAGCCAGGCGCGGTGGCGGGCACCTGTAGTCCCAACTACTCGGGAGGCTGAGGCAGGAGAATGGTGTGAACCCGGGAGGCGGAGCTTGCAGTGAGCTGAGATCGCGCCACTGCACTCCAGCCTGGGCAACAGAGCAAGACTCCGTCTCAAAAAAAAAAAGAAAGGAAAAGGAAAAATCGTGCAGGAACCTTCACTTTAGTTTATGGCATCTGCTGGTTTGTTAATGTAGAAGAATGACTAGACTTTTTGTGATCAGCTTCCTGACTATGGGATGAAGGCTATTCTTTGGACTCTTCCACTGTTGATATAAGTGGGGAAGCACCTGGGGAGTTCTTAAGTCCAAATGGCTTCTTACTGCTTACGCTAACATGTTATCTGAGCATATCAGCCCCTTCAAGTAAATAATAAGTCCCAAGATCTCTGCTGTTAAGTTGGCTTGATTTGGGAACTTCCTTTTGGAGTCCTTCCCAATCCACTTTCACACAAAATAGGATGCCTGCTATATCAATGTATCATAATTTCTGTCTTCAATTCATATTCTTTGGCCTCCAGAGTCTGTGAGTGAAATCCATAGATGTTATAGATATTGTTTGCATGCATTAACATAAGCTTTTCTCTCTTTTTCAATAAAGCTACTAGGTGCCACTGCTGTAGAAGATAAGTTACAGGAGGGTGTTATTGAAACAGTTACAAGTTTATCACTAGCCAATATTAAGATCTGGGTCCTAACAGGAGACAAACAAGGTAACTTGAAAATGGATGATGATGATATTTTGAAAATGGGGAGATGACTTATGTCACAAAATTTTAATTAACCAGAAAGGTTAATTAATTAAATATTCATCCAATCTTCCACATAGGAAAGACTTGAAATAGAGAAAAGAAAGTTAATGTATCGCAAGAATCTATTTTAAAACAAACCAAACTAATAAAATGCCTTCTATAGTATAAGCTGGGGTCAGTTAAGTTTCGGTCCAATTGTCTCTTGAATATAATCATTACACCTAGAGGCAACAATGGTATTAAAAATGTTTAACAATTGGTTTATATGAACACTGTCCCCAGTCAGGACAGATATTGGCACAGAACTAAAGCAGGATATTGGAGACCTTGGGTTACTCCTTTAGTTTCTTGATGGTGGGGAATTTGAAGGATCTTAGGGGAGGTGTCAGGGTGATGGGAACACTTTGAAGAAGCTCAGGGAAACAGCTGTTTATCAACCGTTTATGGAAATATTTTGGTAATTTAATAACTACTACAGCTGTAACGGTGCAACCTGGCTGAACTCCAGGACTATCTATACAAGGTACAGTGAGAATTCATTGACTTTCAGGCTTGACAAAATGCCAAATCATTAGTGAGTCATCATGTTCTACTTCGTTTCCTATGAAAGAAAAGGGGACCAACATATTTTTGACCTACTGCTAGCAGTAATGGTTAAAACAAAAATGATTTTATGTTTGGCTATTTGTAAACTAAAAATATTCCATTAACTGGCACATACCTATGTTAAAATTCTATCTACTTATTAGGTATCTTTTATAGCGTTAGGGGATTTGCAGATGTGATACATCAGTTCTCTACATCTTTATCCAAATCATTAATCACAAAAAATAAACAGTAGAAAGTTGAGCACTCCGGTGTGTTACTAGATAGAAACTCTCTAGAGTTTGATTTTGGCCAGTTATAGCTGTTCTATTATTACTAATATCTATGAGTTTACTATTATTTAGCTTTAATTTCTGTGGTTTTTACAAGGTATATGCTGAGATTTTATCAATTACCTTCCTTAATTTAGGACAAAACTAATGATTCCATAGAATTAGCTAGAGTCTAATTATTCTATACAGTTAGAGACAATCAAATAACTCTATTAGATAGAAGGAGTTATCTGATTATCTTAGGTTCCATTTCTATAAAATTAGAGGAAGAATTAGCCAACACTGTCTGATTCTCCAGTTCTCTAGGAGAACAGTGCTGCGTGGTTTTTGAGATGATAGTCAAATTCCAAATTTCCATATATTTAATGGGAAAATGGCAATGTTGTGTGTGAGAGAACTATAAAAATTTCATAAGAGCATTTTTTTTTGTCATTCAGCTGAACATTTTGTGAGTTTTTTCTTCAAATTGTCTTCCATATCAGAATTAAATATTGGCTAAGTTTAGTAGTTTAGCTCTCCCAAGACAGTATTCGGACTTCTGGTCAAAGGTTTTATATTTGTACATATTATGTCACAAGATCTTATTTTCATGAGTGCTAATTTGGGAATGAAAAGGTTTTTCTGAAAACTAGATGAGAAGGCTGCACATTCGTTAGTGTTGCTACTTGTGTATGGGTTTAGCAAGTAGGGAATTTGATCCTGAAACCCAGGTCTTTGAATTTCCCTCTGCACTGCTTGTATTTTATCACCTGTTGTGCTATCTCTGACATCAGCCCCCTGTAGGCTATAGGAAAATACAGCTAAGCCCTCAAAACTTTCATTAAAAATGGACTTAGGTTATTAAGTAACATTTTAACTGAGTTGGGCTTTATTTTGTGTTAGAAACTGCCATCAACATCGGTTATGCCTGCAACATGCTGACTGATGACATGAATGATATGTTTGTGATAGCAGGGAATAATGCTGTGGAAGTGAGAGAAGAACTCAGGTAGGTGTTGAAGGAAGGAGGAAAGGATGGAAGGACGAGAGGGAGGGAGGGAAAAAAGATCAGAGAGTTGAGAAAGTGAAAAGCTATGCTATAGTTTCCTGTGGTCTTAACTTAGTATAAAATTCTTTGTGCATGTTTCCTAAACTTCCTTTCATTTTGGTGACAAACCAAGATGAAGTTGATATCAGTAATGAATTATTGTCTTCAGGCCTTCAACATTTCTCAACTATTTTTAGAAAAGAATTTCAAATCAGCTATGTTGAGTTGTCCTTTAAAATTGTGCTTTGGTTAGTACCTGCTAACTCTTGCGTGGTGATGAGTGATCAGTATCATGAAATACTTGTTAAAAATACCAATTCCCTAGCTTCATTCTGACCTACAAATTAAGAATCTACAGGTAATGGGATAGGGGACTTTGTATTTAATAAGCACCTAGGTGAAGCTTATGATCAGATAAGTTTGGAAAACACAGCTGCAGTAGATGGCATATAAAGATGGAATAGAGTCTTTCAGCATTAAAGAAAGATATTTTGACGTAGTTACTATTGAACCCAGATATATACTGTTTTGTGAAATAAAATACTGTGAAATTTGTGTAACTACTGCACAGTACGAGAAAATACATAAGTGCTGAAACTGGAGGTAGCAGTGGACAGACATTAAAGTTTGAGAAATAATATTTCTTAAGATGTACCAATTTATTTCATTTCCTTATTTCTTGTTACTTTATTTGGAGAAGAACATTTAAAAATCTGCAAAAATATTTTCCTAGAACTTTAAAAATACTGTCTTATAACAATTTTTGCTTGCTTGCTGCTTGTAGTAGCTTCTCTAAGCTCAGCCCACTTAGAGACTGGCCAAGCAGAATGATGACACAGAGGCAAATTACTTATCGCTGGCTCCATTCTAGATGGGGAGCTAACCTTCCTTCAATATAATAGTAGAGCACTGTGGCTTCCCTGATATGTCTCTATCATTAAACTATTCTTCCTGAACTTTAAAAAAAGGAAGTCTTAAAAGTCAGCACCACTAGCTGATGGTACTTGTACACGAATCTCCCAGCCTCTCGGTTTTACCTGCAGTTAAAAAAAAACAACCTGCTATATTGTGCTGGTTAGAAACTGTGACTAAACACTGCACATGTCTTTGCCAAATAAAAATTGGGAAATTTAATTAGCTACTACTAATATAATTTAAATATTATTATTGGTATAATTTTAATGATAGACCCCATAAAGTCAGTTGGGGAAATATTAGTAACTTATTTAATAATCAATTAAAATTTTAAAAGTAGATTCTTTACCTTCTGATTTTTGGATTATTTGACTTTTTAAATTGATATACAATATTTATACCTATTTTGGGGGCACATGTGATATTTTATTATATGGATAGAATGTATAATGTTCAAGTCAGTGTATTTAGGATATCCATCACTTTGAGTCTTTATCATTTCTTTGTGTTGGGAAAGAAAGTCCTCTCTTCTGGCTAACTTGAAATATACAATACATGGTTGCTAACTATAGCCACCATACTCTGCTGTTGAACTTTATAATTTATTCCTTCCATCTAACTATACATTTGTACTAATTAACCAGCCTCTCTTCATCCCCCCCACTCCCACTCACACAACCTTCCTAGTGTCTGGTATCTATCATTCTGCTGTCGATGAGATCAATTTTTTTAGTTTTCACACAGGAGTGAGATCATGTGAAACTTGTCATTCTGTGCCTTGTTTGACTTAACATGGAACCCCTGGTTCCATTCATGTTGCTTAAAATGGTAGGATTTCATTCTTTTTTGATGGTTGAATAGTATTCCACTGTATGTATATACATCACATTTTCTTTATTGATTCATCCATTGATGGACACTTGGGTTGATTTCATATATTTGATATTATGAGTAGTGCTACAGTAAACATGGGGTGCAGATATCCCTTTGATATAGCAATTTCATTTCCTTTGAATAAATACCAGTAGTGGGATTGTTAGATCATATGGTAGTTCTATTTTTAGTTTTTGGAGAAATCTCCATAGTGTTTTCTCTAGTGGCTGTACTAATTCACATTCTCACCAACAAAGTGTAATAGCTCCCTTTACCAGCATCTGTTATTTATTTATTTATTTATTTAATAGTAGCTATTCTAGATGAAATAAAATCACATCTCATTGTAGTTTTGATTTGCATGTCTCTGATAATTAATGATGTTGAGCATTTTTCATATATATGTTGGCTATTTGTGTGTCTTCTTTTGAGAAATGTCTGTTCATGTTCCTTGCTTTTTAATGGGTTTGTTTTCTTACTGTCTTAATTGAGTTCCTTGTGTATTCCAGATATTAATCTCTTGTTAGATGAATAGTTTGCAAATGCTTTCTTCCTTTCAACAGACTGTCTCTTCAGTCTGTTGATTGTTTCCTTTGCTGTGCAGAAGCTTTTTCGTTTCATGTAGTCTCACTTGCCTATGTTTTTGTTGCCTGTGCTTTTGAGGTCTTAGCTGTAAAATCATTGCCTAGAGACCAGTGTCTGGAAGTTGTTTTCCTATGTTATCTTCTAGTAGTTATATCATTTTGGGGATTATAGTTAAGTTTTTAATTCATATTGAATTAATTTTTGTATATGGTGAGAGTTAGGGGTCCAGTTTCATTCTTCTGCATATGGATATTCAGTTTTCCCATCACTACTTATTGAAGAGGATATTTGTTCTCTAGTGTGTGTACTTGGTGTCTTTGTCAAAAATCCATTGACTGTAAATGTTTGAATTTATTTCTGGGTTCTGTATTCTGTTCCATTGGCCTATGTGTCTGTTTTATACCATACCATGCTGTTTTGGTTACTTTAGTCTTGTAATATATTTTGTAGTCAGGTAGTGTGATGCCTCCAGCTTTGTTCTTTTTGGTCAGGATTGCTTTGGCTATTTGGGCTCTTTTTTGGTTCCATATGAACGTTAGGATTTTTTTTTCCATTTCTGTGAAAAATAACATAGTATGATCATTTTAACAATATTAATTCTTCCAATCCATGAGCATGGAATGTCTTTTCATTTGTTTGTGCCCTCTCCAATTTCTTTCACTGGTGTTTTGTAGTTTTCCTTGTGGAGGTTTTTCACCTCCTTGGTTAAATTTATCCTTAAGTATTTTATTTTTTTACAGCTATTGTAAATGGGATTGCTTTCTTAATTTCTTTCTCAGGCACTTCATTATTGGTGTATAGAAACACTACTGATTTTGTATCTTGATTTTGTATCCTGAAACTTTACTGAATTTGGTTATCAGTTCTGAGTTTTTGGTGGAATCATTTGAATTTTTTCTGAATGTAAGATCATGTTGCTTGCAAACAGGAACAATCTGACTTCTATTTTTCAATTTGGATGGCTTCTGTTTTTTTCTCTTGCCTGATTGCTTTGACTAGGAATTTCAGTTATGTTGAACAGGAGTGATAAAAGTGAGCGTCCTTGTCTTGTTCCAGTTCTTAGAAAAAAGGGTTTCAACTCTTCCTCATTCAGTATGATGTTAGCTGTGGGTGTCATATATGGATTGTATTATGTTGAGTTGTGTTCATCTACACCTAGTTTGCTGAGAGTTTTTATCATGAAGGGATGTTGAATGTTATCAAATGATTTTTCTGCATCGATTGAGATAACTATATGGTTTTTGTTGTTCATTTTGTTGACGTGATGTATCATATTTATTACGTATGTTGAACCATGCTTGCATTCCTGGGATAAATTTCACTTGATCATGGTGTATTATATTTTTGATCTGTTGTAGGATTTTTTTTTTTTTTGAGACAGCGTCTTGCTCTGTCACCTGGCTTTCACTGCAGTGGTGCAATCATAGCTCACTGCAGCCTCGACCTCCGGGGCTCAAGTGATCCTCCCACTTCAGCGTCCTGAGTAGTGAGGACTACAGGTGTAAGCCATCACCACACCTGACTAATTTTTGTATTTTTTGTAGAGATGGAGTTTTGCCATGTTTCCTAGGCTGGTTTCATATTCCTGTGCTCAAATGATCTTCCTGCCTTGGCTTCCCACAGGAGGATCATTTGAGCCCAGGAGTTTGAGACTAGCCTGGGAAACATGGCAAAACAAGGCATGGAGCCACCACACCCAAGCCTGCTGTTGGACTTAGTTTGTTACTTTTTTGTTGAGAATATTTATGTCTATGTTCATCAGAGATATTGACATGTAGTTTTCTTTTTTTGTTGTGTTCTTGTCTGATTTTGGTATGAGGGTAATGCTGGCCTTGTAGAACAAGTTAGCGAGAATTCCTTTCTCTTCAGTTTTTTGGTATACTTAAGGATAACTTATAGTAGTTCTTCTTTACATGTTTGGTAGAATCTGGTAGAGAAGTCATCCAATTCTGGGTTTTTCTTTGTTGGGAGGCTTTTTATTGCAGACTCAATCTCATTATTGGCTTTTGGTATGTTCAGATTTTCCGTTTCTTCCTGATTCAATCTTAGAAGGTTGCATGTGTCCAGAAATTTATCCATTTCCTCTAGGTTTTCCTGTTAGTTAGCATATAGTTGTTCTTAAAGTCTTGATCTTATATATTTCTGTGGCATAAGTTGTACTGTCTTTGTTTTCATTCCTGATTTTGTTTATTTGGATCCTCTCTTTTTCTTGGTTAGTCTAGCTAAAAGTTTATTGACTTTGTTCATTTTTTTAAAAAAAAACAAGTTTTCATTTCATAAATCCTTTGTATTTTTTAGTCTATTTTATTTACATATGCTCTGATCTTTATTATCTTTTACCTTCTACTAATTTTGGGTTTTGTTCTTGCTTTTTGGGTTCTTTCAGTCATTTCATTATATTGCTTATTTAAAATCTTTTTACTTTTTTGATGTAGGCATTTATTGCTATAAACTTCTCTCTTAGCAGTGCTTTTGCTGTATTCCGTAGGTTTTGGTATGTTTTGTTTCCATTTTCATATGTTTGAGGAAATCTTTTCATTTTCATCTTACTTTTTTCATTGGCCCAGTGTTCATTCAGGAACATGTTTAATTTTCATGTGGTGTATTGTTTCTAAGTTCCTCTTGGTATTGATTTCTACTTTCATTCCATTGTGGTCTGAGAAGATACTTGATATGACTTCAATTTTCAAAAATTTGTTGAGACTGGTTTTGAGGCCTAACTTATGATCTATACTGGAGAATGTTCCATGTGCTGGTGAGAAGAATGTGTGTTCTGCAACTGTTGGATAAAATGTCCTGTGGATGTCTGTTCAGTTCATTTGATCTAAAGTCCAGTTTAATGTTCTTCATTGATTATCTGTCTAAATGATTTATTTAATGCTGAGAATGTACTGTTGAAGTCTCTCATTATTATTGTATTGGAGTCTACTTCTCCCTTTAGATCTAGTGATATTTGCTTTATATATCTGGGTACTTCAGTGTTGGGTGCATGTATATTTAGAATTGTAATATCCTCTTATTGTAATATCCTCTTACTGAACTGATCCCTTTATCATTATAAAATGATATTTTTGGCTCTTTTTACTATTTTTGGCTTAAAGTGTCTTGTATATGATATAAGTATAGCTACTCCTGTTTGCTTTTGGTTTCTGTTTGTGAGGAATATCTTTTCCTATACCTTTACTTTCAGTCTATAGGTGTCTTTACAGGTTAAGGAGTTTCTTGTAGGCAGCATATAGATCACATTTTTATAGATCCAGATCCAGGCCATCTGGATCACATTTTTAAAAACCCCATTCAGCCATTCTGTATTTTTCAAGTGGAAAATTTAATTCATTTCCATTGAAAGTTGCTATTGATATGTGAGGTTTTGTTCCTGTCACATTGTTAATTGTTTTCTGGATGTTGTATATATCTTCTGTTCCTTTATTTCTTTTTTATTATGTATTTTTGTGTCAGTAGTTTTCTTTAGTTGTAACTTTGAGTCCTTTCTCTTCCTCATTGGTGTGTTTGCTTTACCAGTGAGTTTTGCACTTTTATGTGTTGTTCTTAATAGTAGATATTGCCCTTTTGCTTCCAGGTTTTGGATTCCCTCAATTATTTTGTGGGGCTTTTCTAGTAGTGTTGAATTCCCTTAGTTTTTGCTTGTCTGGGAAAGACTTTATTTCCCCAAAGAGGGTAATTTTATTTCTCCACAATAAAGTAACTTTATTTAGAAATAAATTTATTTCTCCAAAAAGGATAACTTTGCTGGGTATAGTATTTCTTGACCTCCAGATACTGTCTTTCAGCACTTTGAATGTATTATCTTCTGGCTTGTAAGGTTTTGACTGATAAGTCTGCGGTAAGTCTAATGGAGACTCCTTTATAGGTGACTAGATGCTTTTCTTTAGCTATTTTTAGAATTTCTCATTGTCATTGACTTTAGACAGTTTGACTAGAATGTATCACAGAGAAAACCTTTTTGCATTGTACCTGTTTGGGGATTGCTGGGCCTCTTGTATTTCAATGTCTAAATCTCTTGCTAGAGTTGGGAAGATTTTATCTATTATTTCATCTATAGGCTTTTGAATGCCTTTGTTCTCTCTTCATCTTTGGGAATGCTGATAATTCAGATATGTGGTTGCTTTATGTTGTCTCACATGTCATGTAGGCTTTGTCTACTCTTGCTAATTCTTTTGTTTTACTTTTGTTTGGGTTATTTCAAGAGACCTGTCTTCTTCTGAAATTCTCTCTTCTGCTTGATCTAGTCTATTGTTGAAACTCTCAAATATATTTTTTTATTTCATTCAATGAATTCTTCAGTTGGAGGATTTCTGTTTGGTTCTTCGTTATGATATCTACCTCTTTGGTAAATTTCTCAATCATATCCTGAATTGTTTTTTTCATTTCTTTGTATTGTTTATCTTTGTTCTCTTGTATCTCACTAAACTTCTTTAATATCATTATTTTGAATTATTTTTATGGGAATTTCATAAATTTCCTATTCATTGGAATCTGTTACTGGAGAATTATGGTGTTCCTTTGGAGTTGTATTTCCCAGCTTTTTCACGTTTCTTGTGTCCTTACGTTGCTATCTGCACATCTGGCGTAACAGTTGCTTCTTCCAATTTTGTGGATTTACTTTCATAGGAGAGGACTTCCTCAATATGTATCTTGGTATTGGTTGGGTAGGGTACTTTGGCTTTGATTCTGGATGTGTGCAGTAGTATAGTCTCCATATAATGTATTTGGCTTTCTTTCTTTTTTTTTTTTTTTGGTAAATAAAACCAGTGGTCTCTGTGACTTCCTCAGCGGCTTAGGGTGTGGTTGTTAATGGAGGCTGTAGTGAAGTTTTACTGGGCATGGGGACAGCAGGTGGCACAGTCCTTGGGCCCCAGTGGGAGCAGTGGTAGGCTGAGCCTGCCTGTCTTTGGGTCCAAGGGTAGCACATTTGGCACTGGTGTTAGTGTGTCCTGGTGGGCTGATTCTTGGGCCACCAGGAGGCTTGCTCAGGTGACAGCAGTAGTAGCAGTGGGCTGGACCTTGGGCCCCTGGGCTGCAGGCATGGCATAGGCAATGGCAGTAGCAGTGGTTGGACAACTCTCTGGCTCCCAAATAGCCTATGCTGGTGTTGGCAGTGGCTGTGACAGGCTGGTCAGGCCATTCCCCAGGTCCACGGGTGGTAAGTGCAGGTGGCTGCTAGCTGTGGTGGTAGTGGCAGGCTGGGTTAGCCTGTCTTCCAGCCTCTGGGAGGAGTGCTCATGATGGTGGATGGAGCCATGGCAGTGGATGGTGGATGGAGTAGGGTGATCCCCAGGCCCCTAGGTGGTATGCTCAAGTACTGGGGTGGGGGGTATGGAGGGCGGTCAAAGCCACACTGGACAGACCTGTCTGTATGTTCCCCTTCTCCCCGCTGTCCAGTGGTATGTATGGGTGCTGGCTGTGGTGGGCAGGGACAGGGTTATCCCAAGATCTCTGGTGGAATGCTCAGGTGGGGGTGGCAGTAGCTGCACTATGGCCATGCTGGCTGCTGGGGTGAGTGGGATTGCTTTTAGTAGTAGCAGCCTTAGGCAGGTGGCTGGGAAGTGTGTGCTTTGGCTGTAGGTGGCAGCTGTTTGAGGGGTAGCCTATCCTTAGGGCATGTGGAAATGTGAGGAAGTCCTGTTGCTGGAAGGGCAGTGGGGTTACTGTCAGCGTCTTGCACTTTGGCCATGGTGGCAGTGGTGGCCAGTGGTGGTAGCTGCAGGTGGGGAATGTCAGTGGAGCTCCAGGAATGTGGAAAGCCACGTACTGTTGGGCCCCCAGGCAGGGTGCAGTCTGGTGGGGCTGGGCTCTCAAAATGACACTTTGCTGTAGCTGCTTAGGACTTGGAGTGTTATGTGGGACCCAGTGTGAGCTCCCTCTCTGGGGCAATGGCACTGCCTTGTCTTCAGGCAGCTCCCTGAGTTAATTTCAGGGTCTGAAAGGGTTGAGAGGCTCTCCCATGGCTAGGAGTGGAGTATGTGGTGAGATTGTGGACCACTGGGCATCCCTCACTTATACTTTCCCTACACAGGAGAGCCTTTCTGGGCTCCCAGCCAGGCAGGATGCCTTGTTCCCTCTCCTTCTTTTAGGTGTTTCCTGTCACTTCTCTCTTGAATTCCAATGTTCTCTCTTAGATGACATATTTGAAGTATGATTATCTACTCTCTATCTTGGTGCTTCTTTGTGGAGGAGGCAACTGCCAGATGCCTTTAGTCATACATCTTGAAGGACCATTCTCATTCAGAACTTGACTCTTGCTGAAGGAAGATAGATGCAAACAGATCTAGATTTTAATAAGCCTATTGCTAAATGTTTTGAGACAGTGCCTGGAAGAGTATTGTAGGCAGTACACATGTATTACCTCATTTTGTTCTTAAGAAACTCAATCGTAGGCATTACTATTTTCCCTGTTGGACATATTAGGAAGTTGAAGTATATAGAGGGTAAGTAACTTGCCCAAAGTAGTCCGTGGTTCAGGTGGGATGTGAATCTAGGCAGCTTGGTCCCAGAGGCTGTGCACTTGCCATGTGTTTCCCTAAATATACCTTAGATTTATTCTTATTCCCTTTAATAATTAATCTAAAAATATAGTTGTTAAGGTATCTTACTGCTTCACTTGAGTAAATGGTCAGACACCAGATTAGCAAGTAGAGTCAGCAGAAATTTCCAGGGGAAATAGCAGATGTAGGAGAAAGAGTATGGACTTCATGTCAGCTGGATTCGAGCTGGAATCTCAGCTTCATGCTTAGGCTGAGTGGGAAACTTTTGATATGTGAATAACCTCTCTCTGCTTGGTTTCCTCATTTGTAAAATGGGGATACAAATATCTACCCTATAGCTTATTTTATTTGGGGGATTAGATAAGAACTTAAAGCTTTATGAATGTTCCATGAGCATCTTTCTTGCCTTCCTCATTCCTTGTCTATTTCCTCCCTTCTCTCTTCTTTCATTCTTTCAGCCACTGATCCCAATCTTTCCACCAACAAGGACTACTTTTGAAACTATTTCCCCAATAAGGGCAGCAGGCCTGGAACAGTGGGGAAGGAAAGGGTAGAATAAAATAGACAGCTTTTTGGAGGTAGAATGAATAGGTCTTGTAATTTGACTGGATGTGAAGAGAAGTAGTAGGAGGCTTTGTCACTGCTAGGTTTCACAGCCCAGAGTGTGCTCGGGCATGCAAGAATAGAAACTCATTAAATTTTCTAAAACTGAACTTGAACCTCTTTCTGTCTGAGGACAGAACAATTAAACTAGGCATTTTCAGTTAAATTTAGTTCAAGTCTGGGATGTACAATTGCCTCACCTGTCACTGTTCATCAGTGTCTACCCTGCTGGCATCTAGCACTTCCCACGTCTGTGTTCCTGTCTGGTCTCTGCTCTCTTAGGGTTGTTGTTGGCTTGCCCTCTTGGCTGACTTCCACACTCTGCTGGGGAACCACGGAAAGTGTGGCTGCTCTTCCTCACCTCTCTATGCCCAAGATGACTTGTGTTCTTATATGGCCACTTCAGTTTCTAAAATCCCTTTACTCTGCTGATTCCCCTAAATTTATCTGAGGATTCCGTTAGCCACATGGTTCCTTCATCCACTACCAATCCAGGGGCGGGTCAGGACCCAGGCTTTTTTTAGCCATCACTTATCAGTTTCTAAACTCCTCAAAGTCCCCTTTCCCTAGGCTGGGATGGGAAATGAAGGAAAGTAATTTCTTCCTACTCTGCTCCTTTTGACATCATCATTTTAATGCCTTGACTCATTTAAAGTTTATTCTTTTGATACTTAAAGAAATCCCCCCCCTTCTTTTTCCAAAAGTCCAATTAGTGAAATTCCAGATTGCTGAAATTAGACTAATGATGCTGCTATGAGTTTCAAAGCCCTATTTTGGTGCTCAAAAAGCAAAAGTTTGGTTCTATTTTTCTCCTTCTATATTTGGCTCTGCAAATCCTCCTGAAGCAAAGTATGTTTCTAGTTAAATAGAGAGGATCACTTGTGGTCCTAGTAGTAGTGGGAAAAGGAGCGATTGAGTTAATATCTCAAGATTTTATCCAACTACATTTGGTTGACTAGATGACACAACTGTCATTACATGGAAAGAATATGGAGAAATGTGAACTACTTGTATACTGTTGTTGGGACTGTAAGTTGATAGAAACTCCCTAGAGGACAAACTAGCGATATATTTCAAAATTACACATGTGCATAGTTTTTACCCAGTGATTCTTCTAGAAATTTCCCTTAAGAAAATAAGTGAACAAATGTATGAATTTGTATAAAAAGGAATATTTATTGCTGTATTGATTTATGATAATAGAAATGAGAAATAGTTCAAATAACCAGCCATGAAGGATTTTGTTAAATGCGATGATACATACATGCAATGGAATACTCTTCAATCATTCAAAGTGATTTTGTATTTTTCAACATTGGAAAATGTCCATGATATTTTTGTTAAATGATAAATGAGATTACAAAACATCATGCATAATATGATCTCTCTTTTTGCAAAAAAGTGTGTGTGTGTGTGTGTGTGTGTATATATATATATGTATGTACATGTATGTATAAAACACTATACATCTACCCACCTCCTTACCTCCTTGCCTATCAAGATCTGGAGGATATAAACGGTGGTTCTCTCCAGGTGATAGAATTATGGATCATGTTTACTTCCTTCTTTATGGCTGTTTGTATTATCTGATGTTGTAATAGTGTTTGTGTAATGCTTTTACAATTAGAAAAAAGCTAAAAAAAATTATCTTTTTTAATGAGAAAAAAAATATTCAAAAGAAAAAAAATAAAGAATTTCCAGCTAGACTCAATATTTCAGGAGCCTTGGGGCCACCTTGCTCAGCTGACTGCAAAATAATGTTATTTCTACTCAGACTTTTAGGCAACCCCATTCTTAGAGTATAAGACAGAGAGGCAATGTATGATAGAAAATTCTATGTAAGAGGAATCATTATAGTTATAGTGTGCATTTTCTTAATATTAGGACTGGGGGTAAAATGGCATCCAAAAAAGCTATTGCTCAACGTTGCTCTCTATACTCCTAATCTCAGCTACTTATATCTAAGCCCACAGCTTTGGGATGAAATATTGAAATCATAAATTTGCACCATCTCTTTTTCTTGTGTTATGCTTTTGAGTTCAGTGGGAGTTCATTTAAAAAGAAAGTATAACCAAAGAACAGGATCTGAACAATAGTAGCTATTGAAAAGAAATGACCAAAATGCTTATATTTAAACCTGTCAAACGTGCTTAGATTATTTCGTAAACATGGATATATAATTTTTATACATATCATACATATGGCTTGTTTCAAATTTAGTGTCGTGAAACCATTTTAGACACTTTGAGTCCTGGGTTAATTTTGCTGCTGTAGCTGCCTTGTTATTAAAGGCATGCCTAGAAAGCTACAATTAAACCCTGCTATGGTTTCTCAGAAAATTACTACATTGAATACATTTCACCAATTCATATGTCTTCTGCTGAAAGGAAAACAGACTGAGAATTTAATTTTGATTGATCCGAGAGGAAAACTCATTCCGTATTTCATTTTTGTAGCATTGGTGACGTGTTTTGTTATTAGAAAAACTCATGTTCTTTAACTAAATCATAAAGTGACTCCACTGCTTCTGAGAAGTATCCCAGTGATATAACTAGGAATTGATATTTCTTTTTTAATCAACAAAATATGTATCGGTATTTTTTGAACATCTACTTGGTGGAAAATTATTTATTTGAATGTGCAGGGTTCTCAAATGCAAATGGCTTCAGGAACAGGCATATAGCATTAATCATGTGATCTGGGCTATCTATTATACATCAGGGAGTGGTGGGGCCTTTGGTGAGTGGGGACATCATGTCGGCCATAAAGCCATAGAGATTCTTTAAGACACTGTGCAGGCCAAACAAAATGCATCTTGGTCCTAATTCCTAACCCCTAGTCACCCAGGAAAAATGTTTTAGTAGATTAAATTTCTCTCATGAATCATAAAATTTTAGAGCACTTACTTAGGTAATCTTGTAGATCTTCTGGCACACACTGGTGCAGCAGCCCAAGTTTTCATGATCTATTTTGACTGCTTGGGGCACTAGCCAAACTGACTGGCTTGCCCCATTTCCTGAGCTCTAATAATGAAACTGGTTCAGTGGTTGAACATCTTAAAGGTCTCTCAGGTAGTGTAGTAAGGAATGGAACTGGGAATTCAAATCAAAATTTCATGTACTTTCTCCCTTTCTCTACTGTTAGCAGGGTAGTGCTGTCCTTTAAAACTGTCCCTCTAGCACTGCGTCTTAGTCCAACCTAGAGGCAGTCTGTGGCTGACTGTATGTGTAAACCAGCTTGGTGCAGTAGACCAAGAACTGTGAATGTGAAGACCTAGGTTCTAGCCATGGATCTGTCGCTGGCTAATCAAGTGGCTAGAGGTCAGATAACTCAACTGTGGAAACAAACATAAGACGTCAGAGGCAGTCTGAACCCAGGTTTCCAGGTTCCAAGCTCAAAGCTCCAGCTTTCGTATCAAAGTCCAGATTTTCTTCTTTTAAACAGGATGTCATGGTTTCAATCCATTTCCCAACAGATAGATTTTTTTTTTTTTTTTTTTGAGACAGAGTTTTGCTCTTGTTGCCCAGGCTGGAGTGCAATGGCGCCATCTTGGCTCACTGCAACCTCCGCCTCCAGGTTCAAGTGATTCTCCTGCCTCAGCCTCCCGAGTAGCTAGGATTACAGGCATGTGCCACCAAGCCTAGCTAATTTTGTATTTTTAGTAGAGATGGGGGTCCCTCTAGGTTGTTCAGGCTGGTATTGAACTCCTGACCTCAGGTGATCTGCCCGCCTCAGCCTCCCCAAATGCTGGGATTACAGGCATAAGCCACTGTGCCTGGCCACAACAGATCAATTTAACCTTTCAATATATAGAGTGCCTTAAGAGGACTGACTAAATGACTCTTTTTTCCAGCCATCCTCTTTTCTTCTTTATAGGTTGTATGCAAGCCAGTATGTGCCTAACTATGCTTTGCTGTGCTTGTGGTGGCATGGGGCTGTGAATGCCACAGTTGCCTCAACTGTTAATGCGATTCTGCATGCCAAGAATTGTAATAAACTGCCCTTCATTACGCAGCTTGGAAAAAACAGGCACTCTTTTGTTTTAGCATTTGTTATTTGTATTATGTGGTTAAGCATTGTGTGTTACGCTTGCAAAAATGTATAGCTCATAGTCATTGAAGGGAGTTATGTGTAGCTTTTTCCCTTCCTAATAAATCGTTTTTGTGAGAACCAGCTGGTGTTTGAAGAGCTAAGTTCCAGGAAGAAAAAGAAATGACAGCTACAGAGCGTGGGCAAAGGTCTAAAAATATGAAAGCCCAATCTGGCCAAGAGACGTTGGCCTGTACAGAGAAAGTGCAGTGACAATTTCAGCAGAGCCAGAAAAACTGTCCCTTTTCTGCCTGGAAAGGGATTCATGTGAGATGTTAGGAAGACAGTTTAAGGAGAAAAAAATCCTAAGTAAATAGAATTTCAGCCAATACTTTCATGAACTTCACCCTTCTTTGGAATGTTTTCACTCTCTGAGGGGAAAACAGATTGAGTCATTTATACAGCGAGTGAGAACTTTACTCAAAAGGAGTACTCAGGAGATGTTTTCCCTGTGGTGCTTTCTGAAGTCGCAGTTTATGAGCTCTGCAACATTGTTGGAGAAATGTTCATTTCCAAGGAACTTGTCTCCCTTGCTTTATTATTTGGCACTGTACATTTTCATGACCGTGAGGAGGATTCCCTGACATAGTTATCTGATGGGAAAGTCTGATCCTCTCACTTAAAACAATGATTTTTCATGTCTGTTCTACCTCCCTCTCCCCTTTGTAACTCCCTAAATTTCACACATAGCACTCTGACTTTATAAATCTTTTTCTTTGATTCTGCAAACTGATTGTTAAATGTATGATATCATTCTTGGAACCATGTGACCTCTGGGTTCCTAAATGCAGATGTGATTTTGGTCTTGGACAGCAGAAGGAGATATTGAGCTAGAAGTTAATGTATCTTTTTGTATCGTTTTTATTTTTAAACTTAGTATGTCAACAATTGGTGTTACATTTTCAAATAATTAGACAGCTGAGGGCTAAAATAGTTGTTTTGGTAAGTGGACGTTCTCTTCTTTCAGAGGAGCCTCAGCATAAAACCATTTCAATAAACATTTTCTACACAGGATAAGTAATTTCATTTCGCCAAAAGACACAATATTCACTTTCTGGTCTTCTCTCACTCTCCATGTTCTCCTGAGTGCTCATTTTGTAAATGCCAGTTATGAACCATGCTGGATAGTTCTCTGGTTGTGGTTGAAGCTTCTGTAGGTATGTCAGCTTGCCTTACGTTACTTCAAAGCCTGCACTCAACTGTTCTTGAAGAGGAATTTCCCCTCCTTTAAAGGCATCATCTTTCCATTTTGGAGAGAACAGTAGAATGCCACTTCTAAGCATGCTATGTCACCATACAATCTTCCTCTTAGATGGCAGAGATGCATGGGATGTGAGCAGGATTGTTTTATAGCTACTGCTAATTAGATCTAGAGCATTCGGAGGGCGTTTCCATTTGGAACAACCCTCTATACTTTGGTGTCTAGTTTTTTTCCTAGAAGATTTATTCTATTTTTTAAGCTGAGTACAATTTTTTGCTTAAAATCTTCTATTATAATGGCTATGCCAATTCAGTAAGTACCATCATTTTTTCTTGTTAAATTTTTTTTAAAAAATATGTTTCTCAGTGGACTGCTGTTTTAAGCTGGATCATATTACATTGTACCTCAAATTGATGAATGTATTTTATATATAGATGTCCTGGAATTCCTAGAAGATTTCATCAATTGTCTTTAGTCTTGTGCTTTCCATTATTTAACAGTATTGCAGCCAGATAGGGGTTCTTAAGCCCTTGAAGCTCAGACAATCTTAAGTACCAAATCTATCAAGATCCCCTAGTTCAAACACAGCTCAAGATGGTGATTTAGCTTTTAGGTAATTTTAAACGTTTAAGATGATTGTATTTTCATTATGTTTACTCTCCTACATCCTGGAATTTGGAAATTTGCTATGATATTCCCATCACAAAGAATTATCCAGCTTGCTTACTGAAACTGGGTCTTATGCCATATTCTCTCTGAATAGTGGTGAAATAAATTTACCTCTAGGCGAGTTTCTTGTTAGAGTTAGTAGGCATGCTCTGTATGCTTTGTTATGTTTCACTTTTCACCCTCTCCTTTAAGGAAAGCAAAACAAAATTTGTTTGGACAAAACAGAAATTTTTCCAATGGCCATGTAGTTTGTGAAAAAAAGCAGCAGCTGGAGTTGGATTCTATTGTAGAAGAAACCATAACAGGAGATTATGCCTTAATCATAAATGGCCACAGTTTGGTGAGTTTGCCTATGGTTTTTGTCCTTTCTTTTTCTTCACTGCAATAATCATCTCTTTTGTGCTATCATAATGAGACCTCTTTTGTCTTTTCCAGACAAATGTCGCTACTAGATACAGGGCATATGCGATGATTTCCTGTTTGCAAAGGAAAAGGAAACTTCTAATATATATCTCATACATTATTATTTGGATCACCACAGTACAGGGGAGGCTCCAAAGAAATGCTAAATTCACAGAATATCAATCTTGTCTAAATGACTATAGACCACTTAGCAGTATTATTTAAGTGCCTTTCTAGAGGGGAGTGTTACAGCTCACTGTTACTTAATTAAAATAATGCAACTGGGTGGATGTATGATAATTATTGCTCTTACTAATGTTTGTGATTTGTGGAGCACAACCTGACCTTCATGTAAGTACTATACGAAATTATTGCCATTAAGATACCTCTAGTGGTTTTTCTAAATAGCAGCATTTTACAGCAATGCCAAACAATTTGCTTTGATTAGGAAATCTGGTTCTTGTCCTAATAGAATGAACTTGCATTGTACTTTTAATGTAGTTCAGATTCTAAATCTTGAACAAACATGAAAATACTCTTCTGAGTTTCTAATTTAAAATACAAAAGCTCCAGTTACACTCCAGTGAAATTATAATTTATATGCACAAAGAATTAATCTCACATCTTTCTCTGGCTTTGATGATCATTTTTCACTTTGGAGTTTGGACAATAAATGTATCTTCTTGTAGACAGTTTCTTAGTGGACAAAAGAAGTTGGGTATGAGGATATTGTGTTTTCTCCCTTGCGATCAGCTGTCTGTTGTTAGCTGTTAGTGCTTAGAGCATTATCCAGCTGGATTCCAGACATAATGATGTGTTGCCTTCTACACCGTGGAAAGTTACAGAGCTCAGCTGCAGGCCAAACTCAGTTGAAAGTTTGTCCAGATGACACAAAATTCCTTTATGCACAGAAGAACAGTAACTGAAAATTATGACTGTCATCTGGGTCTTAAAGCTGGTGGCCCCCAAGCTGAATTCCCCAGAGACCACAACATGGAAAGGGGACCTTATGAGTTATACTTTGACTTTCTCTCAGGCTCAAAGAATCCAATGTGTGGTGGCATTAGAGTACTCAGGTGATAATTTATACCATTCTCTCTCTCTGTCTCTAAGTGCATTGAAAGGAGGAGGTAAGGTAGATGCTCTTCAAGAACACCGTCATCTTCAAAGCCTGAAACTCATGGAACCATGAAATGCCATTTTTAATTTAAGGAGACTTGACTATGTTTTTGCTAGTATGGTCAGAAAGCTTTTTCTTTTTCTTTTTTTAAATCATGATTCTAATTTGCTCAAATCCTGATGCTTTGCAGAATATAATTGGGCCTTTGCTTTTTCTCAGAGTCTTAGCATAGTTTTTCACTTGCTGATAATAAAAAAGAGAGAGAGAGAGAGAGAGACTATTCTAGGTAAGACAGACAGTTATCTGTTTTCTCTTTCAGAAAGAGTGATAATATTTGAAAATGCCAACTCACAATTTCACCTAGGAATTATAGGTTTGAACATGAGAATTTTCTGTACTGAGTTATGTTTTTATATTCATTTACCCATCCAGCCATTCATCCATTGGCATTTTTATTAAGCATGCCCAGGTCACAGTGCTAAAGTCTGAGGATAAGACTGTGAAGAGAACATGGTTCTCATTTTAGGGATTGCTGTCTAGTAGGTGAGATAATCACACAGTGGTATGACAAATACTGTAAAAGAGGAATGAAAACAATGCTTTGAGAGCACAGAGGGAGACAAATTTACTTCCTTGTGGGAGAATCAGGGAAGACTTCCTGGAGAGAGTGATATTTTCAAGTAGAGGTAATGGCAAGTACAAAGGCACAGAGGCAAGAAAGAGCCCATTCAATCATGAGGAACAAGCAATTTGGCACGATGGGAAAAAAGTGTAGACTTAAAAGTGGTGGTAGAAGGTAAAACTCAAAAGGAATGCAGGGGCCAGATTGTGATGGGCTGCGAATGTCTTGCTAAAGATTCACTCAAAGATACTGATGACTCGAAGTGTAAGTGGATTTGTTTCCTCTTAATGTGTTTATTAAAGAATTTACAGTAAAACATTTTCTAGGAAAAAAAACTTGCACAGTTAATTGGAAGGGATTGTGCTATCTTTTTTAGTGATTTCTTGGCATAGCTAAAGGCTCTTATGCATTTGGATAGGAGCAAGAGTATGGTTGAGGAACCCTGTCTGTGACGCAGCTTGCATGCCCCCCTTTTGCACAGGCCTCTCTCGGTTTCAGTCACTATGTTCTTCAAGGGACAATCCCCAGATCATCTGCTTTTCATTTTGCCTGCACATTAACAATCACAACAAACTAAATATACAAAACAACAATGCAAAGAAACAAAAAGCCCATCAGATAGAATAAACAAAACATCATCATTTGTAGTTCATTCTAAACTTGGTGAGCTGGTAGATAGGTTCTGTCTTTTGTTTTCATCAATTTTAATGTTTTCTAGAACTTCTCCAGCATTTAACTCTCTCTCTCCAGTGCAGCATGGTATCAAGGAAGACATATAAATGGCAGTTTCATTTATTTTTATTTTAAAACTCCTTAGTAGTATTTTAAAATTTGCTTAGGAGTTCAATACTCATTTCTTTAGTTTTTGTTGCTTGTGTGATTCTGAATCGACAGTGACTTTTTGGAGTGAACGAAATGGTTTAGCAAACAAATGAAATGGTTTTAGCAAACAAAACAAGACATTTGTCTTGTTTCTCAACTCTCATTTATTGTTCCCTGTTCATTTTGGAATTTTATTTTTAATCACACAGGCTCATGCCCTAGAAAGTGATGTCAAGAATGATCTCCTAGAACTTGCTTGCATGTGTAAGACTGTAGTTTGCTGCAGGGTCACTCCACTCCAGAAAGCCCAAGTGGTAGAGCTGGTGAAGAAGTACAGAAATGCTGTTACTTTGGCCATTGGTGATGGAGCCAATGATGTCAGCATGATTAAAAGTAAGAGGATATTTGCTCAATGGGGTATGCTGCATACATGGGGTCCTCAGTTTCAGCATTTGGCAATATATAATCACTAGATTGCATTAAAATTTACTTTTGCCAGTGATTCTAAAATGAATGATACTTCTGGGTCCAATGCTACCACCATTATTAGTATTCATAACAAAATTTCTTTGTCTTTAAATAAACCATTTGTGTATTTTTAGGCTAGAAAAAGACTTCGTTCACCTTTTACTATTTGAGGAAGTAAGTAGCTACGGTGTAGAGGAAAGAACACCAAACCCACATTTGTAACATGTGACTTTAACCCCATCTTTGCCACTTACAAATTGTAAAAACTTCTGTAAGTCACTGAACTTTTCTGAGGCTGACTTTCTCTTTTGTAAAACTAAGATAAATATCTATCATAAGTGTTTCATGAGATAATATATGTGAAAAATTATAATTGCAATGGCTGTAAGTTTTCTGTAAATAAAAGAGGAATGACAAGTTTCCGAAAGAGATCGTGGCTTTGTTTTGGGAATGACAGTGTTCCTCTTTCCTTTGTAGGTGCTCACATTGGTGTTGGCATCAGCGGCCAGGAGGGATTGCAAGCAGTCTTAGCCAGCGACTATTCATTTGCACAGTTTAGATATCTCCAAAGGCTTCTCCTTGTTCATGGAAGGTGGTCTTATTTCCGAATGTGCAAATTCTTATGCTATTTCTTCTATAAGAATTTTGCATTTACACTTGTGCATTTCTGGTTTGGTTTCTTCTGTGGTTTCTCAGCCCAGGTTGGTAAAAAGCATTTTTTTTTTTTTTGGTGATATTACAAATGACTCTTCTTCATAGCTCTTTACTAATAAATTAAGAGCATTTTTAAATGGCTGATTCACGTAACAGTATTACAATTATATAATTGATAGTTGACTTGAGCTTTGCACCCAAGGAGAATATGTATCTAGCTGGAATTTTATTTATTTATTTTCTTATTTAGATAGTCAACCAGTGAGTACTCCTTCCATGCATACTTTAGTTTTTGTTGAAATGTTTTTGGTATGATGACAGGTAAGCTTGTTGTAGAGTTTTAATTTAGAACAGAAGTCTGCAAATCACTAGTAAGAAATGTTGAGGTATCTTTACTGGGAAGATGGTTTCTTATCCAACATACTAAATGTATCTGGGCTGATTGGTACTCTGACATCAAAGCTGTTTAGACAGCAATTCATCAGCTAAAAGTTGATCTATAGATAACGCTGGTAGGAAGAAAGAAAATTAGCAAATTTATAAATTAGGATTCTATTTTTATATCACTTCATATACATTAAAGGATAGTTATTTAACCACACATCTTCAATATCAGAAAAGTTTTGACCCAATGAATCAACTGTAAAATGTAATGTCTATATCATTTAAATATACTTGTAAATTTAAAAAATTTTTTACCAAAAACTTAAATGTAGATATGGCATTGACATTTTGAACAATACAAGAAAAAGATTGTCCTTGAAAATGAAATGGTAACCATAACTCTCAGAGATTTATTCAATTGTTCTTCCCTTCTTTGGGTTTAATCAATGACACTGGATTCAACGATATGCATGAAGGTGATTTTTAAAGAATCATTTTATTCAAAAAGACTGAGTATAAATGAAATCTTGGCATCTTCTTACATGTGCTGAGGGAGATTAGTGAATCCCTTTTTATAATGAAAATACGTTTTCAACATTTTTCCCTTTTCCTGGGAGGTTGAGATTGCTTAAAGTGAGTCACACCTGTTCCCATTCTTAATTTTCTCTTTTTAGGATAACATGCCCTAAACTAAGAGTAGATTATGTTGATATTTTTGCCTTTTTTTGTTGTTAATCTCTTGACAGTTGAAGTAAAGCAGAGTCTTGATTTTAGCTACTCAGAAGTAGAAGTTATCTTAGTGCTACTTCAGAGTAGGCGTGGGGCTGGGGATATTTGCATGCTCATAATTCCTCCTTTGTCCAACAAAGACAAGCATCAGAATGTGGCCTGTGGCTTCCTAGTCTGTTGATTTTCCTTCCACATAAGAACAAAGCAAGACCATCTGCTAACGAGTGTTTCTAAGAGATCTAATTTTCATATTCCAAAGGCTTAAGGCTGAAGAATCTCAAGACTGTGAAGGGACAAACCCCATTTAAAAACTCTTAGAACACAGAATAGTAGTCAATGATTTGTATTTGCAGACACACAAAGCTTGAATAGGCAACTGTTCCACTAAGTTGTCTGTTAAAACTGTGAAGTTGAAACTAATGTTCAATGACTTCTAACCTCTACATTTAGGTCATTTTCTGGGTTCTGATAAAATTGGTCAGAGCCAGATGTTAAGCAACTAGAATTTTTATTCTTTCACTGATATTTGCATTTTAAAAGAGAACAGCAAGAGAGAACAATAATTGCTCCAAAGACATGAGCAGCTTGATGGTTGAACCCAGCTGTAAGGCACACCACCTGTCTGTGATTAGGTTTCTGAAATGTTTTATTTAACTAACATGTTTCTTTTCTGTGTCCCTTTCTTTTCCTTTTGTTTTTTTACACTGAAAGCTCTAGTTAATTGCACAATCTTCATTTTGAATCGATTGTTAGTCCCAGTTGACCATCTGTGTTCTTTCCTAAGCCAGTGAATTGGGTTGGACCAGTGGTTCTCAAGCTTTAGCGTGCACGGGAATCACCTGGAGGGCTGGTTAAAGCACTGCCCACTGGGCTGTAGCCCCTAGAACTGTACTTTGAGAACCACTGGGCTAGAAAACCTAGAAGAATATCCCAAGTTCTGCTTCCTTGAATCCAGACCAAAGTCCAATCTGCTGACTTTTTGTTTTGTCAACAACATTAGACCCTATTCATCTTTTCTAAAGCAGAGGGGCCAGTTAAGCCAACAGCTGATCTCCCCCAGTTGAATTTTTCCAGAGGATTTAAAATCCTTTCAGCCCTCTTGTCAGACCACTGTCCCTGAAGCATATTTTACCTGCACTAAGACAGGGCCAGGTGGAAAAGGGATATCTGTTCAGGGTACAGGATTTCTTTCCCCAGTTTAGCCAGTCTATTATGTCTTACCTAGCTTAACCATTAGCTCCTTGAGGAAAAGAAGTGCATCTAACTCATCAATACATCTGTAATAAAATCTTGAATGTTACCTGCCATATAGAAGGCCTTCTAGTCATTTCATGTTGTTGGGTGTTTCTATAGTCCTTTCCCATGCTTGAGGCAGGTGCAGCAAAGAGAGCCATTCCAATGTGCCTACAGTCACTCACACAGTTGCCACTTACTCTACCCACCCCAGGGGCCATCCCTGCAGGCTCTGGATCTGGTCTGTTTAAACGTGTGCAGCCTGATCACCACTGTGGCAAAGGGGCTCAGGGTCTTAAGATCTAAATGTGGTTATGGAACTGATTTCAGAATATAGAATGCTGTTTTTCTCAGTTGTGTTAATATTAACATGATACAATAGTTAATTGGGCTACAGGTGATACATTTCTTAGTTATTTATACATCCTTTCATTCTAGGAAAGACATAGAGTGGATTTTCCAGGTGTTTTGGCTGGTTCTTGGCTGATTTAAATAGGGCAGGATACCTTTTTTTAGGCAGAGGAGCAATCACCATATAAAAATAATTGGGCTTCTGAATAGGAGTCCCGGACTGCTATCTACTTTGCCACAATTTGTATGATGACCTTATCAAATTGGGACCAAAGCTTATACTGGAAAGGGTACTTTGGTCCCACTATTTAAGGATTTCACTCATTTAATAAATATTCACTAAGCCTTTGCTATGTGTCAGGCCGTGGTGCCTCCTGGACCTTATGTCCTGGGTATGTTAAGAAGTGTGCTCTTGATGGCCAAGGCAAAGTGGGATCTCACAAATTTTATTAGCTATTCATGTTGTGGAAGGTTTAAGGTTTTATTTCCAGACTTGTCAGAGAAGTAGATAGGCTTTCCAGGAGAGTGACAAGTAGCAATTGCTTATCACCTGTTGGAGAGGAGAGGACAGCCAGTCAGTGACAGTACCCATGTAGTGGCATCAATGCTGTGGGGTCAGCTTCTTTGTAGAATCATGATATTGTTGACACTAACAAGTAGGGATACAAACAAGTTATGATTATACCTAACATTTAAATAGTACTCACTGTGTTTCAGCATTGTCGAAATGTTTTACCTTTATCAGCTCAGCAGTTACAATAACCATGTGAAGTAGGTTTTACAATCATGGTCTATATTAGCTTAATTATGGTAAAAAACACATAAAATTTACCAACTTAACTACTTTTAAGTGTAGAGTTCAGTAGTGCTAAGTATGTACACATTGTTGTGTAACAGATCTCTAAAACTTTTCCATTCTGCAAAACTGAAACTTTATATCCACTAAATAACAACTCTCCATTTCCCCTAGTCCCTGGCAACCACCATTCTACTTTCTTTTTCTGTGAGTTTTCCTACTTTAGATACCTCATATAAATGGAATCATATAGTATTTGCCTTTTTGTGACATGCTTATTTCACTTAGCATAGTGTCCTCAAGATTCATCCATGTTGTAGCATGTGGCAGTATTTTTCCTCTTTTTAAGGCTGAATTGTGTTACGTTGTATGTATATACTACATTTTGTTTATCCATGAATCCATCTATGGACATTTGGGTTGTTTCCACCTCTTAGTCTATATCAGCTCTTTGTTCGATATTTTCTAAATAATAATATGTGGGAGTTCTACTGTCCAGCAAATTCTATTTCTTCCCACTCTCACCTCCCCATCTTCTCTCTTCAGCCTTAAAAATTTACAGTTCACATTAGTCTGTGAATTATAGGCTCTGACAAGTCCAAATGTAAAGAAACACTACTGTATTTTACTCCAAGGTGCATATATATGTATTCTCACATCTGACATCTCTAAAACTTGGATGTGTCTTTACAATCAAAAGTATATTACAATATCCTTTGATCTGGATTGAAGTCAGGTTTTCCAGAGAGCATTTGTGTGACTTCATCCAGTTCCCTGTGGGTACTGCTGCCAACCTAAGATCTTTCTCTTTCCAAAGATTTTTTTAATTAGATTGCAGATTCTAGTGAATACCAGCTTGTGGTCCATGTTTTCAAGAGAGATTTTGTCTCTCCCTTTAGTTAGTGCAAAGTTGACATAGGCTAGTTTCCTTGCAGTCCCTTTCTGCATGAAGATTTCTCTTTTACACTGAGGATGTAGCTCTTTGTTGCCCTAGCTTTATGGGAATGTTAGATTCCCCATTTGGTTGAATTTTGGCATTGATAATGGTATTTCTTACAATCAATTGTGCTTTAGAGTCAATGAGATTTGGTATTATTACCCAAACTCATTTAGAATGGAACGCTGCTTTTTCTTTTTTTTTTTTTTTATTATTATACTTTAGGTTTTAGGGTACATGTGCACAATGTGCCGGTTTGTTACATATGTATCCATGTGCCATGTTGGTTTGCTGCACCCATTAACTCGTCATTTAGCATTAGGTATATCTCCTAATGCTGTCCCTCCCCCCTCCCCCCACCCCACAACAGTCCCCGGAGTGTGATGTTCCCCTTCCTGTGTCCATGAGTTCTCATTGTTCAATTCCCACCTATGAGTGAGAACATGCGGTGTTTGGTTTTTTTGTCCTTGCGATAGTTTACTGAGAATGATGTTTTCCAGTTTCATCCATGTCCCTACAAAGGACATGAACTCATCATTTTTTATGGCTGCATAGTATTCCATGGTGTATATGTGCCACATTTTCTTAATCCAGTCTATCGTTGTTGGACATTTGGGTTGGTTCCAACTCTTTGCTATTGTGAATAGTGCCGCAATAAACATACGTGTGCATGTGTCTTTATAGCAGCATGATTTATAGTCCTTTGGGTATATACCCAGTAATGGGATGGCTGGGTCAAATGGTATTTCTAGTTCGAGATCCCTGAGGAATCGCCACACTGACTTCCACAATGGTTGAACTAGTTTACAGTCCCACGAACAGTGTAAAAATGTTCCTATTTCTCCACATCCTCTCCAGCACCTGTTGTTTCCTGACTTTTTAATGCTGGCCATTCTAACTGGTGTGAGATGGTATCTCACTGTGGTTTTGATTTGCATTTCTCTGATGGCCAGTGATGATGAGCATTTTTTCATGTGTTTTTTGGCTGCATAAATGTCTTCTTTTGAGAAGTGTCTGTTCATGTCCTTCGCCCACTTTTTGATGGGGTTTTTTTTTCTTATACATTTGTTTGAGTTCATTGTAGATTCTGGATATTAGCCCTTTGTCAGATGAGTAGGTTGCAAAAATTTTCTCCCATTCTGTAGGTTGCCTGTTCACTCTGATGGTAGTTTCTTTTGCTGTGCAGAAGCTCTTTAGTTTAATTAGATCCCATTTGTCAGTGGCTTTTGTTGCCATTGCTTTTGGTGTTTTAGACATGAAGTCCTTGCCGGTGCCTATGTCCTGAATGGTATTGCCTAGGTTTTCTTGTAGGATTTTAATGGTTTTAGGTCTAACATGTAAGTCTTTAATCCATCTTGAATTAATTTTTGTATAAGGTGTAAGGAAGGGATCCAGTTTCAGCTTTCTACATATGGCTAGCCAGTTTTCCCAGCACCATTTATTAAATAGGGAATCCTTTCCCCATTGCTTGTTTTTGTCAGGTTTGTCAAAGATCAGATAGTTGTAGCTATGCGGCATCATTTCTGAGGGCTCTGTTCTGTTCCATTGATCTATGTCTCTGTTGTGGTACCAGTACCATGCTGTTTTGGTTACTGTAGCCTTGTAGTATAGTTTGAAGTCAGGTAGGAATGCTGCTTTTTCTAAGCAACACATATAATGTCCTGTAGAACAGGTGCCATATGGAACTCACTTTAGGACATTCTGGAATAGATGCTTCTATAGCAACAATTTCAAAACTTGACATTGCCTCGCTATTTGTCCAGTTCTAGTGTTTTGAAAACAATAAGATGTACAAAGAGCAAAATGATGCCAAGAATGTTGTCCCCATAGGAACAGGCTATTTATGTTTCTCCCTTTACAAAAACTTCCATTTTAATAATTAACTCTAGTCCAAGGGACAAAATACCCCTGTTTTATATACCAAAGTAAGGGTTTACATTTAAACTTCTGCAAAGTCTTTTCCATTATTCTCAAAGATTTTTTTCAGATTATAAAAATATTTATATGTGAATATATCTCAACTTTTGTACTACTAAAATCATATTCTTTTATGGCTTTCTTATTAAAAACACAACTTGTCACACTTTAAGAAAGTTCTCTTGATTTACATTCTTCAAACATGTGATTTTTCTTAATGGCATTCTGAGTCTTAATGACTCAGACTATTCTGAGTCTATAGACGTTGAAGATTTTTTTTTTTTTCAAGCTAGTCTTGCTCTGTTGCCAAGCTGGAGTGTGGTGGTGTGATCTTGGCTCACTGCAACCTCTGCCTTCTGGGTTCAAGCAATTCTCGTGCCTCAGCCTCCCGAGTAGCTGGGACTTCAGGCACATGCTATCATGCCCAACTAATTTTTTTTTTTTTTTTTTTTTTTTTTTTAGTAGAGACAGGGTGGTCTCAATCTCCTGACCTCGTGATCTGCCTGCCTCAACCCCTCAAAGTGCTGGGATTACAGGCATGAGCCACTGTGCCCGGCCCAAGATGTTGTTTTTAATTTAATAATTTCTGTCTTCCTCATCTGTGAGTCACATGACATTGTCAACTTGCTAATAGAAAGACTTGCTTGCTATCTTGGGAAGAGAAGACAAAATAATGAAAAGGACAAACTCTTGCCCACCTAGAACTGGTTTTTCTCATTGGGAAATAAAGAAGTGCATAAATCAGTCTAATAAAAATATTGCATTTAGTTGGGTGCAGTGGCTCATGCCTGCAATCCTAGCACTTTGGGAGGCCAAGGTGGGCGAGTCACTTGAGGTCAGGAGTTTGAGACCAGCCTGGCCAACACAGTGAAACTTCGTCTCTACTAAAAATACAAAAAATAGCCAGACGTGGTGGAGCGTGCCTGTAATCCCAGCTACTTAGGAGGCTGAGGTAGGAGAATCGCTTGAACCTGGGAGGCGGAGGTTGCAGTGAGCTGAGATCACACCACTGCATTCCAGCCTGGGTGATGGAGCGAGACTCCATCTCAAAGCAAACAAACAACAAACAAACAAACTTGTATTTAAAGGTAATTTGAAAGCATGGGGAAAGGAGAAATGTGTGAGGATCTAGGATCACTTAGGAGGATTTGGGATGACTTAGGCATAATTAGTCTGCAAGCAAGTGTATGAATATTTTAAAAATTAAGTGGAGATCTGAAGGCCTGAAATTCTAGCTCCCTTCAGGGATTTGGGGCCTGATTTGCAGAAGGGTGTGAAACTGTGGAGTAAAAGGACATCCCTCCCCTCATACACTTTCCAACTGACCTGTAATTAGCTAAAATCTTCTAATTTCTAAAATTCTATTTAACACCAACTCATTCAGAAATACCTTTCAAAAACTGCATGGCATTGAATGGGGAGCTTAGCAGTACTGTCTATAGCAGGAAGCCTGTTCTAGAGCAGGTGTTCTACCACTGTAAAGATGGAAACTCTGGTGTTCCCCAGCCTCACCCCACATGGGAGTGGCCTGGCATGTTCAGAGTACTGAAGACTGGCTGTGAAGGTGGCTCGGATTTGGAATTGGGATTGGCAGGGATCATTGTCTCTTTTCCATTCCCTGTTTTTCACTGGAAGGGCCTGATTAGCAACAGGTTTAACTGAAAAATGTTTTGGCTTTTTTTAGTCCTGCTTTTCTAAGGACAATATGCTGTAAATGAGGCAAGTGAAAAGAAAACAACATATTTGTAAGAACTACAGAGAATGAGAATTTTTGAATGGGGGACAATTTCGCTGTCATACTCTCTCACCTCCCCATTAAGATCACCCAACATGTGGCTTTGGCCTCTAACACCATGTGTTGGGTGATGAGACTTTCTTAGCCCATAAAGCCCCTTAGATAGCCACTTACTTCCAGTCTTTTAAAGAAAGTCAGCTGTCTGAGGTCTTCCCACTCCCTGCCACCCCTCTTCTAAACTGCTTTAACAGGATTGAAAGCTCCATAGTGAAATGGAGCCAGTAGTAATAACAACTCCAAGGCCTGGCAGATTTGGTAATAGCCAGCATCTCTTTAGAGGCCATTCCTGGGTAGGCCTAATCTTCCATCACTTTCTCTGTCCAGTCCCAACAGCAGTGAGACTCACACACATATTGTCCAATGCAGAACCTGTGGTCTGAATGCTTGTTCATTTACCAACAATAAACTGGGTGCCAGTTTAGGGCCAGGTGCTCTGATGGCCCCCCAGGAACAACAGAGTGAATCAAAGGGATGCTGTTTCTACCCTCAAGGAACCTACAGTCTGGGAAAGATTTTATTTTCATAAATGGGAAACAAATGTCGAATAATCCCATAATCTCCTTTCTTTTATTTCTCTACCAAAAATTTCTTTTGGAATAAATTTACCATGGATAAGCCATGTCTTGGGGCCAACCCTGTCAAATCACAGCATGATTCATAAGCACCTAAATATTCTTCCGTGTACATCTCAACAGATTGTTTGGAAGTAATCCTTTCTTCCGCTGAAAACATCTGACCAAACGTAAACAGATTGTGTTTTTTAAGACACAATGTTGACTTTCTAAAACACCAGCTTAATTATTTAATGAAGTGACATGTGCTATTTCTCTACTACATCAGTCTGCCTTTGGGGCCTGGTGGATTTTATCCAGGCAATTATTCTCTGATGAGAGCTCCAATAGATTCCAGCCAATGCCCCATCCTGGTAGGTGGGCTGGGGCACATGTGTAGGCAAATCCAGCTGTGGTGTGCAAGGCTTCAAGAAGGCCCATGGGTGGGAGCATCACTGCCTGTGGGATGGTGGCACTTAGGACATCTGTGATGGATGGTGATGTGATGTAGGCTGGGTTGTAGTTGGTTTATGGACTTTCCTCTGGTTAACTTCAGTACGTTGCTTATGTTGTGATGGGCTTGGGATGTACAGTGAAAAGAACCCGCGGACCAGACTCCCTTTTGTTTCCTATGTTGGGTGGAATTTCCTGGGAGAAGCAGTGGGAACAAGGAACAAAAAGTATATATCTTGTTGAAACCTAGAATCTTTACTCTGGCAGAGAATGTCAGAGATATTGAGTCCAGTCCCTCGTTTTACAGAGGAGGAGCCTGATCCCGCAGGAGCTGAGGATCAGCGGTGGGCAAGGCTAGGACCGGAACCAAGTCCCCTGGCTCCCACTTCAGTGCTTTGCCTGCTCTACCTGATGATAAGTGACCTCTTGGGTTGTCATAAATTTGGAAAAGCTAATGGCCATATCCTTTTTTTTTTTTTTTTAAACTGTCTTCCTTCAACCCCTAATCAGCAAATGTTTGCTTTATTTGGAATCTAAAGGAGAAATGTCCAGAAACACTCAGTTCGATATGACCATGTGGAGGAAATGAGCTCTCTATTGAAAGAGACCTCATGTCTTGCAGGGTGTGTCATAGCTTAGAGCTGTGGGAGGGACAGGCCTGTCCCTAGGCAAACTGTTTTTTAGAATCATCTGGAAGCTTGAGGACACCTTCTGCTGGCAAACGCTCCAACTCAACTGCCACTGAGAAACAAATTAAATATAATTTGTTCTAATGAGATTTCCAGCCAGATTTCTGGAACAGAGAGCTTTGGATAAAGGATACTAAGTCTCTAAACTGAATCGTGGATCCTTTTTAAGGACATGCCTTATCCCAATCTATTATTGAGACCCACATGAGTTTTGTGGCATTCACTGTGGGTTTGGATTCACAATTTATACCTGTGACTTATTTTAAAAGCACCCTATGCCTTCAGGACTTTTCATAAAGAGGAACTGTCCCCTACCAAGGATACAGATAAATAAAAAAAAAAATTGGTTGAGGTCCTATTTAGAAAATTCATGCTTAAAACTATGCAACTACTGGTACTGTGTACTTGTGAGATGATATTATCTGATGACAATTTATCATTGTCAGTGAGATACAGGGCTGTGTATGTTTTTTTTTTTCTTCAATTCTACTGTGATATGGAAGCAATTATCTTGTCAAGGCTGGAAAAACTTTAGTTCTGTCAAACAGTATAATAAAGCAACAAAAAGTTTGGAAAGTAACATGAAAGCCTGCGACTAATCTTAAGGCTTTGATGACTTCATGGATTTGGTTACCTGTGAGCCCATCTTCACCTGGCGTGGTAGCTCTGCTCCCCCTCACCTTCCAGATGTGCTCTGGGGAAAGTCCAGGACTGGACGAGTGCTCAGGCCTGGGTCACTCCTCCTGGATGCTGTGAGCGGGTTTTTACTAATTACACAAATCAATAACAGATGTGCTGAGGCTGAGCACCTCATATTTATTCCACAATGTGTTTTCTTTAAATGACAAATGTTTTTTAAGGCCCCCAAAAGGTCATTAGATAGGTTTCCTCTGCAACACATAGGAAAAGGGGGATACACATCTCCAAAGAGGTAGTAAGTTCATCTTGTTATTTGAACAAGGAGCTCAGCCAGTGGTCGAGCAGAAAGAGCAGAAAGCCCTTTGCAGCTGTTTAAGAACTTTATTAAGGTTTATTTAAATGTGTCATTCTATAAATCATAGGTTTTGTGTTCTCCAAGCTGTTTTTAGATTGTAATTTGTAGCTGGAGTATTTTTAACTCTATATAAAATGGTTGATAAGGCTGATAAATTGCTCCCATAAAGAAGGGAGCGAGGAGCTTTCCTTAAATAGAAAAACAGTGAAGTTGGAAAAATGAACCCTCCTCCCTGTTTTTTTTTTTTTCTGATCTGTGAAGAGACACTTATAGGATTTTAAACAGACTTGTGACATCTTGTAGTAGCATGGCTTTTCTCTCTTGTTCAGAGTATTGGAGATAGGGAACAAATATTTTGGAGGCAGAGGTGCCATGGCTTCCCCTGTGGGTACGGGTGCCCTAGGGAAAATAGTTTTTTGTGGGACTCCTTTTATATAAACAATTTGAGTCACCCCAAATCAGAGTGTCAACCTAGAAATCTGAAAAGAGTCATCATCCCTCAACCCCCACCCTGCCCCTTTCTTCAGGGCATCTGGTCAACCTGTGTTGGGTGGGTTGGGAGGGAAGAAGAGGTGGTAGAATGCCTGAGCATGCTTGGAAGGGGAGAAACAGGGAGGCTGATCTGGGCTCGTGTGCCCCTCTCAGCTAGTCCTAGTCACCAGAAGGGGGCCTTAAAATTTTTCCAAGGGGATCTAAGGGCCACATGTAGAAGTGGGGCATTTACTAGAATAACTGTTTGAGTAGCTGGAGATCTCTTGCAAGGATTCTTCAACAGAAACCTGTTGTAGAAGAAACATTGCTTGGCCAGGAACGGTGGTTTATGCTTGTAATCCCAGCACTTTGGGAGGCCAAGGCAGGTGGATCACCTGAGGCCAGGAGTTCAAGACCAGCCTGGCCAACATGGCAAAACCCCGTCTATACTAAAAATACAAAAATTAGCCAGGCATGGTGGCAGGCGCCTGTAATCCCAGCCACTCGGGAGGCTGAGGCAGGAGAATCACTTGAACCCAGGGTACGGAGGCTGCAGTGAGCTGAGATCGTGCCACTTCACTCCAGCCTGGGCAAAACAGTGAAACTCCATCTCAAAAAAAAAAAAAAAAAAAAAAAAAAAAAGTTGCTTGTGGCCTTAATTTCTGTGAAAGACCCTGAAGTCTAAACTGTGCTAAGCCAATGCCCATATGGCAAAGTTGGTTTCTAAGGTAAAGGACTCAGGTTAACACATTTTGGTAGAGCCTGAGATAAAAACCAGAATTAGAGTGAACAGTGATTGATATAATTAAGTATTCATGAAGAAAGCAATTGTACCAAGGTACTCATTTTTCTTTAAATCTTGTTCTGATGTTATATTGATCTCATGGCTACCATAGTTTATTATAGAAATAAATATCTATGGTTAATTGTCTCAATAAAGAATTCCATTTTTATAAAAATATAATTAGCATGAAAATGTACCTTTTTATTTACCCATTAAACACATCTCTTGAAGCTTGGATCCCTGCATGCTCCCCCCATCCTCCCTCCTTTCTTCCTTCCATAATATGGTCCTCACTTACTGAGCACTGTCTTTCAGGCGTTGTTGTGGCATTTGCCTCATTTCACTGAATACTCACAGCCTCCCTGTAATCCTCATTTTATAGCCTAGGAAACCAAGACTCAGAGAGATTGAGTATTCTACTCAAGTTCACACAGTTCTGTCTGCTGACTCCCTTACCCTTAAGACACCAGCTTCCTTTTATTGAGCAGGTGCTGAGTTTGGTTCTTGGGCCCCACGGGTGAGTTAGATTACCCGCTCTCAAGTAGCTCACAGTCTAGTGAGACAGGGCTAGGAGCCAGCATATAAATAATTGTAAGTCAGTAGTTAAGAAGCAGTGAGGTATGGGGGCATCATGGAACTACCGATGAGTGGTCCAGAAGCCATTCATGGAGGCAGGGAGTGGCCAGGACTCAGAAAGGCTTCCTGGAAGACCTGCCCACTCCCCCTCCCATGCTGACCCTTCCAGGATCAAACATATTGAAGCAGATGAGAAGTAAGAGGACGGACATCCCAGCAGAGGAGACAACAGGAGGAAAGTTCCAGAAGTGAAGGATAGCTTGGGCAGGAACACAAGCCATCAGGTATCTGGGGAGTGATTTGATATGGGGTGTTGGAGAGAGGGAGAAATCTCAGATTTCTAATTTGGATGCCGGGGTGGATGTGACGGTATCAGATACTGGTATAGGGAACCCAGGAGGGGCGTCTGGTTAAGGTAATATGAGGATGAGGTCTGGTCTTGATATATTAAGTTTGAATCTATGGTGCATCCATGGGAAAATGCCTAGTAGAAAGTTAAATATGTAGCATTTACTAAAAAGTTGTAAAATAATTAATTCAACAAGTATTTATAGAGCACCTATAGTCAACAAATATTTGTAGAGTATCTACCAATGGCTAGATCCTGCTCTGGGCATTAAAATTATAGTTGTGAGTAAATTTCTGTTTTCATGGAGATTATATTCTAGTGGGATGAAGACAGATAATAAAGAAATAAATCAGTAAGATAATATCAGAATTGTTAAGAAAGAACTTGGTAATGTAAAAGGTCTCATTGAGAGGGTGAGGTGACACTGGAGTTGTGACCTGAGTGTTCAGAGGAAACTTCCATATGAATACCTTGGGATTAAAGTGTTCCAGGCAGAGGGCACAGCCAGTGCAAATGTCCTGAGGCAGGAATGAGCCAGATAAGTTGGAGAAAGCCCATCAGCGAAGCCTCAGCTAGGTGAGGGAGGGTGAGAATGTTGTGAGGTGAAGTTGAAGAAAGAGTCTGGCAGGCAGGAGACCAGGAAGGGCTCTTAGGACATGATGAATAGGGAGTCTGGATTCATTCCAAGTAAAATGGAAAGCCATTAGAGGGTTTTAACCCAGGTCAATGCTAATGTTGTTATTTTAAATCAGTGGTCCCCAATCTTTTTGGTACCAGGGATGGTTTCATGGAAGACAACTTTCCACAGACCGGTGGGGGTGGTTTTGGGATGAGACTGTTCCACCTCAGATCATCAGGCATAGAACTGGCATATGCACAGTTCACAACAGGGTTCATGCTCCTATGATAATCTTATGCGGCCGCTCATCTGACAGGAGGTGGAGCTCAGGCTCGCTTGCCTGCCACTCACCTGCTGTGAGGCCTGGTTCGTAACAGGCTATGGACTGTTATAGGCTGTTGGGGACCCCTATTTTAAATGCCAAAAAATAGCATATAAAATTGTGTATGCTCTCAATTACATTAAACAAGGTGAGGGACAAAGCCTTCAAGGAAACTTTCTTTTTTTTTGAGACAGGATTTCACTTCTGTCTCCCAGGCTGGAGTGTAGTGGTGTGATCTCGGCTCACTGCAGCCTCCACCTCCCATGTTCAAACGATTCTTCTGCCTCAGCCTCCCAAGTAGCTAGGATCACAAGGTGCACACTACCATGACCAGCCAATTTTTTGTATTTTTGGTAGAGACAGGTTTCACCATGTTGCCAAGGCTGGTCTTGAACTCCTGAGCTCAAGTGATCCACTAGCCTCGACCCCCAAAGTGTTGGGATTACAGGTGTGAGCCACTGTGCCAGGCCAAGGAAATTTTCCAAATGACACCACTGATTGAGAGAGGTGGTTTCATGCAGTGGTCAGTGTTGTGGGCACTAAGGTTCATAGGCTTGGAGTTAGCTCTGACACCTGCTTGGCTGGCAGTTCTCAAACTTTGTGATCTCAGGACCCCACTATATCAATATTTATCATCTTAGGAATGAAAATGAAGCAAAAAATCTAAACACTTTTATTAATTTGTTAAAAAATAGTGGACCCATAACATGTTCACAAAAGTAAGATACTTTTAAGAAAAATGATTGTATTTTCCAAAACAAAAACAAGTTAATGAGAAGAATGCCATTGTTTTACACTTTTGTAAAACTAGTTAACATAATAGAAGACACCTGGGTTCTCATATCATCTGCATTCAACCAGCTGTGATGTCACATATCATACACACTCATGAGAGAACAGGGTGAAAGGGTAAATACATAACTTTTTGTATTATCGTGAAAATAGTTTTGACATTATGGATCCCCTAAAAGGTTCTGAACTATACTTGGAAAACCTTTTTTTCCCCTTTGGGTTTTTTTTTAATATAATTAAAAAAATTGTGGGTACATAGTAGGTATATGTATTTATTGGGTACATGAGATGTTTTGATACAGGCATGCAATGTGAAATAAGCACATCATGGAGAAAACCTTTGCATTTAAGGTGTGACATTGAGCAATCTCTTAACCTTGATAGGCCTCAGTTTTCCCATTTATAAACTGGGAACTATTAATAGTACCTACCTTACGGGGTTGTTAAAATTTAATGAGCCGATAGATGTAAAGCACTTAAAATGGCACAGAGTAGATGTTTAGTAAATATCAGCTATTTTTATTTCTTTTTGTTATTGTGACACTGAGTGGCAGCAAAACTTCTGAGAATTTGCAGAAACTCATTGAAACCTTACTCTGATTTTTCCTTCCTGTCCTCTCTTGCTCCAGTTGTGAAATGAGGCTTCAAATCTGAGTGCCAGTTGACAAATGCTGATAGTTGTCGAATAAGTGTAGCCTGTAATGCGAGCCCGTTTGTGATGATGAGGGCACGCTATGCCAGACTTTCAGCTGTTCACAGTTGAGTACGCCATAATTTCTGAGATTCTTTCTCTTCTTAATACCTGAAACTGTCAGATGCCATCATCAATGAGTTGAAGATTTGTGTCAGCTGCTCTGCTTTAAAAAAAAAAATGGAAGTGAGTGTAATTCCCAATCTTGGCTTCACATTGGAATTACCTGGGAAAAATTTAAAATGACCAAAACTTAGATCCTTCTCCCAGAGATACTGATTTAATTGGCCTGGGGTGTGGCCTGGGCATCAGGATTTTTGGAATCTTCCTACTCTCTGAAATCTCACTGGGCTATAATATAACTATAAAAGAAGGTCACATGTTTAATTTTTAAATTTTTTATCATTGGTAAAGTTTAACAAATATATTAAAAAGTATGTAAATATCAGCTTAAATTTTTGTGAAACGAACACCCATGTACCATGATCCAGTGCAAGAAATATAACATTTCCAAACACCCAACAGCTCCCCTGCTTTTCCTTGAGACCTCTTTCCAATCCTCTAGAGGTAACCATTACCCTGCCATCTTATAGTCATGTTTCTTCTGTTTTATATGATTAGGAGTTCCGAAACAACATGGGAATAGATTTTCATACTTTCACACTGTATTTAAATGCAATTATGCCTTTGTGTCTGGCTTCTTTTGCTCAATATTATATGTAGTTTTTATTCATTTGTGTTTTGGGATATAGTTGTAATTCTTTGCTTTTCATTATTCTATAGTGTTCTGTTATATCGATACATGATAATGTCTTTATCCCACACTTGAAGGATGTTTTGGTTGTTTTTGTTTGGGGACTATTATGACTAGTGCTGCTATGAGTATTTTTTTGTGTATCCCACTGCACGAAGATAGACATTTGTGAACATATGTATCTAGAAGTAGAGTTGGATACATTCACTCATCAGAAGGAAGACAAAGAGGCTGAGCTGCAGTTTTGGTGGACTCTTGAGGGTAGATAGGAGTTGGATACTGGGACCCTGTCACAACTGCTGCTCTGGGCTGGGACCCTGTGGGGTCGCACTGCTCTGAACCATGTACCTTGGGAGTGTTGATAATCTACAGGAGGCAATTGACAGGCTGAGCTGTGCCTTCAGTAGTTTCCTGGGCTGAAGGGAGAAGGTTCGGTGCCTATCAAGGGTAGAGATCATGATGAAACCCTTCCTACTCTGGGCTGGGACCCAAAGGCAGCCTCCCAGCAGTGAGGTCGCAGACTCTGCCATAGCAGGACAGTTGGCTAGCCCAGAAAATATCAGGCCTTCATTCGATCCTCAACAGCTGGTAGAAGGAAATAAACATAGAGTCTGGAGAAGGATAGCATTATCCTAGGCCTTGAGATAGTTATTAAGTTCTAATTCTCTTCTTGATCTTGACAAGTCATTCCCCACTGTCTTGTTAGTTCATTGATACTTTGATGAAGATGCCTTTGTTTTTTCTCAACTTTTTTCGTTATCTTCAGCAGGAGGTTTGATATGAATCAATTATTATGGCACGTGCCCCCTATCCTGTACCATAAATTCAGGCTTCTTTCAGATACCTCTGCTAAATACCCAAGGGGATTCCAGGGAGTGCCAGCCAGCTTTTCCAGTCTGTTCTCATGGTTGCCTGACTAGTGGACTACTGCCCTGCCCTTCTGCACGTTCTCTCCTGCCACATTGAGTGCATTATCCTTCAGGTGGCTGCTGCTGTCCTGTATCACTTTGCTCCCAGCATGGACCTAGGCCGTGGTATCTTGGAACTGGCCCATACTGATTCACAAGAGCTGATTGTTAAATTTTCATGAATTTTGTGAGCCAGTGGTTAAATACAGCCATTATTAAAAGTTATATAAATTTACAATTTAAGTTATATTAAAAACAAAAGACAGTTAATATACTCAAAATGAATCCCTTCCTAATTATTTTCCCGTGTTTTACTATTTATGCTCTTGAGATTATATTGGGTCTGTATAGTAGAAATACTATATAATGGTGAGTATGTCTCAACTCCACATTCAGTGGCATTATTGCTTGAAACCAGTCATGGAGGAATATTTACACCATGGAAGTTGGCAAATTGGCAAATGCTACAAATCAAGGCTTTTTTTTTTTTTCTTTTTTGAGATGGAGTCTCGCTCTGTCACCCAGGCTGGAGTGCAGTGGCGTGATCTCAGCTCACTGCAAGCTCTGCCTCCCGAGTTCATGCCATTTTCCTGCCTCAGCCTCCCGAGTAGCTGGGACTACAGGTGCCCGCCACCACGCCCGGCTAATTTTTTGTATTTTTAGTAGAGACGGGGTTTCACCATGTTAGCCAGGATGGTCTCGATCTCCTGACCTCATGATCCACCCGCCTAGGCCTCCCAAAGTGCTGGGATTACAGGCATGAGCCACCGCACCTGGCCGGCTTTTGTTATTTTTTTAGCCTGTTGTTAAACATTTATCAGCATGTCATTGGCTATAGTCCCCCTTTCTAAATCCTTACAGCTGGGTTTAGACCAGATGATGAAAATAGGAATCAGAGAGTAACAAAGGGGAGTTACCATGCAGAGAACTTAAAATTTGTTATTAGAAATAGTTATTCTGAGTCATAAGCTTTCCCCTTCCACCATTGTCTTCAGTTTCTTCTCAGCATAGCATCCAGAGTAATCCCGTTAAAATATAAATAAGACCAGGTTGCTCTTTTGCTTAAAGTCCTCTAATGTCTGCTACTTTCACTTGGGTAATAAGCCATGTTTAGTTACATAGGATTGTTCTTCTTACCTCCTGACATCCATTATTCTTCCTACAGGTCACTCTGCTCTACCCAACCAGGCCACCTTGCTGTTCTCTGAGCATAGTGGATGCTTTCTCGCCTTAGGGTTGTTTCATGGGACCTACTTGCAGTATGGAATGCTGCATGTCCCAGCATTTCCAGCTGTTTCAGAAAGCTGCATGTCAGATCCACTTCCTTCAGATCTTATCTCAGATTCACTTCTCAGTGAGACTTTCTTCAATCTGCTGTATAACAATTACAGCCCTCCCACATTCCCTATCCCCTTTCCTCTCTAGCACTTACTACCTTCTAACTAATTAAGTAGATTTTAATTTTTGCTTTTGCCCATAATAAGCTCTGTAACTGAAAGGTTCTGTTTCCACATCTGTGTGTACTCATTGGCAAAATGGGGATATATGCCTGCTCCACATGCTTCATTGACTTTTAGTGAGGCCCATGCAGGGAATTCTTGTGTAATTACTCTACAAAGGTGTGAGGAGATATTTTTGTTGTTTTGCTATTTACGCCCAGTTTAGTGAGCATGTAGCTTCATGCCCATCTTGCTTTAAACAACTCCCCCACAAAAACCTCTCCATTTTAACACAGGATAGAAATAACAGGCTCATTACTATATTTATCTCTGAAGATTTTAGTGAATCCTTTGTTTACCACTTAGCTCAGATAATTGGACTCATTACAAGCCACTGAAAACCTGGAGAATAAAATAGCAACCCACCACAAGGTCAGGGGGCTCATATGTGTCCCGCACCATGTTAGGGGTACTGCATGTATCATTTTGTCCTCACTGCCACACTGCAGGAAGGGTATACATCACTTTAGAGATACAGAAATTGCCATTTAGAGAGATCTAGTATCCCATTAAGGCAGCTTCCCCAAAAACATTATTTGATAAAAGTTGGTTACTCTCCTTTTAGAGAGTCACACCCCATATATTGCTCTAAAGGCTCTAGAAGACCTGTACGAAGTAATCTCTTTAACTTGGAAAGGGGAAAAAGTCTGGCTGCCTGTGGGGAAGTGAAAGACTAGCCAGTGGAATTTCCGTGGCACAAGTAGAGTGTCTTATTTTTAAAAAGGCTTTTTGTTCTTTAAAAAAGTATTTTTAAGCTGATAAGAGGCAGGTCTAGGAGAGAATCCATATTTGTCTGATTCTAAAAGTCAACTCCCACCCACCTCAGAAAACCTGGTTATTTAACCTAAATGTGAATATTTTCACTACTTAAATGTGAATATTCTCACTACTATGGTGTTTCTCACTTACATGTTATATTTCTTTTCAGACTGTTTATGATCAGTGGTTCATCACCCTTTTTAACATTGTTTACACATCACTGCCTGTTTTAGCCATGGGGATTTTTGACCAGGTATGTTTTCTTTTCCATCTTTATAACTTAGTTTCTCTTTTATGCTTTTTAGTTTTTTGTGGGTTCTAAGTAGAAGACACAATTCTAAGTAGAAGCCCTAGGAATGCAGTTTTTTAAGTTGCTTTTGCATGGATCACACATGCTTCCAGGTCCACTGTGCCTTCCTCACCCCTGTACCCTAGCTTCCCCAAAAACATTATTTGATAAAAGTTGGTTACTCTCCTTTTAGAGAGTCACACCCCATATATTGCTCTAAAGGCTCTAGAAGTCCTGTACGAAGTAATCTCTTTAACTTCATTTCAACCCAGCATTTCCCAAACTTCTATGACTGTACTTTACTTTGTTTTCATATAGCACCTATTAATTAATATGTCTCAGAACTAGTGTCTGTGGTTCACACATGGGGAAATGCCGCCTTAGCCTCTGAGAGCTTGTAAAGAACCATGCAATGATAGAAAATCATGGAGCTAGGTTGGAACACAGGGGGCTAACATCTGCAGTGAGACTTCCTTGTTACACACAGCCCAGAACAGGAGCCACAGACCGGTAGAGCAGTCTGCCGGTGGGAAAGGAGGATGAGAAGCCCCATGGCCAAGGAAAGAAAAAGCATGGATTTCTTTTGTCCCAGCATCGATGTGCTTGAGTGGGGAGAAAGGAGAGGATCAATCACAAAAATGGTAGATCCTTGGCATACTCAGAGCCTTGGAAGGGACTTCCTGGAAAGGGGAAAAAGTCTGGCTGCCTGTGGGGAAGTGAAAGACTAGCCAGTGGAATTTCCATGGCACAAGTAGAGTGTCTTATTTTTAAAAAGGCTTTTTGTTTTTTAAAAAAGTATTTTTAAGGAGACCAGATTTTCTCCAGGCTGTTGTTAGACCTGTTTGCTAGGCCTCATTTTCTGGCCCAAAGCCGTCTATTGCAAAATATAAATCTTCACATTATGAGCTCACTCCAGTCTCCCATTTGGTTGGCTTTGTAGTCAGTTGTAAGTCTCCCTTCTCATATGTAAAAAGGGCAGTTTGCGAAAGGCATATTTTGTGGAATTATACAAAAAGTAATGAACTTCTGAAGACCTTAGATGTAAAGGATTAAGCACATTCATTTCTCAGCGCCCATGTTTACAAGTGTTTCTTTTCTTGGAGCTTTGTAGCTGCCCAGAATGTGGAATAAAATAATAAAAATAAAGCAGTTTCTGGGAAAAGATGGTTATTGTGCAATTCAAAAAAAATACAATAAGGCTTCCTATTACCATCAAGTTGAGTGTCTGCTCCTCTCTCCTTTCCTGCTTTGTCAACCTTGGCCCTTAAACTGATCACAGGATTGTGGAATGCTATGCTGGACAGACCTCAGCAATCATCAACAGATCTGCTCATTTTTTAAGGCAGAAACCAAGCCTTGGAGGGTCATTTCCCTAAAGCCACACAGCCAATAAGTGACACAGCTAAGCCTAGAACCAGGCCTCTTAACTCTGAGGTTGCTACATTATTGCTATTGTTATTATCATTATTTTATTAATTGTTATTTATAGAAGCATCCGGTATATTTATTAGTTATGATGTGTCAAGAACTCTACTAAATACTTTACATACTGGTTTAATCATGGCGATAGTTCCATGTGGGAGGTGTTATTGTTTGCATTTCTGGGCGTGAGGAAACTAAGGCTCAGGCGGATTAAGTAACAGGTTTAAGATAACACACCAGCTAAACCCGTTAGCAGGGATTGAGCTCATGACTGTCTTGTTTCAAAGCCTGCGCACATAACCCTCAGTCACTGAACTAGGGGAACAAGCATCCAAAAGCATCTAAAAACAGGACTTTCTAAAGAGAATATGCCAGTGTTTTTCCATGGGACTCTGTTTGGAGAGACCTGGGCCATCCCACAAGCAGGAAGGGGAATGTTCTTCCACAATAGTTCACCACCTGTGTTGCTTCCACTTTTGCCCCTTCTCCTCCACCTATGGTCCTCTGATGTCCCCTGTGGTTGATTCTTGTCATCCTTTTTCGGTTTTGGCATTTGATTTTGGTGCTCACTGTGGTTATCAGCATTACTTTGGAGCTGGCTGGAAATGCAGTCTTGGGCCCTCAGCCCTATTGAATCACAATCTGTTTCCCAGGCGATTTGTGTGCACATTAGGTTTGAGAAGCATTTGGTTTCTCTCGGGACCCGGTTGGTGTCAAATGTGCCACCTTCTCATTCTGTCTATATTCTTTCTTTGTCCTGAACACCTGGTAACTGCTGTTAAAATTCTCACTGGGTAGGATCCTCATCCCAGCCTCCTTCTCACCTGGAATCCCAAATGCAGTTTCCCCTTTTCCCTGCTCTCTTCTTCCTGCTCACTTCCCTCCAAAGTCATGAGCTCTGATTTGACAATTCTGACTCCACAGCTCTCTGCTGTCATCTCCTGGTCACTACCACTCACTACCTTGGCAATTAACTCCTGGGGCCCATTGGCTGCACATGATGTGCTGGAATTCTGGGAGCACAAATGCTTCTGGCAGACAGCCTGCGGGAGAGTGTAGGAAAGAAACTTCAATTTGAGGCCAAATAGCTCAAACCAAGCCCTGGTTCTGCTACTTACGAGCTGTGTGACCTCTCGTGAATGTCTCTTGGAGACTCAAGCTCCTTCTCTTTAAAGCAGAGATCATTTTATTATCTTCTGGTTTATTGTGGGAATACAAACAAGATAATGTCCTGTTCTGGCCCAGTGAGTAGTGCATATTAGGACATGTTTAAACAGGCATTTGCTATTTCTGAAGATAGGGAATACAAGGCCTTTCTGACTCTTTTTAATCCTTCTCCACTGAAATTACACTCTGTTTACAGGATGTGAGTGACCGGAACAGCATGGACTGTCCCCAGCTCTACGAACCGGGACAGCTGAATCTGCTTTTTAACAAGCGTAAATTTTTCATTTGCGTGTTGCATGGAATCTACACCTCATTAGTCCTTTTCTTCATTCCCTATGGGGCCTTTTACAACGTGGCTGGAGAAGATGGGCAACATATTGCTGACTACCAGTCCTTTGCAGTTACCATGGCCACATCTTTGGTCATTGTGGTCAGTGTGCAGGTAACGCTGTTGGTGTAAGCACCTTAACTTGATGGGTTTACAGCTTTTACTATTTCATTGTTGACTGATTTTGTCTACTTGTTGGGGAGAAATAATCCTAAAGGAATACTGGGGTTTTCCTTTTAAGTACACATTTTGAGATGAAAACAGGAAGCTTTAACATAAATTACTGGGGAGAATTAGCATCAGGTGTCTGTAACATCCATGTTAGTAGAAACCTCACAATGTCTCACTTCTTTGGGTTGTGCATTGTATGTAAAGAGAAATGATTATACTATTATTTCCTTCTTGTATTTGAAGAAAAAAAATTTCCAATAACAGAAAGAGAAACTTTCCCATGATTTCTTTAAGACTTGATAACTGCCAGGTTTTGAAGTGAGATCTACAATTTGTTTGACAATACATTTCTATGGAGTTATTCAAGAGGTTCAATGCTATATCTGTGGCATATCCGAATCTCACACTCAGAGGAGCCCTTCTGGTGGGGATGATTTTTTGAGGCTCCACTGGCCTTCTTCCATCTTGAGTTGTGTCTCTATTTCCTTTTTAATGCGAATGGTGGTCAGTGCCATTAGATACTGAGTTAGAGTTCACAAAAACTTTTATTTTTATTTCTTGAGAGGAGGCCTTGCTGTGTTGCCCAAGCTTGTCTGGAACTCCTGGGCTTAAGTAATTGCTCACCTTGGCCTCCCAAGTGGCTGAGATTATAGGCGTGCATCACCACACATAGTTAGAAAAACTCTTCCTCTATTACTATCTGTAGCTCCGAGTAGGTACAGCAAGCTATGGGACCTCTGTTTTATTTTGTTGTCTTTTGATTACTGAGCAAACTTAATAATTAGGTGATCTTCTGTTTGTCATGAGGGTACATTTCCAATTCTCTGGAGTCTCCTTCCGTAGAGAGGACAGCGGTGGGGTGTACAGGGACATCTTTTTAGTGGTAACAGCTGATTCACCTCTGGCTCAGACCTGTTCCTTGGGTACTCCGAGAGATTATTTGAAAGGAAGTAACTGAAATAAAAGGCCACTCTCTGAAGAAGCAGCAAATAGAAAACATTCTTCATACTGTCCTGTTAACATGGTCTGTTTATAAGTAAGGGCAATAAATTACCTGGAAGAGTCATTGTAGGTATGACATCTGACAAGCATTAAATGTTTGTGTGTATGTGTGTGTGCATGTGTACGTGCATGTGTGTGTGTGTGTGTGAAACTGGTGTTCACAATTAACCCTACAATTTTTGGTTAACTTAATCTTTCTAATTTTAGAAAAAGCCTGCTGTTATGCCCACGGATCTTTTTCTCTTTTTTTTTGCTTGCCCATAATTTTTTTTATGTGCTATTACAGTAGTGCCAGTGCCATGTTTTTATATTAACTTTATGTTTAGAAGCTGTTTTTCTCATAAAACATACAGTTCTTATTCCAGTTGAATGTTGAAATTACATTTCTACTTTCTCACAAGTTGAGAGCCCACAAACTCACATTTTAAAAACATTGTTTAGTCACAAAAAAATTACACAATTTCAAAAGTTTATTTTAAAAGCTTCAAGTGACTTCTCGTCGCTTGAAGTTTTTAAAATAAACTTTTGAAATTTCTAACCCTTAATTATCCAAGTTTTATAAGAATGATATAGAATGATATCCGTGCTTTTTCAGAGAGGATTCACATTTAGGCTCAAAGTAACCATTAGCTCCTCATTCAGGATGTTTTGCAAGAGGAAATCCAAATCCATTTGCTTCAGACCGTAATGGCCATTTGTCTCTTCAAAATCTATTCTCTGCCTTCCATCTCCTCAAGGACAATAGTGGTCCTAGCCATCCCTCCAATCCCATTACTCACAATGCCCCAGCCACACTGGCTTTTGTTCTGCTCCTGGAATTCACCAGTCTCTTGCTTGCCTTATGGCTTTGCTCTTTCCTGCCTGGAACATTCTTCCCTCAGTTTCCCTCACGTGTCATTTCTTCAGAGGGGCCTCCCTTGATCCGTTTAAACTAAGGCCCCTTTATTTTCTCTAGTGGAATAGAAATCAATTATTTTATCTCATAGTTGTCATCTCCCCTTGTAAGTACAAATTTAGTTGTGTGTTCCCTCGTTTAATGTCTTTCTACCTCCTAGAGTGTAACCTTCATGAAGGCAGTGGAAGTGTCCTGTTAATCACTGTATACCCAGAGCTGAGCACATCACCTGTTAGTGTGACACACAGTGGATATTTCTTGAGTATTGAATAAATGAGGGTGATGTTGAGAGGAAATTCTCCTGCTACGGATCCTGTCATAACAAGAGAGTTCATCTGGGTGCATCAAGTTCCTAGGAAAGAATCATTATAACCGATGTGTTTATAAATTGTGTTGACAGTTTTCAAATATGCCCAAAGTTTCCAACCAGTCTGAGAGAGGGTCCTCCTGTGCTGAGTCCAGCAGAATGACCCAGCTGTGAAATGTGGTATGGGGAAAAGTGAGAGATTTTAGACGCCTTCAAAAGCAAGGCAGTGCAGGGAGAGTCAAGTACTGCATGGCCTCAGAAGGTGGCATGCTACGGTCGCCACACCTCCTGCAGCCAGGCAGAAACTTAGGCCATGTATGTACCTGCGGAGCCTCTGCCCTAAAAACACAAAATCCTTTTATTATAAAAGGAATACATTGCAGGAAATTCAGGAAAAGCATAAAAATGCAGGCAAAAATTGAAATTCACATGTAATCACATATCAGGGTTAGCATGAGAAAAATGGAAATCAGATTATATATATATATATAATTTTATGTCTTATTTTTTCACTTAACTTTGTGTCACAAGCATTTATCTTATTTATAAAATATTCTTTGAAATATCCCTTTTAATGGCTGTAGTATTCCACCATATGAATGTGCCATAATTTATTCATGTTGCTGTTAGATTGCCTCTACATTTCACTATGGCAAATTATACAATGGCAAAGTTTCATGTAGTACATAATTCTCAGCATGATCCTCTAGTTATTTTCTAAGGTTATCTGCTTAAAGGTGGGAATTCCGGGCTAGAAGACAGAAGGAAGTTTAAGGCACTTGACACATATTGCCAAATGGCTTTCCAAATAGATTGTATCATTTTCAGCTGAAGGGTGCAAATTACCCTTCTCAGCAGCCCTTCACTGATTTAGAGTATTACTTTGAATTGTTTTATAATTAAAAAATGGATAACCTTTTGTTGCCTGGGAAATAACGAATGCATCTTGTTCAAAAAGAAATAATTTCTTTAAAAAACTTTTAATTTTGGAATAATTTTTAATTTGTAGAAGAGTTGCAGATACTGCAAAGACAGTTCCTGCATACCCTCACCTAGCTTTTCTCTGATGATAATATTAACAGCTTACCTCACCATGGTGCATTTGTCAAAACTATGAAATTAGCATTGGTATAATACTATTAACTGAGCTACAGATTTGATTCAGATTTCTCCAGTTTTTCCATTAATTACCCTTTTCTCTTCTAGGATCCAATCCAGGATCCCACATTGAATTTAGTGGCCATGTTCCTTAGTCTCCTCCCATCTCTGACAGTTCTATAGTCTTTGCTTGTCTTTCATGGCCTTGACACTTTTGAAGACTGGTCACCAGGCATTTTGTAGAATGTTTTTCAGTTTGGGTTTTCTGATGTTTTTTCTTAGAAATAGACTGAGGTTGTGGATTTGGGGAAAGAATCACAAATAGTGATGTGTTCTTGTCTCATCTATCAGGGAGCACATGATAGCAACATGATTTATACAGGTGATGCTAATCTTGGCTACTTGGTTACAATGATGTTTTTCAGGTTTCTCCACTGTAAGCTGACTATATTTCCCTTTCCATACTCTAGTCCCTAAAAGTAAGTCGCTGAGTCCAACCTACATTCAAGAGAAGAAGAATTAACTTTTACCTCCTGGAGGAAGGAGTATCAAAGAATTAGTGGTTATATGTTAAAACTGTAGCAGGTATAATTTTAAATAAAATTGCTATAATAGGGGCCCCAAAGGTATAAGGGATTTGCCCAAGATCACACAGTGACAACATTGCAGGTTTAGCACTAAGATCCAACAGTCTGATTTCCCAAGTCGATGTTCTTTAATAAAGGCATCTGTGATTATTCTGTTAAAGATTTGAGGCAAGCATTTCCTACAGCACAATTATTACTGGGCTTTGGGTAGTTAGGCATGGTTGGGAAGCAGTGGAATGTAATCCTCATCATTGCAATGCAGACAGAAAGTCGTGTACTTTAAAAGAGGTGGTGCTGCTTGTCACCCCTCAGTGGCTGGGATCACTTTGCCATGTTACAGGGTTGAAGTTCCCTATACCTTATCCACATACTCCCAGCCCATTGTTTTCTCCCCTACCTAATTTCTCCCTGCCCTCATTCCCAGTCCCACTCCCACCATTAATTCTGAGTGCTTGAGGGCCTAAAACAGCTAGGAGATTGAGGATAACTTTCTGGACAGGAGGATGAGGTAGAAAAGATCCAGGCTAGAAATGGTGGCCTAGAAGCAGAATGAGTGAGGCTTCCAGTGTCTGGCATGCTTTGTTTGCCACTGCATTCCTAATGGAAACCACAGTGCTACACACAAATGCACATTTGTTGAAAGAATATAGGGGCAAAAGGATATGAGGAAAGAGGTTAAAATTGAGCAAAGGAAGTGAAAATAATTTGGTTGTGTTACCCACCTATCCCTCAACTCTGTCTTAACCTAGATGACCAAAGCAGGCCTGTCCTTGATGGCAGCTCTAAGAGACCTGTATCGTCATCACCACCATGAGGGATACCATGCATTATACTTCCTCCTTATGATGCCATTATGCAGTAAATATTATGGGCCGCTTTTATAGATAAAGTTCAGAGAGGTTAAATGACTTGCCTGAGGTCACACAGTAAGTCCCAGAGCCAGGAGAATCCAGTTCTGTCTAATTCCAGTGTTATCTGGAACAAAGTCTACAGTGAGACTGGTTAAAACACAAAATTTTCGGCCGGGCGCGGTGGCTCACGCCTGTAATCCCAGCACTTTGGAAGGCCGAGGTGGGTGGATCACGAGGTCAGGAGATCGAGACCGTCTTGACTAACACGGTGAAACCCTGTCTCTACTAAAAATACAAAAAATTCTCCGGGCGTGGTGGCGGGCGCCTGTAGTCCCAGCTACTCGGGAGGCTGAGGCAGGAGAATGGCGTGAACCCGGGAGGCGGAGCTTGCAGCGAGCGGAGATCGCAACACTGCACCCCAGCCTGGGCGACAGAGTGAGACTCCGTCTAAAAAATAAAAAAATAAAAAATAAATTTCAAGCAATATGAGAACAAACCTTACACTGAGCATAAAGGAAACACTGGATACTGTGCCAGATACTGGGATAATCCCATTATCTCATTTAATTATCTTTATGGTCATATGAAATGTAAGTACTATTACCACCATTGAGAAAACAGACTTAGCAAGAAGATTGTTATATTCCAAGTCATACAAAAAGTGGTAGGCCAGGATTTGAACAGAGGTCTTCTGACTCCAGATGCCCAGCTCCAAAGCTATGTGAACCTCCCTTCTTTGTAAAGATAAGTAGAAGCTGTGGGCCTCCCCAGTCACATAGTAAGTACAGGGAATTTGCGGTCCCCACCTCTGTCACTCATGTGGGAATACCTAGGATACCAGTATCACCCTTGGCTAACACGGGAGACAAACAAGCACATAGATGTTTCTTTCAATTGCAGAGTTTCAACTTGAGGAATATAGAGACTCCCAGTTTCTGTCATTTTAGTCTGATTCTTTCTTTGGCAAAGATTACCACTTGTTTTTATTTCTAGGAAGCCCTGAAAATGTCTGTTTTACCATAGAGTTCTTAGACCCCAGTATGTAAATGTTTGTAACCGTGGATGCTAGGCAATTTTGGCTTCAATCACAAACTGTAGTCTTTAATATATAGAATAATAACTTTCAGGAATTCTGTGAATAAGCTCACTTTGACAGCAGCATTAATATCCTTTCCTCACTGTTTAAGCTTGACTTTTCATTGTGGTAACAACCCCATGAAATTTCCGTGGTCTGTAATTACAGTTATAAATCTTATGTCCTGCTGATGCTACAGGCCAAATTTAAGTAGTCTCTATTGTTTTTTTAAAAAAGTATTTTTCAATTATTTGAATTATAAAATGCTCTTTTAAACATTTCAAAGGGTACAAAAGTGTTTAAAATAAAATGAACCATCTTCCTTTCCTTCCCTTCTTTAACTACTATGATAATGACCATAGCTGAAATCCTTCCATACATTTTCTGTACTTTCAGACGACGCATACACACATATTTAACAAAAGGGGATAATAATTATGTATATTGTTCTGTAATATGCTTTTCTTGCTTAACTAGATATTCTGGTCAGCTTTCCAAATCAACACATTCAGATCTATCTTGTTTTAATAGCTGCACAGAAATTCATAATATGAATGTATAATTATTTATCATCTATTGATATACAAGATGTTTCTATATGGTTTTTGCTATTGAAGCAATGCTACAATGCATATATTAGTACATATATTTTATATACTGTCAGATAAATTCCTGGAAATGAGACTTCTGGGGTTAGAACTCCTAATTTTTACCAATCTGCTGGATAAAGAATGGTATTTTGCTGTTTTCATTGCTGGGTCAGAGAGTATGTGCATTTAAAATTTTCATAAATATTGCCATAATACTTTCCCAAAAAGACAGTAGTTCCAAATGACAGACACTTTAAACATTTAAGCCAAAAAAAGAGGTTTATTAAAACATATTAGGTAGCTTCAGTGGAAACACTGCTGTTATTATACCTTACAGCTTGGCTGTCACCACACTGGGGACGGGCTGCCAAAAGGTTGGCCATAGACTTCCAGAAGAACCATCACCTTTGCCATCATGTCTGTCAAATGCTGAGAAAATCATATTAAAGTTTGCCATTATGATTATGATTCCTATTAAGTTTTCCTTGTGCTTCAAAGAGATTTTTACCTCATATAATTTAAGCTATATCTTTGTCACATCATGGTTTCTGATTTTTTCTTTGTAGCTTTTATCTTTTTTCATAATAAACGATTCTTAAGTTTTATATTTTTATATTAGTTTTCTTCTCTTGCTTTTTTTAGTTTACATTTGCTTGATACATAATCTGGGCCAATTTCTTAATTTCCATTTATTTGTCTCATTCTATTAGTCTTCCTTGATAAGAATGTTTAAGCTACTCATTTTTATTGTGATAACTTGTATTTTATCATGCTATGTTAATATTATTTTATGATTACTTTTAATTCTGCTTTTCAATTTTTCTTTTTTTTACTTTTTCATACTTGTATACATTAATTATGGTTTTAAAATATCCGATTTCTGACCAGGCTCAGTGGCTCACGCCTGTAATCCTAGCACTTTGTGAGGCCAAGGCGGGTAGATTACCTGAGGTTCGGAGTTCAAGACCAGCCTGGCCAACATGGTGAAACCCTGTCTCTACTAAAAATACAAAAAAATTAGCCAGGCATGGTGGCGCCTGCCTGTAGTCCCAGCTACTTAGGAGGCTGAGGCAGGAGAATCGCTTGAACCCAGGAGGCGGAGGTCGCCATGAGCCAAGATCACACCATTGGCTACAAGAGCGAGACTCCATCTCAACAACAACAACAAAATCCCATTTCTAATGAATAATTTACAAGTTTTACTATTATATTCTTATTTTACTAGTGATTTCTCTTTATTTTGATAGTTATTTAAATATATATATTTCCATATTGGCAGAATGGAATTCCACAGATAATACGAAATTCTATCCTTCATCAAATGTTTCACTATCTTGTTCTAAACCTTTCCTTATGCTTCTTCAGTTAAACAGTTTTGGCAATGTTTTTATCTTACTTACCCTTCTTTGTCCTTACTCCCATCCCCAACTCTTACATGTTAATTATTTAGAATTTAATTCCAGGATGTTATTAAATGCTCCTCCTGTAACATATTTGCTGACTATTCCCATTTTTTTTCCAAATTCATACTGCCCCTCATACATTATTACTCATCTAGAACTAACTATACATTTACAAGAATCATTGCTCACCACTATTTTTATGACCTGTCTTCTGTTATTTTGAGGTCTTTGTACAGTTTTAATTTTTATTTCACTGCAGAAATATCCTTGAGTAATTTATTCAGAAAGGATATTGAGATGTTATACTTTTTAGCTCAGTGTTTTCTGTCTTTGCCTTTACATTTACATGATATATTGGATGAGCATAAGATCCTTGAGTCAGTCTTTTTCTTTAGGAACTTTGTCGTTGCTTCACTATATAGTTGTTGTTTCAACAATTTTGTGTTGTTTCACAGTTTCACTGTGATAGTTTGATGTTAGGTTGATTATTTTTCCTTCTCTGTATAAAAGATTGTGTCACCAGAATCTTCTTTCATTACTTTGGATAGGACCTAAAGGACCCTCTCAATCTGAAAATCTATGCTATTTGTTATCACAGAGCAGTTTTCTGCTGTGATTTCTTTGGTTGTTACTTTTCTATTTATTCCTTTTTCTCCTTCTAAAATGCCATTATTTGTATATTGGAGTCATAGATCTGGGATCTATGAATTTGCTATTCATGTCTCATATCTTTTTGCAAATGGTTTCCATGTCTCCAAGGCTTTGTTCTCTATTGTGAGAGAGATATTATTTGTATTGTTTTGTTCAATTCATTGACTATTCTTTGGTTTTGCTGTTGAATTTTTAAATTCAGAAACAGTGTGTTTTTCTTTCAGATTTTTTTCTGTGACCTAATTGCATCTCCTTACGGGGTCTTATTATATTTTGTTGTTGTTATCGTGCTTGTCTGTCTCTTCTATTAGTTCTGCTTCAATAGGAGCCACCTATTCTTGCTTTTTCAGCTGAATCCTTTTAAATGGGTTGTAATTTTTCTTTGCCTACTCTTACCCACACAGATCAGGCTATCGTTGTCTCTTGAGAGTGTTAAACTAACAGGTGGTGGAAGGTAAAGTTGGAGATTTTGGTGAAATGTCTTGGCAGCCAAATGAACTGGAAAGCGGGCATGTCTTTGCTGAGGCATAGATGGCAGGGCTGTTTTCAGACCTCCTGAGGGGAGGAAAGGCTGTACTTTTATAAACCCTGTAGTCCACATCGAAGGCTGCCAGCATCATTTTAATGGGGAAACATTTTAAGGGACAAGTGGGAAGAGAAAGTATGTCTCGGCATGTTGAGAGGGATCTATTTACTAAGCAAGTAGGGCCCCCTCAGACAGATGAGAAATCTTTAGTCTTGCAACAAACTACTAGAAATACAAACCTTCACTTGGACCTGGATCACTTGGGAACTATGAGATGCAAATAATGATACCAGAACCTACTTTTTTGTTCTCTGAAGAACTCAAGAGTTCATAGTTACCAGTGGCGTCCTTGATTCTCCAATAGCAGACCACTCTTCTAGCTGAGCTGCTGCAACAAGTTACTAGAAGGAAGAAGAGCTCGTGACCATGCTTCCAGGCCATCGTGAATCCCAGTTTCTGAATTTTATGCCAAAATAAGGCTGAAGAATTTTCTTTGTTATAAGTTGAGTAATTGAAGAGAAAGGATCATCAAAATGAGTTGGGATATTGGTGTAAAAAAGATCATGCATGTGTAAAAATGGTATTGTGAAAATTTACTTACAGAGTATAAAATGTTGCACTTGCCCATTACAGAAAGAATTTTTTTCCAATAGAAAAGTTTTGAGAGACATTTGGAAAGTAACTTAAAAATTATAAGCCATTATGCTTTCATATTTCTCACTTAAAAGAAGTTTAACATGTTTAACATCTTACCTCCTGATTCTGACTCGACCCTGGCAGATATAATGGCTTGTGTATAGAAGCTTTAAAGTCAATTTTCTACCAGAAATATGAAGTCAGATCAGTCCCCTGTGTGTGTTCAGAAAGTGGGGATGCCCGTGGTTGGCTTGGCAACTAGGCAGGTGCAACCTTCCTGCCACAGGGCAGTTCTTGGGGAAACATCACGAGGTAAAATGATGCTCTTTTGATCCTCAAAGACCTCCTGTTTGCATTTGATTTTATTTACAGATAGCCTTGGATACCAGTTACTGGACTTTCATTAATCACGTCTTCATCTGGGGGAGCATTGCCATTTATTTCTCCATTTTATTTACAATGCACAGTAATGGCATCTTTGGCATCTTCCCAAACCAGTTTCCATTTGTTGGTAAGTGAGTCATGTTGACAAGTGGAACCTAGTGTCATGCTGCTGTTTACTTGTCTTATAATTTATTTTTTGTGTTAGGTAGAGCTGGGGATGATTAGTGATCCATTGTCCAGAAATTGATTGAGCCAGGCATTTGAAGGCTTCCGAGTTTAAAAGTGGCTCTAAAAGCTCAGTTTCTGCTGTCTCTACTGGATGCAGAAGAATCACTCACAGTAGCTTACAGGTTCTCAACAGCTTACATGTAGTAGGCTGTCTCTTTGCAAATGAGGGGCATAGCACATATATTAGGGCTACCTGAAGACCTGTCAAATGCTCATATATGGTAGAGAGAAGAAAAAGAACTACTAGACTCTCCTTTTATGCCACATTATCACCAACATCTGCCAAAATTCACCCATAAAACTTATTTGCATTTAGATAAGAATGAAACAATGTATAATTTAGAGCCTTCTAAAAATTCCTGGACATTAATCCATAAGTGGCATGAGGAGTAGGCTTTGTAGTTAGTCAGGGTTCAAGCACCAGCTGTGCCACTTAACAAGCTGTGTGACTTTGGGCAAGTTTCTTCTTTTCATGCAAGAATATATAGGAATAAACAAAACTCAGTTTCTCCTATACTCTCACTCAGCAAGCAACACAGAAGACTTCTGTGACCTCTGGTCATCAAGAAGTGGGGATTTCTTCCCACAAACAACCAATGAGGTGTTTCTGCAGAGGACCCCAGCTGGATGTTCTCCAATTCAATTCCGACAATATCTACTTGGAGGTAGTGTCAGATCCTACCAGTTGAGGGCTAAGTTCCACATGACTGCCCCCACACTTCCAATGCTAGTAGCAAGCCACAGGATGTTTTACCTCTACTTTTGACCAGCTGGCTATAAATTGAGATTGCCCCCAACCCCCTCCCTGGGTTTGATTAATTTCTAGAGTGGCTCAAAGAACTCAGGGAGACACTTACATTTACTGGTTTACTATAAAGGATATTACAAAGGATACAGATAAAGAGATGCATAGAGCAATGTGTGGAGGAAGGGGCGTGGAGCTTCCATGCCCTTTCCAGGCATGCTGCCCTCCAGGAACCTCTACATGTTCAGCTACCTAGGAACTCTTTGAACCCTGTTCTTTAAGGCTGTTATGAAGGCATTTTTTTTTATATAGGCATGACTGATAAAGTCATTGGCCATTGGTGATCAACTTAACCTTCAGTCCCTCTTCCCTTCCAGGAGATTAGAGGCTGGGGCTGAAACTCCCAACCCTCTAATCCTACCTTAGTCTTTCTGATGACCAGCCCCCATCCTGAAGCTACCTAGGGACTTCTAGCCATCAGTCAACTCATTAACAAACAAAAAGACACATATCACTGAGGATTTCAAGGAGTTTTAAATCTATGCCAGAAAACAGAGAAAAAGACCAAACATACAGCTCACAATATTATACTATGTATTAATGTCTTCACTTATAAACTGAGGATATTAATAAGCCTATTTTCATGGAAAATTTATGAGGATTAAATGAAATAGACATATAAAGCACTTAGCATGTATCCTAGTACATAGTACTTTTAAAATAAATGTTAACTATGATGATGGTGATTATTATCATTCACGCAAATGTGGCTTGATTACTGGTGGGAACATTGCAGAGGAATTTGAACATCAGATGAGTAGCAAAGGACCCTCTAAAATCCCTTAAAAAAGATTCTATTATTCTACAAAGAGTATACCTCTGGTCTATGTATAGGGTATACCATCATTGCACTCCACATTTCAAAATGATTCCCAGCAAAGGCCACTGAGCTTTATAAAAGAGGGATATTAATATACTTTCTCAGAGGTTTTGAAATCTCTAGTGTGTGTGAAATGAGCTGCTAACCGAGTTCATCTAAACAAACTGGAAAAGAGAGATGCGCAGTGACCAGCATTCTTGAACTTAATCAGGCAAGAGTGAGATTTGTATCCACTAATTGAGGAAGTAAATTCTTGGACTAATGTATGTAGAAAGCAAAATAAGACCACAAGGACTAAAATAGGATTATAAGGTTAGTAAGGTTACAAATCCACATTGATGCAAAGGCACCTGAAATTGTAATTCAATTTAAATTCACGCATACATTTAAAAATGTTCTTCACCCTTTGCCTTTTCCTACGTGTAAATGGGAATCTTTAAGTTGCAGCACTCTTACTTAATATGTACTGCTAATACTTTGTTTACCAAAAGATTCCAACTATGTAGAGACATGTTGGTCATGAGTAAGAATAAGCATATTGGGAAACAAAGACACCAAAACTATTTTTGTTTTATTTTTTTAAGATCGTTTGCCAAAATGAAAAGTTCAGTGTATTGACTAGAAGATTTCCAGTCCTAAGAGAGCACTGTGATGCATAATGAGACTAGAATGCCTCAACTGGAGAAAGTAATTTGTGCAGGGACCACTCTTTCCAGCTAAGCACAAGCCATTTCAGTAATTAATTACCGAGCTCCAATGAAATTTTTTAAAAGTTAGATCAACATTGGGGTTTCAGGAAAATTTTTTTTTTCCTTAGTAGCTAGCAGCAAACAGGAGTGTGGTTTCAAAGTGAAGCTTGTTTTCTCAGCCATGCCTGAGGGTACCAAGCTTCAAGGAGCTCAAAGAGACATTTAATTTATTGAGTCAAGTTTGTTTCTGCCCATGGCTGAAGGCAACTGGAATCAGCTGCTCTTGGGTAGGCAGATTCCTCTCTCTAAAGCCAGAAAAAGCAGACATACCATTCAGTAGCCAAGCCCTCATACCCAAAGCGCATTTGAATGTTGGTAACATTTGAATACTGGGATAGGGGACCTGGATAATTGGGGGTATGATGATGAATCTCCAGAAAATGAACAGGGACAAAAGTTTATTTTGGTGATATAAGCAGCGTTGGCATCTTCCCGTGGAGCTTGTCTGCCTGTCTTACTGACCCGTATTGCCTTGTTTAAACCCCACAATGGGGTATGTGAGGTGTGAGTAAAAAGTAAGGAAACTGGCTTCAGACTTGGAAATGAGTTTCACTGTCCTATTGCCCTAGCATGTTGGATGGCTGCATCAACAGTCTCCTGGTGAGGGAATGCTCTTTTCACAAACCCAGGAGCCTTCTTGATCTTGGAACTTTGAGGACTTCATAACCAAGTGAACAATAGAGAAATAACAAGTCCCTCTGAGGCAGGTTTTCTCGGGCCATTGCCTGGAATTTAAAAGGTTGGTCCTGCAGTAGATGAAGCTCCCCTTTTATGACAGGCCAATCGATGCGATCATTATTTGAGATTGTACCTGCATCTGGAACATTTTTTGTGTAGTTTTGATATGATAGTTTTAATTCAAGAGTCCACAAGGGTAAAGGGTAAATGTGCCTTTTAAAAATAATGGCTGCTTTGTAACCACAAGATCTTGAGGCTGGAAGAGAGAATTGTGCTCCGTGAGTGATATTAGACTGAGCCTGGGTGAGAGAATGCTTGGCTCAGGCTGGTAATCTCTAAGTGATCAGGCCACTAAGCAGTTCCTGAGGGTGATCTTAGCACTTCTGCCTTCTTATCATCATGGTGACATTAGGTGATCCAAATCTCACCATAGAAAAGAGATCTTGGCCAGGCGCAGTGGCTCACGCCTGTAATCCTAGCACTTTGGGAGGCCGAGGCAGGCAGATCATGAGGTCAGGAGATCGAGACCATCCTGGCTAACATGGTGAAACCCTGTCTCTACTAAAAATACAAAAAAAATTAGCTGGGTGTGGTGGCGGGCACCTGTAGTCCCAGCTACTCAGGAGGCTGAGGCAGAAGAATGGCGTGAACTCAGAAGGCGGAGCTTGCAGTGAGCCAAGATCGCACCACTGCATTCCACCAGCCTGGGAGACAGAGCAAGACTCTGTCTCAAAAAAAAAAAAAAAAAAAAAAGATCTTGTAGGAACAAAGAACCTATTAATTAATAATTCAGTCCTACTTGTAACCACAGTGTATATTTTCTTTAATGATAGGTAATGCACGACATTCCCTGACCCAGAAGTGCATCTGGCTTGTAATTCTCTTAACAACAGTGGCTTCGGTTATGCCAGTGGTGGCATTCAGATTTTTGAAGGTGGATTTATACCCAACCCTGAGTGATCAGGTATGTCACAGTGCTGATGAATACTTGAAGGCTGGTTTTTGGCTCTTGAAATGGTGTCCTTTTCTGCCTTATTGGAAGCCCAGAGATGGGCTAATGAAATTGTCACAAGCAAACACCTACTGGTGCATGAGATCACATCAGAATAGATGGGACTTCCCACATCTTGAATGTACTAGTCCTTAGTGCCATGAAGAGAGGCATCTATACTAAATGTGGATGGGGAGTCATAAATTACAAGTTAAACTGGGTATTTTAAAAAGCTGACTTTTAAAAAGAAGATCACAGGCATCATTTTGGACAATTTTTCCAAGGGAAAGGCAAGCTATAGGAAAAGATACTGATTTGAGGGCAAGTACAAGCACAATAAAAGAGAGACAAGCATGGTATGAGTCAAAGGGGCTCAATATTTTTGTGGAAATCCAGTAGCAGATTCAGAAACATGGGTGAGATGTTACCTTCTGAACAGATTAAGAAGGGGAAGAGCAGCATGCTGGGTAGATTAGTAAACTTGGAATGAAAATAGGAAGAACAGGTTATAGAAATTCCTTAACTGGAGAATTAACAGAACATATTTCAGAATTTCATGGGAAGAGGAGTAAGTAGGACAATGTCAACTTAGGTCAGGACTCAGATAAAGTGTTAAAAGGAGAAAGAAAGGGAGACAAACATTCATAGCCATGTCATGAGAAGGGGGAACATGCTGCTGTGGTGAGTGGGACCAGGCCAGTGACGCTGAGAGAGACTGAGGGAGGTAGGTAGGTAGGTAGGTAGATAGATAGATAGATAGATAGACAGACAGACAGACAGACAGATGGATTAGATAGATTAGATAGATAGATATACACACACACTTTTTTTAAATCATGATGTCTCTGACATTTTGGGACCAAAGTGTAAAAAGATTCCTTCTGGAAAAATTCAGAGTCCCTTGTCATATCTGTCTTCCCTCTTTGGTTCTCCAAGCTCATTCTAACATAAACCCAGAAAATGGCGGATGAGTTCAGCAAGGAAGGGTGTGCTTGTTTGTCCAATGAGTTCGATCGTGATGTTCCGCTTGATCGTTTTCTCCTAACACAAAAGTCAGAATCCAAGTGATTTGCCAAACCAGAGAACAAGGTCGCTTACAACAAACCTCAGGTCTTTTTCTCCTTAGCTTTACAGGGAAATGAAAGAGTTGTGGGAAACCTACTCACATAATATGGAACATTTAGAAAGGTCATACAAACCTAAAATAAATAAAAACCCTGAAAGTCTCATGATACGTTGAGCTACCACAAGAATTGAATATTTCTGACTCATTTTCTGAATTTTCTTCTAGTCCAGTTACTGACAACTGTTGGATCAAGAGAACCTCTAAAAGAGAGGAAAAAGGCTGTTTTGGGAGAATGAAATTATAAATTATTATGCTGACTTTGGGCAGTGCATGTTAGAAAATCTTTCTATACAAAAGCATGCTCATATACATTGAAGATATATGAGAGACAGTAATGAAATTTGTCTGATATTTCTTAATTACTTAATAGTGTCTCGATAGAGATAAAAATGGACCAGTGCCCCCACTGTTATCTTTTGGGTGGAAAATTTCTTAGTTTTTAGATTTAAAACTTCCTTTTGCAATGTTGTTTTTACTTAAAAAAAAGGCTTTCACTTTACAAAGTCGGCCACTGCCTGGAGTCTATCATTTGGATGCATCAATCTCACTTTGGGTCTGTTTCTCTCCAGATCCGCCGGTGGCAGAAGGCTCAAAAGAAGGCAAGGCCTCCAAGTAGCCGAAGGCCTCGGACCCGCAGGTCAAGCTCAAGAAGGTCTGGATATGCTTTTGCTCACCAAGAGGGCTATGGAGAGCTTATCACATCTGGAAAAAATATGCGAGCTAAAAATCCACCCCCAACATCAGGGCTGGAAAAGACACATTATAATAGCACTAGCTGGATTGAAAATTTATGTAAGAAAACCACAGACACAGTGAGCAGCTTTAGCCAGGATAAAACAGTGAAACTGTGAGTCAATATGAATTTAAACCACACAGTTATCTTTTCACTTCAGGTGGAGCTGAAATTCTGCTGGCTCCAGAGTTTGAGATTTGAGGCAAGAGGTGGGGCAGGCAGATTGCCTCACTTAACTGAAATCTGTGGCAGATAACTGCCAGTGCCCATCAAACAGGAGTGTGCGCTATGGAAAACCAGGCCAGAGGGTCACTGTCTAGTTTGTGATTTGGTGGATAAAACACTCACTGTTACAAGTACAGATTTTTTTTTTTTTTTAATCAACCTAGATACCAATTGACCTGAACTTTAGAATCTTATTTATGGAGAAAAACTTTTGTAAGCTGCATATTCACTGAATGGATCCTCAGGTGGATAAAAGGGTGCATTTTAAAGGTATATATCCAAGCTGAAAAGCATGCCTATTGACAGATAAACATGTATCTGTGAGATCAGCCTTTCCCAAGGTATACTTTTAAAATTTAAAGAAGTGTGTACTATGTTGCTTTCAGACTGAGTTGCATGTCACTCTTTAGTCTTGATATCTACCTGTCTGTTCAGCCAGGACAACAAATGGCTTTCATGCCTGAAGAATACAAAAGTGTGCTTGTGTTTCTCATTTTTATACCAGTCTAGGGACAAAGGAGACTGAACATCTTTGCAGCAGGATAGGCTGGTAATTTGATCAAATTTATTCAAAAAGCTCTCAGTCTGTGTCATGTAAGGACATGCTTATGAAATGTCAGAGAGGCTCGCCACTAAGTATTCTAAATACTTTCCAATGGCTTCTCTAACAACCTCAGTAGTAATTTGCTGAGCATCATCCAGACCATTAATGGAATCAGCAAAGCATTGGAATGTCACACTTTTATGATAATATTCCATATAGTCTATGGGCAAATATTTTCAACATTTCCAATTTTTAAAGCTTCAGAATTGAAGCAAACAAATTAATAAATGTTTTAATTAGTATTTAAAAACTCAGGTTTAGATCGTTTAAAGTTAGTTGCTTTTGATACTCAGCTGTCATGTTTATAATTCAAACATGTAGTAAACATATGTAGGTAAGGTGGTTTTTTTGGAGATGTTGCAGCTCAAATTTTCAGTCCACATGTGAATCATCAGTGTATTTTCCGTAAAGTGATTCGGGCATATTTGTGTGAAAACCTCAGTTCTGTCACTTCTTACCTCTATAAACTTGGACGATAATGTGCCTTCTGAGACTCAGTTTCTTCCTCTGTAAAATGAGGACATACTACCTACCTCATGTGGTTGGTTGATGATTGTCAAAGCACAAACTCTGAAATTATTAAAAACATAATTATTTCATAAACAGATGAGTTAAGTTCCAGTTAACTCAACATCAGTATAACAGAGCAATTGGAAGAGAATATGAAAAAAACTGGAATTTAAATAGTCAGTGGGGAAGGCTTTGATAAAATGAAATTGCCAGAAAGATATAAAACTGGTTAAGGTCCTACAGGGAAATAAAATTATAACTGTGGAGGTACATTTCTGTACCAGAAAGCAAAAATAAAGCATCATGTCTTAATAGTTTTCTACAAATCAACTTCTGATTCTACAGAGTCCTTAATCTGGTCCCTATTAAATTCTTGGTCAGACAAAGTTACATTTCCCAAGAGAGTCAAGTGACACTTGAGTGAGTGAGTTCGATGGATAATGAGCTAATGTGATATTTATAGGTCACAATTTTTTAAAACCTAAATTTCCAAGTCTGGGATAATATTTCCTAAATGGGATCAAGTGAAATAATATGTGTAAAAGAGTCAAATGCAGTCCTTTACCATAGTAACTGCCTATGGACGTTCTCTTTCCCTTACATGCCTGCCTACACTTAACCAGATGTTGGTTTTCAATGTCTAATTTGTCATTAGTTTCACCACATTTGCTCACTTTTTGTAATATTTTTGCAAGATTTGAAAACTTTCAGTAAATGTTTTGGCACTATTGGTACTTGATGTTTTATCTCTTCTTTATGGGAAATTCATTGGGGAGATTTTTGTTACATTGGTCCATGGGTATTTTTTTCTCTCCTTTACATGCTGAGGAAAATGTACTCATTCTTAGAATCGGAGTCAAGAATAAAATGAAACAATTGGACCTTCATGTAAGGAATAGGAAAGATTAGAAATGGTCCAATTTTGCAAGTCCAATTTAAATTAAATAAGGCTGTTTATAAACAAATAGTGTGGATGATTGTGAGAGAAACATATTATCAGCTTACTTTGGCCCCATGAGATCCAAGTAAACTCACACACCCATTCCGAGATCATTCAATTACAAGTGCCAGGGATTATTTTGAACCTGAAGATGAAAAGTGATGAGAGGTGGGTGGTGATGGTGGGGGCACTGGGGAATAATAAAATTTTAATTTTACATAAATGTTATCAAGTTATTTAGAAAGAAAAACTATTTTTTCTAGATTTAAGCTGATAACCTTGTGTTTTTAAAATCTCAGCCCAAGTTTTGAGCTATTATAGGCAATTGCAAATTGTGTTTCCCTGACTTAGCTCTCTCTGCTATCTTTGGCTCTCTCCTCTGCCTCCAGATGTATGTACCTATGAAGGAAAGAAAGAGAGAGAGGGAGAAAGAAAGTAAGACAGATAAAGCAAGAGAGAGGGAAAAGTAATGGAGGAAAGGATGGTGGGAGGGAGAAAAGAGTTTTCCAGTTATATGTTTTTTTGAGATAATCTGACTCTCTGAAAAATAAATGTAATCCCTCAAAGAAAAAAAAGTGGATTATATTTGACTCTTGAATAGTAAAATTTCCTTCACATCTTGTGTGAGAACAAGAAAGTCTTACCAGAATGGGGGCCGGGAGCCCTGGCTCCTTGTCACAGTGATGGTGCTGATTTGTGTGAGCTGGGGCGTGCCACCTGACTTCTCCAGGCCTTGGTGTCCTTGTCCATTGATAGAGAAATTGGGACAGGATGGTCTTAAAGACCTTTTCTCATTTACCCAATCTGTGAGCTGTTCCTGTCAGTGTTGTCTGTTGTGTATTTGCAATTGCCTTTGTTAGAGAGACAGTATATATATATATAATATATATTATATAATATATTATATATTATATAATATAATATATAATATATATATTATATAATATATTATATATTATATATATATAATATATTATATAATATATATTATATATTATATAATATATTATATAATATATATTATATATTATATAATATATTATATAATATATAATATATATTATATAATATATTATATAATATATATATATATTTTATATATATATATATTATATATATATATATTTTATATATATATAGAGAGAGAGAGAGAGAGAAGAAACTGAATTGGATGTTCTCGTGAGGGCAGGGCCTGGCTCTTCAGGCTCTTGTACTGGTTTGTATTTCTCTAGACTAGCCCCAATGCACTGCTATCTCTGGCTTTTCTCTCAGCTCACCACAGAGCTGCTAAACCCTGTGGTGGCATTTTACCTGGGTCAGTTGAATGCTCAGTTTCTTGTTAATGATTCATGAAGATATCTCCACACTCTCCTTTCCTCTGTCATCATTTTGAGTAACAAAAGTATCCAGATGTGAAGGTAAGATACTCATGTCCAGTTAAGAAGAGCTCATTTAAAAGTCCTCCCTACCTTGAATCTGGGCTTAAGGGAGATTCTTTGAGCCTTTGTTCCCTTGGGACCGAAGTTGAAGCAACAGAGCTGGAACAATTTTCTTCATAGTTGTAGAGCACTTTGCAGTTTGTGTATCATTCTTACATAAACTGTATTGTGTCTGTGTAGATTTAAAGTGTGCAGATTTAGGGGAAAGTGTAAATACATGTACAAATGTTCAGAAATATATGTTTCAAATGTTCTTTTACCTTTCAGTGCAAATAAGAAAAATCTCCTCCCTTCCTTCCTTTCCTACAGCATTTAGTGACGTTAGGAAGGTGTGGAAGGCAAAGGAAATAAAAATGTCTCAAACTATTTCTAAAAAGTCACTAGGAAGTCCAACTAATGAGAAAAGCTCTACTTCTGATTTTTATGGTAAGAAATTGAGTTACTCTCTTAGTGTGTGCACAAAATGCCTCAAGATTGATATAATCTAATTATCTCAGTTATATGACTCAGAATTATTATTTTACACTACAAAGAGTAGGCACAAAGTTAATAGTGTAGGAATCCAGGAATAATGATGACTTACAGACTTTGTGATGGAATTCTGCAGGCCATGGGTCAGATAACCATGTAGGGGGGTCACAATTTTCCAATTTTTACATTAACATCTGGTATTAAATGTCTGCAGTTTGCTCTACTGCGTCACATTTCATTCCTGGGTGAGAAATCATAAGCTTTTGCAATTCTCTAGCCTAAGCCTTTAGCTGAACTGCCTGGAAGCCAGAACTAAATGACCCACGTATTACCAAATGCGTATTGCAAAAGATTTTGAGGACCTTGCTGGGCTCATCTGTAGTTTGGGGCTATGACTTAACCCTATCTGTCCTTGAATTTCAAAAGTTCCTGGCAGATCTATTCCTGTAACTGGTGCAGAATGCTAATCAACTTGGAGCTGCACACGTCAACATCCAGATTTCAAGAAATAATAATGATTAGTTGGCCAGATATCTCTGGCTATCTCCATTCAGATTCCCATAAGGTTTATAAGGGCAAGTTAAAATTTTTAATAAACTGCAGCCCTAGACTTACACAGAAAATTCTTACTGGAGCAGGATGCGTGGAGAGATGATAGTTAACTTGGAAATAAAGTAATGATCAAGAAGAAATCTAGTTGTTTCACCCCTTGTAATAAATGTTTCTATACTCCCTGCCTTTTTCTAGGTAAATGTGAGCAATGATTAGGATGCTCCTTTGACAGCTGATGATTTTCCCTCTCGTCCTCTTTCTGTCTGTGCTCAGTATGTGACACTATAGAGATATAGGGAAGTATGAGATAATGCACCAAGATTGGACAGAAATAATACTGACCCCAAAACATCCTCAGAAAAGGTTTTGAATAAAATTGCTGTTACTGAATTTCTCGAGATAATGTCACTTTCATTAAATGACTACTGAAAAAGAATAAATTAATTTGGGATTATGATTAGTGACTGGGGGAGATATTAAGCTTATTTAACAATCAGTTGGACAGGGACACTGACCAATAAGAATGAACATGGGCCATCAATGGCTAGTCTTGCCCCACTGCTAATGGCAGCTGGCACTCTGACCTATTTGGACCACGTGATAAGTCACATTTGAAACTATACCTATTTTTCTTTATGAGGTGCCTATTTGGTCTAAACCAGATAAAAACAGTAAGTTTTTTTTTTAAACCAAATAACCCCAAAAACACTATAAGGCAGGTCAAAATATTTTCCTGGTACCGTTTTGCGTGGTAGCTAATAGTTTTCTGAAGCTACAAGATGATGTGTTTTGAACAACAGGAATAGTTTCTAACTGCACAATATTATTGACAAAATATGTTGAGGTATTGTGTATGGTTTTTTGTCTGAATGAACACTAACATTTTTAATTGAAATATTTTTAAAAATATATATTTTACAAATATAAATAACTGTGGTTCATAGTTTGGGAGCTTAGTTAAATACTTAGGGGTAGACAAGATTACCAGAATTATCTTTTTGATTGACAGGCAAGACTTTGTTTTATGGTTCCATTTCTTCCTCAAAGTTCTCATGTATGGTTCACACATAGCTTACATCTAGCAGACATCTCAGATGAAATGTGCTAACAAATTTAGTTCTACTGGACTAAATTTAAAATTAGTAAGTGAATCAATCACTTAATAGAACACTGAGTGTGGAGAGGCCACGGTACAAGATAAATAAGAAACGGTTTCTTTTTCTTGCCCTCAGAGAGGTTCTAACCCAGTATCTTTCAACCATGCATTATACATACCACAGTTGATGGAATCTAAAATGCCACCTTGTAAATGATGCACCATTAATTTACATACCACGGGAAAACAAGAAGAATATTGCCACTTAGAGTTGTAAAGATGCCACTGGATGTAAGATTTACTTCTAATTTCAGAGATGTTAAATTATGAAATATGGTAAGTATTGGATTGTAGGAGGTTGGAAGCTGATGAAAAAATATAGTTCATGGCAACTACTTTTTTACTGTATATTTTGTTTAATACTTGCATTGTTTCTATAGCGCAATTATAGCAATCTTTAAATTTACTTTCGTTACAAATATTTGTCAGGTTTTGTTTCAGAAACATTTTTCCTGCTCTCTTGCATCATGCACCCAGACACACTACAAAAAACTAATTCATAACACAGTAAGGGCAAACATTATTCATGTAAACATCTTTCATTAATTTCCCATAATTTAAAAAAATCATAGAATTATAGATGTTGAATAAGGCTCATAGATTTAGTTCAAATTCCACAAGAGACCAAAGATGCTCATTAATTGTGATGGGGTTAACGTTTGGTTGCAATAAATGCCGAAAGCATACCCCTGGCTTCTACTGCATAAACATACCTCACAACCTAATAAATGTATTTCAGGATAAACAGAACATTGAAAACCCAGGAGGAAGCTTTTGAAGAAGGGAGCTCAGAATCATGGACATAATTTTCCTATGTGATGAGCAGGCATTACGTAGTCCCTGTAGCTTCCCAATACATGAATCAAGGTTAATTATTGTAACCCAAAATGTAACCAAGTAGATATGTTAAGATACATTGGCGTGTGTGTTCATATTGCTACTATACACAGTGAAAATTTGTCATAATATGTATCATTTCATTATATCCAAGACCAAAGTGGAAAAAATATCCCACTCAAGTTGAATATCATCATAAAGGAGTTTTTTTCTTTGTTTGTTTCAATAACATAAGAGTCAGGAGAGTTGGGAGGTATGTCCTAGGGATGTGATTGGTCTTGATATGTAACAACTTTGAACAACTGTGTGTAAAGTCACAGACAGAGGAAGCAAGGATTTTCGTTATCGGAGGACGTCTGTCTCTCTGGTTGGAAGTTTGGTGCTTGGGTGCGTAGTCTTCCAGAGCTGAGACAGGAAATGTACTGCATGGCAACTACTTTTTAAAGATGCTTGAAGGGAATAATAGTTTCAATAATTACAAGGGGATGGGGAATATATATTTTTATTTTTTTAGGAAAAGAAAAGGGAACACAATGAGCTCTTTTTGCAGACCAAGGGAAAGCAGAGCCTGGAGAGGCAGGAACGGGGTATTCTCTCAGGGAGATGTTTCAGAGGGCCTCTTCACAGAGCATTCATAATGGCAAGACAATGAGGATGCTGTTACTTTTAGCCTGGGCAGATGCGTTCTCTGAGAAGCCCACGGAGAGGATAAATAATGTCCAGGACAGCTCCCCAGGACCTCACGGGGCTTGCCCAATGTTGAGACAGCATCACTTCCTTCTTAGAACCCAGCCTATGGTGTTCCTGGGATTTAATTGGTATCATTCTGGCAAGTTAATCTGATTAGTTTACTTGTATCTTATATTCTGCTGCAGCATCCTCACAAAAAAGAATGAGAAAGTTACTAATTGATTGATTCACTTATTTTATAGAGCAAGGCAATGCAGTATGGTGATTTCGAGTCTGGGCTCTGGGGTTCAGCCTGAGCTCAGCTATCAGACAGGAATAGTAATCTTCCCTACCAGGGATGGCTCCTGTGATGATCACATGAGATGTTTGTCACAAAACACTGTCATATGCCTGGCTCATAGAAAAAAATGAATAAATACAAGCTGTTTTTACCAGAAGAGCAACCACAGGTTTGTACCCCAGAGGGTTGCATTTCACTTGCACCAGGGAGATTAAACAGGTCTTTGTCTTGAAAATGTTGGCGTAGGGAGGCTAGACAGCTCCCTAGATAGAGTTGCATACTTAGAAACAAGAAGGATTCTGGGTGTTAAAGAGATGCCTCAGTGATTGAATGCTGGAAAGATCTGAATTTTGCAGACCTGAGGGATAAAGGGTGGTACATTCTACTGAACACCAGAGATCCTAATTCCACTTGCCCCCAAAACCCCATCCCCAGTACCCTAAGAGGTGGCAGGTGGTTGGATATCTGGATGCCTGTGGCGTGACCAGTAAGTACCAAGGCCTTCAATGCAATGGCTGCTGTATTAGTCCATTCTCACACTGCTGTAAAGAACTACCTGAAACCAGGTAATTTATGAAGAAAGAGGTTTAATTAACTCACAGTTCCACAGGCTGTACAGGAAGCATCACTGGGAGGTCTCAAGAAACTTACAAACATGGCAGAAGGCAAAGGGGAAACAACCACCTTTTTCACATGGTGGCAGGAGAGAGAGAGCAAGTGAAGGGGAAAGTGTCCACTTTTAAACCATCAGATCTCGTGAGAACTCACTATCATGAGAACAGCAAGGAGGAAATCTGCCCCCATGATCCAGTCACCTCCCACCTGGTCCCTCCCCCAACATTGAGAATTACAATGCAACATGAGATTTGGGTAGAGACACAGATCCAAACCATATCAGCTTCTGTCCCCAGTAGCTTAACCTCTGGCTAGCAGAGTGGGAAGGGTGACTGTGTCCTGATATGGAAACCCAGATGCCAACAGTGGCAACATAGGGGTCCTGAAAATAATGACACATATTAGAGACTGTATTAGGCCATTCTTGCACTCCTATAAAGAAATACCTGAGACTGGATCATTTATAAGAAAATAGATTTAATTGGCCTCTGGTTCTGCAGGCTATACAGGAAGCATGTCAGCATCTGCGTCTGGGGAGGCCTCAGGAAACTTCTAATCATGGCAGAAGTGAAGGGGGAGCAGGCACATGACATGATGAAAGCAGGAGTAAGGAAAAGGGAGTGGGGAAGATGCCACATACTTTGAACAACCAGATCTCCTGTGAATTTATCACCAAGGCGATGGCCCAAGCCATTCATGAGAGATCCACCTCCATGATCCAAACATCTCCCACCAGGCCCCATCTCCAACATTGGGGATCACATTTCAACATGGGATTTTGGCAGGGACAAATATCCAAACTGTATCAGGACTAAGGACCAAGCCCTTCTCTGTTTCTTGGGACTAGGTAAGACCTGAAATTCTTATAGGCTCCAAGGAGATGGAATGGAGAGACTGGAGGTTCAGAGCTAGTCTAATTTGATATGAAAAGGTAAAAGAATTTGATACTTCTTACATCTCAGTTCTGTAGAACAAACACATACCCATTGTGTAATTCTTTCACTTGATATAGTCACGGTCATCAGCTCATTCTGAGTAAAAGTGCTAATAAAGGATGTGTGTCTGTCAAGTCCAGGCTGCCTCATGTGACTCTTATGCACTCCACCTTCTATCCCCCCATCATCCTCACCCCCAGTTCTTCCTCCTATTCCCCACACTGTGGTGGTGTTCTTAATTGATCCACCCATTAGGCTGAAATGCAGGATATCAGGCCCAGGCCCCTAATGGCTATTGGAGACAGACTGGATACACATTCTTATCAATTCCCTTTACCATGGGCTTTTTCTCTGACCCTGTGGTAAGTGGCCTGGGACCTTCTCTAAAATAGCATCATAAATCAGCCAGAGCTGGGGTGGTATCACCACAAAATGAAGAAGGAGATGAGTAGAGTACCTTCTACACATCCTCACCCTGGGAGGCTCAAAGAGGAACTATGCTTGTCTGAGTATCATTGATGATTGAGATAGGATTGTAAGGCGGGTGATCAGTCTTGTGTAGCCTCCTTCACTCTAATCTAATCTTACCACCTAACATGCCCTTCCCAATCTAGGTTACTCTTCTATGTCTGCCTCAGTTAACTGCTGTAACCCCTTTAAAAGTGTTCCAGGTGATTCTCCTGCATTCGCACAGTAGACTATATACATACTTTCAACTTGATGCAGGAACTTTCTTCAGAATAAACCAGCCACTACAAAAACATGCCAAATTGTAAAGACCATCGAGGCTAGGAAGAAACTGCATCAACTAACGAGCAAAATAACCAGCTAACATCATAATGGCAGGATCAAATTCACACATAACAATATTAACCTTAAATGTAAATGGGCTAAATGCTCCAATTAAAAGACACAGACTGGCAAGTTGGATAAAGAGTCAAGACCCATCAGTGTGTTCTATTCAGGAAACCCATCTCACGTGCAGAGACACACATAGGCTCACAATAAAGGGATGGAGATCTACCAAGCAAATGGAAAACAAAAAAGGCAGGGGTTGCAATCCTAGTCTCTGATAAAACAGAATTTAAACCAACAAAGATCAAAAGCGACAAAGAAGGCCATTACATAATGGTAACGGGATCAATTCAACAAGAAGAGCTAACTATCCTAAATATATATGCACCCAATACAGGAGCCCCCAGATTCATAATGCAAGTCCTTAGAGACCTACAAAGAGACTTAGACTCCCACATAATAATAATGGGAGACTTTAATACCCCACTGTCAATATTAGACAGATCAACGAGACAGAAAGTTAACAAGGGTATCCAGGAATTGAACTCAGCTCTGCACCAAGCAGACCTAATAGACATCTACAGAACTCTCCACCCCAAATCAATAGAATATACATTCTTCTCAGCACCACGTCACACTTATTCCAAAATGGACCACATAGTTGGAAGTAAAGCACTCCTCAGCAAATGTAAAAGAAAGAACAGAAATTATAACAAACTGTCTGTCAGACCACAGTGCAATCAAACTAGAACTCAGGATTAAGAAACTCACTCAAAACTGCTCAACTACATGGAAACTGAACAATCTGCTCCCGAATGACAACTGGGTACATAACGAAATGAAGGCAGAAATAAAGATGTTCTTTGAAACCAACGAGAACAAAGACACAACATATCAGAATCTGTGGGACACATTCAAAGCAGTGTGCAGAGGGAAATTTATAGCACTAAATGCCCACAAGAGAAAGCAGGAAAGATCTAAAATTGACACCCAAACATCACAATTGAAAGAACTAGAGAAGCAAGAGCAAACACATTCAAAAGCTAGCAGAAGACAAGAAATAACTAAGATCAGAGCAGAACTGAAGGAGATAGAGACACAAAAAACCCTTCAAAAAATCAATGAATCCAGGAGCTGTTTTTTTGAAAAGATCAACAAAATTGATAAACCGCTAGCAAGACTAATAAGAAAAGAGAGAAGAAGCAAATAGACACAATAAAAAATAATACAGGGGATATCACCACTGATCCCACAGAAATACAAACTACCATGATCAGAGAATACTATAAACACCTCTACGCAAATAAACTAGAAAATCTAGAAGAAATGGATAAATTCCTCGACACATACACCCTCCCAAGACTAAATCAGGAAGAAGTTGAATCTCTGAATAGACCAATAAGAGGCTCTGAAATTGAGGCAATAATTAATAGCTTACCAACCAAAAAAAGTCCAGGACCAGATGGATTCACAGCCGAATTCTACCAGAGGTACAAGGAGGAGCTGGTACCATTCCTTCTGACACTATTCCAATCAATAGAAAAAGAGGGAATCCTCCCTAACTCATTTTATGAGGCCAGCATCATCCTGATACCAAAGCCGGGCAAAGACACAACAAAAAAAGAGAGTTTTAGACCAATATCCCTGACGAACATCGATGCAAAAATCCTCAATAAAATACTGGCAAACCGAATCCAGCAGCACATCAAAAAGCTTATCCACCGCGATCAAGTGGGCTTCATCCCTGGGATGCAGGGCTGGTTCAACATATGCAAATCAATAAACATAATCCAGCATATAAACAGAACCAACGACAAAAACCATATGATTATCTCAATAGATGCAGAAAAGGTCTTTGACAAAATTCAACAACGCTTCATGCTAAAAACTCTCAATAAATTAGGTATTGATGGGATGTGTCTCAAAATAATAAGAGCTATCTATGACAAACCCACAGCCAATATCATACTGACTGGGCAAAAACTAGAAGCATTCCCTTGAAAACTGGCACAAAACAGGGATGCCCTCTCTCACCACTCCCATTCAACATAATGTTGGAAGTTCTGGCCAGGGCAATCAGGCAGGAGAAGGAAATAAAGGGTATTCAATTAGGAAAAGAGGAAGTCAAATTGTCCCTGTTTGCAGATGACATGATTGTATATCTAGAAAACCCCATTGTCTCAGCCCAAAATCTCCTTAAGCTGATAGGCAACTTCAGCAAAGTCTCAGGATACAAAATCAATGTGCAAAAATCACAAGCATTCTTATACACCAATAACAGACAAACAGAGAGCCAAATCATGAGTGAACTCCCATTCACAATTGCTTCAAAGAGAATAAAGTACCTAGGAATCCAACTTACAAGGGACGTGAAGCACCTCTTCAAGGAGAACTACAAACTACTGCTCAATGAAATAAAAGAGGATACAAACAAATGGAAGAACATTCCATGCTCATGGGTAGGAAGAATCAATATCGTGAAAATGGCCATACTGCCCTAGGTAATTTATAGATTCAATGCCATCCCCATCAAGGTACCAATGACTTTCTTTGCAGAATTGGAAAAAACTACGTTAAAGTTCATATGGAACCAAATAAGAGCCCGCATTGCCAAGTCAATCCTAAGCCAAAAGAACAAAGCTGGAGGCATCACGTTACCTGACTTCAAACTATACTACAAGGCTACAGTAACCAAAACAGCATGGTACTGGTACCACAACAGAGGTATAGACCAATGGAACAGAACAGAGCCCCCAGAAATGATGCTGCATATCTACAACCATCTGATCTTTGACAAACCTGACAAAAACAAGCAATGGGGAAAGGATTCCCTATTTAATAAATGGTGCTGGGAAAACTGGCTAGCCATATGTAGAAAGCTGAAACTGGATCCCTTCCTTACACCTTATACAAAAATTAATTCAAGATGGATTAAAGACTTACATGTTAGACCTAAAACCATGAAAACCCTAGAAGAAAACCTAGGCAATACCATTCAGGACATAGGCACGGGCAAGGACTTCATGTCTAAAACACCAAAAGCAATGGCAACAAAAGCCAAAATTGACAAATGGGATCTAATTAAACTAAAGAGCTTCTACACAGCAAAAGAAACTACCATCAGAGTGAACAGGCAACATACAGAATGGGAGAAAATTTTTGCAATCTACTCATCTGACAAAGGGCTAATATCCAGAATCTACAATGAACTCAAACAAATTTACAAGAAAAAAACAAACAAGCCCATCAAAAAGTGGGTGAAGGATATGAACAGACACTTCTCAAAAGAAGACATTTATGCAGCCAAAAGACACATGAAAAAATGCTCATCATCAATGGCCATCAGAGAAATGCAAATCAAAACCACAATGAGATACCATCTCACACCAGTAAGAATGGCCATCATTAAAAAGTCAGGAAACAACAGGTGCTGGAGAGGATGTGGAGAAATAGGAACACTTTTACACTGTTGATGGGACTGTAGACTAGTTCAACCATTGTGGAAGTCGGTGTGGCGATTCCTCAGGGATATAGAACTAGAAATACCATTTGACCCAGCCATCCCATTACTGGGTATATACCCAAAGGATCATAAATCATGCTGCTATAAAGACACATGCACACGTATGTTTATTGCGGCACCATTCCCAATAGCAAAGACTTGGAACCAACCCAAATGTCCAACAATGATAGACTGGATTAAGAAAATGTGGCACATATATACCATGGAATACTATGCAGCCATAAAAAATGATGAGTTCATGTCCTTTGTAGGGACATGGATGAAGCTGGAAACCATCATTCTCAGCAAACTATTACAAGGACCAAAAACCAAACACCGCATGTCCTCACTCATAGCTGGGAATTGAACAATGAGAACACATGGACACAGGAAGAGGAACATCACACTCCGGCGACTGTTGTGGGGTGGGGGGAGGGGGAGGAATAGCATTTGGAGATATACCTAATGCTAAATGACGAGTTACTGGGTGCAGCACACCAACATGGCACATGTATACATATGTAACTAACCTGCATGTTGTGGACATGTACCCTAAAACTTAAAGTATAATAAAAAGAAAAAAAAGAATAAGCCTGCAGATGGCATTCAGTCTCTGCTCAGATGTTCCTAATGATGCAGTGCTCATGAGCTCAAGGAAGCCACCTCGCCTCGAACAGCTCCACTGGTGAGGAATCTCCTTCTTTTGACCTTCTGTTTCCCCATTGTCACTCTGCATTGTTTGCCTCTGCCCTTGCAAAAGAGACTGAATACGTGTCTCTCATGTGACAGCTCCTCAAATATTTGAAAATAGTTGTTCTATCTTTTCTTTGAGTTAAATAGCAGCTTTTGTTGATTGTCTGTAGTCTTTAAATTAGTCTGTAGTCTAGATAGTGTGAATTGGAATAATTCCTGACCTCAAAAATGTTTTGATCTTCCTTGGGGACCTTGTCTAGTTCTGGGAAGGAGTACCTTGAGGATGAAAAAATATGAAAAAATAAAAACTGAGGAAAAGGTGGTGGTGGGAGAATAGTTTCCAAAGAATGGCAAACTGATACCCAAATAGTCAAGGGGATTTCTCTAACACCACTTCTTAGTGTGGGATAGTCCTGAATGTCCTTGGCATAAAAGAATTGATGAGAACAAAATCCAGGAACAAAACAAAGAATGTTTTCATAGTAAAAGAAAGGACTTGAGCATCATGGGGAGCTAGGAAAGGGTAACATTTGAGAGAAAGTCATGAGACAGATTGAGTTGTAGGAAAAAAGTGAAAGAACATTTATACTCTGTATAGTTTGACCTCCTAGGAGAAGGAGGAGAAGGAGAAGCCAGGGGCTCTAAAGTCCATTGGTTACCTGTGGGACTGTTAGCAAAGATGCCTTCTCTAAGTGCATTTCCCCACCTGGAAAATGGGGATCATGAAATGTTCTTTGAAGGATTGTGAGGATTACTAAGTGCTGGGTATTGTGCTAAGCCTCATGATAATTAGCTCATTCAATGCAATCTTCAGAGCCACCCAGTGAGGTAGGCACCATTATTTTCCCCATTTTAAAGTGAAAGAATCAAACCCCAGAGAGGTTAAGTAACCTTCTCAGAGATGTATAATGGAAGAGCTGGGATCAAACCCCAGGAGTTGCTTGTGCTCTTAACCCAATGCTATCTCTAGTTGACACTTAGGTCATAGATAAGGTCTTTTTTTTTTTTAATTTCAACTTTTATTTTAGATTCAGGGGGTAGATGTGCAGGTTAGTTACATGGGTATATTGTGCAATGCTGAGGTTTGGGATATGAATGATCCTGTCACCCAGGAAGTGAGCATAGTACCCAATAGTTTTTCAACACTTGCTCCCTTCCCCTAGTAGTCCCCAGTGTCTATTCTTGGCCATTTTTATATCCATGAGTACCCAGTGTCTAGCTCCCACATATAAAGGAGAACATGAGGAATTTGGTTTTCTGTTCCTGCATTAATTTGCTTAGGATAATGGCCTCCATCTGTATCCATGTCACTGCAAAGGACATGATTTTCTTATTTTTTATGGCTATGTAATATTCCATGGTGTATATGTACCACATTTTCTTCATCTAATCCACCCTTGATTGGCATGTAGGTTGATTCCATATTTTTGCTACTGTGAATAGTGCTGTGATAAACATACAAGTACATGTATCTTTTTCGTAGAATGATTTATTTTGTGTATATACCCAATAATGGGATTGCTGAGTTGAATGATAATTCCATTTTAAGTTATTTGAGAAACCTCCAAAGTGTGTCTACAGTGGTGGAACTAATTTGTATTCCCACCAACAGTGTATGTCTTCCCTTTTCTCCACAGCCCTGCCAGCATTTGTTTTTTGACTTTTTAAATAGCCGTTCTGACTGGTGTGTGATGGTATCTCATTGTGGTTTTGATTTGCATTTCTCTTATAAATACTGATGTTGAGAATTTTTTCATGTTTGTTGGTCACTTGTCTGTCTTCTTTTGAGAAGTGTCTGTTCATGTCTTTTGCCTACTTTTAAATGAAGTTATTTGTTTTTTGCTTGTTCTGCTGTTTAAGCTCCTTATAGATTCTGGATATTAGACCTTTGTCAGATGCATAGTTGGCAAATATTTTCTCCCATTCTGTAGGCTGTATGTTTACTCTGTTGATAGTTTCTTTTGCTGTGCAGAAGCTCTTTAGTTTAATTAGGTCACACTTATCAATTTTGGTTTTGTTGCAATTGCTTTTGAGGTCCTAGTTGTGAATTCTTTCCCAAGGCCAATGTCCAGAATGGTGTTTTCTAGGTTTTCTTCTAGGATTCTTATAGTTTGAGGTTTTACTTTTAAATCCTTAATCAATCTTGAGTTAATTTTTGTTTATGGTGAAAGGTAGAGGTCCAGTTTTATTCTTCTGCATATGGCTAGCCATATAGACAAAAATTAAATCCACCATAAACAAAAATTAAAAATAAAAATTGACAAGTGGGACCTATTTAAACTAAAGAGCTTCTGCACAGCAAAAGCTTCTATCTCAGCACTGTTGATTGAATAGGGGGTCGTTTTCCCATTGCATATTTTTGTTGTCTTTGTCAAAGATTATATGGTTACAAGTGTGTAGATTTATTTCTGGGTTCTCTATTCTCTTCCATTGGTCTATGTGTCTGTTTCTGTAGCAGAACCATGCTGTTTTGATTACTGTAGCCTTATACTATAGTTTGAAGTATCATAACGTGATACCTCTGGCTCTGTTCATGTTGCTTAGGATTGCTTTGGCTATCTAGGTTGTTCTTTGGTTCCATATGAATTTTAGAATAGTATTTTTCCAGTTCTGTGAAAAATGACATTGGTACCTTGATAGAAATAGTACCTGTAGATTGCTTTGGGCAGTATGGCCGTTTTAATGAAATTGATTCTTCCAATCCATGAGCATGGAAAGTTTTTCCATGTGTGTTATCTATGATTTCTCTCAGCAGTGTTTGTAGTTTTCCTTGTAGAGATCTTTCACCTCCTTGGTTAGATGTGTTCCATGTATTCCTAGATATTTTATTTGGGGGAGGCTATTGTAAATTGGATTGTGTTCTTGACTTGATTCTCAAAGCTTGAACATTTTTGGTGTATAGAAATGCTACTGATTTTTGTGTGTTGATTTTGTATCCTAAAAGTTCACTGAAGTTGTTTATCAGTTCCAGGAGCCTTTTGGCTTAGTCTTTAGGATTTTCTGTGTATGGAATCATATCATCAGCAAAGAGAGATCATTTTACTTCTTCTTTTCCTATTTGGATGCTTTTTATCTCTTTCTCTTGCATGATTGCTCTAGCTAAGACTTCTGGATTCATTCTTCATAGTTCCTGGTAGCTTAATTTTTGGTCACAAATGTGCATACTTCCTATTAAGGCTCTTCTTTTTTATCTGATTCCCTTAGACATTCAACACCCTTCAATATTTCTTAGCTGTTTATTTTCTCAATTTCTAAGCTATGAGTCAGTTTAAGGAAAAAAAAAAAAGAATTTTCTTTGAAAGTTACCTTATCTGCTTTTGTTTCTACAGGAGAAAGTCAGAACCTGACTTGAGCTAACACTAGGCAAGTGTCCATTTTCCATGGACCTCTACTTTGGAGATTCTTCAGGTACATATGCTGGAATCAATCACTGTAAATTCTAAGCAAGTTGCTTTTTGCCTATAATAATTTTATAAATTATTCAGCATTCATACTATACTATATAAATGTAAATATATATTTATACATATAAATATATATAGTCTGAATATGTTATATATAACTATAGTATGAATATAGTATATCAATACTATATTTTTGTATGATCACCAAAGTATTCTTTAGCTGGGTCAGCAGGAAGGGGATGCTTCAGATTTTTGAGTCAGGCATCAGAGGCCTGAAAGTTTGAAACACTTGTTCACTTTTGATTGCTGGCTTCCAGTTTTTGGTGCAGATCACTGGCAAACAAACCTTCCATTTTAAATCTCTCGAGATGCTAGATTTTTGTTTTAAATGTGATCATAGGTGGTTTGAATGGATGCATAGTCAGCCAGAAAGTTGATTTGGATCCTGAAGTTCCCTTTACCATATATAGAATTGCCAAGAGCAATATGCCTATACTGCCAAGAAATTCATCTCACTAACCTGGATATGACAAAATACTTGCCACAGCATTTCTTCACACTCCTCTGTCCTATTCCTGCTGGCCGCCACTTTTTTAGATGGCACTGCTGCATTTGTCTGCCTTACTTCTCCATGAAATCAAATCAGAAATATGGAGATGTTTAGCAAGTCACAAAAGGAAGTTCTTTCTTCTATGATTCTGTCAGTTCCACTCAATGAAGAATGCCCACCCCCACCCTTGCCAACCCGGAAGCTCTGCATCCTTATAACTAGATGTGTTACAAGTTAAGATGTTAGATTAGAAGTTAAGATGTGCTTACTAACCTCAGTGACATGGTTGTCTCTATCCCTGCTTCTACAACTCCTTATGCATTCCTCTCTAATCATACTTGTTATGTTTTTATTTATTGTATATTTACAAGCCTCTCTGCTCCTCCTGAGAGAGAAGTCCTGTAAGAGAGGGTCTATGTCGTCTTTGAATTAGCAATGCATTGCACAGTTCCTGGCAGATAGTTTATTGTCACAATATCTGTTAAATAAATAAATGGTCATGATTCAGACTTACTGTTGAAATATGAGTTCCATTCCGCAGAAAGCACTGACGTGGTCTTTTTGGCAACATTAGACTTGGAAAACACATCTCTTATTTAACCAAGGAGGCATGAATATTGTGTGCTGACCACATCCTGGAGATAAATTCTATAGTTTCATTGCTTTAATTATTCTTATGGGTCAATATCCGGCATGGAGTAAAACCCACAATAGCAACTGAGCCCCTAAAAATACCTCATCAACTAAACCTCATGCGTGGAAGATCTATTTTAAATGCAGTGCAGTCTTTTGAGCTTTAGACAGTTTCTTCTCTGACTAATAAGGCACTTTTCCTTGGACTTGACTTTTATATTTACATTTTCCTCAGCCTTGGTAGTCTTTACTTGTTTATGTTTTATCATTACTTATTGTATCTATTCATGTTGCAAGCTACTTTGAATCCTTTACGAAACGAGATGGGATATGACTAAAGAGACATTGCTATGTCGTAGACAGATAACTGGGATTTAAATTGGAGATTTTTGGGATTTAAATTGGAAACTTTTGGGGGAGAAGGAGAAAGGAAGTTGACTTTCTCTCTTCCACTGATCCATCCTTTGGTCATGGGCAGGTCACTTCTTTGACTTTTGCTGTTTGCTTCTGTTAGTTGATGTAGATAGTTGAGAATCATTCCTTCAAAAATGGTGACTGAAAGGTTGGATTTTTGTTTGTTTTTTCTAGAATATAACTTAGTCATGGCACTAAAAATAACCCAAAGTCATGTCTTCTCAGCAGTTATTTTCAGCCCCCAAAGAATTGCTACGGTTTGATTCTTCAAGTCCTTAGGGTCTGGCCATGTCATGGGGACATTCTTGCTACTTCTTGGCAAATCAATTAATGAAGCAACAGGCTGCATATCTGGCATCAGTGGGAAATACAAAAGCAGCATCAAACACAGGCTTTCTCTCCGGGGACTTCAGGTTAGCATGGAACAGAGCCTGGCACATGGATATGTGGGCAGTGAAATGGCCCTGCACTTGGAATAGAACACCTGGGTTCCTGGCCAGGCTATGGAATCTTGAGTATTTTATCTAATTTTTCTAGACTTAATTCCCTCACAAATAGAATTGATAGTGGGGCTGTAGTAAGAATTAAACAAGTGAATGAACAGCAAAGAAGTTTACAGTTTGCAAAATAGTATGTCAGGAGTACATGCTATGATAAAGAAGTATTATTTATATATGATACAAAGCAACATGTCTAGAGACATGCATACCTGAATTCATGTCTTTACCAGCTGTCTGGTTGGGGGCAAGGCACTTGACATCTCTGAGTTTCAGTCTCCTAATGTGTATAACGGGTACATTAATACCAGCATCATAGACCTCCTGGGAACATTGGTGGTGCTGTGTAGAAAATGTAAAGAGTGGCTGGCACACGGTATGCACTGAACAAGTAGAAGCTTTCATTTCACTATTACTATAGTGTAACAATGAAAATAATAAATAATTTGGTGCTAAATTGTTTGCCTATGGCCTGTGGGTAGTGTAAAAGTTTAGAGAAGAGGCATGCCAGCTGTTTTTGGAGTCTTGTTAAAAAGGCCCACAGAAGAGGTGTGATTTGAGATAGGCCTGGAAGGTAAGTAAGCTTTGCCTTGGTGGAACAAACAGTAGAGTTTACCCAAATTAGTCCTCTGGCCATAGACAGCATAGTTCAGTCAGGACATATTATTCTTGGATCTTCTATAGCACCTATCTTGGAAGTTATTTATGTATTTGTTTGCCTCCTCATGAGATCCTAGAAACATATCATTTTCATCTTTATATTCCTATTTTATTTCTTAAGACTTTTTTTTTTTTTGGATGGAGTCTCACACTGTCACCTGGGCTAGAGTGCAGTGGTGCAATTTTGGCTCACTGCAACCTCTGCCTCCTGGGATCAAGGGATTCTTCTGCCTCAGCCTCCTGACTAGCTGGGATTAAAGGCACCCACCACCATGCCCGGCTAATTTTTTGTATTTTTAGTAGAGACAGGGTTTCACTGTGTTGGCCAGGCTGGTCTCGAACTCCTCACCTTGTGATCCACCCACCTCGGCCTCCCAAAGTGCTGGGATTACAGGCGTGAGCCACCGTGCCTAGGCAAGACATTATCTTTTTAGAGCAGTGTGAAGTTCACTGCAAAATGGAGAGGAAAGTGCCAGTATTTCCCATATATATTCCTTAAAGTAATGGCTCTCAACTCTTTGACTATCAAGTGGAGAGCTCTTAAGAATGTCTATGCTGGGCCTCACACTAGACCTATGAAATTGAAATCTCAGGGTATGAGGCCCAAGTGTTGGTAATTTTTCAAATACCCTGAGGGTTCACAACATGACTGTAGGTTGAAAACCATTACCTTATAGCACCAACCACACATGAACAGATTCGTTCAGTTGTTGAGATGGTTGAATGAAATGGAGTACTTCAGAAAATACACTGGACTGAAATTAGGAGTTGCGGGTTGTAGCTTCAGCTCTGCCCTGACTGCAGTGTAAGGTGGTCAGATTCTTCAGCCTCCCTGGGCTCTGTGTCCTCATCAGCATTATAGGGAGGTTGCACCCCATGTCTCTTCAAGCCTTGATGGCCTATGATGTAGCTAAGCAGATGTCATCCTGCCCTCTTTAGTTTGGGAAGTCAAATCTAGTGATGGAATGGTGTGGGTGCTTTTCTTGCTTTCCTCATAATACACTTCCCTCCTCACCATGCCAGCCCCACCTAGATGCACATCAGAGGAGCTTACACAGGACATTTGAAGACTGTTTTCTTCTTTTCCCAAGAAATGCTATGATATTGTCAATCTGTGTTTATTTCTAATGAAGGAAATATGCCCCCTTTATTGGAAACACCTTGTGGAAGGAGACAAGGGCCTCTCTCTGCAGTCTGGCAATTGAGAGCAGAGATGCTGGCTTAGCCCCACCTGTCCCCATAGCCAAGACAGACATGGCCCCAAATGCGTTCCATACATCAACCTTTGTGAAGTTTCCTGTGGGCACAGCACAGATTGGGCCTCAGTTGCTGCTTCTGGCCAAAGTAACTCAAATCACATGCCTGGAGAGGAATCAAGGTGAATGTACTTGCACTAGAGGCAAAAAATGTAAGCAAGTGGTACCTTCTCACCTTGGTCATGAACACCTCTCTCATGGACCAGGCATTGGCCAGACCTATAAAGTAATAGCAAATGCCAGTCCTGAAAATCACTGTGGACTTGAAGTAGGCTATCTGATGTTCCTTATAAGCCAGCCATCCTTTTTCACTCAATAAACAACAGAGGGGACAAGAAATTAGAAGGAAGGTAGTAAACATGTCAAGAATTTCTTTTGGCACCCCAGCTTCTCTGTCTGAGCCTAGAGCCAGGAGGTGGAGCAGACAAAGCTCTTGTGCCTGGTCTTCAAGCTCTTTCTTCATCTCTTCAACCTAGGCTGGGTTGCCCCATGTTTGTCAGAGTTTTGAGGAGGGGCCCTTGGCCTGTGAGTGTGTGGTGGCAATAGCCATTCTCAGAAAAATGCATCTTGCAAGAAGAAAATCAGCATCTTTAGAATCCTATAGAAAACAGTCCTCTATGATTCTGCCCTTCTGGTGATTTGTAAACAGTATTTCCTGTTAGACCTCAACTGAGCTTCAACTCAACATTGCCAGGTCTGTCCTGCAGACCCTGGCTGAGCGACAGATGAAAGGAATACTCAGACACAGGTATCCCGTGAAAGAGTGACTAGGGGACTGCCTGACACTAGGTGGCCGAAGAGTCAGCAGCCCCGATAAGCCAGAGCTGCTTGTATTTATTCAGTACTGGTATAATGTCAAAGGCCTGGAGCCAACACAATCTACGGGTAATTAACATTGTCATCCCCCCTTGCAGGGAGCAGTCTTGCACGTGGATGATGAAAGGTCGGTCTCTGGATGACATAAGTAAATAAGTTTATCTAGATAGGCTACCTGCAACCGAGAATGTTAAGGTATTTCCTTTGCCATAATGTAGCCATAATTGTGTTTGGGCAGGCACACAGTAAGGGGTACAACTTTTATAACTTACACACAGTGGGAGGATTGTGGAGTGATATGTAGTGTTACCTGGCACCTTAGTCCAATGTGTGTCATTAATGAGGGACCCTACCGGGGGCAACTCAGTCCCTCCCAGCCAAGCAGTTATGTTATTAGAGGCTGGGAAGGGGGTGTCTGCCGAGGTAACAGGGCAGAAGAAAGATGGATCTAAGAGACGAGCCCAATAGAGTGTAGCAGGTGCGGGTTGCAGGCAGAGTGAGAGAATAAGAAAGGTTAATACTCTATGAGACTTGCAATGTACAACAGAAAGCATAGCAAGGAACAGATTATCTGGAGTGAATGGTGTCTGTGTCCGGAGCAGGATTTGCTCAGCCTCCTGAGTTGTCTTCTTCAGCATTCCCCAGGTAATGTCCAGGGCCTATGTCATCCGAGGAAGCTGCATCAACTGGGGCTGCAGGTCCTGCAGGGTCATTTCCTTCATTTCTGGTACCGGGTTTGATCCTAGCCATGCCATAGTATGGTTTGATGAGTCGTGCTGGAATCCAAAGAGGGCTTGAGGGGGTGTGAACACAAGCATATCCTCTTCCTCATGTGAGCAAATCATTTGGACCACACCATACATTACTATTTACATCTTTCCATAAAACTGCAGGTTTTATGTTTTGAGAGCATTTTGCAAAATGCTTTTCTATGGCTGATTGAAATTTATCATGTACATCTAAAAAATTAAGGGTTAATAAGGCTTTTTCCAATAGTGTTGCAGGGTCCTTACTCATATTCCTCCTTTTCTGTTTTTTGAGCATATTTTTAAGGGTGGAGTGGACATGTTCTACTATGGCCTGTCCTTAAGGGTTTTAAGGGATGCCTGTGGAATGTTGGATGTTCCACGTGTGACAAAATTGTTGAAACTGGGCTGGGCGCAGTGACTCACGCCTGTAATCCCAGCACTTTGGGAGGCCGAGGCGGGCGGATCACAAGGTCAGGAGATCAAGACCACGGTAAAACCCCGTCTCTACCAAAATTACAAAAAATTAGCTGGGCATGGTGGCGGGCGCCTGTAATCCCAGCTACTTGGGAGGCTGAGGCAGGAGAATTGCGTGAATCCGGAAGGCAGATTGTGCCACTGCACTCCAGCCTGGGCAACAGAATGAGACTCTATCTCAAAAAAAAAAAAAAAATTGTTGAAATTGTGGGCCACTCCATACATGCAAAAGTTAAGAGAAGATGTTTAATGATATATTGGCCAGACTCTCCAGGAAGAGCATGAGCGCTTATTAAGTGGGAATTGGTATCAACAGATACATGTACATGTCTTAGTTTTCCAAATTCAGGGATGTGTGTAACATCTGTTTGCCATGACTGATTAGGTTCTAGTCCTCTAGGGTTAACACCTGTTGAAGGAGGGGATGTGACAGTGAGCTGGCAATCTGGGCACTGTAAAATAATTTGTTTAGCTAGTCTTTGGGTAACTTGAAATTGTTTAGATAAATTTCTCTAATTTTGGTGGAAAAATTGATGTGATTGGGTGCCTTGGTCAAGCAATGATGTCATAACCTGCAGGTCTGCTTGATTATTGTCATAAGCTGGTGGCCTGGGGAGTGAGGTGTGGGACCGAATGTATGTAATAAAAGTAGGATGTGTACATTGATCTAGCAATTTCTGAAGTCAAAGAAAATGTATACACAGGGTGGGCTCAAGAGTGGACTTAATGAGGGCTGTCTCAAGGTTCTGCAATAAATAAATGGAGTAAGCAGAGTCACTAACAATATTGATAGACTGAGAGGAAAATGTTGCTAGGGCCAATATTAGGGCTCCAACCTCAGCTCTCTGAGTGCTAGTAAATCCAGATTGAGTGAGGGAGTTACGCGGTTCCCACCAGATAACTGCTTTTCCATTTTTACTAGAGCCATCAGTAAAAAGCATTAAAGCATTAGGTATGGGGGAGTGAACTACTTTTGTAGGTATAACTACAGGAGTACAAGATAAGAACTGAAGTAGTTTGTCAGCAGGAAGGGCATCTTCTCTATGGCCTTCTGCTATCTGCAGGTCTAGAGATAAGGGCAAAACTGCTTTGAATTGTTTTTTACTCAAGGGAATTTTTATGACATCAGGGTTATAACCTAGCAATTGATTGCATCATCTGCAGCCTGTATAGATAACTTTACTAACTAGCTGGATATAGGGAGATAGTGTTTTAGTCCTGATAGGTGAGCAAAAATCCCACCCTAGAAAGTGCAGCCCAGGGGCCATCTGTCCTATTAATCCTGTTGAGGAATGTTTAGTAGGAAAAACAAATAATTGGACTGAATATCATGGCTCTGCACTATCTAGTTGCCTCTGAGAAATAGCTTGCTCTATTTCCTCAATTTCCCTTTGTGCTGCGGGGGTTAAATACCTGGGGGAGTTTAGGGCTGCATTGCCTTTTCGGATAGAAAACAGGTTTGTAACCTATCAATAGTTATGCCTAAGGTGGGGCAAAGCCAGTTAACATTACCTAGTATTTTTCGATAATCATTTAAGGTGTGTAAGTTGTTAGTTTTTAATTTAACCTTCTGGGGTCTTACTGACCAGGAAGTTATTATCATCCGGGATATTTCCAAGGACAGGACATCTGTACTTTTTCAGATGCTATGATTAAACCTCTTAATTGTGTATTCTTTTTGACAGAGGCATATAAACTTACAAGTATTGGCTCTGGTGGGGCTGCCAGTAATATATCATCCATAAAATGAATAATCTTGCAATTAGGAAATTCTTTTCTACTGGAGAGCAAAGCCTGATTTACATGATACTGACACATGATAGGACTGTTCAGCATTCCTTGAGGAAGTACTTTCCAATGAAATTGGCAAACTGACCTTTCATTATTGATAGCTGGTATTGTAAACACAAAGTTTTCCCTGTCCTGTTTTTCAAGGAGAATAGTATAAAAACAGTCTTTTAAGTCAATAATGACTATAGGCCAATCTCGAAGAATTGCCACGGGGGAACGGAGCCCCTGTTGAAGGGGCCCCATCGGTTGCAAATTAGCACTGATAGCACATAAGTCATGCAAAAGTCTCCATTTACCAGACTTTTGGGGAATGACAAAAATGGACGAATTCCAAGGGCTGTTTGATGGCTCTATGTGGCCAGCTTTTAATTGTTCCTCAACTAATTCATGGTCCCTTTGTAATTTCTCTCCCTTTAAAGGCCACTGTTCTACCCAAATTGGATCTTGAGAGAGCCACATCGGGGTAGGGGGGGAATTACAACAGTGGCTATTATTAAAAAGGGCTCTGCAGAGTGACCCCCCCCATTGGGCTAATAGGTCTTGTTCCCAAAGATTAACAGGGATGGGCATGATTAGAAGTTGTATAACTGCTTTTCTTTCTTCCAAATTGCAACATATCAGGGGATGTGTGCTCTGCTTGGCTGATGCTAACAATTTTTTGTTTCTGAGTGACCCAAGGCCAAGTTTCCAGCCAGTTTTGATCACTAATGATTGAAATGTCTGCCCCTGTGTACAATAAGCCAGTAAAATTTTTATTTCCAATTTTTAAGGTAATCATGGGTCTCTGATCAGTGATTAATTGGTTCTAATATACTCCTGTGGCTCCCATGCTTCCAAAACTTCACTTTCCCTTTTCCTTTCCCTGAGTGTTGGGGACCCAGTATGGTAAGAGTACTAACTGAGCTATCTTTGACCCAGGGGGAAGAATATGCAGACCTTTACATTCCATCATAACTAATATCTCACCTTGGTAATCACTGTCAATTACCCTGGTGTGCACATTGATTCCTCTACTGGATAGGCTTGATCACCTTGGGACTAATCCCACTGTTCCCAGAGGCAGTGGGCCCCAGATCCCTGTTGCAACCCTTTTAGGATCTTCTCCTTCTTTTAGCACTAATTCGTTGGGGCCGTGTAAGTCCAGGCCTGTGCTCCCAGAGGTGGCTGCTCTGAGAGAGAGGACTGTTGGCTTTCCATCTGACCAAGGAAAGCCATTGGCATTGCCCCAGTTTGGAGCAGGGTCTGGGGCTGGCCCCTTATGAAGTTTCTCGCCTAGGGGTTTGCTGTTTTTATCAAATTTGGACTTGCATTGATTTTCCTAATGTTTCCCCTTTTTACAATGGCGACATACAGAAGGGGTTCTTTTCTGAGTTACCTTGGTCTCTACTATTGGGGCATTCCTGCTTCATGTGACCTGGCTCTCTGCATAGAACACAATTTGGGTTTTTCTCCCCTTTCTCTTTAGGAGGCTTTAATGCCATAGGCAGTATTTTGGCTTTGTATGTTTCAGTCCCTACCAGTTGACACGTTCATATAAATTCCCCAACTGTAGCTGCTTTTCCTCTTATTGCCTGCATTGCCTGTTGGCAATCCACATTAGCATTTTCATAAGCCAATTGCAACAATAAGATATCAGTGGCCTGGACATGACTAATTTGTCTTTTAATTGCCTGGGTTAACAGATTGACAAATTCAACAAATGGCTCCTGAGGCTCTTGTCGAACATTTATAAAAGATCCCTGTTGAACTCTGCTTTGGGGAATTCGGTCCCAAGCCCTAAGAGCACAGAAAAACACTTGGGCATAGGCTTGGGGAACAAAACTTAATTGTTGTTGTACATTGGCATAGGGACCCCTCCCCTGGAGAATAGCAGCTGTTATGTCTTGCCCAGCCAATTGATTCTGGTTGGCTTGTTCGCACAACTCATTATATTCTGCCTTCCAGAGGAGTTATTGACTGGGATCTAAAGTTGTTTTAGTTAGCACTAACCAGTCCCATGGGGTCATATGGAAGTTGTCTGCTATGGTTTCAGTTAATCCTTTCGTAAATGGGCTAGTGGCTCCATTTTCTTTAATGCTTTTTCTTAGATCTTTATAAGCATCAAAAGAAATGGGCTCATATACCTGATTGCCTTGTTAATCTTGCATTACCAGGCAGGCCAAGAGCTCCCCTTCTAATGCTGCTTGCCTAAGACAGGGTCCCATATCTGTAGTGTGGGACCTTGTCTTTTTTCCAATTAATATATTTGAGGAGGGGACTCAGGAAAAATCTCCGTTTTCTCTTTTGTACTTTTATCTGGTAACAGTGGGGCTGAGGAGGAGGAGGTGGTAAGGTAGGGGATAGTTCCTCCTCCCTCCCCTTTTTAGGCTCTTCCATGTAGAGTGGGTCCAAAGCAGCACTGACTAAGGCCCATAATGTTAAAGATGTTACTGGGACCTGTTGCCCTTGCACATAATTGCATTTAAGATTTCTCGGGGGGTGGAGCCAAGATGGCTGAATAGGAACAGCTCCAGTCTACAGCTCCCAGCTTGAGTGACGCAGAAGATGGGTGATTTCTGCATTTCCAACTGAGGTACTGGGTTCATCTCACTGGGGAGTGTCGAAAAGTGGGTGCAAGACAGTGGGTGCAGCGCACTGAGCATGAGCCAAAGAAGGGTGAGGCATTGCCTCACCCGGGAAGCACAAGGGGTCAGGGAATTCCCTTTCCTAGTCAAAGAAAGGGGTGATAGACAGCACCTGGAAAATCGGGTCACTCCCACCCCAATACTGCACTTTTCCAACGGTCTTAGCAAACGGCACACCTGGAGATTATATCCCACGCCTGGCTCGGAGGGTCCTATGCCCACGGAGCCTCGCTCATTGCTAGCACAGCAGTCTGAGATCAAACTGCAAGGCGGCAGCAAGGCTGGGGGAGGGGCGCCCACCATTGCCGAGGCTTGAGTAGGTAAACAAAGTGGCCAGGAAGCTTGAACTGGGTGGAGCCCACTGCAGCTTAAGGAGGCCTACCTGCCTCTGTAGACTCCACCTCTGGGGGCAGGGCATTGCCAAACAAAAGGCAGCAGATTCCTCTGCAGACTTAAATGTCCTTGTCTGACAGCTTTGAAGAGAGTAGTGATTCTTCCAGCATACAGCTGGAGATCTGAAAACAGACAGACTGCCTCCTTAAGTGGGTCCCTGACCCCCGAGTAGCCTAACTGGGAGGCACCCCCCAGTAGGGGCAGACTGACACCTCACACGCCCGGGTACTCCTCTGAGACAAAACTTCCAGAGGAGTGATCAGGCAGCAACATTTGCTGTTCACCAATATCCGCTGTTCTGCAGCCTTTGCTGCTGATACTCAGGCAAACAGGGTCCGGAGTGGACCTGCAGCAAACTCCAACAGACCTGCAGCTGAGGGTCCTGACTGTTAGAAGGAAAACTAACAAACTGAAAGGACATCCACACCAAAACCCCATCTGTACGTCACCATCATCAAAGACCAAAGGTCACAAAAATGGGGAAAAAACAGAGCAGAAAAACTGGAAACTCTAAAAATCAGAGTGCCTCTCTTCCAAAGGAATGCAGCTCCTCACGAGCAATGGAACAAAGCTGAACAGACAATGACTTTGACGAATTGAGAGAAGAAAGCTTCAGACGATCAAACTACTCCGAGCTAAAGGAGGAAGTTTGAACCCATGGCAAAGAAGTTAAAAACCTCGAAAAAAAATTAGATGAAAGGCTAAATAGAATAACCAATGCAGAGAAGTCCTTAAAGGACCTGATGGAGCTGAAAACCAAGGCACGAGAACTACGTGACGAATGCACAAGACTCAGTAGCCGATTCAATCAACTGGAAGAAAGGGTATCAGTGATGGAAGATCAAATGAATGAAATGAAGTGAGAAGAGAAGTTTAGAGAAAAAAGAATAAAAAGAAATGAACAAAGCCTCCAAGAAATATGGGACTATGTGAAAAGACCAAACCTACATCTGATTGGTGTAGCTGAAAGTGATGGGGAGAATGGAACCAAGTTGGAAAACACTCTGCAGGATATTATCCAGGAGAACTTCCCCAATCTAGCAAGGCAGGCCAACATTCAAACTCAGGAAATACAGAGAATGCCACAAAGATATTCCTCAAGAAGAGCAACTCCAAGACACATAATTGTCAGATTCACCAAAGTTGAAATGAATGAAAAAATGTTAAGGGCAGCCAGAGAGAAAGGTCGGGTTACTCACAGAGGGAAGCCAATCAGACTAACAGCTGATCTCTTGGCAGAAACTCTACAAGCCAGAAGAGAGTGGGGGCCGATATTCAACATTCTTAAAGAAAAGAATTTTCAACCCAGAATTTCATATCCAGCCAAACTAAGCTTCATAAGTGAAGGAGAAATAAAATATTTTATAGACAAGCAAATGCTGAGATTTTGTTACCACCAGGCCTGCCCTAAAAGAGCTCCTGAAGGGATCACTAAACATGGAAAAGAACAACTGGTACCAGCCACTGCAAAAACATGCCAAATTGTAAAAACCATCGAGGCTAGGAAGAAGCTGCATCAACTAATGAGCAAAATAACCAGCTAACATCATAATGGCAGGATCAAATTCACACATAACAATATTAACCTTAAATGTAAATGGGCTAAATGCTCCAATTAAAAGACACAGACTGGCAAATTGGATAAAAAGTCAAGACCCATCAGTGTGCTCTATTCAGGAAACCCGTCTCATGTGCAGAGACACACATAGGCTCAAAATAAAAGGATGGAGGAAGATCTACCAAGCAAATGGAGAACAAAAAAAGGCAGGGGTTGCAATCCTAGTCTCTGATAAAACAGAATTTAAACCAACAAGGATCAAAAGAGACAAAGAAGGCCATTATATAATGGTAAAGGGATCAATTCAACAAGAAGAGCTAACTATCCTAAATCTATATGCACCCAATACAGGAGCATCCAGATTCATAAAGCAAGTCCTGAGTGACCTACAAAGAGACTTAGACTCCCACATAATAATAATGGGAGACTTTAACACCCCACTGTCAACATTAGACAGATCAACGAGACAGAAAGTTAACAAGGATATCCAGGAATTGAACTCAGCTCAGCTCTGCACCAAGCAGACCTAACAGACATCTACAGAACTCTCCACCCCAAATCAATAGAATATACATTCTTCTCAGCACCACACCACACTTATTCCAAAATTGACCACATAGTTGGAAGTAAAGCACTCCTCAGCAAATGTAAAAGAACAGAAATTATAACAAACTGTCTGTCAGACCACAGTGCAATCAAACTAGAACTCAGGATTAAGAAACTCACTCAAAACTGCTCAACTACATGGAAACTGAACAACCTGCTCCTGAATGACTACTGGGTACATAACGAAATGAAGGCAGAAATAAAGATGTTCTTTGAAACCAATGAGAACAAAGACACAACATACCAGAATCTGTGGGACACATTAAAAGCAGTGTGTAGAGGGAAATTTATAGCACTAAATGCCCACAAGAGAAAGCAGGAAAGATCTAAAATTGACACCCTAACATCACAATTAAAAGAACTAGAGAAGCAAGAGCAAACACATTCAAAAGCTAGCAGAAGGCAAGAAATAACTAAGATCAGAGCAGAACTGAAGGAAATAGAGACACAAAAATACCCTTCAAAAAATCAACGAATCCAGGAGCTGGTTTTTTGAAAAGATCAACAAAACTGATAGACCGCTAGCAAGACTAATAAGAAAAGAGAGAAGAATCAAATAGACACAATAAAAAATGATAAAGGGGATATCACCACCGATCCCACAGAAATACAAACTACCATCAGAGAATACTGTAAACACCTCTACGCAAATAAACTAGAAAATCTAGAAGAAATAGATAAATTCCTCGACACATACACCCTCCCAAGACTAAACCAGGAATAAGTTGAATCTCTGAATAGACCAATAATAGGCTCTGAAATTGAGGCAATAATTAATAGCTTACCAACCAAAAAAAGTCCAGGACCAGATGGATTCACAGCCGAATTCTACCAGAGGTACAAGGAGGAGATGGTACCATACCTTCTGAAACTATTCCAATCAATAGAAAAAGAGGGACTCTTCCCTAACTCATTTTATGAGGCCAGCATCATCTTGATACCAAAGCCTGGCAGAGACACAACAAAAAAAGAGAGTTTTAGACCAATATCCCTGATGAACATCGATGCAAAAATCCTCAATAAAATACTGGCAAACTGAATCCAGCAGCACATCAAAAAGCTTATCCACCATGATCAAGTGGGCTTCATCCCTGGGATGCAGGGCTGGTTCAACATATGCAAATCAATAAACATAATCCAGCATATAAACAGAACCAACAACAAAAACCACATGATTATCTCAATAGATGCAGAAAAGGCCTTTGACAAAATTTAACAATGCTTCATGCTAAAAACTCTCAACAAATTAGGTATTGATGGGATGTATCTCAAAATAAGAGCTATCTATGACAAACCCACAGCCAATATCATACTGACTGGGCAAAAACTAGAAGCATTCCCTTGAAAACTGGCACAAAACAGGGATGCCCTCTCTCACCACTCCCATTCAACATAATGTTGGAAGTTCTGGCCAGGGCAATCAGGCAGGAGAAGGAAATAAAGGGTATTCAATTAGCAAAAGAGGAAGTCAAATTGTCCCTGTTTGCAGATGACATGATTGTATATCTAGAAAACCCCATTGTCTCAGCCCAAAATCTCCTTAAGCTGATAGGCAACTTCAGCAAAGTCTCAGGATACAAAATCAATGTGCAAAAATCACAAGCATTCTTATACACCAATAACAGATAAACAGAGAGCCAAATCATGAGTGAACTCCCATTCACAATTGCTTCAAAGAGAATAAAGTACCTAGGAATCCAACTTACAAGGGACGTGAAGCACCTCTTCAAGGAGAACTACAAACTACTGCTCAATGAAATAAAAGAGGATACAAACAAATGGAAGAACATTCCATGCTCATGGGTAGGAAGAATCAATATCGTGAAAATGGCCATACTGCCCTAGGTAATTTATAGATTCAATGCCATCCCCATCAAGGTACCAATGACTTTCTTTGCAGAATTGGAAAAAACTACGTTAAAGTTCATATGGAACCAAAAAAGAGCCCGCATTGCCAAGTCAATCCTAAGCCAAAAGAACAAAGCTGGAGGCATCACGTTACCTGACTTCAAACTATACTACAAGGCTACAGTAACCAAAACAGCATGGTACTGGTACCAAAACAGCATGGTACTGGTACCAAAACAGAGATATAGACCAATGGAACAGAACAGAGCCCTCAGAAGTGATGCTGCATATCTACAACCATCTGATCTTTGACAAACCTGACAAAAACAAGCAATGGGGAAAAGATTCCCTATTTAATAAATGGTGCTGGGAAAACTGGCTAGCCATATGTAGAAAGCTGAAACTGGATCCCTTCCTTACACCTTATACAAAAATTAATTCAATATGGATTAAAGACTTACATGTTAGACCTAAAACCATAAAAACCCTAGAAGAAAACCTAGGCAATATCATTCAGGACATAGGCGCGGGCAAGGACTTCATGTCTAAAACACCAAAAGCAATGGCAACAAAAGCCAAAATTGACAAATGGGATCTAATTAAACTAAAGAGCTTCTACACAGCAAAAGAAACTACCATCAGAGTGAACAGACAACCTACAGAATGGGAGAAAATTTTTGCAATCTACTCATCTGACAAAGGGCTAATATCCAGAATCTACAATGAACTCAAACAAATTTACAAGAAAAAAACAAGCCCATCAAAAAGTGGGTGAAGGATATGAACAGACACTTCTCAAAAGAAGACATTTATGCATCCAAAAGACACATGAAAAAATGCTCATCATCACTGGCCATCAGAGAAATGCAAATCAAAACCACAATGAGATACCATCTCACACCAGTTAGAATGGTGATCATTAAAAAGTCAGGAAACAACAGGTGCTGGAGAGGATGTGGAGAAATAGGAACACTTTTACACTGTTGGTGGGACTGTAAACTAGTTCAACCATTGTGGAAGTTGGTGTGGCGATTCCTCAGGGATCTAGAACTAGAAATACCATTTGACCCAGCCATCCCATTACTGGGTATATACCCAAAGGATTATAAATCATGCTGCTATAAAGACACATGCATACATATGTTTATTGTGGCACTATTCCCAATAGCAAAGACTTGGAACCAACCCAAATGTCCAACAATGATAGACTGGATTAAGCAAATGTGGCACATATATACCATGGATTACTATGCAGCCATAAAAAATGATGAGTTCATGTCCTTTGTAGGGACATGGATGAAGCTGGAAACCATCATTCTCAGCAAACTATCGCAAGGACAAAAAACCAAACGCCGCATGTTCTCGCTCATAGGTGGGAATTGAACAATGAGAACACATGGACACAGGAAGGGGAACATCGCACATCAGGGCCTGTTGTGGGGTGGGAGGAAGGGGGGAGGGATAGCATTTGGAGATATACCTAATGTTAAATGACAAGTTACTGGGTTCAGCACACCAACATGGCACATGTATACATATGTAACTCACCTGCACGTTGTGCACATGTACCCTAAACTTAAAGTATAATAATAAAAAAAAAAATTTCTCCCCACTTGTTCCCAGACCTCTATGTCTAGCGTGCCTTCTTCCAGAACTGTGGGTTATGGGAAATAACAGTTTGCATTAGTTCCCTTAATTGAGCCTGTGAAACTGAGGCTCTGCTAGCTTTAAGCAGCTATTTCAATACTTTTATATACTGTTTCTGTTGAACTGATAACTGTTGTCTCATGATGAAAGCCTAACCTGAAAATTCTCTCAAACTTGGAAATCCTGAGTGGGCACCAATGACTTCTACCTTCATTTTCGAAGGTTCCATTGTGATCTGTTGCAGCATTCCTCACATGGAGCATCAGCTGCAGGGTGTGTCCCACAGACCCTGGCCGGGCAACAGATGAAAGGAGTAGTCAGACACAGGTATCCCATGAGAGCGGCTAAGGGACTGCCTGGCACTAGGTGGCCGAAGAGTCAGCAGCCCTGATAAGCCAGAGCTGCTTGTATTTATTCAGTACTGGTATAATGTCAAAGGCCTGGAACCAACACAATCTGTGAGTAATTGACATTGTTGTCCCCTCTTGCAGGGAGCAGTCTTGTGTGGGGATGATCAAAGGTTGGTCTCTGGATGACATAAGTAAATAAGCTTATCTAGATAGATTTCTTTACACTCCCTTGTTACTGAGTCCTCGCCCTTAGCCTCAGGGTAAGAGAATTAGCTGCCTTCAGCTTTATTCTCTCCCGAAGTTTTGCAGACCTTCCGACCTTTCAAGGTTTGCATCTTTCCTTATAGCTTCTCCCACCACCCTGACCTATCTCCTACACAACATGATGCTATGGAAGGAGCTCAGGACCTGGGACCAGAATGAAATCACATTCTTCCTATACCAGTTAGTTGCTCCCACATCTCACCCCAGTCATTTAACATTAGCAGAACCTCGGCTTCCTCATCTGCAAAATGGGAAGGTGGTGATCACCACAGAGGACTTGTAAGAATTTGTTCATATATTTTAACAGTTAAATGAATGGATTCTCAAGCCAAGCTGTCTGAGTTCAAACCTCCTTCTATCACATTTCAGCTCTGTGGCCCTGGGAAAGTTAATTCTTCTTTCCCTACTTCAGTTTTCCTATCTGTAAAATGGTGATAATAATAGGATTCACCTCATGGGGTTGTCATAAGGATTAAATGAAATGATACTTGTAAAGCTCCTGGAATAGTGGCTGGTACAGAGTAAGCACTCAGTAAATGGAAGAGTTAACATTTACTGTGCATTATAGTCCTTAGCACAGTGGCTGGCATACCACACATGTTCAGTGACTGCTAGTTATTATGACTACTGGGACTTCCACTCAGCCGAGGGAAGGAACGTCTGTCCTCACTTTTCATTTCCTTCCTCTCGACGTCTGGTATGAATCAGATGTGAGTCCCCTGAGGTGTCATCCTGGCCCTGGGGGAAGGAGAAGGAGGGGCTGTGAAGCCAAGTGAACAGATCAGTGACATCAGGCGAGCATCCCAGGCTCCATGGGGGAGCTCAGGCCCAGGATCAACTGACCTTTCCACAGGAAGAGGAGAAACCACAGCAGCCCTCACTTTCCCTGGGTTTTCCCTGATTCGTGATAAATCATGCTTCCTAGGTCCTGCCCTTTGAAGAAAGATGTTTCTTCAGAAGACAGGAGTGTGTGGCTAGGGTCCCAGGCTCTGTGCTCAGACAAGATGTTTTGATGAGGTTGCCTGGGCCATGGTGAGGGGAGGTTTTAGCTTTGAAGGGGCCAAGTCCCTGTGGTAATCACTGAAGAAGATGAGTACCTATCTCAAAGATGAATGTCCTCTTCAGAGGTCACAAGCAGAGGTGACTAAGCAGTTTCTGGTTGGCTCTTTAGCATAATTGCTATTAATTTGTCTAAAATTAGTCCATGCCATATTCCTGGAATGGACAAATTACCTGTGCATCAAGGTAATTTCCAGAGAAAATTTCCTGAGAAGATAATTTCTCTGGAAATTACCTTGATGCACACTCATTTTTTCTATAAATATTGGAGGGGCCACCATATGCCAGGCACAGTGCTAGGGAATACCTTCAAAGAGGATTTCACAAAATCCTAAATGATAATTAATATAATATTTTGTGTATTAATATAAATGGGTTCAAAGTCCAATGTGAGCATAGTGAATGGGTATATCATGCAAGGCTTTACAGATAAAATAACATTAGGGTTAAACTGTTGGTTCCCAGAAATAGACTCACCTGAGTTAAAATTCTACCTCTGCCACTTACTCTGTATCTTGGAGAAGGTTTCTTAAACTTTCTGAGCTTTGGCTTCTCCATCTGTAAAATAAAGATGATAGTACCTTTTTAAAGGGCTCTGTATGTGGATTGAGTGAGATAACACATATAGAATGGTGTGCCAGGAACACAATTAACAAATGGTGGCTATATTCATTAATGAAAATGTGTACGTCTAAAAATTCCATGTGGACAGTTTCCCAATATTATGGCATATTTGGAATTTACTATTCAAGTTTTCATTCCATGGATGGTTGTGTTTGAGCCTAAAATCCTGCAGTCAGCACTGCTGAAGACCGTCATGGTTGCTTAAGATCTATTGAAATTCTGAGTATTAAAGGCTGAGTTCAAGAGGGGGACTCCTGCACAGGTAGGGCCGAATAGAGTTAAAGAGTAGAGAGCTTTCCCTGAGGGGCTCACACACTGCCTCTTCTGCATATACCTCCTAGCCTAACACAGGCAGTCTTGTGAGGCCATTCTCACTGGCTGGCTGCATTCCAAAGTTAGGGGAAAGAGGAGAGAGAAACAGAGCTCTAAGTCACCTTGAGTTCACAAACTATGCAATTCCTTCTGTGAAAACCTCTATCACCCCTATAGATTAAGACATCCTGTAAAATATATGACCCTTCCCCAAATGGTTCAAAATGTGTCTATTATAAGCATCAATTTGTGCCAGGCACAGAAGTCATATGTGCTTGCCATCCTCTATCATTTCCATGTAACATGAGCAAAATGGCTGCAGCATCCCAAAGAGAACAGTAACTTTGAGCTATTCAGTACAGAGTTCTATAGAGGTGTCCTTGGTTCCTTCTGCCCTGTCTTCCACCAGTTTCATGGGTCTTTGTTTCTATTTCTATTTTTTGAGATCTCTTTCTCTCTTCTCATGACACAGACTGTGCCACAAGACATCTTTGAGAGGCCTGAGACTGGCTAGCCCAGGAGAGGCTTGAAAATGGCTTGAAGCCAAGACCAAGTGGGATATACCCCTTACTCAGCTCCTTTTTCCCCCTAGGGTTATTTAAATTGGAGTTCTTTTATGGCATTTAGTTTATGACTTTGTGTGCAGCCGTGTTGTGATTCAGAGACTGTTAAGTTTTTTTCAAGGTTAGTCCCCTACTAGAACACACACCCTTTGTGGTCAAGGGCTGGGTCTTTTCATATTTTCATGGTCACGATTTCTTTTAACGGTGTCATCAAAAGAAGTTTCAAAAAGCAACTTCCTAACAGGGGGCCAATGAATATTTGAGACCTATGTGGCTGGAGTGCTACGAAGAGGATGTAGTTGGAATGGAGAAATTTCTGGATAGTCCTGAATTTCCATTATTCAAAGTTGGCCTAAGACAAATAAGACAGGCTCAGGTCTGGCCCTGACCACTTATCCACTCATCTCACATCATATGTCCCTAGCCCTTTATCATCAAGACTCACTGGCTCTCTTTAAGAGCTGCAAACATTCCACTTTGCACATGATGGTCCCTCTGTCTTGGGTGGTTCCATCCTCAACGACCCCCCAGCTCACTTTTACCAAGTTAACTCCCTTTATGCACCTTTGAGAGCTTACTTCAGTTACCACTTTCTCAGGGAGTCTCCTCTAATCTTCATGTGATAAAATTCTTTTATTTCTAGTATTCTTATAGCACCTTTACCTCCCCTTCAGGAAACTTAGTACTTAACACATTTGCTCATGTAATTGACTGGTATCACTGTCACCCTCCCTCTAGATGATAAGCTCCATGAAGGCAGGGCTTATGTCTATTTTTATTCACCACTGCATCCTTAGTGCCTACCACTTAATAGGTACTCAGCAAATATTTTGGATGAATAATTTGAAATTAATGTGGACATTTAAATACATTCACCATAATTTACCGAGCTTCTACTATGGGGAAAATATGTGAGGCTTATGGAAAACAAGAAGAAAGGAAAATACTAGGAGTCACAAAGGTGCCAATAACATAAATGAGGTTGTGGGGTGAGGATTGCGGAGTAGACTAAGGAGCAGGCCAAGAGAATATGGAAATTGATTGATGTCATAAAACAATGCACACAGGATAGAACTGGCTTCACTAACGAGGGTGAAGGAATGCAGGTGGGGCTGATAAGATGAATTGATCTGTTGCAATGTCAAATTTGTGGCACAGTTTAGTAAGAGTCCATTAATTATCTATTGATGTATAACAAATCACTTTCAAACATAGTTTCTTAAAATAGTTATTACCTTATAATTTCAGTGAGCATGGCTTCATTGGGTTCTTTGCTCTGGGTCTCTCACTAGGTTGAGTGCAATTTACTGAATACTTATGTCTCACCAAAATTCATATGTTGAAATTCTAACCCCCAAGGTAATGGTATTTGGAGATGCAGACTTTGGGAGGTGATTAGGTCATGAGTGCAAAGTCCTCATGAATGGGATTTGTGCCCTTATAAGAGATAACCTAGAGAGCTAGCAGTGCCTTTCACCATGTGAGGACACTGCAAAAAGGCTCTGTCTGTGAACCAGAGAGCAGGCCCTTATCAGACACTGAATCTGCCATCACCTTACTCTTGAACTTCTCAGCCTCTAGAACTATGAGAAATAAATTTGTGTTGTTTGCAGGCTACCCAATTTATGGTATTTGTTATAGTAGCCTGAATGGATGAAGCTGCTGGGCTTATAGTCTCATCTGAAGACTTGACTGGAGAATTATCCATTTCTAAGCTCATATGGTTGGCAGGATTTAGTTCTCCTGAGCTTTGGATGAAGGCTTTGGTTGCCTACTGGCTGATGGCCAGATGCTTCTTTCAGTTCCTTGCTGTGTGAGCCTCTTCATAGGGTAGTTCACAACATGGTAGCTGGCTTCAACAGAATGAGCAAGTGATAGGGCAACGGAGAGTGCAAGTGAGGGAGTGAGAGCAAGACAGAAGTCACAGCTTTTAACCCTAATCTTGGAAGTGACATCCTATCATTTTTTGCCATATTCTGTTAGTTAGAAGCAACTCACTAGATCCAAACCACACTCAAGGTGAGGAGATTATACAGAAGACAGAGATCACTGGGGGTCATTTCAGATTCTGCCCACCACAGTCTATGATTGCTATTGCCAGTTAGAATTGGAAAGAAGAGCAACATTTTTATATTTCAAGGGTTATGAATTGTGTTATTTTTAAGTGGTAGGCAAAAGGGACAAGGTAAATTGAGAGAGTATGGCTCAGACTCTTATATATTGTGGAAAGAAAACTGCTGTGATAAAACACTACTTTCTGCTTGAATCTTGGCTTAGGAAGTCTCTTCCAGACAGAAGAGTAAATCATGATAAAGATGGAAATTTAGAGAAGAAAGGCAGGATTTTACATATAACTCATGTTCTGAGACCAGGGATAAGATGTCAGAACAAAGTTAAAAAGTTCCTTGTTCCCAGCCCTCACAAGATTCCTCCCACACTCCAACACTCACCAACTCCTTGGCCCTTTTCCAGCCTCACTTGGAAGTCAAGAACTGTGTCACATTAATGTTCATTTGGGTATTTGTTGTTTCCCAAAGACTGCAAGACATACCTCATTTTATTATGCTGTGCTTTATTGCACTTCACAGATATTGCTTTTTTCTTCTTCTTCTTCACAAATTAAAGGTTTGTGGTAATCCTGTATTGAGCAAGTCTATTGGAGTGATTTTTCCAACAGCATGGGCTCATTTTGTGTCTATGTATCACATTTTTATAATTCTTGTAAGATTTCAAGCTTTTTCATTATCATTATATCTGTTACAGTGAATGTTATGGCTCATTGACAATGCACCTAGTCACTCAAGAGCTCTTATGGGGATGAACAAGAAAATGAATGTTGTTTTCATGCCTGCTAACACAATATGCACTCAGCCCATGGATCAAGGAGCAATTTTGACTTTCAAGTCTTCTTATTTAAGAGATACATTTCAAAGTTATAGTTGCCACAGATAGTGATTCTTCTGATGGATCTGAGCAAAGTAAATTTAAAACCTTCTGGAAAGGATTCGACATTCTCAATGACATTAAGAACATTCATGATTCATGGGAGGAGGTCAGAATACTAATATTAACAGGAGTTTAGAAGAAGTGGATTCCAACACTCATGATGAGTTTAATTGGTTCAAGATTTCAGTGGAGGCAGTAATTGCTGATGTAGTAGAAATAGCAAAAGAACTAGTGGAGCCTGAAGATGTGACTGAATTGCTGCAATCTCATCATAAAACTTGAACAGGGGAAGAGTTGCTTCTTATGAATGAGCAAAGAGAGTGGTTTCTTGAGATGGGATCTATTCCTGGTTAAGAGGCTGTGAACATTGTTGATATGGCAACAAAAGATTTAGAATATTCCATAAACTTAGTTGATAAAGCAATTGCAGAATTTGAGAGGATTGCCTCCAATTTAGAAAGACGTTCTACTGTGGGTAAAATGTTATCCAACAGCATTTCATGCTACAGATAAATCTTTCTGAAAGGAAGAGTCAATCAACGTGGCAAACTTAATTGCTGTTTTATTTTAAGAAATGGACATGGATGAAGCTGGAAACCATCATCCTCAGCAAACTATCACAAAGAGAGAAAACCAAACACAGCATATTCTCACTCACAGGTGGGGATTGAACAATGAGAACATTTGGATACAAGGTAGGGAACATCACACACTGGGGCCTGCCGAGAAGTGGGGGGCTGGGGGAAGGATAGCATTAGGAGAAATACCTAATGTAAATGACGAGTTGATGGGTGCAGCAAACCAACATGGCACATGTATACCTAAGTACATGTGTACCTGCACGTTGTGCACATGTACCCTAGAACTTAGAGTATAATAATAATAATAATAATAATAATAAAAGAAATTGCCACAGCCACCCCAACCTTCAGTGACCACCACCCTGATCTATCAGCAGCCATCAACATCAAGGTAAGACCCTGTATCAGCAAAAAAGATGACAGCTCTCTGAAGGGTCAGATAATTGTTAGCATTTTTAAGCAATAAAGTATTTTAAAATTAAAGTGTGTACATTTTTTAGACACGACGCTATTGCACACTTAATAGACTATAATATAGTGTAAACATAACTTTTATATGCACTGGGAAACCAAAAAGTTCATGTGACTTACTTTGTTGAGAAATTTATTTCATTGTGGTGGTTTCAAACTGAACCTGCAATATTTCTGAGGTATGTCTGTATTTCTATTATCATCGAGGACTGTCTTAGTCCATTTGATCTGCTATAATAAAATACCACAAATTGGGTAGCTTGTAAACAACAGAAATTTATTTCTCAATTTGGAATCTTGGAAGTTCAAGATCAAGGCATTGGCAGAATTGGTGTCTGGTGATGGCCCACTCTAGTTCATAGAGCCTTCTCACTGTGTTCTCACATGGTGGAAGGGACTAGCTAGCTCTCGGGGGTCTCTTTTATGAGGGGGACCACTAATCCCATTCATGAGGGCTTTGCCCACCATGCTGCCCACCCCATGATCACCCAAAGGTCCCACCTCACCTCCTTAACATAATCTCCTTGGGGGTTAGGATTTCAACATGTAAGTTTTGGGTGCACACAAACTCTCTACTAAACATATGTGATTAGGAACACAACATTGTGGCTGAGACTAAAAAGAACCACCTCAAAAAGACATCAGAAAACTCTCGGAAGAAAGCACTGTTGATTTGGTGGTGATTTTTTTCTACCTTGATTTCTTCTTGCTATGGAAGGGAATTGTGTGTATAAATCTTTCTCCTCTAGCAGTGTTGTGGCTTCTCAGGGTTATCAGAGCTTAATCTGATTCAGATGAAATTGTATGCACTGCAGCTGTAAATGAACATCAAAGAAGGAATTCACAACGGTTATAGGAAAATTGAGTTTCCTCCATTTGTCTGCCAACTAATACACTGGCCCTATCCAAAGGACATGGATTCAACTCTGGAAGATGAGCTTGGGGATGAGAGACTGCACTCTGGCTTCTGTGATGAGTGGGTAGCCTGCAGGTTTTGAGAAGTGAACTAAGACCAAATTTATGGTTCAAGTCACAAATTGTGGAGGCTCAGCCAGATCAAAGAGAAATCAACAGCCTGGAAGACCATGCCTCCTAGTTTTATAGCCTGAAGGAATTCCATTTGTTTTTTGTTTGTTTGTTTGTTTGTTTTTGTTTTTTTTCCAAGGAATTGGAACAATTCATATCCTGAATTCTGGTCCTCACCACGGAGTGGGCCCGTATGTCTCTCTCAGTATAGGACATACCAAACACCTGGATTTTTTAGAAGCCCTGGATTTGTCTAGACCCTTTGCCCTTCATTCTTCTCACCACAGTCCCCGAGGCTCTCAAGGACAAGAGTGTAGTATGGGAGAAGTGGCTAGGAGCTCTGAGATCTCATTTTAGCTCTACACCTATTTACATTGCAATCCTGAGCAAATGATTTATCCACTTTGATTTAAGTAATTCCTCATTCTGTAAAATGGGAAAAATAATATCTACTCTGCTCACCTCACAGAATTACTATAAAGATTAAATATCAACATTATAGGTAAAAACTACTTTATAAATTATAGTATGTAAGCAATACTTCCCCTTATCCCCATAGCCATCTTCACTTCCCTGGTTTCTTAGTCATTGATTTATTTGTCCAACCATTTATTATCTCACTTGCTCTGCTATTCCTCTAACTGGCATCTTAAAAAGCATTTTACTGCTTCCTTCTCTCACATTCGTATTTGCTTTTGTGTTTTCACTCTTCCTTATGTATTTTCTTTATGAATGAACTCTTTGTCCTCTTGATCACTCAGCCTCTCCCATCGTCTGTTCCGATGTATTGGTTAGTTCCTGCCCTCAATTCTCTTACTCTGTCCTGCGTCCATCTCACTCCTTCCCAATGCCATAGCCCATCCCAAGTAGGCCAGAGGCTGATTCTTGTACTAGGAAGCATCACTGAAGAGCCCTGTCCCAATGTCATGATGATGAGTTGTGCATCAGTTTCCTTGTCTGAGAAATGAGTATACTCACTAACAGATTATGATGCTATGACTATATACCCGCTTTTTGCTGATGAAAAGACCTACCTTAACTATATTTGCTGAAAATGTGAGTTTAGTAAGTAATCACAGATAAACAATTATGGAACATTTATAATATGTAAACACAATTTAATTCACTTAATTATATAAGTCCTGCACAGTAGATATTATTTGAAGCTTAAGTACAATAAACAAACTTCCCAAGATTATGCAGCCAGAATTAAAAGCCAGGTGCGTCAGATTCCAAAGTCTGCTCTGTGCACTACATTCTGTCTATAGCCTTACCTCTAAAATTGTTATTTTTGTGATGGACAAGAACTCGTATGACAGGTGTGGGAACAGTGGCTACACAGATGAATCAATGACACTGAGACAACTTGGGTTGCAAGAGTTCTAGGTGAAGAGGATTGATCTGATTTTAGGAAGGTAAATGGACAACAGAGGATAAGCCCAAACTGGGATTTGTTTATCTTTCCCTGGGACTAAGGTTGTTAGATTTATAAAAATACAAGTTATCCAGTTAAATTTAAATTTGAGATAAAACAACAAATAATACTTAATATGAGTATATTCCATACAATATTTGGGATATATTAAAAAATTATTCAATACTTATTTCAAACTCAACTTTTAACTAGGCAGTCTGTGTTGAATCTGGCAACTGTACTTAGTGCTCCAAAGCATTTTGCCTTTTCTGCTGTTGCAGTGCTTATTGTTCTTTGCACTATTGCTAGTTTTTCGCATATTTCCAAAGCCCTTAAAAATCACATAGTAAGACTTAGGTTTTATAACTATGACTAAAAAATCTTGATGCAATATAAGAAAATATTGATTAATTTGACTACATAAAAGTAAAAGCCTTTTAAGTGGCACAAAAAAACAAAAACAAACAAAAAAAAAACCACACCGTAAACCAAGTCAAAAGACAAATGAGAAGCTAGGAGAAAATACTGTAAAACAGATCATAGATGATAGATCTGGTTCATAAAGAACTTGTAAAAATTGAGGAAAAACACAAGATACTATAGTAAAAAGGGCAAAATACATAGATTATTCTTGAGAGAAATTTAAAAATGGCTCTTACACATGTAAGAAAATGTTCAATTTCACTCATAATAAGTAAAATGCAAATTAAAACTACACTGACATTTTTACCTATCAGATTAGCAAATATTTAAAAGCTTGACAATTCACTGTCGGCAAGGCTGCAGGGAAATAGTTTCTCTCATACATTGCTGGTGGAATGTAAAATGGCATATGTCCTATGGAGGAGAATTTCAAAACATGTACTAAAATTACATTGTGCATTCACCCTTCAACATAATGATGCTAATTCTAGGAATATACTCTGAATATATACATCCAAAAATATAAAAAAACATATGCACAAGGTTATTCCATGCAGCACTGCTTATAATTGCAAAGTATAGGAGCTACCTAACTATCTATGCATAGAGGCCTAGTTAAAAGCTCCATTCGCACAATGGAGTAATATACAGCTATAAAAAAGAATGAGGAGATCTCTGTTAACTGGATAAGGAGTAATTTCCAGGAGATAATATTAAGTGAATAAAGCAAAGAGCATATAGTATGTTACTTTTTGTGTGCTAAAGCAGGAAAAATAGTTTTTACTTAGGAAAGCAAGCAAATATTCTACATATTCAACAATTAAAATTAAATTGATAAGAAAAGGAAGCAGGAAAAACATAAAAGCAGAAAGAAAAGAATAAACCTAATCATATTTCAGTAAATATGGTAACCATAGTGAAAGAAAATAAAGGAAGGAGGGAGGGAGGGAGGAAAGAATAAATAAATCTAAGTAACTTACAAACACAATTTTTGACCATATAACCTCAATTTTGGCCAAGGTTGGGCATGAGGGGTGAGGGGAGAAGGATAGCAAACAAATTGTGAACTCTTAGTACTTTTTTTTCAATTATATAAATATGGGCAAGGCAATTCTGAAACTATTTTAGATAAATTATAGGATTAAGTGAGTAAATGATGTGGAAGGGAGTCAAAATTCTCTCTATGGAAGAAGGAACATACAAATACAGCATGAGAAATCCCACTACTGGGATTCATACCCATTATACAAAAAAGGTACTTAGACATGCATGTTTGTAGTAGCACAATTCACAATTGCAAAAATGTGGAACCAACCCAAATGCCCATCAATCAACGAGTGAATAAAGAAACTGTGATATATCTCTATCTATATCTCTATATCTATCTATCTATCTATCTATCTATCTATCTATCTATCTATCTATCTATCTATGATGGAATACCACTCAGCCATAAAAAAGAATGAATTAATGCCATTCACAGCAACCTAACTGAGATTGGAGACTATTAAATGAAGTAACTCAGGAATGGAAAACCAAACATCGTATGTTCTCACTCATAAGATGGAGCTAAGCTCTGAGCATACAAAGGCATAAGAATGACACAGTGTACTCTGGGGACTCAGGGGGAAAGGGTGAGAAGCAGGTGAGGGATAAAAGACTACAAACTAGGTGCAGTGTGTACTGCTGGAGTGATGGGTGCACTGAAATCTCACAAATCACCACTAAAGAACTTACTCATGTAACCAAACCCCACGTGTTCCCCAATAACCCATGGATATAAAATTTAAAAAAATTATAAATGATTATTGATGGTAGTCACACTGTTGTGCTATCACATACTAAACAACAACAACAAAAACCACACACACACACACACAAAACATAAATAGCATGAGAGAAGGCAAGAAAGAACCCCATGGGCATGCATTGGAATTGTAGGTATCAGTGTGAACTGATGATTTCTAAATTATGTAAACGCATGTGGTGTACACATGTAAGCAAACATGCATATGTATGTTTGTGTTTGTGTGCATGTTCCATGTATGTTTGTATATATATTTTATATATGTATATGTACAGGTATACATATATGTCTTTCCTAGGCCTGTTGTAAGGGTCAAGAATCAAAGACACTCCAGTAGCAATGATCCCACCTAAAACCTAAATCTTGGTCTCTAATACCATTCTCCACTGAAAGGAATCAAGGGTCTTTGATATGGCTGATTCAAGGGATGAGATAGGGTAGGTAAAAGATAAGCCTGGAACATCTTCTTATGCTGGAAAGTAAGAAAGCACTTTAAAAAAATTATGGAGTCATGTCATAATTACCAAAGTGCTAGCTGGAAAGGGTTCTCATTGGCTAAATCTGGGACAATTTGAGGACCAAAATTCTTAAATACAGTGACAAACTATAAACAATTGAAAAAATAAAAAATCATGAGTCCATACTGATAATAAAAAGATAAATAAATGAATGAGGGAGGATGGAGGGCTCTTGCATACAGTAGAATGCTGATAGCCAACTTGTAAATGTTGAGAAATTATGGCAGTTGAAAAATTATTATTTGGCAAATATTACAGTAAAGATTGCATCAGGCAAAAATCATCAATAATTGCTGAATCTGAAAGTTCTGATGAAGAGAAAAATATCCACATTGTCTTAAAGTATCTTCTGTGAAGAAGAAAAAAATAGTAATTCCATCATGGAGAAATTGAACAATAACTTGACAGGATAACCAAAATTCATCGCAGTAGATGGACATGGTGTTCCTCCACATTATGTCCTGAGGAGAACACACCATCATCTATGCAGTATTTGGGCGAGAATACAGGACTTGAATATAGCCATAAACATGCATCAGAAAACCCAGGATAAGAAACACTCTACTAGCAAAAAGGAGAGAGAGTGTATTTTTTTTTAAATGATAAAGAAAGGCTGTGGAAATATTTTAGGTTAAAGGAGATTACAGAGACCTACCAACTAAACGCAATCTGTGTCCCTAGACTGGATCCTATACTAGAGGGGAAAATGCCATGAGGACATTAATAAGTCACCTGAGAAAACTGAAATACAAATTACAGATTAGATAAAATATTGTGTCAAATTTAAATTTATTGGTACTGATGACTATACTGTGATTATGTACAAGACTATATCTATATACACTGTCTATATACTTGAGAAATACACACTGAAGTATTTAAAGCTCTATGATTTATGCAGTTTACCATAAAAGTTAAGAAAAATATTATATAGCTAGAACAAGTGATAAAGCAAATGGGATAAAATGTTAACCACAGGTGACTCTGGGTCAAAGGCATGTGGGTATTTGTTGTACTGTTTCATAATTGCAACATTTCTGTAAATTTGAAAGTATTTTCAATTACCAGGTGATCAAAGTTAACATTGCCAGTAAGGGAAAGATGAACATCATGCCTCCAGAGCTGATACCTTGAGGATGCATCACCCATCCAGTATCGCAGCTGAGAATACATAACCTGAATCTAATCTCAAGGAAACACAAAACACACTCTATTTTAAAAAGAAAGTTATTTTTTGTTTAGCGTAGTGAGATTTGCATTTTACATGGAGAGCTTCAACGGCTGCATGGAGAAATGGGAGAAGTTTCACCCAGAAAAGATCAGCACATGAGAGAAATTATGAGGAACACATTAGACAGGAATGTAGGTGTGAAAATTAATCTTCAGATTTAGGAGGAGTTTCAAAGGTATAGCCAGCTCAGCTTGAACACCTATTCAATTAGGTGGCAAAGCATGGGGAAAAGTAAAAATAAGCACAAGGTTATTAGTTTGGCTTAATGTAGATAGATAGTGAGGCCATTTATTGAGATAAAGAATCTTTTAAAACAATAATTTCAACTTTTATTTTAGATTCGCAGGGGTAGATGTATGAGTTTGTTACCTGGGTATGTTGTGTGATGCTGAGGTTTGGGGTACGACTGAATCCTGTCACCCAGATACTGAGCATGGTTCCCAATAGTAAGTTGCTCCCCACTTGCCCCTCTTCCTACCTCCCCACTCTATTAGTCCCCAGTGTCTACTGTTGCCGTCTTTATGTCCGTGAATACCTGCTGTTTAGCCCCCACTTATAAGTGAGAACATGCAGTCTTTGCTTTTGTGATCCTGTGTTAATTCTCTTAGGATAATGGCCTCTTTGCTGTATCTATGTTGCTGCAAAGGACATGATTTTTTTTTTATGGCTTCATTGTATTCCACGGTGTCTGTGTACTGTATTTTCTTTATCCAATCTACCATTGAGGGGCATGTAGATTAATTCCATGTCTTTGCTATTGTGAATAGTGCTGTGATAAACATACAACTGCATGTGTCTGTATATACCCAATAATGGGGTTGCTGAGTTGAATGATAGTTCTGTTTTAAGTTCTTTAAGGAACCTCTAAATTGCTTTCCACAGTGGCTGAACTAATTTACATTCCCACCAACAGTGTATAAGTGTTCTCTTTTTTCCACAGCCTTGCCAGCATTTGTTGTTTTCTGACTTTCATAATAGCCATTCTGACTGGTGTAAGATGGTATCTCATTATGGTTTTGATTTGCCTTTCTCTTATGATTACTGATGTTGAGAATTTTTTCATGTTTGTTGGCCACTTGTCTGTCTTCTTTTGAGAAGTGTCTGTTCATGTCTTTTGCCTACTTTTTAATGGGGTTGTTTCATTTTTGCTTATTCAATTCTGATTTTAGCTATTTTTTTTTTCGCTAGCTTTGGGTTCAGTTTGTTCTTGTTTTCTAGTTCCTTGAGATAGAGAATTTTGAAGAAAAAGTAGAGCTAAAGAAAGAAAACTTTCACTCTTATTATCTGGGGTCAAAAATACTGACCAAAATAAATGTGTTCCTCACTCTATTTCAGCCATGATTTGTAGGCATTGAATACTTACTAGGTCCCAAGCATTGTGACAAACTATATACTGACATTATCTCTGTGATTCTCATCATGACACATTTTATAGATGAGAAAAACACTGCTCAGAGTTGTTGGAAAATTTTACCAGTTTCATACAGCTAATAAATGGAGGAGGCATTATTTGAACCACAAATTATGCTTTTCCCACTATGTCATTCCACCTTCCAAAGGAAAAGTATAATTCCTGAATAAAAGCACCCCACAGATGGTTTTTTTTTTTCTTGTTCCCCTTTATTCCTAAGGGATATAGTAAAGGGCTGGAGATGATATTGGATTTCCATGGTCAAGATGATAAAATTAAAACTATGATCTAATCATGATTTTAATTGGTTCTTTTCGGTTTACAAACCATGGTCCACCAACTGCTTACAGTCTCAAGGTGGAATTTCTAACTTTCCCCAGAAAGGAGTAGTCATACAACAGAGAGATCCCTGAAGCCAGAAGACTATATTCCATCCATGACTCTGGAGTTTACTAGCTGCAAAATGGTACCTCACAGGACTATTTTAGGATTAAATGAGATGGTATACATGTAAGCACATACAGATGTAGGTGTAAGTACTATTTCACTTGTGTCTCTATGCTCCTCAACTCTCCTCTGCCAAATAAATCCCTTGGCTTATTAAAAACAAAACAAACTTTAAAAACCAGGTCTATGAAGAAAAAGACCAGTCAGATTCATTGACTCCCACTCCTTCCTCCATCACCATGTCCAGAGTATTCCTTTCTCATTAGGAGTAAATGAACTGCAATTGGATCAATGATTCTAAAGTAGCACAAAGAATAAATGTGGTAGAGACTTGGTAGTCATTTTCTGTAAGGCCTACAATGCCAAACCGGGTGTTTAGTCTGCTTCAAGGACACAGTCTTCATCTTGTTCCTGTCACTAACTACCGCATGACCTAAGTCATCCCTTTCCCCTCCTTGACCTCAGATTCATCAAAATGAGTGGTAGGTGCTGAAATTCCTAAGTTGATGTTCATCATAGTCTTGTTTTTAAGTCACCTATAGCTGAATCAGCTGGGCTGCTTCTTAAAAGGTGCAGATTGCCCAGATCCCACTCACAGCTCCCTAATTAGAACCCTTAGGCAAAGGACCTGGGAATCTGCATTTTAACTCCTTTCCCCCAAGTAATTCTAATGCACACAAATTTGAGAATCACTAACGTAAATTCCCTTTCAGATAAAGAATTCTATGGTGTAGGCCAGTGCTTTTCAAACTTCAATGAATTCCTTGGAAATGTCGTTAAAATGTAGTTCCTGATTCAGTTGGCTTGAAATGGGGTTTGATAATCTGCATTACTACTAAGCTCCTAGGTGCTGCTGCTGCTTTATGTGATACTACATGGTCACACAGTAGGCTGACTTACTTTTTGGGATGACAATAATCTAGGCAATGGCTCAAGGGTCCATACACATGGATAAGGGAGAAGGGCATACACATGGATAGTGACCCAAAATATTTGCTTGGCTTGAGTGAAGCCTTAGCTGATTGATTACCTTTGGGTGACTTAGACCATTATTATAGAGAAGACACATCTTTGGAGACAGCAGACTTCATTAAGTCCACCAGTCTGCCACTTCCTAGCCCTGTGATCTGCAGAGTGTGAGTTAAACTTTTAGAGCCTTAAGTTCTGAATCGGCAAAACAGAGACAATAAAATATCCACCTCATAGAGTTGCTGTGAGCATTAAATGTAATCTCATATATAAAATTCCCAGCCCAGTGCAACAATATCAGTCCCCCTAGCTTTTCTGGGGACCCTTCCAAAGCTACTACTTAATTCCCTGAGGAGGCCTACTTATTGAGACCTGCGCCTCTCCCACAGACATCACCACCTGGAGGGCAACAGACTCTCCACCATAAGAAAATAAAACTCTTGATTTTCCCAGGCTACAGAGTGATTTACCACACAGTTGCTCTCCCAGACTTGGAAGGCTGGCAGCAACCCTGCCAGAGACAGATGGGAGAGCTGGAGTCCAGTCGCTTGTCAACGATGTTCACTGAACGCATTTATAAGGCTTTTCACACTTTTCTGGCATCCTCCTGCATTAGCCATACACCAGAGGCAACCACATGCCAGGAAGGAAAGCTGCATGCACACGTGCTGGCCGGGGCCCCCAAGTACAGCTTCATTTTTCTTTCCTGTCTGCTTTCATTACTCATTTATATGTGGTTGTGGTCAAAATACCACCCAACTTTTCATGCCAAGTTCTTCTAGTTTTTTTTTTTTTGAAAGTCATTACTGTCTTTCCTTTCCCCCTAAATAGTTCACTACATAAGAAATGAGTTGCAATAGTACGAACTTAATGTGAAGAATTTTCAACTATTTTCATAGTCATTTGTAAAGGTTATCTACAAATATTTGGTCAGCAATTTCAGTGTGCTCAGCACCGTCCCAGGTGCTTGAGGGATATATAATCAAATTATTTGTTCAGTCACTTGGTCAAGCTATAGGAAGCAAACAATGAAAGTGGTTTTCTTTTTCCTTTAGGACAGTTTCCTTTAATGCAGCTCTGGCTGCATATTGTAATCACCTTACGGAGCTTTAAAAACATACTGATGCCTGTGCCCAAACCCCAGAAATTCTGAGTTAATTGATCTGGGATGCAGCTTGGAGACTGAGAGTTTTAAAAGCAGCCAAGATTGAGAAACATTGCCTTAGAAATAATGTCTACACATAATTTTTGCATATTGACTCAATTTTTAATCACTATTTATTTTCAAGACTACCCATTACAAAACCTTTTCACAGAAACAATCTATTTTAGCCTCAAAAACAACCCCATAAAGCAGTTAGTCAGAATTTGTATATTTGTGTGTTAGCCTCAATTTGTATACAGAAAAGTGGGTCTCTGAGAGGTTAAGTAACTTGCTCTGCAACAGACTGCTGGTAAAGGCAGAAGTAATCTTTGAACTCATGGATCCTGGTTCCACTATTTCTTCCACTACTTTGTAACTGCCTCAGTTCAGTCTATCATTGAAAAACCATTCACTGGACCATAATGCATCCTACTCTAGATTGTGTGAACTTTAAAAAAATTCTCTGATTTCTGTATTGGCAGATTTAAGTAATATTCATAAGAAAAGAAAGGCAGTGATAATGAGAAGATGGGTCCTTCCTGGTTTGGTGACACTTGACAAATACAGTGTTATGTGTCAACAGACATTCAGTGCATGATGCTACTTATTAAAGAATTTGATGTATCCTGGCCAAAGGCTGGATACTCAAAGCTCATCTCTAAGAGCCACAAATCATCTCAGAAAACAGACCACATCCTTCTGTGATGAAAGACATTCTGAGTTCTCTGAAAAGCGGAACAGATCCTTGCTTGAAGACAGAATCATCTGTTGATTCTCATAAATAGAGAGATCAGATAGAAGGATGACATATTTCTCAAGCTGGTGTGATAGTACACTGATGTGAAGCCTCCATCCCTGAGGTATTTTTCATGTCACAGGAAAAATACACATTTTTTAAAAACTATATTAACTCTTGAGGACATGAAGTTACCATATTATCTACAACTTCTTTCATATATTATTAAGCTCACCAGGATGGAATGGGGAAAGACTGGCTGATAAAATGGATTCTCAGCAATCTCTTTGAACCTTATGAAGGAGCTTAGAGTTCAGGTGTCATGGTTCTGACTCAAGGCTGATGCCACAGCAAACGGGAAGGTGATGGTCAAAGGGTACCTACTGATCCATGAGTGAGCATGGGACAGCACATTAATTAGCATAGTGTTGCTCGTGGGGTTGGTCCAGTTAGGCTTCCACAATCATTTGTACTGCATAAAGACACCATCCAATCAAACCGCTGATCATTCTGAAAACAGTTGTTTGAATTAATTCCAACATACAGTTTGCAACCATTCTCGTATTCTAGCATTTTTGTACGTGTGGGTACCACCATAAATGAAGAAGAGAGTGTGCACATTAACCTCACAAATGGGATTATAAGAATTACTAATATCATTCTGAAAGCCCAAGAGTTTTCAACTTGAAAAAAAACACCCTAAAGGGTATCCCTTAACCAATCCTATCAAAATTATCCATTAATGGTATCCTTAAATGCAATTGAAATATGATTTGTCTTTACAGTTTCTCAGTCTCAGAAACTCTGGAGATGGGTCTTCAAGTACAGAGTTTGCAAATCTGTTGAAATGATGACCTTTAGGCAGGACCAACTAGATAATTTATGAGACCCAGTGCAACATGAAGGCACAGGGCCTTTTGTTTAAAAAGACTATTAAAAATTCCAGTATGGTGACAACAGAGCATTAAATCAAGCTCATGGCCCTGTGTGACTGCATAGATTGCACATTCATGTAGCTAGACAGCCCTGTCCTCAGGGCAGCAAGACCCCAATAGTGCTATGTATTCCAGCTACCCATCTATTGAGTCATTGGAAGTAACTGACACTTTGTTGTGTGCTGCCAATTGTTATGTAGGCAGATGGCCCCAGCTGTCCATGGGACATTTGCAGGGATAGCAACAGAAGGAAAACATGATGAAGAATGAAGCAAGTATGTCTGTCAGAAGTAACAGCGGAAGGACAAAGTTTTGGTACAGCTGTCAGGGAACTCAGAAAAAGAAGAGTTGACTATAGAAGAGCCGCCTGAATGCCAATAATGTCCGAGGGAGAGAGTACCTTGGGTATTCTCATACCTAGATGAGATTATGTGGCAGTGTATCATGAGATATTTCTCATATCTCTATCAATCAGTCTATCTGGATCTGCAAAAATCTATTAATTTTTTTTGTATTTCTAACTTTCCACCCTACCCCTGACCTAATGGTTGGCTCTGTACACATTATCTCAAGGGAGAGACCTGCCAGCATAAAAGGAAGAAAGTATCCTAATAGTCATCTTGGATATAGGTACACAAGCCTAGGTCCCAGAGATAAGAGTCAATTTGGGGCATAGAACTTGTCTTGGCCAGAACCATGAAATCAGAATTTTCCCCAGTCTAGAAGAATAATTTTCCTGGTCTTGGAAGGGAGAGTAAGAAGGCCAATGTGTCTCTAAGCAAGAGGATATATACCCCACATCCCAGACAGAACCATCTGGGAGGTAGTCCTAGCCCTACAGAGAGAATAGCTGTATAGGCAACTAGGCAGGTAGAATAACAGGTACCCTTGGCCCCAGGTAGGGCCCGAGAGCACAGAAGCGGCAGGCAGCATACTGGAAAGGGATAGAGGATATCCCACTGGCAAATTAGATAGCCTGGTAATGGAGGATCAAGGACCACATGATATGCAATGTGCTCTCCCCACTCCCACTCTGACATACATAGCTTTGCACAGGATGGAGGAGAGGGAAGCAAGAAAATGACTGAAGCTATATTTTCTAATAGACTGGCAGGAAAAATACTAGAAATAAAAATTAAATCGCAATGAATAATTTTTCTCGTATACCTGTTTGTGCACTGGGATTCATTCTAACTATTCTGTGATGATATCTTAGATAGTTAGAATATTCATTCTAACTATTCTGCTATGATGTTTTCTAAGCTCTTCCAATTCCCATTGGTCTTAACTCTGCTTTCACTGAGCAACTGAAGAAAGCAAAGACTTAATTAAAAAAAAAAAAAAAACCTTTTAGGTTCACAGCAAAATTAAGAGGAGGAGGAGGAGGAAGAAGAAGAAAAGAAGAAGAAGGAGAAAAAGAAGGAAGAGGAGGGGGAGGAGAGGGAGGAGAAGGAGGAGAAGCAACTGCAGTAGCAGCTATATTAGTATAATGTAATAGTGAAGAGTGCAAAGGCTATGGAATCAGATTGCCCAGGCTTATCAGATTCTGGCTTTGCCATTTATACAATGATTTTTAGCAAGTTCAAAAAAAATCTAATAGTATTGGTATGAAGAATAAAGATATTAACACATGTAAAACATTTTGATTAGTGGTTAAGTATATGTAAAGTACTATGTAAATATTAGCTTCTGTTTCTAGTTTTATTGTTCTTATTTAAAGTATTCCTTTCTAGCATTTAAAGTATTCCTTTCTGGCATATGTCCAATTGTATGAATATCTTCTCATGTTGCACATAATAATTTATTCTCATTTTAATCTAACTGCATTATATCATACATATTTTGTATGTTTTTATGATCATTTTTAAAAGTTAGAATAACTCACTAAATATTTCAGCACTTAAAACTGATTATGCTATATGACAGAGATACTAAAATGATAATAAATTGGAAAAATTCGCAAAGGTGACAAATAGTTAAAACACCAAAAAGAAATATATATGGCCAAAGGAGAGGCTTACTCTAATAAGAGGTTGGTAAATGCAAATTAAAGCAATAGTTACTATTTTCACCTAGCAGATTGGAAACAAAATTTGATAATATCAACTTTAGATTAGGGCCTGGGACACTGGGTACTCCCCCTCCTCTGCTGGCAAACTGTAAGCTGGTGCAGCCATTTAACTAGTAACATTTAAACGCATAGACCAGACCCTCTATACCCAACCGTTTCACTCTTCTTTACATGCCCTCAAGAAACAGTCGTTAAAGTGCATCAGGAGACAGAAGCAAGAGTGTTCATCTAAACAACGTTTGTAATTATGAAAATGGAAAGCTACATCAATACCTACCAATACTTGGAGTGGTTAATTAAGCTGTGATATATTCATCCCTAAATTAAAAACAGTGAGATATATCTATCAATACTGACATGAAAATCTTCCAAGGCATGTTGCTAAGTGAAAAAAAAAAAAAAGCAAAAACCAAATTGCAAAAAAACAAGTACAGCCAAGATAGCATTTTTGTAACATACAGTAAACAAAACAGATACCTCCATAGATATGTGTATGTAAGTGTACATATATATGTGTAAATGTATCTGTGGGTGTTTGTGTAAGTGTCTTAAAAAATATCTCAGAGTGCACACCAAACTGTTAACAGTGGCAATTTTTAGATGGAAAACTAAAATTGGTTAAGGAGAATTTTAGCTTTTTATTGCATTAATTTTTTTATAATGACAATTTTTAAAAGTGTTCCTTGTATAATTAAGGTTGAAATTTAAAAAATTAAAAGATGAATAAGACAAGGTTCCTGAATTCCGAAGTTAATATTCTATATGGTGGATATGTAACAATTTACTTAGCCGTTGACCTATATTTGACAGTTCTGGTTGTTTCCATATTTTAATATTATAGATTTTTATATACTTAAGTTTCTTTTTCTTCTGTTGATTTATTTTTCTAGGATTAATTCCAAGAGTAGGATTACCAGAAAAAATGGTACAAACATCTTTCTGGCTCTTGTTATATTTTTCCACACTGCTTTCCAAAAATGTTGTGCTTTTCCTTCCCTATCATTACTACAAAGTTTAAAAAAAAAAATTAGCTCTCCTACTACCTAGCACCAACCTGCTTTTCTATTGCCATCTCCTGGTTCTCAGGAATGTGTACTTTTCACTTCAGTTTTCAACCTGTGTTAGAACTGGAATCTCCTAGAGGACCTTCACTTCATAGTCTTTCTCTCATGCCTAGTGTATGTATATCCCTGGAAGATAGACATGATTAACATTTCCATTTTTACATAGGAAAGCACTGAGGCTCACAGAGGTCAAGTAACTTGCCCAGGGTGCCATAGCTAAGGAGTAGCAGAGCCTATACTTTCGATTGTGTCTCTACTCTCTCCATATCTGGTATGGTTCTCCATCAATTTGGTATGAACAGAGTTGATTTGAACCCAAATACCTCTTGATTACTTACAGAGTCTCTATCTGTCATGGCTTTCCTACCCCATCTGGCCGCTTGGTACCAGCCCATGTCTGTGTCCTTACTGCCTTTCTGCCTGTGCTCCTCTTCTTGGCCTAGTTCTCAGCTGGCCAGCTTGTTTCACATAGTCAGACTTCTTCCCTATCTGCTTCATCTACCTCAACCAAGATGTTAGACCAGTGATTCTTAATCCTGTATACATGCCAGAATCACTGGGGAGCTTAAAACCAAGGAACCAAACACACTGGAGCCTGGATTTCATTCCCAGAAGTGTGAATTTAATTGATACGGGGTATAGTGTGTATGAGCTTGCTTCTGGGATTGTTTTTGAAGTTCCATAGAATTTTGGGATGAGAATCTCTACTTTAGATGCTATTCTTATCTTCCTCCTGGGTTTAGTGAGCAACATGCCTTTGTTTTTGTTTGTTTTGTTAGTAATAGCTCCCCTGCCTCCCTTGGCTGCCACCTCCACTTGCAGTGATTTACCTATCTGCCCTGCTATCATTCTGCCTGTTCTCTTCTGTTCTGTTCCTCTGTGTCCTCTCTTAGCAAAAGCACGTTGCTGATCTTGCCTTCAAATCTTTGTCCTTGCTATTGTGGCGGCTTGTAATCACTCCTCTTTTCTCTATTGGAATCTTGTTGAACCAAAGTTTCGCCTTCTCCATGCAACTCTCTCTCATCACTGCCCACACAGCTGGCTGCTGCTTCTAAACACCTATTTGAATTCCCACCTGCATCATTCTAGTGGCTTTTCATTTAGCGATGAAAGGTGGTCTGTGATTTTCATGTGTGGACAGGAAGCTCTTAACCACTGTTAAGAGCACAGGATTCAGAGTTGGGAAGATTGGTGTTTCAAATTCCAAGCTGCCACTACTTACCTACTCTAAGGCTCAGTTTTCTCATTTATAAATTAAAGATAACAGTGTTGCCTATTTCATAGAGCTTATCTGAAGCATGGAGAGCATTCAACACAGTACCTGCTACATGGTAAAATTTGATACGTCTAAACTACTGGAAACAGGATATATATGGTAATGAGACTGATTTCATTTAATTAAAGTGGTAGAAATGAGAATTTATGCATCCAAATTTCCCCTTATCATCTGCCCCATAAATATTGGGCATAGAAATGGAAGATACCCACTTATTGTGATGATGCTGTATTGCCCAGATCTTTTCCGGAAATCCTCTTTTGGAATTGCTTACAGAGCCAGTTTATGTGTCAGAAAGATAAAGGGCCCTATTACTCGACTCCCTATTTGTTTTTACCAAAAAAGGTAATACTCAGTTTCATTGCACATTGTATTCATCAGCTTTGGTGCCAAATGACCTTTGGCTTCTTTTTTTCCTTTTAACTTCAATCTACCCCAAGAGGATAAAGATGCCACTACTAAGAATATGTACAAAAAGTGTGATGGATTCTTAAGGGAATTTCAGAACAGAAGTTCCCAAAAAGTTCTACCCAGGAGACTGCAAATGCCTTGAGAATGGGGACCTTATCTACAAGCAGGGGTTCTTAACCTGGAGTTAACTAGACTTTCGCCTTACAACTTTTCTGGTTTAGACGGTCTGTAGCTTTCTTAATATTTTCAAAGGGATAAAAAAATGACTAAAAGAGGGTAAGAATATGGTTTTAAAATATTTCATAGGTGCCAAGGCTCCTAGGAGAGGGCTATTTTGTTAATAATAAATTTAAACGTTTAAGGAATAAAAATGTATTATCTTTCAAATACTACAACAGTGATATTCATCTATTATTATAGCACACATTGTTATTTTAACAGTGGGGGATGGCTTTGAATAAAACAATAAACATTCCCTCAACCACTCCCTGACTTCACTTGTGCATGTATTCATCAAACAGCTGGCAGGGTTCTAGTGTGTGGAGTATGACTTTGGAACTTTTTAGAAGTGTTTTATAAAATAGAGTCTAAAGGAAAACCCAGCTATCATGTTTCAAAAACAACAATATCAGAATATGAAAACTGGGAGGAGGATTATTTTACCATTGTGTTTTTTTGTCCGGTGGTGTGCTGGTAAACCAGCTCTCTGGGGCGGGTGGGGGGAGGAAAACAAGCTCTGATTTGTAATGTTTGCCAATTTCTATGGTGTAAATACTCCCACCATGGCCAATTTCAAACTACCAGTATGAAATCACTGAACAGTATTGGGAAGAGATGCACAGAATTTGTTCTCTAAGCCAGTACAAGCTGTCTGTAGTACACCACTGCTTGTAACCCTTGTAAACCTAGATGCCCGGGAGAAGGGTTTCTAGAGGAGGTTCATTTTACGGCAGTGTATTTTGTAAGCAGCATAATTTAAGAGCAAAAAAGGAATTGGAAAGGAATTCTTTTGGAGGGTATTGAAGGAGATTGAAAAACAGTTTAAAACACATTTCCCAAACGTTCTGATAATATTCATCCTCCTCCACCCAACCCACTAAGGTTTTCTCTCCCATTTCTTCTTCCTCCTCTAATTATCCCAGTGTTTTTTGTTTGTTTGTTTGTTTTATTAGATTGACTAACTCTCCTAGTAGGAAAGAGTCCTATTTATGATCTGACTGCAGATTTGGTGGGGAGAGATGGGCTATCTTTTGATGGACAGGGAAGGGGGAACTGAGGTCTGGGAATAGTAAGATATTAATAATCTTTATTCTATCACATTATTTGCCCACTTTTAAAATTTTCCCATTTTTTTAATTTGACCATTATTTTTATTTTCAAATAAAAAAATTTGAGGAGGAAAAAGTATAAAAGTGAAACTACCTTCTCTCAAAGTTTGTGGCTTGTGAATCAACAAGTCTTTATAAACAGTATCCTTTAAAGAAGAAAAAGCAGTGTAAATATAAACCAAATCTTTTTATTTTTTTTTCCATTTTCATATGGGCATTTCTTAACCTGTATGTACGTTTATAAACCAATTTGACTCACGACCTTTGGGATAGTAAGTGAAAAGCCAAGCCAATTGTTTGTCTATCCCAGCTGATTTTATATTTGCTATCTGGTCAAACTTGCAATGTGACCGTGAACAAGTCATTTGGCCTTTCTGAACTTGAGTTACATCATCTGACACTGGGATTGAACCGAATGGTGTTTAAATTGCTTTCTAGCCTTAAGAGCTTGTGGTACTTATATTGCATTTAATAAGAAGCTTCACAATTTTTCTTTTATGAAATAGACTAATTATCTCTACTTTTAAAATGTCATAAGCCTGCTAGTTTGAATAAGTGGATTTATATCTAACTTGACTAGTTAACCAGAACTCTTCTGCCAATAGGAAGAAGAATTTTTGCTTGAGACTCCAGTTTTCTCTGCTGACGTTTTTCTCTGCTGCCCTATCTAGACTTTGAGGTTCACCAAACTCATCTGGAGGAAGAAACCCTCCTGAGGTTGGAAGGATACTAAGCATAGATCAAGGATCCTCCTCTAATGGTCATCAGCATTTCAAACTCTGTCCCTAGATCATTCTGGATTTTCAGGATTCATATTTTTTTAATACACTTGATCTTCTAGGTATTTCCTTCTCTTTCTATTTCCTGCTCCTTCACACCCATCTCAGGGCTTCTGGCCGAGGAAAAGGATACAGTGAGTGGGCAATAAGCATGTCTTTCTATCCTCTCTGGTATTATATCACTTGGCTCTTATCTATCAAATACCTGATGATTCACTTTGTTTAGGAGACTGCAGAAAGATAATTATGGCACTTACAATAGCTAATATTTGTTGAATGCTTATATTTGCTAAGGACTTTACAGACATCTCATTTAGTTTCTAACAACATTAATTCTAGCCCCATTCTATACACAAGGGAACTAAAGCTGAAAATGGTTAACCCAAGGTCAGAACGAATGAGAGAAGCAAGACATGATATACAATCCCAGAACTGCCTGGCCTAACTTTTGTGCTCTTGTGCTCCTAACCACTGACTCTTCTGTGGTTGTATCTGAAGCTGCTAAACCAAAGCTTGGAGTGAAAAGCAGAAGGCCAAGTAAAAGCTTTAAGATGGGGAGGATTAGATGGAAATTTGATTTCATGTTTTTCAAGCTAAAGAGAGGACTTGGGCTGCTCGGGTGAACACACACAGCTCTCAGGATCCGCTCCCTTTACTTGACTCTCTATCCCGCCCCTAGGCTATCTGGTGCAGGAAGTTACAGGCTTAGCCCTCAGCTCAGGTCATTCTGATTATCAAACTGAGGATGGGAAGTTAGTGGTGGGGGACAGGACTCTCAGCTCTATTATTTTAGTTTCCTGCCCGTGTATCACTCATCCAGGTGCATAAAAACTCACCTTTTAATTACACACTGGCGAAAGTCATCACTAAACTAGGCTGGGCATGATGGCTCATGCCTGTAATCCCAGCACTTTGGGAGGCCGAGGTGGGCAGATCACTTGAGGCCAGGAGTTCGAGACCAGCCTGGCCAACATGGTGAAACCCAGTCTCTACCAGAAATACAAAAATTAGCTGGACATGATGGTGTGCACCTGTAGTCCCTGCTAGTCAGGAGGCTGAGGCATGAAAATCACTTGAACCTGAGAGGTGGAGGTTGCAGTGAGAAGAGATCATGCCACTGCACTCCAACCTGGGCATTAGAGTGAGACTGTCTCAAAAAAAGTATCACAAAACTAGTTATATAGTGCCTTCTCTACTGAGCAGAAAGACTAATCTTAAGATGATTGCTTTATGTCCATTACCAATGACTTTGGAACCTTAGTCCTAAGAAAATAAAGAAGACATGAGACATCTCAGAAAGTGTCCAGCTATTTTGGGGCTGCAAAAGCATTTATCTTAAATTCAGCCTCCCTGCATTTTTAGTCTTCCATTTGGAGACTGAAGGTCTTTTGCTTCATGGAGGAAGGCTAACAACTGTTCACTGGCATGACTTAACTCTCTACATTGAAGATGATGAAGTGACAGGGAGAAGCAAAAGCGATAAATGTTTTTCAATTGATAAGAAAACATGATGGCACATATAAATATGAAAGAAGAACTCAGGAAGAAAGAAAATATGCTGATATGGTTTCGCTGCATTCTCATTCATCTTGAATTGTAACTCTCACAATTCCCATGTATCATGGGAGGAACCTGCTGGGAGGTGATTGAATTATGGGAGCGGGTCTTTCCTGACCTGTTATTCTGATGGTGAATGAGTCTCATGAGATCTGATGGTCTTAAAAACAGGAGTTTCCCTGCACAAGCTCTCTCTTCTCTTGTCTGCTGCCATGTGAGATGTGCCTTTCACCTTTTGCCATGATTGTGAGGCCTCCCCAGCCATGTGGAACTGTAAGTCCAGTAAACCTCTTTGGTAAATTGCCCAGTCTCAGGTATGTCTTTATTAGCAGTGTGAAAATGGACTAATATAGTAAATTGGTACCAGTAGAGTGGGGTGCTGCTGAAAAGATACCCAAAAATGTGGAAGCGACTTTGGAACTGGGTAACAGGCAGAGGTTGGAACAGTTTGGAGGGCTCAGAAGAAGACAGGAAAATGTGGGAAAGTTTGGAATTGTCCAGAGACTTGTTGAATGGCCTTGACCAAAATGCTGATAATGATATGGACAGTGAAATCCAGGCTGAAGTGGTTTCAGATGGAGATGAGGAACTTGTTGGGAACTGGAGCAATGGTGACTCTTGTCATGTTCTAGCGAAGAGACTGGCAGCATTTTGCCCCTGCCCTAGAGATTTGTGGAACTTTGAATTTGAGAGAGGTAATTTAGAGTATCTGGTAGAAGAAATTTCTAAGCAGCAAAGCATTCAAGAAGTGACTTGGGTGCTGTTAAAGGCATTCAGTTTTATAAGAGAAACAGAATATAAAAGTTTGGAAAATTTGCAGCCAGACAACACAATAGAAAAGAAAATCCCATTTTCTGATGAGAAATTCAAGATGGCTGCAAAAATTTGCATAAGTAGCAAAGACCCAAATGTTAATCCCCAAGACAATGAGGAAAATGTTTCCAGGGCATGTCAGAGGTCTTCATGGCAGCCTCTTCCATCACAGGCCCAGAGACCTGGGCCATAGCTTCAGAGGGTGTAAGCCTCAAGCCTTGGTAGCTTCCATGTGGTGTTGAGCCTGCGAGTGCACAGAAGTCAACAACTGAGGTTTGGGAACCTCTGCTTAAATTTCAGAGGATATATGAAAATGCCTGGATGGCCAGGCAGAAATTTGCTGCAGGGGTGGGACCCTCATGGAGAACCTCTGCTAGGGCAGTACAGAAAGGAAATGTGGGGTCGGAGCTCCTACACAGAGTCCCTACTGGGGCACCACCTAGTGGAGCTGTGAGAAGAGGACCACTGTTCTCTAGACCCCAGAATGGCAGATCCACTGACAGCTTGCACCATGCACCTGGAAAAGCCACAGACACTCAATGCCAGCCCATTAAAGCAGCCAGGAAGGGGGCTGTACCCTGCAAAGCCATAAGGGTGGAGTTGCCCAAGACTGTAGGAACCCACCTCTTGCATCAGCATGAGACATGGAGTTAAAAAGAGATCATTTTGGAACTTTCAGATTTAACTGCCCTGCTGGATTTTGGACTTGCATAGGGGCTGTAGCCCCTTGTTTTGGCCAATTTATCCCATTTGGAACAGCTGTATTTACCCAATGCCTGCACCTCCATTGTATCTAGGAAGTAACTAACCTGCTTTTGATTTTACAGGATCATAGGTGGAAGACTTGCCTAGTCTCAGATGAGACTTTGGACTGTGGACATTTGAGTTAATGCTGAAATGCGTTAAGATTTTCGGGGACTGTTAGGAAGGCATGATTGGTTTTGAAATGTGAGGACATGAGATTTGGGAGGGGCCAGCGGTGGAATGATATGGTTTGGCTGTGTTCCCACCCAAATTTCATCTTGAATTTTAACTCCCACAATTCCCACATGTCATGGGAGGAACTGGGTGAAAGGTGATTGAATTACTGGGGTGGGTCTTTCCTGTGCTATTCTTGTGATAGCAAATGAGTCTCACAAGATCTGATGGTTTTAAAAATGGGAGTTTCCCTGCACAAACTCTCTTTTCTCTTGTCTGCTGCCATGTGAGATGTGCCTTTCACCTTCTGCCATGATTGTGAGGCCTTCCCAACCACATGGAACTGTAAGTCCAATAAACTTCTTTCTTTTGTAAATTGCCCAGTCTTGGGTGTGTGTTTATCATCAGCATGAAAAGATAATAATACAGATGCCTTTAAAAACTGTTTTGATGAATTATCCATTTGATAGACTCAAAGACAAGCAAGTTTGGTACCTCTTTAATCATATTTCATTTTTTAATGGAGTATTAGGTAAGAAAGGGTCCAGGGGTGAGTGGAGACCAAGGGCATATGTGGGCTTTGTGGAATCTGGATCTTGTACAATTTAGAGGAGGAATCTCAAGAAAAATAATACAAACACAAAATTAGAAATAGAGCCTTGGAATAAGCTCATGCAAGTGAAAAATCTTGAGATGATGCTTTATTCACTTTGTTTAAAAATCCTTGTATGGTTGAGATAAATTTTCTCCATCCAGCTGGGAACACAGACACACCATGCTGAGATGTTCTGAACTGATAGACTACTGAAGAATCAGGGAGAGAGATGGAAAGAGGAGGATACAAAGAGGTCAATAAAATGCTGAGGAATTACAGGGAGTTTACCAGGTGGTGTTGTGCAATATTCAGAGAGAAAGTCATATGTGTACACAATTTTTACACACCAGCGTTGTCTTTAAGAAAGTACAGAGGTGCCCAGGGCTATGTGGACTATCTATGTGGTTTTCTTGCCCAGAATTTGACAGGAGAGATAAGGATCAACAGCTTCACAGCTGAAGTTACTGTTTGTTCTCTCTTCTGGTTTCTACTAATTTTGTTTTGTTTAATATGCATCTTCAGCATGGGCAACTCAAACAACCAACACAGTTCATTTGCTATCCACCTCCTTTCTTCTTTTTTTCCCTAACTATATGGATTGATTATTTTTGCTGTCAAAATAATAATTTATCACAACACAGGAATCAAAAGATGTAAGACATGTAAAACATTTTAAACTTTGAAAACATTTTAACTATCATCAGATTTTTATGACTATTTTTAGATACCTCAAAATGTAGGGTTAAACTAAACTGATGATGTCTCTTTTAAATTCTGGGGCAATAGAGAAAAAGAAGGCCTGAGATAGTCCCAAGTCTCCAGACTGACCAGGGCTGTGGAGAATCCTAATTTTATGGAGTGCAGATGATTTGGATGGTCTTGTTACTAGTCATGAGAATCTTAAACCATTCAGCAGCTGACAGACTGCATTTACGTTGGAAAAGAAAAGTTGTCAGAAGCTTTTATGGTGACCACACAATCCAGGAACAAACTTCTCATTATAGAAAATATGATATCTTTACAGGAAGAATTAATGAAACTCACAAAGAAGCACCTAAACAACAAATATCTAAGTTTTAAAATATTTTACCGGAAAACAAACAACAAAATATACTGCAGATCAAATACAGATGGGCGAGAGAGGAGGTTTTAAAAGCAGATTGGCAGGGGTGTTTGGGAGACATGGTAATAGGTTCTCTCTGTCCTGAAGGGAAGCCAGTGGAGGGTGACAGGGCCAATTTCTCTGAATACTGGCACTCAACTCCTCATAATAATCAGTAAAAGGAATGTTGGATGCCTAATATCTGGCTCCTGATATGTGCCTTAGGCCAAGATACTCATGCAGCAGGAAAGGAATATAAGAATGGTGGGAATGCCTCTTGACATCTCTGCCCTAATGCTGGGGATAAGGAGTGTCTCTCAGTACACCTTCCAGTCAGCCCTCTTTCCACGTAGCCCAAACAGAGGTGAGTCCAGCCAGGGCAGGGGCATTTTCCAACATAATAGATACATAATAGATACAGGTAGGACAATTTCAGCAGAAGAGGATTGAGCAGCGCCCATAATTTTAGTTCACAAGGAGATTCAGTGACTCTGTATGTAGTGATTTGTACTTTTTGATGTTAAAATAGGAAGTAGCTTGCTTGCTTTCTTCTTTCTGTCTTCTGTTTACTTATTTTTTGGATTCCAGGAAATTGCTCAATTTACACACACTGGAGTCATGATTTTATAGAGTTAAGAGGCTTTTTCTCCATCATCATAGAGTAAAATTTACTTTTTTTTTCTCTTTTGGTATACAGTTCTATGAATCTTAACATGTTGATTTCTGTTACCATGACCATAATCAGGATACAGATCAGTTTCGTCTCCCCCAAAACTCCCTTGCATTATCTCTTAGCCTCCAATTGTCTGCTCTTCCAGTTTTATGTAGGCAGATAATTTGTCTCAAGTCAGAGGAGGTAGTCTGATTGTCCACTCATTCATTCCTTCTTTATGGACAGTCTTCTGGGCAGATGGTAGTATTTGTCAAAACATCATAAGACACAATTCCTGTCATTAAGGAAGGTATGGCCTAGTTCAAGGCTAAGATATCTCCACGGTAGCAATAAATTATCAAATGGCAAGTGAATGATACTGACAATATAGGAGATCACAAAAGGCTTAGAAAGGCCAGGAAAGGCTTAAAAGGAGAAAAGAAACTTGACCTATAGTCTGAATAGATGGAAGGAGTTTCGAATGTCATGTAGAAGGCAGGAAAAGCCTTTTGGGTAAAGCAAGGACATAGAGGCATGTATGTGTATGAACTTGGGAAAACCCTTGTAGGAAAGGAAGTGGGACTTTCTTTGAGTAGTAAAGGAAACTAAGTGCAAAAATGGTCACAATTCTCTGTCCTTTCCCATATCCATTCCCATTTCAATATGACTACAGCTCCTCTCATGAACAGATGGAATCTATTCCCTTACTCTTTGAATCTGGGTTTGCCTACTAATTGCACCGACTGACAGAATGAGGCAGAAGTAACGGACTGCCAATCTTGAGCCTAGACTCAAGAGTCTTTGAACCCCTTTTCACTATCTTGGAATGCTGGAAAGCTGCCAGGTGAACAAGTCCAGCTAACATGTTAGAGGATAAGAGACCATATGGCAGACAGCCACATGGTTGTTCTAGCCAATTCCATCCTAGAGCAGGGAAGAACCTGCAATCCCCAAACATGTGAGAGAACCTTGCCTATAGCAGCAGAGATGCCTAACTGACCCACAGCTAACATCAGATAGATGAGTGAGCCCTAAGGAAATGAAAAGTATCCAGCTGACCCATCAACTTGTGAGCAATAATAGATGCTCATTGCTTTATGCCACTAAATTTTGGGGGAAGTTTGTTACCTAGCAATAGCTAACTGAAACAAGTGTCTAGGGATCTCTATCTTATAAGTAATGAAAGAGTTATTAGTAGGTATTGTGACCCAACAAAGAAGGTACATTAGGAAGTTTCCTATCAACATTATAGTAGTGGAGATTAGTGATAATTTTAGTCTATCTAAAATTCATTTTTATTTTTATAAAAACAATAAATGCATAGTTTAAAAGGTTAAACAGTACTATGAGGCTTATCAAGGAAAAATGTAGTCCCAAGCTATACCCTCACTCATGTCTCAGTATTGTTTCTTAGCTTTCTCTTCTGAAATCTGTCTTCATATTTGTAACTATTATGTCTATACTCATCTTTATATTTACCTATTTTAGATACAATCTCTTGCCATCATGTTATTGCAGATGAGAATTTTTCTATTCTCCCTACTTCTCTTCCATACCTTACACCCTTTTATTCCAATTTATCCATGTAATAATGGATATTATCAATTTAATAGCACCATGTTTGTTAAATAAATATTTTACATTTGTATTATAATGTCTATGTAAATATTCTTCACTATTAGGCAGGTGGGTAGAGTACTAGTTTCTTTTTATACAAATTTTGTTTTTCTTTATTATTAGTTCATTATTTTATTTGCTTAGTTTTCTACGTACCAGGATAAAATAGATGCATAATTTTCTCCAAATATGATGATATGAAAAAAAAAACCTCATTTTCATTCTATTTTTCACATAGCCAGATGCATTAGTTTGTTTGTTTGTTTACACAGGTCTCCATCCAGGAGTTCTTTTGTTTTAATCTTGGCTGGTTTATCTTATTTTTTTTAAAAAAAGGTAAAATGTGTTACATTAGCGCCATAACAGTGAAATCTGCTTATATTAAAAAAAAAATAAGTGAAGCTTTGTTTGGACATTATTCCCTGCAAGAGCAGTACATATCCTTAGTAAACAACTACCATATTTACAAGTTAATTTCCTTGATACTTAGGTAGGATTGAAAGCCAGGAGAAATCATGAAAGAGTGAGCTTTGAAATAAGCTTTACAGCTAAGCTGATAACAGTGAAGGTAGCCAAACAATTCCTAAAGCAGACTTGCTTATTTTGTAGAGTATTTGACTAGGTCTGGGTAGCTAGCTTGCTTTGATAAAGGCCAAGGACAAGTTCAATCCCTATTTTGGCCTGTTAAAGCTTTTCCCAGAAGAACAAATATCTGCTGCATAGTCATTCTAATCCTAACCCCAACTAGCCTCACAAAAGAAATTAGGCAAGAGGACTGGGGTTATCATGAAATTACTCTTACTACTAAGAAAATAACATAAAGTGCATGTCCACAGATGGCGAGTCAGCAGGTCTCATTTTCATATATGGGCAGCACAATCAAAATGTGAATTTCAAATAACCCAACATGACTCACTTTCGACAAAGGATAAAAATCCCTTAATCTTCAACTGGTCTTTAAATTCGAGATGTTAGGTCTGTGTTGGAGATAGTAACGAAATATTATCAAGTGTGCACTGGTACCTTAAATGTCAAATCTCAAAAACAACACAAATTCGAGACTTTCCTATTAACACACACGTGTACCAACTGCAATTCATATGCTAAAAGTGGTTTTATGGTCTCTTTCCTCCATCTTTTCATTTTCGAGGAGCAGACTTGTAAAAACATCAATTTAACTTGTGCTAGGTGATAGTAGTTTGTTTTTCTTAAACCAAAACTCTGCCAAACTTGCCGATCTTCTACTTCATCTACTCAGGTAGAATACCAGGTCAAGCTGCTGCTGTGGCTGCTCTCACCACATGAAACCAGTTTGTGTCTGCATTATTACTGTCTTCAGGAAAACTTTAAATTCTTCAGAGCAGTTTTCTTTACTTCTCTCATCTTTCACTTCCTGCCTAAATCCAAGTTAAATTATACAGTTTCCACTGGTCTTCAACACAGTTTGATTCTGCACTGTCCTTTCCTTTGCATGTCACAGTAGCTGTTCACATACATTAAATATTATAGATATGTTCTACTCTTGACATCTACACACTTACAAAAGCAGCTTTGTACTTTGTTTGGTGTGTCTGTTACTGTGTTGGCCCACAAAAAGCAGTCTTCTCAGTTCTAAGCATGGTACTTTACAATTTTTAATGCATTCATACAACAATGCATTGGAAAAGTACTGAGCCTCTACAAAATAGCTTTACATTTTTAAACAAATGAATGTGATTTTTTTCACTTACATAAGCATAGGCTTTTTGATATTTCCACAAGATAAATACCTCAATTAAACTATAAGCTCACTCTACAGTGTGCCACAGTGATGGGCTTGGGAGACAGTTATACACTTAGAAGATCCTAACCTTAGTTTTATTTACACTGACATGTCCAGTATTACCAAGTCTGAAAGGTGAACAAACAATATTCAGAATGTGGCTGAATTTGTGTCAACTAATAACTGGGAATGGTATAGCTTTAATCACTTATGAAACACATACTGTAACTTAGTCTAAACTGGCAATTTCCTTCGCCCCTCTCTCTTATGGCGTGGGAAAATTTAAAGATCAACATGAAACAGGAGCCATTGCTAAGGCGGATCTTTTAAGATAACAAAGGAAAAATTGACAAGTGTATATGATAAACTATCAGTAACAGTGATGCTACCAGTTTAACTGGTACAGAAATCAGATTTTTAGGTCCTAAAACGTGGCTTTTAAAATATTTCCTTTTATTCTGGAACAAAAACTGGAGAAAGGACAATGATTCCTTCAGAAGGCAATGACTCAATTCAGGTTGTTACTTTACATTTAAGTACCACTCAAAAAGTGGACATAAAAGCAAGTGATTCCTGTTTGCCCATCACTACATCAGCTACATAGCTGAGAGTCCAGATCTTAATTACACAATACTTTCTCTGTTACCAGAAGCTAAGACTGCTCTGCGACAAATAGGACAGGTAGAATTCTCAGACAACCAGCGATCGATGCAGCGGACAAGGTACTCATGGGAACAAGGTAGTTTACGAAGTTTGTTGCTTTCTGTATATTCTGTAATGCAAAGACTACAGGTTTTTAATGCATCATTTTCACCAAAACTTCTCATTGCCCAGTTGTCAATCTGTTCTTTAGTGAGTCCTCTAGGTTGGTCATCATCATCCTCATTTAAGAGGAAAACTGAGCCAGGCTAAGGAAGGGCAAAGAGCCACTTTCATCAAATATGACGGGCACCCTATGTCAACCCTCTCGCCTGGCACCTGATGAGCCTGATGATGAGCTTCCTTCATTACTGCCTTCAAATAAATCTGAGCTAGTTTCTGAACTTTCACCACCAGAACTGGAACTAGGACTGGAACTGGAACTGGAACTTGAACTGGAACTCGAACTGGAACCAGAACTACTACCACCACCAGAACCCTCTCTTCCACTCCGTGACTCTGCCCTTTCCATATTTTGATTTGGGACTGAGCCAGTAGGCTCTGAGTCGCTATCACTGTATATAAAATAGCTTAACTCACCCAAACCTGTCATTATCTGCCTTAACATGGTCTGAATTGCAAAAGATGTAGTCTCACAGATACCAGTATTTAAGATAAGATTCTACGAATGGGAATTCTGATGGTACTGACATAGGTTCTCACACCTGCCCACTCAGAACGTGAAAATGTACGCCTAAAACCTCCTCGTTCACTTTCATAGGTGACAGTGTTGTTTGGCCTCTGAGACCTAGACCGAGTTCTGCTGGCTATGCTGTCTCTCTGCCGATATTCTCCAGGACGAACTCTTTTTACTTGAAGATCAAGGACTATGGTTGGAGGTCTCTGTGCTGATCCTGTAGATTCACCATTGGCAGCTGTGTCTGAAGAACCTGCTCCTTGAGAGGCATTTCTTGTTCCAGAAGCTGCAAAAAGACCTCTACTTAGCAACTCACGCCCAGATATTTGCTCTCTCAATGTCACACAGGGCCGGGTTCTAGAACTTCCCTCCATCTCATTTACCAAAGGATGCTCAAAAGTCTGAGATGAGATACTATGATGAGATATTCGTGGAATTTCACTCATTGGATGCAGAGGTGACCTACTTCTCTCAGCTCTTGCTCTGGTTCTCCCACGGTCTGGGCTCCTGCTTCTTGCCCTCCTCTGACCTCTGGTAGGTGGGACTTCTGTTAATGCTTCAGTTGAATTTCGTTCTGATCTAGATGGCCTTGCAGATGTTGATTCAGATCGTGGGTTTTCCACTTGCCTTTGGCTGTTGTTTTCCACATTTTCTCCACTAGAACGTCTTGCAGATGGCTCATTTTCATTCTCTGAATTTTGGCTCCCATTATTACTGTTAACATTTATCTCTAAACTGAATCTGAAATCACCACTGTTTGGATTAGTCCGGCTCACTGCTCTCCAAGATTGGTTTCCTGTTTGCCCACTTCTTGTTGTATTTCCAGTTTGTCTGACAGAGTTAAGCCAGTCTATTATAGTCACCATTAGACACATCATCTGAAGAGTCTCCTCCTCTATTTTCACTTGACATAATGAGGTCATGAGTTTTGCGGTGGTGGGCCTTCTTTAATTTGCTGTAGTCTTCTCAGCAACTCTTCCTCAGTACTTTCACCTGGGGTGCCTAGCAAATTATTATCTCTCATAGGCGTTGAATCTTTTTCACTCAGGTTATTTACAAATGGATAGAAAGCTTCTTCCCGATCCAATCGGTCCATCTGACTTCTGCGCTGTGCTGCAGACTGATGACCACTTCCTTTGTCGTTAGAATCCGAGTTTTCCATATTAATGAACAAGTGGAAAATTACTAGGTTTTAGGGTCAGGGTCCGACTCGGTTGGTTCGGCCGCTGCCTCCGAAGCTGCTCCGCACCTCCCTGGCCGCAGCTCTCAAGCCCGCCTCCAATAAGTAGCTGGTTGAGACCCGCCTCTAGCCCAGCGCCTGCTCGGAGACGTGGCTCAGGCAGCCATTATCTTCCCCATTGTTACCAAGCAGTGACAGGAAAACTCTTGACTGGTTTTCTTTAGGCATTTCCCATGAATAGGCATTTTCTATGTCTCTGAGTATTTTCTCTAGTATTTCCTGTGCTGGAACCATCCTCACACCTTCCTCTGTCTTGGTGTAACCCCTTATTGTGATGAAGAATATCCTCCAGTATTATGTGGCTAAAACACCTTTATTCTATAGTATCTACTTCAAGCTTCACAGTCACGAATAGAAGATAACTTTCCCTCAGAATTTCTAATGCATTGCTTCACTGTTTTCTGGCTTTTAAAGTTTCCTGCCTTTCTTATTCACAATCTTTGGCTGTTGCCTGTTTTGGTTGTTGCTACTGTTCATTTGTTTAATTTATTTTTGAAATTTAAGCATTGAAAATTTCACTATGTTCCTTCATGAATCCTTTTTCCCATTTTCATTCAAAATTGTAGGTAACACAATAGACTCTTTCATTCTGGAAATTTGTGCCTGTCTATGGACTAAAAATAAAAATTTGACCTGGTGCAGTGGCTCACATCTGTAATTCTGGCACTTCAAGAGGCTGAGGCAGGAGGGTCGCTTGAGCCCAGGAGTTCAAGATCAGCCTGGGCAACATAATGAGACTCTGTCTCTATGAAAAATAGAAAGGAACATAGCTGGGTATGGTGGCATGCACCTGTAGTCCTCGTTACTTGGAGGCTGAGACAGGAAGATCACTTGAGCCCAGGAGTTCGAGGCTGCAGTGAGTTGTGATTGTACCACTGCACTCTAGCTTGGGTGACATAATGAGGTCATGTTTCTAAAAAAATAAAAAATAAAAATTCTACGTTGTCATTTTCTCTTTCTAAAATTCCTATTAGTCTTATGTTGGACCTCCCAGGTGATTCTTTAATTTTTTTAAAACTTTTTCTTTTCTCTTTTCTATCTCAGCTTTTTAAAATCCTGCTTTCTGGAAAATATCCTCAACTTCACATTCCAATACTTTATTGATTTTTTTCTTTTTGCTCAAACTTTATCTTTCCTAAAAATTCTCTTATGTACTCTGATTTATCCTTGTTTTCTTCTTTTTTCATTTAGCAAGAGATTTTTTGTTCTTTAGCCACAGTTCTCCCACGTTTTTGCATAATCACATTTTTTCATATTTTTAAACATTAGATACATAATTTATTAGAAATTTAAAAGGAAAGCACATTCTTTTTGCTAAATAATGTCACATATTTAACTTAAAGATTATCAACTTTTTGAATATCAAAAATTGAAGATGCTGGGAATCACATTTATTTGTAGGTCCCAAAATAGCCCTGAGGTCTGAATAGGAAAATATCTTTTATAATCTGTAACAAGACTCTTACCTCAAAATTAAACACTATAAAATTTACACAATTGTATCTGTACTCAGTATCTTTACAATATCCAGAAACTTACTGAAGTTTTAGAAATAACAATGCAAATAGGTTTACATTCAGAAAAGAGAGCTTATACTAAGAGAATATAACTTGAAACAAGGCATCCTGTACAGGAATCTGTTCAATCCTTAGACAGTCATAAAGTCATCTTTGTTAAAAGCACAGGTCCTTGGATATCCCCAAATGTCAGGCAGAACGAAGATAATTCCAGTACATTGGCTTTTACTGTTCATCTGAATGGGGTATGATTTTCAAATTATTGTTCCATGGATATAATATCTTCTCTTCTCTCTCTCTGAAGATATTAATTATAGTTTCTTTACTCTGCATCTATTTTTTCAAGTTTTTTCCTTGTTTTGCTTTTGATCTTTATTTTTCATGTTGAGGCTCATCTGATGATTTTCGATTGTCCATTCATATTTCAGAATGAGATCTAGAAAGCTGGTTGCATATTCTTTGTGTCTGTGAAGGGCTTGTTAACTTGGCGTTATAGTAGGGTAATCAGAAAGTGACTAACTTTTTGGTTCAGGAACCCTAAAACATTGGTATCTGCAGGACTTTTCTCTGGGATTTTCAGTCTTTTCAGAGAAGAATCCTTAAATTTGCTACAAAAAGCAGATACAATTGTCTAGAGTATTCTGGGAGCGGAGCAGAGCAGAGGAAAGTGCTGCAGAGTTCCATTTATAGAATAGTCAGACTTTTGCTTAATTACTCATCTTACATTCTAACACTGCCCTTGTTGTCTCAGTACGCAGAACACCCCTATCGATTTCTGTAGAAAATAAGTCTTCATTTTCTGCAATTTGGAAGAGAATCACTCATTTCACTGCACATAATAATAATAATTATTATTATGTTGCCTAGGCTGGACTTGAACTCACGGGTTCAAGCAATCCTCTTGCCTCAGCCTCCACGTAATCATTATTTTAAGTGAGTATGCAACCATAATAAGTATATGAATAGCTATCTTTGGCCTGGGGATCCTGTTTTCAACCTGTGCCATCAATAGGCCAGTTTAATTATTATATCGTGTTGCTGAAACAAAAATTAATTTCCAAAATGGAAATTTGGTGAGTAACAGAGTTTAAACTGAAGGTTTTGAGGCTTGACAAGTAAGATGATTCACATCACAGATGCCTCACACATTTTGCCATTACACATATGAGTTTCTCCAAATTTCCTCCTGTACAGACAGCTTTCTCATGTCTCTTCTTTTTCTCAATTTACAGTTCCTTACCAAAGCCTATTGTGTGAGCATTTCAGTTCCAAGTCTTAACCCCAGCTTGCAGACCACACTCACCAGCCAAACAATAGGATTTTACTTGAGATGCAGAGCAAAAAAACAAACAAACAAAAAGAAAAAAATCAGAATGGAATACATTTTTCCCTAGCAAAAATAATTTAACTATTATTAAAAGTCATACTGATGAAACCTATCAGTAAATTGAGAATCACAGTAAAGTACTTAATCACAATGACATTGTGCCTGATTTGTGATTTTATTTTCAGAAAATAAGAGAAGTTTAGTGTGAAGCCAGTGTGTATTGATGGTTATGGTTATCTTCTCATGTACTCATCAGCACATGCATGTGAGAAAACTACCTAAGGCTAGGAATGTAACCACCAAAAGAATTAAAGGAAAGAATACTGAGTGCTGCTCACACAGGTATAGGACTAGTTCCTGGTTTCATCAACCAGATTATTAGTGGGGAATAATTAGCCCTATGATATGCACAGCTCTGGTCTCACCTTCTGAATCATAAAAGCAAGACCCAAAAGGATTAGTTTCCAAGTGACTTAAATGCATCCTAGAATAAAGCTCAATAATTATAGGAATACAAAAATATCCAGAATCCAAGAAAGAAAATTTCCCCATGTCTAGAATACAATAAAAAACTACTAGGCATGAAAAAGAAGCAGAAAACTATAACCTTTGTTAAGGAGGAAAAAAAATCAATTTCAACCAGCCAAGAACTGACACAAATATTAAAATTAAAAGACAAGGACATTAAAAACAGTTTTTATAACTACATTTCATATATTCAAAAAGTGAAGTATAGATATGAAAGATATAAAAAAGACTCAAAATTTCCAGAAATAAAAAGAACAATATCTGAAATAAATGGTACACTGAATGAAATTCACTACAGATTGGAAATTTAAAAAGAAAAGCTAAATGGACTCAAAGACAGTTTAATAGGAAACTATCCAAAATAAAAAAAGATTTATTGCGGCACTATTCACAATAGCAAAGACTTGGAACCAACCCAAATGTCCAACAATGATAGACTGGATTAAGAAAATGTGGCACATATACACCATGGAATACTATGCAGCCATAAAAAATGATGAGTTCATGTCCTTTGTAGGGACATGGATGAACCTGGAAACCATCATTCTCAGCAAACTATCGCAAGGACAAAAAACCAAACACCACATGTTCTCACTCATGGGTGGGAATTGAACAGTGAGAACACACGGACACAGGAAGGGGAACATCACACACCGGGGACTCTTGTGGGGTGAGGGGAGGGGGGAGGGATAGCATTAGGAGATATACATAATGCTAAATGACGAGTTAATGGGTGCAACACACCAACATGGCACATGTATACATATGTAACAAACCTGCACATTATGCACATGTATCCTAAAACTTAAAGTATAATAATAATAATTAAAAAACATTGAAAGAAAAAATAAAATAAAATGAACAGAGAATAACTGAGCTGTGGGATAATTCAAATGGTCTAATGTATTTGCAATTGGAGTAGTTTCATAAGGGGAGGGCAAAATATTTGCAGAAATAATCACCAAAAATTTTCCAAATTTGATAAAACTAAAATCTACGGACCTAGGAAGCTAAATTAACCCCAAGCACATAAACAAGAAGAAAACAATGCCAAGGAACATCATAATCAAATTGCTCAAAACAACTGATAAAGATAGTCTTAAAAACAGCCACAGAAAAAGTAGAGGGATAATTATAAAGAATGACAGTAGATTTCTCATGAGAAACAATGCAGGTAAGAAGACAATAGAACAATATCACAAAGTATAAAATACTAAAGAGAAAAAAAACTCTGTAAATGTGGAATTCTGTATACCTAGCAACAATATCTTTGAAAATTAAAAGTAAAATAAAGATTATTTCAAACATAGAAAAGCTGAAAGAATTAATCACTAGCAGACCCACACCATGGTAAGTATTGAAAGAAGTACTTCAGTCAGAAGGAAAATACTACCTGATGGGAATATGAATCTATACAAAGGCATGAAAAGCACAGGAAATGATACTACATGAGTAAATAATAATCTTATTATTTAAATCTTTTAAAAATATACTTAAATGTTTAAATAAAAATAATGACAATGTAGTATGGTATTAATAACATATATAAAAGTAAAATATGGGGCAACAGTAGGATAAAGGCCAGGAAGGGCAAAGTGGAATATATTGTTGCAAAGCTCTTATACTATACATCTATACCTAAAGTGGTATAATATCATTTGAAGATAGACTGTGATAACTTAAAGATATATACTATAAACCCTAAAGCAACCAGTAAAAGACAAGAAAATAAGCACACCAACAAAGGAGATAAATGGAATAACAAAAAAAGATTTTATAATGCAGAAAAAGAAAAAGGGTAAAAGAATGATGGAGCAAATAGAAAACAAATGGCAAGGTAATAGTTGTAAACTTAACCATATTGGTAATCATAAAAAATGTAAATTGTCTAAACACCATAAAAAACAGAGATTGTCAGAGTGGTTACAAAGGAAGACCCAACTATATGCTACCTACAAGAATGCCCTCTAAATATAAAGGCACAAAAGGGTTAAAAGTAAAAGCATGTAAAAATATACACCATTCTAACGTGAGTCAAAAGACAGCTAGGATGGCTATATTAATATCAGATTAAGTAGACTGCAAAGCAAAAAATGTTACCAGGATAAATAAGGTCATTTCATAAAAATAAAGAGTTTAACTCATCAAAGCAATCCTAAAAGTTTGTATATAAAAAAACAAAACTTTAAAACACATAAAGCAAAGACAGAACTATAAAGATAAGTAGACAAATCCCTAGTTAATGCAGGAGACTTTAATACTCTTCTCTTGATAATTGATAGGACAAGTAGACAGAATATCATTAAAGATATAGAACACTTAAATAGTATCATCAATCAACTTGACCTAATTGACATTTATAGAACAGTCCACTTAAAAGTCTCAAAATGTGTATTCTTTTTAAGTGCACAAAAAACATTTATCAAGATAAATCATACGATAGACCATATTTAGATCATAAAACAAGTCTCAGTAGATTTGCAAGGATTCAAGCTGTTTGAAGTATGTTCTCTGACAACCATGTAATTAAATTATAAATCAATAACAATGATCTCTGAAAAACCCCCAAATATTGAGAAATTATTAAATAAATTTGATTAGCTTAATACTCTTCTAAGTAGTCCAAGGGTTAAAGAATAAATCAAAAGGGCACTAAGAAAGTATTTTGGATAAAATTAAAATACAAATTCAATATATCAAATTTGATGCTACTAAAATGAGATGCTACAAAAAAGTAGTTATGGAGACATTTATAGCACTAAACATGTATATTAGAGAAGAAGAATAACTTTATCAAAGATCTGTTTCCACATTAAGAAACTGAAAAAAGAAGAGCAAATTTCACCTAAATAGAAAAAAGGATTAAATAGAAAGAAAATATAGTAAGCAGAAGAAAGGAAATAATAGAATAGAAAGGAAAATAGAAAAAAGAAAACAGTAAACACTGGTTCTTTGAGAAGATCAAAAAATTATAAAACATCAAGCCAAACTAATCAGGAAAATAAAAGAGATAATATACACAAATTATCAATACCAAGAACAATAGAGGTGACATCACTGCAGATTCTACAGGGATTAAAAGGGTAATAAGGGAGTATTTTGAACAACTATAAATTCATCAACATAGATGAACAAATTTCTTAAAAGACACAAACTATTACAGTTTATCTAAGAAGAAATAGGTAACATTAACAGTTCTATTAAATAAATTAAATTTGTAGTTTAAAAACTTCTGACAAAGAAAAAAACCAGCTCCAAAATAGCTTTACTGGTGGAACTTTCAAATATTTACTGGAGAAATAATACCAAATCTACACAAACTGTTGCAGAAAATTGAATTAAGTAACAGAAAGTATTTCCCAATTTATTCTATGAGGCCAGCATTAACTTGATGCCAAAACCACACAGACACAACAAGAAAACTACAGATCAATACCCTTCATAAGCACAGATACAATTTGAAACAAAATTTTCACAAATTAAATCTGGCAATACATAAAATGATAGTATATTATAATCAAGTATTATTTGGTTTGTGGAAGAACTAGAACCCTCATACATTGCTGGTATGAATGTAAAGTGGTATAACCACTGTGGAGCACTGCTTGATAGTTTCTTTAAAACTAATGCACACATCTATCATATAATCCATCAATTCCACTTCCAGATATTTGCCCCAGACAAATGAAGGCATCTGTCCCTACAAAGACATATGAATGTGTACAGAAGCTTTATTTGTAATAGCCAAAAACTTGAAACAACCTAAATGCTCATCACCTGGTGAATGGATAAACAAAGTGGAATGCCCACACAATGGAATGCCACTTAGCAAATAAAAGGAATAAACTACCAATACAATAAGAATATAGATGAATCTAAAATTAATTATGCTTAGTGAAAGATGCCAGACAAAAGAAAGAACATACATTTTTATTCCCATTACATAAAATTCTAGAAAATGCAAACTAAACTGATAGAAAGCAGTTTGGTTACTGCCTGGGGATTAACAAAAGAGAAACAGGGGAGGATGGGAAGGAGAAATTTCAAAAAGGCTCAAGGAAAATTTGGACAAATAGATGTGTGCATCATCTCAATTGTGGTGATGATTTTACAGGTGTAAATAAACTGTACACTTAAATATATACACTTAATTGTATGTCAGTCTTTTCTCACTAAAACTGTTAAATATGTGGGTCACTACAGATTAATATCTATTTCTCAAAAAGCCTCAACAAAATATTACCAATTAAATCCAACAGTATATTAAAGGAGTTATACACCATGACCAAGTGGGATTTGACCCAGCTGCGCAAGACTGGTTCAACATTTGAACGTCAGTTAATGTAATTCATTATATCAACAGGCTGAAGAAGAAAAATCACATGATCATATTAATAGAAAAGTAAAAAGCATTTGATAAAATCCAGTACCCATTTATGATTAAAAACTCTCAATAAACTAGGAATGGGGGGGACTTCCTTAATCTGATAAAGAATATCTGCAAAAGCATCTATAGTTAACATCATATTTAATGGTGAAAAACTAGTAGCTTTCTCACTAAGATCAGAAACAAGGTAAGGATGTCTCCTTTCACCACTCCTTTACAACACTGTACTGGAAGTCTTAACAAAATAAGACTGAAAAGAAAAAGGAAATGAGAAATACACAGATTGGGAAGGAAGAAATAAAACTGTCTTTGTTTGCAGATGACATGATCCTCTATGTAGAAAACCTGAAAACATAAACAATGAAAATCTAGGAACTAATCAAGGTTGCAGGATACAAAGTTAATATACAAAAGTTCATTGTTTTCCTGTATACCAGCAATAAACAAGTGGGATTGAAAATTAAAAATACAACACTATTTACAATAGTACCCACAACATGCCATATGTGAGTATAAATTTAACAAAATATGTACAAGATCTACATGAGGAAAAGCACAAAATTCTCATGAACAAAATTTTTAAAAATTACATAAATGAAGAGGCCGTCCATGTTCATGGATGGGAAGACTCAATATTGTTAAGATGTCAGTTCTTCCCAACTTTATCTATAGATTAAATGCAGTGACAATTACAATCCCAGCAAGTTACTTTTTTAGATATCAACAAATTAAATTTGAAGTTTATATGGAAAGGCAAAAAGTCCCAGAATAGCCAACACAATGTTGAAAGAGAAGAACAAGGTTCGAGGACGGACACTACCCAACTTCAATACTTGCTACACCAATCAAGGCAGTGTGGTATTGATAAAAGACTAGACAAATAGATCAGTGGAACTAAACAGAAAGCCTAGAGATAGACCCACATATAGTCAACTGATCTTTGACAAAGCAGAAAAGGCAAACAATGAAGTAAAGACAGTCTTTCAACAAATGGGTTTGAAACAACTGGATATCCACAGGCAAAAAATTTAACCTAGACACAGATCTTACACCCTTCATAAAATTTAACTCAAAATGAATCACAGACCTAATGCAAAACACAAAAAACTAAAAAACTCCTGGAAGATAACATAGGAGAAAACCTAGATGATCTTGGATATGGTGATGACTTTCAGATACAACACTAAAGTCATGATCCGCGAAAGAAATAACTGATAAGTTGGGCTTCATTAAAATTTAAAACTTCTGTTTTGCAAAAGATAATGTCAAAAGAATAAAAATGCAAGCCACATATTTGCAAAAGACACATCTGATAAAGGATTGTTATTAAAAATATACAAAGAACTCTTAAAACTAAACAATTAAAAAACAACCCAATTAAATGGGCCAAAGCCCTTAACAAACATCTCACCAAAGAAGATATTACAGATGGCAAATAAGCATATAAAAAGATGCCCACAGGGAAATGCAAATTCAAACCAAAACAAGATACCACTATACACCTATTAGAATGGCTAAAATCTGGAACCGTGACAACACCAAATGTCGGTGAGGATGTGGAACAAGAAGAAGAACTCGCACTTACTGCTAATGGGAATGCCACTTTGGAAGACAGTTTGACAGTTTCTTGCAAAACTAAACATAGTCTTATCATATGATTCAGCAATTGCACTCCTTGATACCTACTCAAAGGAGTTGAAAACTTGATATCCACACAAAATTCTGCATAGATGTTTATAGCAGCTTTATTGATAATTGTTAAAACATGGAAGCAACTAAGATATCTTTCAGCAGGTGAGTGGATAACTAAACTGGTACAACCAGACAATGGAATATTATTCAGTGATAAAAAGAAATAAGCTATCAAACCTTCATTCTTCTGTGAACAAACATGAAGAAATCTTAAACACATATAATTAAGTGAAAGAAGGCAATCTGAAAAAGCCACATACTGTAAAATTTTAACTGTGATATTCTGGAAAAAGCAAAACTAAGACAATAAAAGATCACTGGTTCCCAGGGGTTTGGGGTGGGGGATACAGAGACGAATAGGCAGAGCAGAGAGGATGTTTAAGGCAGTGAAAATACTCCATATTATAGTATAATGGTAGATACTTGCTATTATACATTTGTCCAAGCCCATAGAATATATAACACTTAGAGTTAACTCTAAGAAACTATGGACTTTCAGTGATTATGATGTGCTAAAGGAGGTTCCTCAATTGTAACAAATGTACCACTTTGTGGGGAGATGTTGGTAATGGGGGAAGCTATGCATGTGTAGGGGCATGTCCTGCTAGCAGTGGCTCTAGCAGAGATTTTGATTTAGTAAGTCTAAGGTGGAACTCAAGGATCTGATATAACCCATGATTAGAAACAACTGTATTAGGCAAAATTAGCATGCAAGCAAGTATTTTACATTTGCCTCCAACAGAGCCCTCCATCATCAGGCTGCTGTCCTCTCTTCCTCTCATGCCATGTTAACTCCTCTCTCACTTGCCTAATTTCCACCTAAGCAAATAATGATGATATTTTAGAACCCATTTAGAACCATCTCTTCCTACTTCATTTCTTCTCATCTGTCTTCAACCACTGTAGCCTTTCCAATCCCTGAGTCAAAATAACTTGGAGATCCCAGGCTAATACATAATACTCTTCTCTTGCTCCAGGTCAAGGATACAGAAGGAAACCGCTTCACTACATAGAATGAAAAGGGTTTCAAAATAAAGATTTATTTACAGCAAATGAGCTATTCTGGATCACACAAGTCACTGTATCAGGTTCTCTGACATGCCAACAGTTTTTCTTTACTTATTCACTATATTTGACTCTGTCTATGGACAACTAGTGCTATCCAATTTTGGTTTTAAGAAAAATTATTAAGGCTAAGAACAAAGTTGTTTATTTTTTGTCATCCAAGTTTCTGAGATGTTTTAGATAAGCAATTCACCACTGTCTTTGATCTCAAACTATCAGCTTCAAAGTATAACGTTTAAAAATAATTTTATGTGGTTTCTATTATTTTGCCTGTTTTGCATGAACTGAGGATTATTTTAAGATGTCTTTTCTGGTTTTGAGCATTTTTGTAAGATGATCAAGTTAGATGTTTGTCCTTTGTGATAAAACTGAACTCCTTTATATAAATATCCCAGACTTTATTGATTATTGTATCAGACAGAGGTAACATGAATGCATGGCTCTTCTATGCATGACATTTAATGAAAGTTCAGTTGGCCAGGCGCGGTGGCTCATGCCTGTAATCCCAGCACTTTGGGAGGCCAAGGCGTGTGGATCACAAGGTCAGGAGTTCAAAACCAGCCTGGCCAACATGGTGAAACCCCATCTCTACTAAAAATACAAAAATTAGCCAGGCATGGTAGTGGGTGCCTATAATCCCAGCTACCTGGGAGGCTGAGGCAGGAGAATCACTTGAAACTGGAAGGCAGAGGTTGCAGTGAGCCGAGATTGTGCCACTGCACCCCAGCCTGGGCAAAAGAGCTAAAATCAGTCTCAAAAAAAAAAAAAAGTTCAGTTAATGCTCGCTCCCAATCCTTCTGGAAGGGCATAGGCTTTTGTTTTTCCTCTCTCCTTTGTAACTGCACTTAAAGAAAACATATTACACTTTGTGTATCTAATATATTTGGCTGGATGGGAGATGGTTAGCACTATTTCTTTTGTGTGATGGTGGGTAAGCCTTTCTGTTCTTTTTGATCAGATCCAAGAAATAAATCTGTGTTATAGACAATATGTTGCAGAAGGGACATAAATATACCTGAAAGGTCTAATCAAGGGTACATTTTTTTTTGTTTTCCCTGGTTTATGATGTAAGAACCAGTATAATATAGTGAGTGTAGTCAAGAAGCAGCAAGAGCACTAACTGTCTAAAATTAGAGAGGCTGTTTTCTAAATGCTGCTTTTCCACCAATGTGATCTTGGGCAACATTCTTTATTCTTGTGTTAATTCATTCATAAATCCCACAAATATGTCTTGAATATTTTCTATATGTCAGATATTGTGGAAATCACTGACAATGGAAGAGTAACACAGCCCTTGGTCTTATAGAGTGTGGCAGGTATGACAGCGTCCCTCAGAGATCTCCAGCTACAGGAGCAAAATTGATTGAGGGCCTCAGATTCTGTGCTCTGAAATCCAATATAACATTTGCACCAGGCTATGCTTCCCATGGGCGGCTCCGCAAGAGTGACTGACTACAATAGGGATACTAAGGCAAGTTCATTCCTGGCAGACACAGCTGGAAAACTCAGTGATGGTCTGGTTGAGCATTCTTTAGACTGCACAGCAGTCTAGTTCACTTCAACCTAATTTTCCTCCCCTCTGCCCTTCAGTCAGGATCCAGCTTCCAGTGCCTTTTCAGGGCTCTCTCAAACTTACCCTCCCTCCCCGTTTTCTCTCTCAGGCATTTCACCCGACAAAAATCCTGGCGCATTTAATCCCATTTTATTGTTTGCTTCTTAGAGAACCTAAGACTGACATATGGAGTACATTCTAGTGGAGGAGAGAAAACATAACAAGTAAATAATAAGGTAATTTCAGAGCGTGACAATTACTTAAGGTAAAAAAAACAAAAAACAAAAAGTAGTATAGTGGAATAGAGCGATGGCCATGGGTGGTGAGTGGGGACGAGGCACATTGTTCTTTAGCTTGAATTGGCAGGGAAGATTTCTCTGAGAAGGTGACATTCTAGTTGAAAGCTGAATGATGAGGTTTAAAGATGCTGGGAAACAGCAGTCTGTGCAGTGTGAAGGGCTGGAGCCCAGGCTGCGTGTTTGAAGACCGTGAAGACAGGGATTTCAATAACAACCCGCCAGAAGAATATGGCAGCAGGTGAGGTCAGAAAGACAGATAAAGTCCTGGTCATGGAAAGGAGTCTATATTTTATTCTAAGTGCAATGAGAAATTATTGGAGAGTGTAAGCAGAAGTGTAACATAATTTGATTTATATTTTTGAAAGATGACGTTAGCTTCTGAGAGATGATGGACTGTGAGGGGGCAAGAGTGGAAACAGGTTGAGCAGTTAGAATATAGGTATCTAGGAGAGAGATGGCATAGGCTTGGACTATGGTAGTGAGGATGCTGGTGAGAAAAATTAATGATGGATTCAAGATATGCTTCGTGTGTGTGTGTGTGTGTGTGTGATGGAATCTCTCTCTGTTGCCCAGGATAGAGTGCAGTGGTATGATCTTGGCTCACTGTAACCTCTGTCTCCCAGGTTCAAGCAATTCACCTGCCTCAGCCTCCTGAGTAACTGGGACTACAGCCGTGCACCACCATGACCAGCAAATTTTTGTATTTTTAGTAGAGATGGGTAGTACTCCTAATGGTATGAGTCATTGAATACACAGATGTGGAGAAGCAGGAAAGATAATTAAATGTTGATTTGACATATTCTCTGCCCTGCTCCTGAGAAATCTGTGAAATCAGGGAAGATCAGAAAAGGAATATGATAACTTAAGTATGCGGAGAAGGTATGACAGAGGTCTAAAAGAGCCCTTATAAAAGAATGTTCAGTAACATCATGGAATACTGAGAATAACCAAAGTTTCTCAGAGCCTCATAATGCCACAAAGTTCAATGCTACGGTTTTACCTCCCTGGGCTGCCTATTCTTCCCTCACTGATAGGATGAGATCAATAATCTCAAAGGTCAGCCGTGCGGTGGCCCACACCTGTAATCCTAACACTTTGGGAGGCTAACCTTAAGCTCAGGAGTTTGAGACCAGCCTGGGCAACATGGCAAAACCATGTCTCTACAAAAACTACAAAAATTAGCCAGGCGTGGTGGCATGTGCCTATTGTCCCAGGTACTCATAAGGCTGAGGTGGGAGGATCACCTGAGCCCAGGAGGCAGAAGTTGCAGTGAGCCCAGATCATGCCAGTGCACCCCAGCCTAGACAACAGAGTGAGACCCAGCCCAAAAAAAAAAAAAAGAAAAATCCCAAAGGCCCCATACAGTTCTACTATTCCATCACCCTATAATCACCACCCCATCCCAACATTATACTGGTAAGAAACTGAGGCCATATCTTGAGCTTATGGTAGAATGGAAATAAAGCATAGATCTACTCTCTTCTACCCAGTACTCTTTTCACAATAAGAGGAGATAATATTTATTTACATATCATCTATCGTTTAATCCTTAATATAACCTACTATAAGGTAGGTATTATTATTATTCCCATTTTACAAATGATAAAACTAAGGCACAGAAAATTAAGTAGTTTATCAGATCTTCCTTCAAAGCATATCTTGAGGCCAGGCACAGTGGCTTACACCTGTAATTCCAGCACTTTGAGAGGTCAAGGTGGGTGGATCACTTGAGGTCAGGAGTTCGAGACCAGCCTGGCCAACATGATGAAACCTGTCTCTACTAAAAATACAAAAATTAGCCAGGCATGGTGGCGCATGCCTGTAATCCCAGCTACTCAGGAGGCTGAGGGAGGAGAATTGCTTGAACCCAGGGGGCAGAGGTTGCAGTGAGCTGAGATTGTGCCATTGCACCCCAGCCTGGGTGAGAGAGCAAGAATCTGTCTCAAAAAAATATAAATAAATAAATACATAAATAAATTACTCTTCAAAAGAACATGGTAGAATCCAGAGACTCTGCAATGTATAATGTATAATGTCCAGTTGCCATCAAAGATCACTGATACACAAAGACAACAAAAAATAATCTAGAGAAAAAAGGCATTCAGTAGAAACTGACCCTGAGGAAGATCCAGGTAATGGAAATTCCAGACAAGGACTTTAAAACAGCCATAATAAATATGCCCAAAGACTCAAAGAGAAATATACACACAATGAATGAAAAGAAGGGGAGAGTTTCAGCAGAATTTAAGTCCTAGAATCCTTACCTGCTTAGGCCTTGATAGCTCTTCTAAGCCAAGCATTGGGTGCTAATTTACTTTCACTCAGTATTATGGAGCCATAATCAATACTGAGAAGCACCACATATTCCAGTTTAAGTAGCTATAATTGCAATTGGGAAGAGTGTGCATGGTAGTACTGGTGGTGTGGTGGTATTAATGATGTTGGTGTAGTGGTGATAGACAGAACTGGAATTCTAACCAAATATCAGAATATAGGAGAAAATCATTCTAGATTTTTGTTCTAATTAAATGACATTATACATCTGTGGTATTTCCCATGAACTTTTTCATTTGATCATGGCTGAAATTATGCTTCCTCCAGTGTTTCTTGAGAAAGAGATGGATTTCCCCAACTAGCAATATCTAAGAGTAAGAAGACTTAGTTCTAGATTCTGATACTTATCAAATTTGGAAAAGTTAATTAATATCCCAGGAAACCCCAATTTTTTCTTCTTTAAAGCAAGAGGAAGATGGGGCAAAATAATCTTATTATAGCTGTGACATTATATTATTTAATGAATCCTGGACTTGGATTGAGTCTTATTCAATCCCTTTATCTTGGTAATAATAACACCTGTCCTGCTTACTACACAAAGCAGCTATGAAGAACAAATAAGATGATAATAACAACAACAACAATTGGTTACATTTATTGAGGGATTACTATTTTACATGATGGATCTAAATGTTTTCTTTACATGTATTAGCTCATCTAATACAACAACGAGATGGGTACATTTTTTATTATTCCAACTCCACATAAAAGTAAACAGAGGTTGTTTTGCCTAGGTCTCTCAGTAATATAAGAAGTGGGATTTCATCCTTGCAGTCTGTAGTAAAGATGTTTGGAATCAAACTCTCTCAACCCCTACTGTAGATAATGTAAATTAATACAATCACTAATTTACTAATGGATAACAATTTAGATAACAGTTTTACCAAATTGATATCACTAATGGTTAACAATTTGGTAACAGTTGTACAACTAGATGCTCACTCCTATGAACCTGGCACTCCACTCACAGATAGTCGTCAAGAGAAATTCTTGTATATGCACAACAGAAGACAAGACAAAAATGTCCAACAAAACACTATTTGCAACAGGGAAAAATCTAACCTTGCATTATTATGTGAATGGTCCATCAATAAGTGAATGGGTAAATCTGTTACGGTAAATTTTATATATATATATATATTTATTCTATATATATAATTATATATAAATATATGATAGATATTATTATATATATTTAACAATTAAGTGAATGTATATCAAATATGAATAGAACTAGAATTGTACTATCCAATATGGTAGCCACTAGCCATATAAAGCTATTCAGCACTTGAAATGTGGCTAAGGCCATACATTAAAATAATATTTTCAATATACTTGGTTAAATAAAATATATAATAAATTTCATTTTACCTGCTTCTTTTTACTTTTTATGATGCAGCTACTAGAAAATTTAAAATTACATGTATGTCTCATATTATATTTTTATCAGATCACACTGATCTATAAAATATAATTTGAGTGAAAATAAGCAACCTTAAAATGATACAGCACGAAAGAATCCGTAAACACTTCAAGGCATGCAAAGCATGTTTATGAAGACACACACATGCCATTCAAATACAAAAATGTGGACTGAAATGGTACCCTTCAAATTTATAATAATAGCTTCTCATAAAGCAAGAGATAAGCGGTTAGAACTTGAAGAAACAAAAGAAACTTGATTTCATTTATAATATTCTGTTTTACGCATTTAAACAAAATATCTGAAGCAAAGTGACTAAATAGTAACGTGTGATCATCCTTGAGAGTGGGTTCTTTGTAGATTTTGGTATTTTATTTGAACATTTCAAAAATGAAACATAGCAAAAAAGTTCAAATTAGACTAATAACTTTACACACACAGAGACACAGAGAGAGTGAGAAAGAGAGAAAGAAAGAGAAAGGGAGAGAGAGAGCGAGAGAGAGAGAGAGAGATTTACAAATCTCCCAGTCATTAGGCACCATCATCCACCAGAGAATTCAGCAAAGACCACCTTGGAGATATGCAGGTAAGTATGAGGAACTGAGTAGAGAGGCTAATGCACTGTCATAAGACAATTATGTGTGTGAATATTTGTAAAAATAATGACTTTTTGTGACTATAAAAGCAATTTGTGCTCATCATAGTGTTTTAGAATTTTTGAAAAATATAAAGCAAAAAATAATATTCTATAAGCCCATCACTAAGAGAAAGTCACTGGATATTTTGGGTTATTTTCTTTCAGTCTCTGAGTATTTGTATTTTTCCTTTTGCTAATATCTAACAGATATTTTGAAACAAACCCCTGAATGAAATATAATTGTTTTGTCTTTGGTGAAAAGAAGCTTTGCCTTGGGGCTCCAGATTGGGCTTATGTCTTTCTCTTTTTTAAAAAAAATTAAAACAAAAATAAAGTCAATAGCTAATATTTACTAAAAGATGTACCATGCCAGGAGGCTGAGGCAGGAGAATGGCATGAACCTGGGAGGCGGAGCTTGCAGTGAGCCAAGTTCGCGCCACTGCACTCCAGCCTGGGCGACAGAGCGAGACTCCGTCTCAAAAAAAAAAAAAAAAAAGATGTACCGTGCATGCCAGGCATGTTACATGCATCATATAATTTAAACGAATAGTAAGAACTATTGTAATTCCCATTTTACAAAGAGAAAAATGAAGCATAGAGAGGTTTAGTAAGTTGCTAAGGAGGAGTTAGGAAGAGGTAAGACTGTTAATCAAACTCAAAGAATTTGATAAATACAGAGCCAATATCCAACCAAGTCTCCATGGAAGACTCCCTAAGAGTGATTCTTTGGATTTATGTTAAATTTGGATATGTGTGTATGCACACATGCATATGTGTGTAGGTGTGTGTGTTTGTGTGTGTGTTGGCTCATATACCAGAGGCTCATATACCTCGATTACTCTGACCTCAGAATAAAAGGTACACCTGGCCCCTTCTAGGTAAATTCAAAGCTTGGATGGGACTAGTCCCAAGGCTAATGTGAATGTGCAATGGGGCTTAGGCTGTAAAAATACCATATCTTCATATCTTTGAGGGGAGGCAGTCGATTCATCCACTCAGACATGCCTTGTGTTTTTATAGATTCAGAGATTCTCTCTGCAGCCATTGTCTAGCTTACTGAAGCCTCAACAGGCTGCAATTGGAACAAAGAACTCCAGAGTCCCAGAGTCATCAGTGTCTGAGTACATGTACTTCTTTCTGTATCTGAGCACACGAACAGGTATGGGTAAGCCAGGTGAATTTTGTTAATAAAAATACAATTTTATCTTACATTTACCATTTGCTGAGCCCTCATTATGTATTTTTCCCTAGACTAAGTACTTCATATGTTTTACAATGCATTATTTCCTATGAGGAAGGTTGTATTGGGATTCCCATTTCAGTGATCATAAAACTGAGGCAGAAAGAGGTTAAGGAACTTGCTTGGGTCAGAGATGGAAATAAGAATGATGGAGTTGCCCATGCTTTCAAACTGAGGACTAGACTACAAAGTACATCACCCATACTCTTTTTCTCTCCTTTAGTACTCCCCAACATTTAAAGGCTTTCTTATTTTCCTTTGCTAACTCATGTAATGCGGCAACATTTAGGGCCAGTGGAGGGAACATATTTGATATAGAATCCACCAGATAATGATAGAGCCAATCAGATGACTCTTATCTTTTGTAAGGACATTGTTTCCTTAATTTTCTCCCACCAGTCATGCCAAATTTGGGTTGGATCTCTTTTGCCAACTCCTGGTTCCACCCAGTTGGTGTTCAGGAATGGTTTATGACCCAAAGAAGCAATGCTTTAACTGGCTTGTTTTTGCACTGCATGTTGCAGTACTAGGAGGAAACTTGGATGGTTACCAGTTTATAAAAATAAGGAAATGAAAACCATGCTTAATAGCAAAGAGGACTGCCAGCGATTGGAGCCAGCCATTAACCTTTCAAAATACGATGGGAGATGGGTGTGGGGCAAGAAATGGGTCAGGGGAAGGATGAATCAGAGTGTGAAGGCAGCTTAAGCCAAAGGATTGTCCAACAAACAGACTCTAGCCACCTAATAAACTCTAGTAACTCCATAACAGAAGGAGAGGAAGATGTCTTTGAGTTAATTTTTCTTTAATTCCTGTTCATTGGAAGCTAAGGTATAGTCATCATTGGGGGCTTTGACAATTGAAATGACATGCTAATTAGGACAGACCAAAGTGGGTCTGGAAGTGAATGCACCTGTTGCTGGGGGGACCCAGCCACTCCCTTGGCCTTAAACCAGCACTTCACTGTAATACCCTTCCTATTGTATTGTTGGTATGGCTTTCAAACAATGTATTTGGGGTTTTTTCACTATTCCAGGTTCTACTAAAGGCCTGGATCTGCATAATATCGCAGACACATGATGAATAGGAGTTAGCAAGAGAATAATGTTGTCTATAATGAGATTGCAGAACACAGTCCCTAAGGAAAGGGAGCTAGTGAATTAATGGCAGAGGCAGGGAGGATAATCCTCTAAGCACATTTCTGAGCCCTTGATTATTGATGCAGAGATACAATGTTCACATAAAAAAGAGAGTAGATAAAAATGGAAGGGAGTAAGTTCATAATTTTTTCGCTCTTAAGTTCTTTAACCTAGATTAAGGAATGGGTTTTAAGTGTGGTTAAAAAAATTTTTGCTTAACCTTAATGTGTCTGTGATAATTCTCTCTTTTACCAAGGGATGGGTATTGCAGAGAGAAGAATCATGTACTTTCTGGTAAATGACGCCAATGCACCATTTTTTCTTAAGTTAAAGGAAAAAATGATGACAAGCCAAGAAAAAATAATTTCACAGTAGTGCCTTTGAAATTCCTCTGCATATATTTTGTCAGGCTCTAAGGGCAACACTTGTCTGGGGAAGACAGCCCTGTCCTTGTACTCCATGTGTAGGCCTAAAATTAGTCTCCATAGTCACCCAAATATCACAAAATGCTGTTCTTGTTATTCCCACCCTTCACGAATGGGACCATGTAATAGTGGAACTAAGTAGTCAGTCTGAGACAGCTTTACCAGTTATGATGCTGACCTCTTTCTTAACAGGATCTGTTGGAACTTGCTGTGATTCCTTTTTATACAGACAGAAAAGTGGCACTGCACCTGTATCTCAGGCAAAATATTGTCATTGGCCAGGCTTCTAAGACTGTAAAACAAAACAACTAATAACCCCAAAGGGTATAAATCCTCAAAAAACAGGACTATTGGCCAAATCCAGAACTGACTGTAAAAAGTACTAGCAGTTCCTCTCAGTGACAACATGAATCTCCCAGCGATTCGGTGGTGATCAGCTTAATGGGGAACATGTGTTTCTGGGCTGCTGGGGGCACCCCTGGATTTACATTTCTAAAGAATTCAGAGTCATTTTGTATGTCAGAATAAATGGCACTGGGGATAAGAAGAATGGTGAGTTTTTGTAGCGGTCTAAGGCTGGGCTTTACTCAAGGTGTTTTCTTATGGGGGAATGTAGTCTGCACTATTAAAACAACCAGACTTTCCACTCATGGTTTGCTGTTCAGTGCCGAAGTTTCATGGCCATTCCTTTTGCCTTTGTGTTTGGCATTGTTGTTCCTCCTGAACATCTCTGTAAGCAAACATAGGTTTTAATAACCTTGTCTCTCTGCTTTTATTAGTAAGATCATACATTTACAATTCAGAGGATTTAATTGTTTACTTATTGTCTTAAAAATCAAGTGAGGAGGAGTAACGTCAACAAGGTGGTGGAGTAGGAATTCGTAGCCCTTGTTCTTCCACAGAAACACCAATTTAATGATACATGGACCAAAATACCTTTATAAGAATGTTGAAATCTAGTTAAGACATTTCAGTACTCAAGGCAAGCACAAAGCAAAGAATAGCCACATTGAAACAGGTTAATAGGGCAATTTCCCTTTACCTACCCCCTTTCCCGTGGAGAGAAAGTCCTGGCTCACAACTTCTTTCTTGAAGGCGGGGATACCTGGGGGACTTTTCTGTCTCTCCTCATTCAAAGTGCTAATGAAACAGGTATAGTTTGAATGCCTGGAGGCAGCTATGAGACACATGAAGAAACAGGGAAACATGGCCCAAAGAAGGGAACAAAATACATACATAACTGATTGTAAAGAAACTGAGGTACATGAATTACTCAAAAAGAATTAAAAATAACTGTTATAAAAATGCATTATGAGCTAAAAAAATATGTGAACAAAATAAGAATATCAACAGAATTGGAAATATAAAAAAAGAACAAACCAAATAGAAACTGTGAACATGAAGAATACAATAACTAAACAGAAAAATTCACTAGAGGGATCAATAGCAGACTTGATCAAGCAGAAGAATCAATAAGCTTGAAGAGAAGTTATTTGAAATTACACAGTCGGAAATCAAAAATTTTTTAAAAACTGGAAAAGAGTGAAGAAAGCTTAAGGGACTTATGAGATATCATCAAGCAGATCAATATACACATTTATACATTATGGGAATTTCAGAGGAGGGAAAAAATGAGAAGAAAGTTTATTTAAATAAATAATGGCTGTAAACTTCCCAAATGGGAAGAAAATGGATATTCATATTCAGGGTCATTTTATTAAGAAAATTGGTCGATTCATTAAGAGGATATAACAGTTGAAAATATATATGCAACCATCATTTGAGCATCTGGATATATAAAGCAAATATTAAGAGAAATAAAAGGAGAAATAGATAGCAATACAGTAATAGTAGAGCACACCAATACCCTACTTTTGACAATGAGTAGACCATCCAGACCAAATATCAATAATGAAATAGTGAACTTGAACAATACTTGAACAATATGACATAACAGACATATACAGAATATTTCATGTAACAATAGCAAAAAACACATTTTTCTCAAATGCACATGGAACATTGTCTGGGATAGATCATATGTTAGGCTACAAAACAAGCACTAACAAATTTAAAAAGATTGTTATCATGTCAAGTATCTTTTCAAACCACAGTAGTATAAAACTAAAAGTCAGTAACAGGATAAAAATTGGAAAATTCATAAATATGTGAAAATTAACAGTCTCCTGAAATTAGAAAAGAAAATCTTGAGACAAGTGAAAATGGAAACATAACATACCAATATTATGGGATGCAGCAAAAGCAAGTCTAACAAGGCAATTTGTAGTGATAAATGCCTACATTAAGAAAGACCTCAGATACAACCTAACTTTACACCTCAAGGAACTATAAAAAGAGCAAACTAAGTTTAAATTTAGAGCAAACTAAGTTTAAATTTAGTAGAAGAACATAATAAGTACCAGAGCATAAATAAATAAAACAGATTAGAAAAATTAAAAAAATACAACTAAAGGCTGATTTTTGGTTTTTTGAAAGATAAACAAAATTGACAAGTCTTTAGCTAGACCAACTAAGAAAAAAGATAAAAGACTCAAATAAATAAAATCAGAAATGAAATAGGGCCCATTACAACTGATGCTACAGAAATTAAAGGATTATAAGAGAGTACTAAGAACAATTATATTGCCATCAAATTGTATAACCAACAGAAATGAATAAATTCCTAGGAATTTATTCCCCTACCTTATCACCTTACCAAGACAGGATTATGAATAAATAGAAAATAGGAACAGACCTATAACTAGCAAAAAGATTAAATCCATAATCAAAGAACCTCACAATAACAAAAAAAGCCCAAGATCAGATGGTTTCACTGGTGAATTACTGCAAATACTTAAAGAAGAATTGCAGTTTTTCTCAAATTTCTTCTAAAAAATATAAGAGGAAAGAATACTTCCAAACTAATTTTGAGGCCAGAATTATCCTGATGACGAAGAAAAGAAAACTAAAGGCCAATATTCCTGATGAACATAGATGCAAATATCTTCAACGAAATACAAGAAAACCAAATTCAACAGCACATTAAAAGTATCATACACTATGTCAATTGGGATTTATTTGTGGAATTCAAGGGTGGTTCAGCATATGAAAATCAATCTGTAATATACCATGTTAACAGAATGAAATATAAAAACCACATGACCATCTCAATAGGTGTATAAAAGGCACTTGACAAAATTAAACACTCATTAATGATTTAAAACCCACTTAACTACCTGTAGAAAGAAATTATATTGACCTCATAAAGTTTATATATGAAAAACTCATAGTTAGCTTCATATTCAATGCTGAAAAATGGAGAGCTTTTCCTCTAAGTTCAGGAAGAAGACAAGGATACTCACCCTCACCACTTCTAATCACCATAGTATTGGAAGTACTATCAGGAGCAATTAGGCAATAAGAAGAAATAAAATGCACCCAAGTTGGAAGGGAAGTAAAATTGTCTCTGTTCACAAATGACGTGATCTTATATGTAGAAAATCATAAGGATTTCACAAAAACAAAAAACAAAAACAAGAATAAACTTCTTAGAACTAATAGCAAATTTATGAATAACAAGATGCAAAATCAACATACAAAGATCAGTTGTATTTTTATATACCAACAATGAACAATCAAAGGGAAATTAAAAAACAATCCCACTTAAAATAGCATCAATAAGAACAAAATATTTAGGAAAACACTTAACCAAGGAGACAAAAGGCTTATACATTGAAAATTGCAAAACATTTCTGAAATAAATTAGAGAAGATACAAATAAATGGAAGACATCTAGTGCTCATGGATTTGAAGATGTAATATTGTTAAATTTAAAGACAAAAGTAAAATAAATAAAATAAATGGAAATATATCCCATGTTCTTGGATTGGAAAAATTATTAAAATGGCCATACTATCCAAAGCAATCTAAAGATTCAATACATTCTCTATCAAAATCCCAGTGGCATTTTTTACAGAAATATAAAAACCATAAAGACATCTTCATTTGTATGTTTATTGCAACACTTCACAATAGCAAAGACATGGATGCAATCTGAATGCCCATCAACAGTACACTGGATAAAGAAAACGTGGTACATGTATACCATGGAATTCTACGCAGCCATAAAAAAGAACGAGATCATGTCCTTTGCTGAAACATGGATGAAACCAAACGCCATTATTTTCAGCAAACTAATGAAGGATCAGAAAACCAAATAATACATGTTCTTACTTAACAGTGGGAGCTAAATAATGAGAATACATGGACAGAAAGAAGGGAACAACAGATACTGTGGCCTATTTGAGACTAAGAGGTGGGAAGTGGGAGAGGTTTGGGGGAAAAAACCTATCAGGTACTATGCTTAGTCCCTGGGTGACAAAATAATCTGTACAGAAAACCCCTGAGTTATGAGTTTACCTATATAACCAACTTGCACATGTACCCCTGAACCTAAAAGTTAAAATATTTTTTTAAAAATATGAAAACAATTCTAAAGTTTATATGGAACCACAAGGATTCCAAATAGCCAAAACAACCTGGAGAAAGAAGAACAAAGATGGAAGCCCCACACTTCCTAATTTTAAAATATATTACAAACCTGCAGTAATCAAAATGATATGATACTGTCATTGGTGACAGACCAATTATAGATCAGAATATGGAGATCAGAAATAGCTTACATATATATGGTTTTATAAGTCATGGTTCTCCAGAAAAATAGTACCAGACAGATATTTATTATGAGGGATGGGCTCACTTGATTATGGGGTTGAGAAATTCCATAATCTGCCATCTGCAAGCTGAAGGTCCATGAAAGCCAGTGGTATAGTGCCAGTTCAAACCCAAAGGCCTGAGAACCAGGAGAGTCAATGTTATAATTTCCAGTCCAAGTCTTAAGGCTCAAAAACCAGCAGTGCTGGCATCCCAGGGCAGGAGAAGACGGATGTTCCAGATCAAACAGAGAGTGAATTTGCCCTTCCTTCACCTTTCTGTTCTATTCAGGAGCTAAAAGGATTAGATGATACCCATATTGGAAGGGGGATTTTTACTCAGTTTACTAAGGCAAGTGCTAATCTCTCCTGGAAATACACATACACACACACACTCAGCAATTATGTTTTACCAGTTTTGTGGGCATCCCTTAGCCCAGTCAAGTTGACAGATTAAAAGTAACCATCACAACAGTCAAACAATCTTCAATAATGGTGTTAAGACTACAAAATGGGGAAAGGATAGTCTCTTCAACAAATGACATTGAGAAAACTGGATATCCCCATGCAAAAGAATGAAATTGAACACCGACCTTATGCCATATACAAAAATCAACTAAAAACGAAAGAATTAAATGCAAGACCAGAAATAATAAAACTCCTAGAAGAACTTATAGGAGAAAATCCTCATAACTTTGGTCTTGGCAATAATTTCTTGGATCTGACATCAAAAGCACAGGGAACAAAAGCAAAAGTAGACAATGGAAACTACATCAAACTAAAAACCTTCTGCACAGCAAAGGAAACCATCCAGAGAGTGAAAAGACAACCTATAAAATGAAAGAAAATATTTGAAAGCCATATATTTGATGAGATGTTAATATATAAGAAACTCCTGTAGCTCAAAAGTTTAAAAACAGTAACTTGATTTTAAAATGAGCAAAGGACTTGAATAGACATTTCTCAAAAGAAAACACACAATCAACAGGTATATAAAAAAGATGCTCAACATCACTAATCAATGGGAAATGCAAATAAAAACCACAATGAGGTATCACCTGACACCTGTTAGGATTTTCTTAAAAAAAAAACAACAAAAAACAGAAAATAACAAGTATTGTGAATATGTGGACAAATCGGAACCCTTGTGGACCACTGATGGCAAAGTAAAATTGCTATGTAAAATAGTATGGGGTTCCCCCCAAAATGAAAAATAGTATAGTAATATGATCCAGCAATTCCACTTCTGGGTGTTTATCTAAAAGAAATCAGGATCTTGAAGAGATGGTTGTATTCTCATACTCATTGCAGCATTATTTGCAACAGCCAGGAGCTGAAAACAATGTAAATACCCATCAATGGATAAATGCATAAAGAAAATATAATTGTGGTGCATATATATATATATAAATATATATATGCACACGTACACACACACACCCCCCAGATGTGCTTATCCAGCCATCAGAAAGAAATTCTGTCATTTGCTACAACACAGATGAACCTGGGGGACATTGTGCTGAAGGGGATAGGACAAATACTACATGATTTTACTTACATGAGGTATCTAAAGTAGTCAAATTGATAAGTAAAGAATGCTGAATGGTGTTTGCTTGGGGCTACAGGAGAGGGTGAAATAAGGAGTTGCTGTTCAATGGGACTAGAGTTCTTGTCATGCAAGATAAATATAGAAATATTTCAAAGTATTTAAAACTTCCTTTTGAATGTTTCACAATGATTTTTTTCTTTATCTCTAAATTATGACATACAAAAATATACTTTGTATCCAGTAATACTACATACTAAATAATTTTTAATTATTGTATTTCTCCATTAGTTTGTTTGTAATTTTTAAAACTTTCCTTTTGTTGTATACTCCAATTATTGCAACAGGCATTTTTGACTCATTAGAATTTAATGTCAATTAATAATTTTACAAACTTTCCATATCATGCAAAGACCTTGTAACACTAACTTCATTTAACTCTCTACTCATTGTGATTTGGCTATTATGTATTTCAATTCTACATATACTTTAAAACCAACAGACATTTGTATTGGTTTTAAATAATATTTATTTATATTTTCCACTATAGTCACTCTTTTGTTTTTGTTCCTTCTTGCATTATTACACTTGTGTCTAGGATCATTTTTCTTCTGCCAAAAGAATCCCCTTTTGTATTTCTTTTAATGTAAATCTGATAGAGGTAAATTATCAGGAGTTTGTTTTTGTCTTTGAAAAGTATTTATTTTGTCTTCATTTTTCACTGATATTTTAATTGAGTATAGAATTCTCAATTACCACATATCTTTCACTATTTCAAAGACATGATTCCCTTTTTTAATGACTTCTGTTGGTTCTGTTGAAAAGTTGGCTGTCATTATTGCTTATTTGAAGGTAATGTGTGGTTTTCCTTGCTGCTTTAACAATTTTTCTTGTCTTCCTTTGTTTTCAGCAGTTTTACTACGATGTGCCTATGTTTGGCTTTCTTTGAGTTTATTTTGTTTGAATCTATGACTCAATGTGTGGGGTTTTTGGGGTCAGTTTTGGAAAATTCTCAGGTAGTAGTTCTTCAAAATTGCTTCTTTTTCAATCTCACCTCCAGTTACATTTATGTTAGACTTTTACATGGGTTCTCATGTGTCTCTTATGATTTCTTTTAAAAATATTCTTTGTATTTTTTCCCTCTCTGGACTGTATTTTGGACACTTTCTGCTGACCTATCTTCCAGTTCACTAATCCTCTCTTCTACTGTGTCTAATATGTGAAGTCCATTCTTTAAATTCTTAATTCAAACTTTTTCTAAAATTTCCCTTTGATTCTTTTTCACATATTCTATTTTAGTAAAATTCTCCATATTTTATGCACTTGTCAAACATATTAATCATAATGATTTTAAGGTCTATATTTGATAATACCCATATCTAAACCACCTGTTGGTCTGTTTCTATTATCTGTCTCTTCTCTTATTGTTCAGTCACTTGGGCTTTTGTTGTGTTGTGTTGTTTTGTTTGTTTTATGATATGCCGAGTAAAGTTTAATTGAATGCTTGACCTAATATCTGAAATGTTATAAGGGTTCTCTGAATAATATCATTATCTTAAATAAGAGGATTTAATTTTCTTCTGGCAGGCAGTTAACATATGTGCAGATCACCTTGATCTAGTCAAGGTTGGTGTAATTTGATCTGCTCTTATTATTACGTTATAGTCCTTTTAGAGATCTCTATTAAAAACCTGAGGTAATCCATCTACCTTTTCTACTTGAAGGGTCTTGAACTCCAACTTTTATACCCCTAGCACCATGAATTACCAAAATCTTGGTTTAGCATTTTAGCCTGTTGGCAGCTGCTTTTTGCTTTGATTCTTGGTTTCTTATGTCACAGATGCACAGCTTAGGAGTTAAAAACACATCAAAACAAAAATTGCCTGCAGAAAGTCAGCCACACTTTTATTTGGTTCACCTTTTATCCAGGAACTTGGCCCCTCAATCAAGTTCTGTAGCTTTTGTCTTTCCATGTCAGTGAGACTACTATAAGCACTAGGCCACCATTTTCTTCATGATTTCCCTGCCCCATGATTTGATTTGAAAACGCCATGGGTGGGGGGAAAAACAGTGACAAATATTGGACTCTCTCAAGGCTTGCCCCTGCTCTCTGGGAACTTGGCCCCTCAAATTCTGGTTTCCTTGCTTGCCCTCTTATCTGTACAAACTACTGTCTTATGATAGATTGCCTGACTTTTATAATTGTTCTCAATTATTCTGATAGTCAGAAGTGGAAATGCATATTCTGCCTGGAAGTACTGATTTAGAATTTTAGGATTTTGTTTAGAGAAAATGCCAAATTATTTTTATACAAAACCTGGCCCTGATGTCTGGTTTCAACTTTCCCTGAATGGCAACGTAAACAAATTCTAGAATTACTCTTTATCTAAAGCTCCAAATAGATTCTTTTTATCTTTGAGGCTTTGAGAAAGGTTTTGTACTAACTGTATCTGAGAAATAGATACTTAATCCTTTGAATCACAACCCTATAGTTCCTTTAAAGGTGCTTATGGTTCCATCCTTCTACATATAAATAATATATATTAATAAGTGTATTACTTATTAATATAAGTGTATTATATTAAGCGTATTATTAAATAATAATATAAATAAAGAAGTGTATTGCTGCCACTCTTCCCTTCATCCTTTCTCCTTTTCTAGCTTGAGACAACTGAAAAACAATTAGCCCTATATTCAGCACAAAATTGACACAAAATAAATGTTGATGAATGGCTGAATAAATGAATAAGCAAGTGAAATTTCTTCATCCTGTAAAAACTGGTTGAGAAAGGTTTTTGATTCTTCACTTTTATTGTTATTCCACCCCTTATTTTAATGAAAACTAAAGTTTATAATAACTTGAGGCTACTTCTAACGGTCAAAATTTTGTGAGATACAAGGGACTGAATTTTACAGATTTTAATTCATACAAAGGTATGTCAGTATGTTCATCCATTTGTTCTGAATCATTTATTTGCTTGTCATGTAGGTGGTCACCCAGAAGTGATTTTTGACAAAAATATTGGCTGAATGTACTTGACTAATCTTGACTGTTATAAACAGTTCTTGCCATGTGATTGCTATTTGGAGATACAGCTGGTGAGACATAGATAGACTGTTCATTGCCTTGTCTCATTTTTAAAAGGGTCTCTCTTAGAGTAAACTTAGAAATGGGAAGTCACTATGTTATGTACTGAATTTCTGTCAGGGCCTGCTCTGTCTGATTTCTCAGTCTTAGAACATTTTTTTTCTGATGCTTTCAATGTCTTCCTTTTTTCTTGTCTAGTGAACTACACACTTCAGTGCTCAAAATGTTCCCCTTTGTAAAGTTTTACCTAATATCTCAACAACATCACATGCTTTCTCTTCTGGCTTCTCTTTGTTTTCTGATATTCTTCTATAGTGCTTGTCATTGCAGTGAATTATTTGTGTCTCTCTTCCTTACCAGACTCTCACAAGGGCACAAGCATGACCTCACTCTTCTCACTATCTTCAGTGCCCAATAATAGCAATTAATACTTGTTAGATCCTCAGTACATTTTTTTCAAATATAAAATTCAAACATCGAAATTCACCCATTTAAAGTGTACAATTCAGTAGTTTATTAGTAAAGTTGTGCAACAATTACCACTACATAATCCCCTGATAGTTTCATTGCCCTAAACAGAAACCCCATACCTATTATCAGACTCTCCTCATTTTCTACCCTCCTTAGTCCCTGGCAACCACTGATCTGTTTTCTATATTTATGGGCTTACCTATTCTGGAAATTTCAAATAAACAAAATCACACAATATGCGGCTTTTTGTGTCTGACTTCTTTCACTTAGCATAAAAATTTCAAGGCTCTTCCATGTTTTAGCATAAATATTTTATTGCTTTTCATGGGTGAATAATATTCCATTCTACAGATATACCATATTTTGTTTATTCAGACAGATGCTGATGAGCACTTTGATTGTTTTCACTTTCTGGCTATCAGTAATAATACTGCTATGAACATTTGTATACAAGTTTTTGCATGAATATATGTTCTCAGTTCCCTTGGATTATATGTGTAGAAGTGGAATTTCTTGTAACTCTATATTTAACTTTTTGTGAAACTGGCAAACTGTTTTTCAAGGTTTCTGCATCATTTTACACTCCTACCTGCAGTGTATGCGGGTTCCAGTTTCTCAGAATCCTTGCCAACACTTGTTCTTGTCTGTTTTATTGAGTATAGCCATCTATGTGGATATGAGTGGAATCTCATTATGGTTTTGATTTGCATTTCTCTAATGAGTAATGATATTGAGCACCTTTTCATATGATTATTAGTTGCCCATTTTTAAATTAATTTTTCTTTTTATTATTGAGTGTGAAAGCTCTTGATATATTGTGGATACTAGACTCTTATCAGATATGTGATTTTGTCAATATGTTCTCCATTATGTGGGTTGTCTTTTCACTTTCTTGATGGTTTGATGCACATAAGTTTTTAATTTTGATGAAATTGAATTTATCTATTTTTTATTTTGTTTTCTTGTGTTTTTGATGTCATGCTCGAGAAATCCTTGACTAATCCAAGGTCATGAAGATTTACACTTATATTTTCTTCCAAGAATTGTATAATTTTAGCTTTTACACTTCAGTCTTTGATTCATTTTGAGTTAATTTCTGCATATGATGTGTGATAAGAGTATAACTTCATGTTTTATATGTGGCTATGAAGATGTCTCTGCACTATTATTTATTGAAGACTATTCTCTCCCCTAATGAATTGTTTTGATGTCACTTTCCAAAATCAATCATAAATATATGGATTCATTTTGGGACTTTCAATTTCATTATATTGATCTATGTGTCTGTTCTAATGACAGTTCCACACAATCTTGTTTGCCACAGTTTCGCAGAAAGTTTTGAAATTTCATTTCCTGCTTGTACAGAGCCTCAAGTTTGGCCAGATGTGAGCGCATAGGACCTTTTCAGGTCTTTCCTGAGTATGTGCACAGCCCTGGTCATGCTCACTGTCCTACATATGCACATGGCTTTCTACAGTTCCAGGAATGTGTCAGAGTTTTTCAAAGCCCCCTATGGATATCTCATTCTCCAGATTTTCCTTTCAAGCTGTGGTTAGCCTGTTATTTGTCCCAAATGCTATACACCACCTCAGTCAGCCACGCTTGACTGTAATTGTTTTTGACAAATGTCCTCAGGAAAAGATTTTTTTCACTGGATAAGCTCTGTGTTGGATCTGTCAGGTCAGGCACCCTTGAAGTAGGGCTTCCACGGAACCACCAGACAGGACAAATAATGACACTTATCTGGGAAGGTGGCTTTATAGAAACTCCAATCCCATTCTGTTTCCTCCAGTGGCTGCTGGACTGCTGGCTTTCACCATAATTGTAGGCTGTTGGTTTTTAAGGCTACCACAGAGCTGGGGTATTGGGGGCTGGGAATAGTGTAAGTTAAATCACCACAAGGCTCACTTTTCTTACTGGGATTTGTCCATTTTTCTTGGATAAATTATCCTCAGGATGCTGTAAGCTTTTGATTCATTTTTTTGGAATTCTAAAATAGTCGATTCTGACAATATTTTTTTTTTGCTGCTGTTCTCATTGCTTTTAGGAGACAGGATTTTTGGAGGTCCTACTTCACCATGTTTCCTTTCATCCTCAGTACATGTTTTTGAAGGAGCAAATTAATAAATGAATTAATTGGAAATATGTATGCTCACTGAAGTACCCTCATACTCCCCAGTTAAGTCAGGATATTCATTTTTTGAGATGATTTATCTGCTACAACCTGCAGACTCCGAGTTAACAGTCCTAGAATGGACTGTTATAGCAGGAAGTGAAATGAGATGAAAGTTGCTCTCAGTATTGAGGTGCTGCATATTGGCTGTCTAGATTTTTTGCCCAAGGATGGATGGCACCACCTATTGTGTTTCTTGTAGTGTAATTACTTCCTGTCTTCCTACCAGCTTTCAACTCTGGTCTTTGGTCTTGTGTTTGGAATCATATACTTTTGGTTCTTATTTTTTTGCTTAATTAGCAATCGTCTTGCCTTGAATTTAGAGGCTCTGAACCCCTTTGTTTGTTAATTATTTTACTTTTTGTACTCACTGAGTTTTTCTGATGCAAATATCTTAATGAATTTTGAGGTTGAAATCACCTTGTTAAAGTCTTTCTGATCCTTCTTGACCAGCCACCCTTAGGTACATTTATCTGTTATTTTGCTTGACCACTACCCGGTATTTTTGCCCTGTATATGAAGCTAAGCTTCATACCTTATTCCTAGTGATCTTTGTTCACCAGTGCACTCTGCAATGACACCGCCTTAGCAAGATATAAAATCTCTAAATTTTATATCTTTAATTAGATGTGATTTTATATCTTAAATAGATCAAATTAAATCCTTTCAGTTAATCCATAAAAGATTATGTGAATACCCCTTTGGAGATATGTTATCTCTTCCTAGCCACACTGAATGAGTACATTTTAAGATGATGTTTATAAAGCAAGTATTTGTATATCAGATTATATTTGCCCAATAAAACATATTCTAATTCTGGAGATAGGTTCCCATAGAGAAAGAAAAGATATGCATATATTTTAAAATCATAAAAGAACCCCACTTGAAGATCCTTGAAAATACTTTCTCTCCTTGTTTTTTTGTGTGTGTTAGCTAAGACTATGTACTTTCTTCTTCTTTTTTCTCCAACCTTCTCTTAGCTTCACCGTCCAATCAAAAAAAGTATTCAATTTAGTTAAATAAAACTGTTTCTTTGAAAGTTTTTCCTTTAATTGAATAATTGCTTTTCAATAGCTATTAAAGCATGAATAAACATAGTCTATGGCATTTAATTCACCTATATGATCAAATGCCTAATGGAAAACTATCTGCATAATCTTCATGGTCACATTAAGAATTCACATAGATTATCTACTTGTTTCTCTATCACACATTTAATTCTTACCTTACATTCCCTTCATTTTTTCTTTATGGGATTTGATATTGAAATAGCTAGATAGGCAATATTATTTTCAATTTTGAACTCCATTATGAATTTTAGGTGAAAGGGTGGATAGCTATACAGAAATGCCTTATAAAATTTGACTCAAACATTCATTACTGAATGTCTAATAGTCAAAAACACTGCTACCTTTTTTCTGAGGAAACTATACTTGCTTTTGCTTTAAAAGTCATTACCTGAATTCACTTCAATTTAGTACAGATTATTAATTGTTCTGGAAATTCTTTATAAATACTTATTGCAAAAATGGCTTTAAAAGAGATACTATGATGCCAGTTCTGTTCCTCTAAGGATTTATTTTGATTTCAGCCAAAAAGATAAGACTACAAAACCTAGACAAAATCTAATAAGAAATTATTGCCTTTGTATATTACATTTGTATATAGTCCAAACTATGCTAAATAAATGAAGTATACAGCAGATTGCCCTGTAGTGAAGATTCCCCATGCTGTTCATAAATGAGTGATTCCCTCTTTTTTTAAATCCTATGTAATCAGCCTCAGTAACCTTAGGAATAAATAACCCATGCTTTCTAGATGTTGATACTGGGGCATACAGAAATTGGGACCAGTCTCATTCTTTACAAGATAAATTCAGCAGGAAAAATGGAAAAGATGAGACAAACATCCTGCCTATGTGTCTTCCCCAAAGTTCTCACACAAATTCAACTTAAGATTTGCTACAGTTCATACTATTGGTAGGAATTCAAGTTTCAGTCTTCCTCCAAACAAATAAACTTGTTGCCATGGGTGGTGGGCAGAAAAGTGACTTTTGGAATATTAGTGCATTTTATCCATTGTGGTTCTTATTTGTTGAGTATTATCGGCCAAATTAAATAAATGTCAAGTCTCTCTCAGGTCTCTAGTGGTTTAATAAGGATTTAAAAGCCAAAGGTGCTACCACAGGTATTGAAACCTGTTTAGTTTGGACATTTCTAATTGCAGTAAGAACATGAAAACTGTTCCAGCAAAGTCATTCTCTAAGGCTCTCAAAATGAATTGGAACATGATGTACAGATATCAGAATTCATACCTCTTGCTTTTTATATATGTCTTATAAAGGCAGACCTATATACTGGGTAGTACCTCCTTGACATTTGAGGTTTGTATTTGCATTTTCCTAGGGTATAAAGAAAATATGCCAGCAATTGGCTTTCAATTTTTGTGAAGATGTCCACACCAGCAATAATACCCACCATATTTGAGACATATCATCTAAAGAACATAAACAAATCATAATAGCTTCTTCCTTGGTTCGGATAGTTTATTAACAAAAAAAATTATGAGTTTGTAATGTAATGTGACCAGTACTTCCAGAAGTTTTCAAACAATGCCAGCAAGAGTCTATAGAATTTAATTGTGTAACAAAATAAGATAGTCATTAGGAGAAATGTACTTATACAGATTATTAAACCTGTATACGTCTGTCTTTTTTTATTGGAAATGAACTCAACAAGGAGAAGTAAATATTGTTATACATTGGCTATGTATTTTAAGACAGCATTGGTGTTTCACCTTTGACCTTCACCCAGAGCCACAGGTTGATAAAATGCAAGATTATTTGATCGTGATCTTATGGCTTTAATTAGAATCTTACCAAATATGTGATATAAATCTCTTTTCAGCCATGCTTGCAACATATAGAAGTACAGAGTAATGCATGATATCCATTTGATTGTCTTGGCTTAAGTAGTTCATACAACTCACTGTGATATTCATAGAAACTAAAATTGGCAATTATTCTTTCTACATTTTAATGGCTTATTGAGACATTAAATAGTTCACACCCTAGTCATAAAATAGAGGTTTCTTCTAATATAGAAACTACTCTTCAGACCAAGTACTAAATATCTGGTATATGTCTAACTTGCCTATAATCTCCAGAATCCAACTAATCATGTATCTCCTCCAAAGTTGTTTTATGTCATTAAGAGTTTGTTATTGCTATAGAAGACAACTTATTTTACACAGGGCCAAATTTGTTGCTTCAATTTTTTATGATAGCACTGATTATCACAAGACTGTGGTACCCTACTTGTACTGAGCCCTGCTGAATGTAGAACCCAGCTATTTCATGATTCTTTCTCATACAGATACAAACCTAGGCCTGGACTTGCTTTCCCTCTACGAATGAAAAGTATAAGCAGAGCTGGAGACAAACCAGTCTCACTTTCTCCATTGGACAGTCAGGATTAAATTTTACTATGAGTCACAAGCAGGGACAGGCTCCACTCAGGGGACGAGTGACAGCTCTGTGCTCGCTGGCCTGGGACCATTAGATTGTCCAGTTACCAAAGCCTTCATCTGCTGAGTGCTGAATGTGCAAGGATCCTACTGCTGCTCCTCTCCTGGCCCTCCTGCATATGTCTACAGGGCTCCATGAAACATCCACCTAACCCATCATCATTCATAAATAGTCACAATTTGAATCAATTCAAATTTGGAAATGATTCCAGAGTCACTTGGACAAGGCACTCATTAAATGAAAATCATCTACGCTGGTTCATATTGCACCAATTATAGTCTGATACAAGCTACACACTAATATGTTTTCAAGTTTGAATCGCTTCAGACTCTGAACAGATTCAACTCATTTAAAATATAAAATATCATCAAAGTATTTGGGGAATAACAAGAGGTATCCTTTACCGACCTTCTCCTTGATCCCACTCCCATGCCTATCTCTCACAGGCTTTCAACACACAGCTATGTTATCTCAAGGACACTCTGAGGCTGGGTTTTTTGGCTGATCTGACCTGTCCCCCTGAATACCAGCCCCACCCAGCCATCAACAAGGCACAAAGGAACCCCATTAGTTATTGGCTTTCACAAGCATCTCTTACTGGAAGGCACCAGATTCCAATTTGTCTTTCCTTGGCTCTTGTTTGTGCATTTTCAGAGGCTGAAAGAATTCCAAGGCTTAAAGGACTTGAGAGGCGAAGAAAAGTCATGGTCTCAGCCACTGGAAACTGAGCCACTCCAAAAAGCCCTGCTCTCCTCCGAGGTATATGCTTGGGAGAGGAATTGTCTCATTTATCCCACATTTGGAAGGCCTTTTTCATTTTAATCTGCTTTTTCTGCTGTATTCCATTCTTGGTTTAGGAGACTAATAAGGCAGACCAAGTTAGCCCTCCAAGTGAAAAGTATTCATAAGGATAAGTCCTTCTGATCACCGACCCTGTGATAAAATTGTGAGGAAGATGAAAGGCACTTAAGGGCAGTGGTCCTCAAACTTGTTTGGCAAATTGGCTCACTGAACTGTAGGTAGTATCCTTGGAAGAAGTTCTAGCATTTGCATTTTTATTGTTGGCAAAGGCAGCTTTCTTTACGACCTATTCACACTAAAGAGAATGCTTACTCTCTATCTCTTTGCAGCACCGACTCTCACCTTCCACACAGACAAGTTGGGCTCCATTCACATTCAGAAAAGCCAGAACTAGCTCTCTACAGCAACATGGAAATTGCAGAGACAGCTGTGCTACTGCTCCTAGTTTGTTCCAGACAGCACTGGGAGAGAACTCTGTCTGCTAAGGCTGCTTCATGGTTCCCTGGCCAGTGGCTGTGGCATACTGAGCTGGGATGATGCCACTGCTGGGATGGTATCCCAAAGGACAGACTTATCTTTCTTGCTTTGCTAGCTGTCCCTGACTGCACTCCAACTTTATAGTTGAGGATCTCACTGGTTTGTGCAAGTTTCAAGTCTCAGTTATGCCAGCACAAAAAGGTTATGCACCCAAACTTTTTTTTTTCTTGGTCACTATGTAAGGAGCTGGGGCGGGGTGGGGGGGACACAATAATTTATTCAAATGAAAGGAAAATTATGTGTTCCTTGGAATTCTGAAAACAGAGTGTATTTCTATTATTGGCCATGCTAAATCCTTTCTTGCTTTTTGTAACATAATAGAAAAAAAAAAAAAAAAAAAACCAGCTGCATAGTCTTGGAAAGTGAAAGGCAAAGCAGAGACCCTGGTTGAGGTATCTTTGATCTTAGGTGCTTCCAGAGACACTTGTCTTTTAAATCAGGTATAGGAAGAGGTCCAGTCCTGTTCTCTCTAGACTTGCCCTTTCAACTAAGTCTTCCAAGGTACTTAGTGCTAGTTGAGATACTGGTCTCCCAGGAACTGGAGACAGTCCAGGGCTGAGCTCACCATGACTACAGGAAGTTCAACTCATGCTAATGACTTGTGGTGCCTGCCAACCTGAATTAGATGCAAGTCAGACTTAAGAAGCCAAGGATTCCGTATTCCTTCCACTGTCCTCTGGAGTCATCTTCTTTCTTCTGTGCAGTTTCACTTGATGGTTTCCAGAGATAGCACATAGAACCTGAAGTCTTCAGCTAGACTTTAAGGTGAGACTGAGTTGGAGAATGTTGACCTAAATCTGGTATTCTCATCCCATACAATACCCTGTACATTGTCCCTTCATATCGCTCAATCTCTATTTGCATTCATTTTGCTTTCAGGTTATGGTGATTTCTTCTAAGAAAAGTCATTTGCAGGCTTCAAATCTCCTAGGACTGACCACAGCTTGTTGCTTTATGACTAAGGCTCCTGACCCTGGCTTGGCATCAAAAATGTTTTATAATTCCTAGGTCTCACTTTGTAGTACTATAGCAGAATCTTTGTGGTGGACCAGGTATCAGGGTTGCTTTCAGTGTCCTAGGAGATTATGACATAATACTCCTAGTGCACTCCCACTAGACTAGTCATGACACAATTCATCTCTTTCTTGTTTGAGACTGAGAATTGGGTCTCCTAGCTTCTAATCCTTGATTGGCTTCTAAATTTTCTGCATGACCTTGCCCTAAGTCACTGAATTCTCATGGGCTTCAAGTTTTTATCTGTAAGGATGTGAGAGTGGATGGGTGTTGGGCATAAACCATATCACTGTTTATCAAATCTAATTCCCCAATATGTTTGCTTTTGGAAATTTTGTATAATTTGGATCTAGTGGTCCAAATTCATTTCACTTCATTGTATCCTCCTCCAGCCTCTATCATCCCACAAATCCTTTCTGAGGTTTCACACATTCTGAAGCTAGGATGACTGAAGGAGACAGATGGCTTTTAGCATAATAATATATGGAAACCTTTCTTGCAGACATTAATTTTGACTGTGTAAAAGGTCTACTAGCCTTTTAAATAATCACCCTGATGCTAGAGAGTGAATGCTTCTTCAGAGCTTCTTATCTGTCTCTCCTCCTCTCACAGTATCCAGAGCCTTCCCAGATCAACCAGACAGAGATAAACGATTGAATTTGGATAGGAAGCAAAAGGAGGGTTGGCAAAACATATAAACTGAAGGGTCTTGGGAGAGGGGACATGAAAAAAGAGTGCCCAAAGGAAAGAGGTTTCTTTGCTGATCACAAGGGGGATGGCTACATGGGGCAGTAAGGGGTGGGGGTGGGGGGGACACCAGAATTAAGCCCCTGCATCTATTATTGAAGAAGATCGGAGTAGGGATATCCAGAAAAGAGTGAGAAAAGCCATTCCAGACGCTCCACTGCTCTCTGTTGTTGCATGTATTAGAATGTCCCACTCAAATTCAGAGAGCTTTTTGTATAATCTTCTGGATACTGTGTAAAGAGGTAAGATCTTAAGTTTTTTTAATGATGGAATGTACAATCCACCTATAAGTGCTAGGGTACACATGTGATCACTCTTGGGGAGTCTGATTTAATAGATCTGGAGTAGTGCCCAGACATGCATATTTTTAAATATCCACAGGTGATGTGATACACAGCTAATGCTCAGATCTACTTTATTAAGTTAGTTTTTATGTTTTATTTTAACTTGTCCAATTTCTTACCACCCTCTCTCCCACCACTCAAGTTCTTCCCTGCCTTTGTGGGAAAAGGCACCCTTTACCCAAGTCTGAATCCTGCCTGCTTCAGGGCACACAGTTTGACAAGCAGAGTACAGGCTAGAATTAATTTCCTAATTGTCCCATTGCCTGGGTGCTTTGCGGATGGCACAGCTTGCATGCTGTAACCAAAGAAGGAAAAAGAATATGGGCTTTGGACACAGCAGATCTGTGTTTCAGTCTCAACTCCACTTTCTAGCTGTCTCTACTTGGGCAAATTACTTAATCCATTTGAACCTCAATTTGATTGTATCTCAAAGAGGGATAAAGATGCTTACTCAAATGACCAAACTCAATGGCACTAGTCAATCTACCAAAACAATTATCAGGCCTCATTTGACCTATGTGCAGCATTTGCCATGTTTGATCATTTCCATCTTCTTGAGCCACTGCCTCTGTTTAGCTTCTGGGACATTACTTTAGACTTACTTTTCCTTGCCCCTGTGGCTATATTTTTACCAGCCACTTTTGCTGAATTCTTTGTGCCTTCTCAATTTCTAATCATTGGGGTGCCCAAGACTCAGTCAGCAGATCTTCTGTCACCTGTTTACAATTATTTCCTAGGGAACCTCATCCAATCCTATAACTTGATTTATTTGTTTGTTTCAGATGAAGTAAATTTTACTGATACAGTTTTGAAACAAACAAAAACAAATATATAAAATAATAATGACCAGACTGGGAATGGTGGCTCATGCTTGTAATCCCAGCCGTTTGGGAGGCTGAGGCAGGAGGAATGCCTGAAGACAGGAGTTTGAGACCAGCCTGGCCAAGACAGTGAGACCCCTTTCTAATTAAATAAAAACATAGACATTATCAGAGGGACTGGTATTTCTGAAGCCTCATAAAGTTTTCAGGATAAAAGACTTCAAGGTAAAACTAAAATAATAATAACCCATCCAGTTCTATAACTTTAAATACCATTTTTTATGCTGATGACCTTCAAATGTGTATCTCCAGCCCTAAACTTTCTCTGAATTCTAACTCATATCAAATTGCCTAAATAACTCTACTTGCATATATAATAGGCATTTCAAACTTAATATGTCCAAAGCAATCTCATTTTCCTCCCCAAATTTGTCCTTTCCACAATCTTCCCTACCTAAATGGGTAACATCTCCATTTGTCTCATTTTTCATGACTAAATCCTCATTATCTCACTTCACACTTCCAATCATTTAGCAAATCTATTGGCTCTACCTTAAACTATATCCAAATGTTGCCTCCATTACTGTTATTCTGTTCCAATCCTCTGTCTCTCTGAGCTATTGCAATAAAGGAGTAACTGGTCCCCTCAACACATCTTGCTCCATCATAGTCTGTATTCCACATGCTATCCAAAGAGGTCACTTCTCTGGTCAAAATCCTCACATGCCTTTGCCCCTTACTGAGAATTAAACCACAAGGTCTTTCCAAAGCCTTCCCATGAGGGTTTATATGACATGCTTCTCCTTTATTATCCCTCTAATTCTCATAAATCACTCAGCATCTTGATCACTCCTTTCCAGACACAGTGGCTTCCATGTTGGGCCTCAAACATGCACATGAGCTCCTGCCTCAGAGCCTTTGTACTGCCTAGCCCTCTTCCAGGAATTCTCTCCTTCCACATATCTACAGTTCATCAGGTTACTCTGTTTACTTTTTTCGTTCAAAAAACTACCTTATCACAAAGTGCCTCCTTGGTCCTTTATCTAAAATGGAACCCTCCCAACTTCCATAACTCTTTATTTTCTTACCCACTTTCATTTTTCTTCATAAAATGTATTACCACTTGACATAATTACATATTTATTTGTTATATTTTGTTTGTTGTCTGTCTCCTCTCACTTGAAATTAAGCATGTAAGAGTAGCTCTATCCTTAACATACAGAACAGTGGCTGACAGGTAGTATAGGGCTAATATTTGTTAAATAAATAGACACGTGAATAGATATGAGTGATACAATAAGTGAAATAATGCATGTGAAGGGTTTAGTACATGGCTGACACTTATTAGAGATTTAGTAACTGATCATTTCCTCTCCACTTCTAGCTTTCCTCTCTCCTTTCTCAAGGAGTCTGTTGAACTCCTACTACAAGCAACTCACTCTGCTGGATGATGGCGATACAAAATGTCTCAGCTACAAGGAGCTCATGTGCTAGTAGGTGAAATAGAGATATAAAGAACTAACGACCAAACAATGTGGTTAAGAGCTCCAAAAGAGACAACATAGTATGAGAACACAGACAAGATGACAGAGGAGTCAACTCTGTCCTCATAAGTTCAATTGTTTTAAATTTTAGCTCCCACAAATAAGTGAGAACATGTGAAGTTTGTTTTTCTATGCCTGGCTTGTTTCACTTAATGTAATGACCTCCAGTTCCATTCATGTTGTTGCAAATGACTGGATCTCATTCTTTTTTATGGCCAAATAGTACTCCATTTCATATATATACCACATTTTCTTTATCCATTCATTTGCTGATGACGTAGGTTGCTTTCAAATCTTTGCTATTATAAACAATGCTGCAGCAAACATAGGAGTGCAGATATCTCTTAGATATACTGATTTCTTTTCTTTTGGGTATATGCCCAGCAGTGAGATTGCTGGATCATATGGTAGCCCATTTTTAGTTTTTTTGAAGAATCTGCAAACTGTTCTCCATAGCGGTCGTACTAATGAACATCTCCACCAACAGTATACAAGGGTTCCCTTTTCTCCACATCCTTGCCACCATTTCTTATCACCTGTACTGGGGTGAGATGATATGTCATTGTAGCTTTGATTTGCATTTATCTGATGATCAATGATACTGGGCACCTATTCATATACCTGTTTGCCATTTGTATATCTTCTTTGGAGAAATGTCTATTCAGACCTTTTGCCCATTTAAAAATTGGATTAGGCCAGACATGGTGGCTCACACCTATAATCTCAGCACTTTGGGAGTCTGAGGCAGATGGATCACTGGAGGTCAGGAGTTTGAAACCAGCCTGGCCAACATGGTGAAACTCCATCTCTACTAAAAATACAAAAATTAGTTGGTTGTGATGGCAGGTGCCTGTAATCCCAACTGCTTGGGAGGCTGAGGCAGAAGAACTGCTTGAACCCGGGAGATGGAGGTTGCAGTGAGCGGAGATCGCGTCACTGCACTCCGGCCTGGGTGTCAAGAGCAAGACTCTGTCTCAAAAAAAAAGGGGGTTATTAGATTTTTTTTTTTCTTACAGAGTTGTTCGAGCTTTTTATACATTCTGGTTATTAATCCTTTGTGAGATGGGTAGTTTGCAAATATTTTCTCCTATTCTGTGGGTTGTTGCCTTTCTTGACAGTTTCCTTTGCTGGTAAAAGGCTTTTTAACTTTATGTGATCCCATTTGTCCATGTTTTCTTTGGTTGCCTGTCCTTGTGAGGTATTGCTCAAGACATCTTTGCCCAGTACAATATCCTGGAAAGTTTCCACAATGTTTTCTTGTAGTAGTTTCATGGTTTGAGGTCTTAGATTTAAATCTTTAATCCATTTTCATTTGATTTTTGTATGTGGTGAGAGATAGAAGTCTAGTTTCATTCTTCTGCATATGGATATCCAGTTTTCCCTGCACCATTTGTTATAGACTGTCCTTTCTTCAATGTATGTTCTTGTCACCTTTGTCAAAAATTAGTTCACTGTAGATGTCCATACTTATTTCTGCATTCTGTATTCTGTTCCAATGGTCTAGGTTCTGTTTTTATGACAGTACCATGCTGTTTTGGTTACTATAGATCTGTAGTATAATCTGAAGTCAGGTAATGTGATTCCTCCAGTTTTGTTCTTTTTACTTAAGATAGCCTTGGCTATTCTGGGTCTTTTGTGGTTTCATATAAATTTTAGGATTTTTTTTTCTATTTCTGTAAAATAATGTTATTGGTATTTTGATATGGATTTAATTAAATCTGTAGATTGCTTTGGGTAGAGTGGACATTTTAACAATATTGATTCTTCCAACCCATGACCATAGAATACTGTTACATATTTTGTGTCCTCTTCAATTTCTTCAATCAGTGTTTTATAGTTTTCATTGTAGGGATCTTTCGCTTCTTTAGCTAATTCCTAGGTATTTATTTGTAGCTGTGGTAAAGGAGATTCCTTTCTTGATTTCTTTTTCAGATTGTTTGCTGTTGGCTTATAAGAAATGCTACTGATTTTAGTATGTGATTTTGTATCCTGCAACTTTACTGAATTTGTTTATCAGTTCTGATAGTTTTTTTGTGGCATCTTTAGGTGTTCCCAAATATAAGATCATATCATTTGCAAACAAGGATAATTTGACTTATTTCTTTCCAATTTAGATGCCCTTTATTTCTTTCTCTTGCCTAATTGCTCTAGCTAGGACTTCCAGTACTATGTTGAATAACAATTATAAAATTGGGCATTCTTGTCGTAGTCCAAATCTTAGAGGAAAGGCACTTGGTTTTTCCCCATTCAGTATGATACTAGCTATGGGTCTTTCATATACAGCTTTTATTATGTTGAGATATATTCCTTCTACACCCAGATTTAAAAAATTTTTTTTTATCATGAAAGGATGTTAAATTCTATCAAATTATTTTTCAGTATCAGTTGAAATAGTCATATGGTTTCTGTCCTTCATTCTGTTGATACCATGTATTGCAGTGATTGATTTACATATGTTGAACAATGCTTGCATCCTTGGGATTTTACCCTTGGTCATGATGAATGATCTTTTTAATGTGTTGTTGAATTTGGTTTGCTGGTATTTTGTTGAGGATTTTTATATCAATGTTCATCAGGGATATTGACCTGCAGTTTTCTTTTTTTGATGTGTCTTTGTCTGCTTTTGGCCTCACAGAATGAGTTTGGAAGTAGTCCGTCCTCCTCTATTTTTGGAATAGCTGGAATAGGATTGATAGTAGTTCTTCTTTCAATGTTTGGTAGAATTCAGCTGTGAAGTCATCGAGTTCCAGGCTTGTCCTTGCTGGAAGACTATTTATTACAGCTTCAAGATTGTTACTTGTTATTGGTCTGTTCAGAATTTGGATTTCTTCATGGTTCAATGTTGGTAGGTTGTATATGTCTAGGAATTTATCCATTTCTTCTGGATTCTCCAATTTATAGGCATATAATTGCTCACAGAAGCACTAATGATCCTTTGAATTTCTGTGGTATCAGTTACAATGTCTTCTTTTTCATCTCTGATTTTATCTATTCATGTTTTCTCTCTTTTTTTTTTCTTAGTCTGGCTAAAGGTTTGTCAATTTTGTTTACATTTTCAAAAAATAACTTTTTGTTTCATTAATCTTTTGTATTGTTTTCTTTATTTCAATTTCATTCATTTCTGCTGTCATTTTTATTATTTATTTTCTTTTACCAATTTGGGGTCTGGTTTGCTCTTGCTTTTTTTAATTCCTTAAAAAGCACCATTAGGTTGTTTATTTGAATTTTTTTCTTCTTTTTGATGTATATGGCTATAAACTTTCCTCTTAGTATTGCTTTTGCTGTATCCCATAGGTTTTGATATGTTTTGCTTCTATTATCATTTGTTTCAAGAAATTTTTTAGTTTCCTTTTAAATTGACCCACTAGTCACTTAGGAGCACATTGTTTAATTTCCAGATGCAGGTATAGTTTTCAAAATTCCCCTTGTTAATAATTTTAGTTTTGTTCTATTATGGTCAGAGAAAATGCTTGATATTTCAATTTTTTTAATGTTTTAAGACTTGTTTTATGACCTATGTTCTATCCTTAAGAATGGTCACTGTGCTGAGGAAAAGAATGCATATTCTGCAGCTTTGGATGAAATGTTCTGTAAATGTCTATTAGGTCCATTTGTTCCATAGTGCAGATTAATTCTGACAACATTCCATGTTATTATTAATAAGTAAGGACTTACTCCTGCCATTTTTTAATTTGTTTTCTGGTTAGTATATGGTCTTCTCTTCATTCTTTCCTTCCATCCTATTTTTTAGTGAAGGTGATTTTCTCTGGTCATATGACTTAATTTCTTTTTTCTGTTTTTTGTTTTTTGTGTATCTGTTGTATGATTTTTTATCTGAGTTTACCATGACACAAGCCCCACTGTGGCCACCACCGCTGGGACTGAGTTAGGTTAGACCTGAAGGCAAGATAGCACTGGGTTTCATCAAAGGCCCACTGTAACTACTATTTGACTACTGCCAATGTTGGCTCAAGGCTCTAGTGCTCTACAATCAGCAGGTGGTGAAGCCAGCTAGGCTTATGTCCTTCTTTTTAGGGCAGCACGCTTCCCCAGGCTCTGAGTGGATCCACTGATGCCACCTGGGAGCCAGGAACTGACGTCATAAACCATAGAAAACTACCTGGTATTCTATTAAAGTTCAGCTTGGCTGGCACTTAAACCATGAGACACTGCCCTTTCCACTCTTCCCTCCCCTTTCCACACGCAGAGGAGCCTCACCCTTTGGCCGCCACCACCACAGGCCCATAGGGATCATTGCCAGGCTACAGCCAATTTTCACTTACAGCCCAAGTGAAGCTTGTGGTGAAGTCTGCCAGGCCTGGGACTCACCCTTCTGGACAGTGGACTCCCGTCTGGCCCAGGACAGATCCAGAAATGCCAACTGAGTCAACACTTGGAATCAGTAACTCTAAGAGCCTGCTTGGTGCTCTGCTTCCCTGTGGCTGAGCTGGAACCTAAGATGCAAGTCCAAGTCCCCTTTTACTTTTCCCTTTTCCTTTCTCAGGCAAAAACAGTTTCTCACTGTAACCACCACAGCTGGGAATGTGCTGGGTCTCATCTGAAGCCAGCATGTCTCTGTCTCACCCAAGGCCCACAGTGTAGTACCTGAGTATCTCTGCTGGATATTCAAGGACCAAGACCCCTTTAGTCAGCAGGTGATGGGTACTTCCTGGACTGGGTCTATCCCTGAAAGGCAGTGGGTTCTATTCTAGCCCTGTTTATGTCTAGAAATGTCATCCAGAAGCTAGAGCCTGCAATGGGGGTCTCATGACTCTGACTTATTCTTCTATGGCTGAGCTGATATGCAAGATACAAGACAAAGTCCTGTTTACTCTTCCCCTTCCTCTCCTCAAGCAGAAGGAAGAGGTCTCTTTTAGAGCTACAAGCTACACTGCCTGGGGATGGGGGAGAGGTGGCACAAGAACACCCTTAGCTGTCCCAGCTGGTGTCTCAGTAGGTCACATGTCCCCCACATCCACTGGCTGTGAGCCCAGCTCAGCATTAGGACACACCCAGGAATTGCAGTCCTTGTGGCCTAGACTGCCTTTCAAGTGTATTTGGTGCCCCACAGCACTTTTGCCCACAATGGTGACGCTTGCTGGAACTCAAGTTTTGTCCAATGGGATGGACAATTCCCCTCTGACTAGGCCTGGACTAAATACTCCCTCCACAAGTGGGTGTCCACTGAGTTCAGCCCGGATTTGCTTTCCACTGTGACAGGGCATAACTGAGTTCAATGCAAAGTTTCACAATTCCTACACCCTCTCTCTCCCAAGAACACAGATTTTCTCTCTGTGCCAGATGGCCACTGCTAGGGCATGAGAGAAGGGTGGCATCAGCAATTCAAGACTGTCTTTCCTATTCTCTTCAATGGCTCTTTCAGTGATATGAAGCTAAAACCAGATTTTCTGACTGCTCTACTAATTTTTGGTTCGTATGAGGGTGCCTTTTTGCGTAGAAAGTTAAATTTGGTGTTCCAGGTGGGAGGGGAGAGTGAATGGTGTAATCTTTTATTCAGCCATTTATTCCATCCCTCTTCTGCCTTCTGTATCTAAGGATGTTGCTTTTTGTATTTTTTTAAGTTCTATATTATTTTTGATACATAATAGTTGTACATATTTATGGGTTGCTGTGTGATGTTTCAAATCATGTATACATTGTGTAATGATAAACTCAGGGTATTTACCATATCCATCATCTCAAACATTTGACATTTTCTTTTGCTAAGTACATTGGAAACCCTCTTCAGTTATTTTGAAATACATGATATTGTTAACTATAACCACCTTACTGTGCAATAAAACACCATAACCTACTCCTAACTGTAACTTTCTACCCATTTACCAACTTCTCTCCATTGGCCTTTCCTCCTACCCTCCCCAGCTTCTGGTAACCACTATTGTACTCTGTACTTCTGTGAGATCAGCTTTTGTTTGGTTTTACAAATAGCTGAGATCATGCAGTATTTGCATTTCTGTGCTGGGCTTATGTCACTTAACATAATGTCCTTTAGGTGCACCCATGTTACTTCAAATGACAAGATTTCATTCTGTTTTATGATTGAATAGTATTCTACTCTGTTTACATACCACATTTTCTTTTTTTTTATAATTTAAACTTTTATTGTAAGTTCAGGGGTATATGTGCAGGTTTGTTACATGAGTATATTGCATGACGTGGAGGTTTGGGATACAAATGATCCCATCACCCAAGTAGGGAGCATACTACCCAACAGTTAGTTTTTCAAACTTTGTCCCCTTTCCCCACTTCCATCTCTTGTAGTCCCCAGTATCTATTGTTGCCATCTCTATGGGCGTGAGTACCCAATCTTTAGCTCCCACTTACAAGTGAAAACATGCAACATTTGGTTGTCTGTTACTGAATTAATACATTTAGGATAATGACCTTCAGCTGCATCCATGTTGCTGCAAAGGCAGTGATTTCATTTTTTATGGCTCCATGGCATATATTTACTACATTTTCTTTATTCAATCTACCAGTGGTGGGCACCTAGGTTGATTCCACATCTTTACTATTGTGAATAGTGCTGTGATAAACATAGAAATGCATATATCTTTTTGGCAGGACAACTTATCTTATATTGGACATATACCCAGTAGTGGGATTGCTAGGTCAAATGGTAGCTGTTTTAAGTTCTTTGGGACATCTCCAAACTGCTTTACACAGTGGCCAAGCTAATTTACATTCTCACCAACAGTGTATAAGCATTCCCTTTTCTTTGAAGCCTCACCATCATCTGCTGTTTTTTGACATTTTTTTGTAATAGCCATTCTAACTGGTGTGAGATGGTATCTCATTGTGGTTTTGATTTGCATTTCTCTGATGATTACTGATGTTGAGCATTTTTTCATGTTATTGACTGTATTCTTTTGAGACATGTCTGTTAAGGTCTTTTGTGTACTTTTTAATGGGGTTATTTGTATTTTACTCGTTCAATTGTTTGAGTTCCTTATGGATTCTGGATATTAGACCTTTGTCAGATGCACAGTTAGAGAATATTTTCTATCATTTTGTAGGTTGCCTGTTTACTCTTTTGATAGCTTTCTTTGCTGTACAGAAGCTCTTCAGTTTAATCAGATCCACTTGTCAATTTTTGTTTTTGTTGTAATTGCTTTTATGAACTTAGTCATAAATTCTTTCCCAAGGCTGATGTCCAGAGTGGTGTTTCCTAGGTTTTCTTCCAGGATTCTTATAGTTTAATGTCTTACATTTAAATCTTTAATCCATCTTGAGCTAATTTTTGTATACGGTGAAAGATAAGAGCCCAGTTTCATTCTTCCGCATATGGCCAGCCAGCTGTCTCAGCACCATCCTTTACCCATTGCTTATTTGTGTCAATTTTGTTAAAGATCACATGGCTATAGGTATCTGGCTTTACCTCTGGGTTCTTTATTCTGTTTCATTGGTCTATATGTCTGTTTTTGTTCCAGTATGATGCTGTTTGGGTTACTGTAAACTTACAGTGGCTTGAAGTCAGGTTATGTGATACCTTTAGCTTTATTCATTTTCTTACAATTGCTTTCGTTATTCAGGCTGCCTTTTTGTTCCATATAAATTTTAAATAGTTTTTTTTCCACTTCTGTGATAAATGAAGTTGGTAGTTTGATTGGAATAGCACTGAATCTGCAGATTGTTTTGGGAGGTATGGCCATCTTAATGATATTGATTCTTCCAATCCATGAGCAGGAAATGTTCCTCCATTTGTTATGCCATCTCTGATTTCTATCAGCAGTGTTTGTAGTTTTCTTTGTAGAGATATTTCATCTCCCTGGTTAGGTTTGTTCTTAGGGTTTTTTTTTGTGTGGCTATTGCCAGTGGGGTTGCATTCTTGGTTTGGCACTCAGCTTGAAATTTATTGGTGTATAGAAATGCTACTGATTTTTGTACTATGATTCTGTATACTGAAAATGTGCTGATGTTGTTTATTAGAGCTAGGAGCTCTGGAGTAGCAACTATGGGGTTTTCTAGGCATATAATCATATTGTCTGCAAACAGATAGTTTGCCCATCTCTCTATTTGTATGTTTTGTTGTGTCTTTCTCTTAACTAATTGTTCTGGCTAAAACTTATACTACTATGTTCACTAAGAGTGGTGAAAGTGGGCATTCTTGTCTTATTCTGGTTCTCAATGGGAATGTTTCCAGCTTTTGCTTATGCACTATGATATTGGCTGTGTTTGTCGCAGATCTCTCGTATTAGGTTTAGGTATGTTCCTTTGATGCTTAATTTGGTGAAGGCTTTTCATATGAATGGATGTTGAATTTTATTGAATGCTTTTCCTGCATCTATCGAGATGATCATGTGGTTTTTGTTTATAGTTCTGTCCATGTGGTGACTCACACTTGTTGATTTGCATATGTTTAACCAACCTTACATCTCAGGGTTAAAGCCTACTGATCATGGTGGATTAGCACTTTGATGTGCTGCTCGATTTGGTTTGCTACTATTTTGTTGAGGATTTTTGTGTCGATATTTATCAAGCATATTTGCCTGTAGTTTCCTTTTTTCACTGTGTTTTGCCAGGGTTTAGTTCAGGATGATGCTGGCCTCATGGGATGTGTTAGGGAGGAGTCCCTCCTTCTTCATTTGTTGGACTAGTTTCAGTAGGAATGGTATCAGCTATTCTTTATATATGTCTGGTAGAATCTGGCTGTGAATTTCTCTGGTCCTGGGCTTTTTCTGGTTAGTAGGCTTTTTATTACTAATTCAGTTTTGGAATTCATTATTGGTCATTCAGGAATTTGATTTCTTCCTGGTTCAATCTTGAGAGGTTGTATGTTTCCAAGAATGTATCTATTTCTTCTGGCTTTTCTAGTTTTTGTGCATAGAGGTGTTCATAGCAGTCTCTGAGGGGTTTTTTTGTTTTTTTTTTTTTGTATTTCAGTGAGGTCTATGGTAATGTCCCAATTTGTCATTTCTACTTGTTTATTTGGATTTTCTCTTTTTTTTCTTTATTAGTTTAGCTAGTAGTCCATCAATCTTATTATATTCTTTCAAAGAACTAACCTGTATATTTGCTGATCTTTTGTATGGTTTTTCATGTTTTTCATGTCTCAATTTCCTCCAGTTTAGCTCTGATTTTGGTTATTTCTTCTCTTCTGCTAGCTTTGGGGTTGGTTTGCTCTTGTTTCTGTACTTCCTCTAGGTGTGATGTTAGGTGTGATGTTAGGTTGTTAATTTGAGATCTTTCTAACTTTGTGATGCGGGCATTAGCGCTATAAACTTCCATCCAAAACTGCTTTAGCTGTGGCCCAGAGATTTTGGTATGTTGTATCTTTGTTGCCATCAGCTTCAAATAAATTTTCAATTTTTGCCTTAATTTTATTATTTACCCAAAAGTCATTTGGGAGCAGGTGGTTTAATTTCCATGCAATAGTATGATTTTGAGCAATTTTCTTAGTATTGATTTCTATTTTTATTTTGCTGTGGTCTGAGAATGTGTTTTGTATAATTTTGGTTTGTTCAAATGCATTCAGGATTCTTTTATGAATGATTGTGTGGTCAGTTTTACAGTATGTGGCATGTGCAGATGAGAAGAATGTACATTCTGTTGGTGTAGGGTGGAGATTTCTGTAGATATCCGTTAGGACCATTTAGTCCAATGTCAAATTCATGTCCTGAATATCTTTGTTAGTTTTCTGCTGCAGTGATCTGTTTAATACTGTCAGTGAGGGTGTTGTAGTCTCCCACTATTATTTTGTGGTTATCTAAGTATCTTCAGAGGTCTAATAACTTACTTTATGAATCTGGGGGCTCCTGTATAGGGTACAGGTAAATTTAGGACTGTTAGGTCTCATTGAACTCAACCTGTTACCCTTATGTAATGCCCTTTATTGTCTTTTTTGATTGTTGTTGGTTTAAAGTCTGCTTTGACTGAAATTAGATTAGCAACCCCTGCTTTTTTCTGTTTTCCATTTGCTTGGTACATTTTTCTCCATTATTTTCCTTTGAGCTTACACATGTCATTGCATGTGAGATGGTTCTTTCGTGGATAGCTGGATATAGGCCCTCAATACAGTTGGGTCTTGCTTCTTTATTCATCTTGCCACTCTGTCCCTTTTAATTTGGGGCATTTAGCTCTCTTATATTCAAGGTTAATATTGATATGTGCAGGTTTGAGTCTGTCATCATGTTTCTTGCTGGTTATTATGTAGACTTGATCATGTGATTGTTTCATAGTGTGAATAGTCTATGTGGTTAAGTGTGTTATTGTGGTGACCAATAATGGTCTTTCCTGTCCATATTTAGCATTCCCTTAAGGATCTATTTTAAGGTAGATCTAGTGGTTAGGAATTTCCTTAGCATTTGCTTATCTGAAGAGGATCTTATTTCTTCTTCCCTTATGAAGCTTCATTTGGCTGGATATAAAATTCTCTGTTGGGATTTCTTTCCTCTAAGAATGCTGGATATAGGCCTTCACTTTCTCTTGGATTGTAAGGTTTCTACTGCAGTGTCTGCTGTAAGCCTGATGGGCTTATACCCCTTGTAGGTGATATGCCCCTTCTTTCCAGCTGCCTTTATCATTTTTTTCTTTAATTTCAGCCCTGGAAAATTTGATAACTTTTTGTCTTGGTTGTGGTTGTCTTATATAGTATGTCACAGGCATTCTCTGCATTTACTTGATTTGAATGTTGGACTCTTTAGCTTGGTTGAAGAAATTTCCATGGATGATATTCTTAAATGTGTTTTCCAAGTTGCTTGCTTTCTCTCCCTCTCTTTCAGGGACACCAATGAGTCATAGATTTGGTCTCTTTACATTATCCCATATTTCTTGGAGATTTTGTTCTTTTTTTTTTTTTTTTGTCTGACTGTGACAAAAGTCACAGTCTGTGGAACTGGTCTTTGACCTCTGAGATTTTTTTCATTAGCTTGGTCAATTCTACTATTAACATTTTCAATTGTACTATGAAATTCTTGAAGCAAGTTTTTCAGCTCTGTCAGTTTCGTATGGTTCTTTCTTAAAATGATCATTTTGTCTTTTATCTCCTGTATCATTTTATTATATTCTTAGATTCCTTGGATTGAGTTTAAACTTTCTTCTGCATGTCAATGATCTTCATTCTATCCATAATCTGTATTTTATTTCCGACATTTCTGCCATTTCAGCCTGGTGAAGAATCATTGATAGGGAGCTAGTGCAATCGTTTGGAGGTAAAAAGTCACTCTAGCTTGTTGAGCTGCCAGAATTCTTGTGCGGGTTCTTTCTCATCTGTGTTGGCTGATGTTCCTTCAATCTTTGAAGCTGCTGTTTTTTGGATGGCTGTTTTGCTTTTATCTTCTTTGATGTCCTTTGAGGTTTGATTGTGGTGTGAGGTGGGTTGAGTCCACCGGCTTCAATTCTAGTCTGCTCCTGGGTCCTGAAGGAGCCCCTCTGATTACTGTTTCTGTGCCCACATTACTTTTATGCATGGGGTTCTGGTCCGTGGGCCTCCCTCAAACAGGGGCTGAAGATGGCAGACAGGCCATATCTTTGCCAGGTCTGCCCTAATCTGTTGTCTGTGTGCTTTCCATAGCAACATGTGGTTGCACTTGCTTGCAGACTTTGGGCGGGAGCAGGACTGCTGGGTGGAAGTTCTAGCCAGTGTGGCCTGTCTGGATTTGAGAAGCAGGGGTTGATGGAGTTTCCCATCCTGTCTTCCAGGTGTTTCCTGGGCAACAAGAGGCTATGCCCCTCAGCAAATTTAGACAGAAGGAGGACTGCTGGTTTGGAAGTTCTAGCAAGTATTGTTCACCTGCTTGTGACAGTTGGGGGTGGGTGGAGTCCCCACTCTGCCATCTGGGTGTTTCTCAGAACAACAGGAGGCTGTACCCACTGGCTGAGTTCACATAGCAGGAACACTGGGCTAGAAGCTCTAGCTGCCATTTCTTGCCTGGTGACCAGCAATGAGGGTGAGGGGGTGATATGGTTTGGCCTTGTGTTGCCACCAAAATCTCACCTCAAATTGTAATTCCCATAATCCCCATGTATCAAGTGTGGGACCAGGTGGAGGTAACTGGATGACGGAGGTGATTTCCCTGATGCTGTTCTCATGATAGTGAGTGAGTCTCATGAGATCTGACGGTTTTATAAGTGTCTGGCATTTCTCCTGCTTGCACTCACTCCTTCCTGCAACCCTGTAAAGAAGGCACCCACTTCTCCTTTGCCTTCCACAATGACTGTAAGTTTCCTGAGGCCTCCCCAGCAATGTGGAAATGTGAGTCAATTAAACCTCTTTACTTTATAAATTACCTAGTCTCAGGTATTTCTTCATAGCAGGGTACGAATGTACTAATACAGTAAATTGATACCAAAGTAGTAGAGTGCCAATATAAAGATACCTGAAAATGTAGAAGTGACTTTGGAACTGGGTAACAGGCAGAGGTTGAAACAGTTTGGAGGGCTCAGAAGAAGACAGGAAGATCTGGGAAAATTTGGAACTTCCTAGAGACTTACTGAATGGTTTTGACCAAAATGCTGATAGTGGTATGGACAATGAAGTCCAGGCTGAGGCAGTTTTAGATGGGCATGAGAAAGTTATTGGGAACTGGAGCAAAGGTGACTTTTACTGTGCTTTAGCAAACAGACTGATGGCATTTTGCCACTGTCAGGTCTCTGAGCCCAAGCCTGCACATATACATCCAGATGGCCTGAAGCAACTGAAGATCCACAAAAGAAGTGAAAATAGCCTTAACTGATGACATTCCACCATTGTGATTTGTTTCTGCCCCACCCTAACTGATCAATGTACTTTGTAATCTCCCCCACCCTTAAGAAGGTTCTTTGTAATCTCCCCCACCCTTAAGAAAGTTCTTTGTAATCTCCCCCACGCTTAAGAAGGTTCTTTGTAATTCTTCCCACCCGATAATGTACTTTGTGAGATCCACCCCCTGCCCACAAAACGTTGTTCCTAACTCCACCTCCTATCCCAAAACCTATGAGAACTAATGATAATCTCACCACTCATTGCTGACTATCTTTTCGGACTCAGCCCGCCTGCACCCAGGTGAAATAAACAGCCTTGTTGCTCACACAAAGCCTGTTTGGTGGTCTCTTCACATGGACGCATATGACAGCCACTACCCTAGAGATCTGTGGAACTTTGAACTTGAAAGAGTTGATTTAAGGTATCTGGCAGAAATTTATAAGAAATTTATAAGCAGCAAAGCATTCAAGAGCTGACAGAGCATAAAAGTTCGTAAAATTTGCAGCCTGATGAAGCAGTAGAAAAGAAAAACCCATTTTGGGGGGAGAAATTCAAGCCAGCTTAAGAAATTTGCATACGTAATGAGGAGCCAAATGTTAATCACCAAGACAATGGGGAAAATGTCTCCAGGGCATGTCAGAGACCTTGTGGCAGCCCCTCCCATCACAGACCCTGAGGCCTAAGAGGGAAAAAATGGTTTTCTGGGTCTGGCCCAGTGCTCCCCTGCTGTGTGCAGCCTAAAGACTTGGCACCCTGTGTCCCAGCCCCTCCAGTAATGGCTAAAAGGAGCCAAGGTACAGCTCATGCTGTTGCTTCAGAGGGTTCAAGCCTCAAGCCTTGGCAGCTTACACATGGTGTTGGGCCTGCAGTACACAGAAGTCAAGAATTGAGGTTGGGAACCTCCACCTAGATTTCAGAGGGTGTATGGAAATGTCCGGTTGTCCAGGCAAAAGTTTGCTGCAGGGGCAAAGCCATCATGGAGAACCTCTGCTAGGGCAGTGTGGAAGGGAAATGTGGGTCAGAGCCTCCACACCAAGTCTCCATTGGGGCACTGCCTAGTAGAGCTGTGAGAAAAAGGCCACCATCCTCCAGATCCCAAAATGTTAGATCCACCAACAGCTTTCACTGTATGCCTGGAAAAGCCACAGACACTCAACACCAGCTCATGAAAGCAGCCGGGAGTGGGGGCTGTACCCTGCAAAGCCACAGAGGCAGAGCTGCCCAAGGCCATGGGAACACCCCTCTTGGATCAGCGTGATCTGGATTTGAAGCATGGAGTCAAAGGAAATCATTTTGGAACTTTAAGATTCAATGACTGCCCTATTGGGTTTTGGACTTGTATGTGGCCTGTAGCCCCTTGGTTTTGGCCAATTTCTCCCATTTGAACAGCTTTATTTACCCAATGCCTGTACCCACATTGTATCTATGAAGTAACTAACTTGCTTTTGATTTCACAGGCTCTTAGGCTGAATGGACTTGCCTTGTCTCAGATGAGACTTTGGACTGTGGACTTTTTATTAATGCTGAAATGGTTAAGACTTTGGGGGACTTTGGGGAAGGCATGATTGGTTTTGAAATGTGAAAAGATATGAGAGTTAAGAGAGGCTGGGACAGAATGATATGGTTTGGCTCTGTGTCCCCAGCCAAATCTCACCTTGAATTGTAATCCCCATTAAGGGAGGAGACCACCCATTATATTGTCTTATGCCCAATTTCTGCCTCCAAAGAAAGTAAAAACCAAAAGGCAGAAATGAAATCCACAGGCAGACAGCCCGGGGCCGTGCCCTGGGCCTGGTAGTTAAAGATTGACCCCTGACCTAACTGGTTCTGTTATCTATAGATCCCAGACATTGTATGGAAAAGCACTGTGAAAATCCCTGTCCTGTTCTGTTCTGATTACTGGTGCATGCAGCCCCCAGTCACATATCTCCTGCTTGCTCAGTCAATCACGACCCTCTCACGTGGACCCCCTTAGAGGTGTAGGCCCTTAAAAGGGACAGGAATTGCTCACTCAGGGAGCTCGGCTCTTGAGACAGGAGGCTTACCGATGCTCCTGGCCAAATAAACCCCTTCCTTCTTTAACTCTGTGTCTGAGGAGTTTTGTCTGTGGCTCATCCTGCTACACCATAATCCCCCATGTCAAGGGTGTGACCAGGTGGAGGTAATTGGATAATGCAGGTGGTTTCCCCAGTGCTGTTCCTATGATAGTGAATGAGTCTCATGAGATCTGATGGTTTTATAAGTGTCTGGCATTTCCCCTGCTTGCACTGACTTCATCCTGCCACCCTGTAAAGTAGGTGCCTGCTTCTCCTTTGCCTTTTGCTATGATTGTAAATTTCCTGAGGCCTCCCCAGCAATGCAAAACTGTGAGTCAATTAAACCTCTTTCCTTTATAAATTACCCAGTCTTGGGTATTTCTTCACTGCACTGTGAGAATAGACCAATACAGTGGGGTTACCTGCCCTGCTGGGTATTTCCCAGGACAACAGTAGGCTGCTCTTGCTGGCTGAGTTCAGACAGAAGTGGGACTGCTGTGGGCTGGAAGCTTAAATAGGAGTTGCCTGCCTGACTACGAATGCAGGGTTGGGGGAGTGAGGTAGCCTGCCCTGCAATCTAGATGCTTACTGGGAAAACAGGAGGCTATACACATAAGCTGAGGCCCCAGAGAAACAAGACTGCTGGGCTGGAAACTCTAGCAGGCATTGCCTGCCTGGCTACCAGTGATGCAAAGGGGTTGGGCCACTCACCCTTCCATCTGGGTGCTTCCCGGGACAACAAGAGGTTGCACCCTCTGGCTGAGTTCACACAGAAGCAGGACCACTGGGCCAGAAGCTCTAGCAGGTGTTGAGTTCCTGGCTACCAGTGGTGGGTGAGGATGGGATCACCCACCCTGCTGTCTGGGTATTTCCTGGGACGAGAGGCTGCACCTTCTGGCTGAGTTTATACAGAAGTGGGGCTGCTGAGCCAGAACCTGGTACTGAGCACCACCTAGTGAGGGGGTGTGGAGCAATCTTACTGCTCCCAGGCACTGCAACTGTGGCCTCTATTGGGGCTATGGTATCTGTGCTGGTCTACTTCAGGGCCCAAGGCTTGTAGAGGTCCCCTTGGATTCAAGAGTTGCCCTTGGAAAATGTCTGCGTGGCTCTCTGCCTCAATCTAGAAGTGTGGTGAGGGTATGCAGTGAGGCCAGGAGTATTTTCCTGTTCCTGGTGTGCATAGGTTCCTGTGGAGAGTGTGAATCCCCCAAATGGGCTCTCACTTAGTCACTCACCCTCCCTTTTGCTTTTGGAGATGTTCTCCTGGCTCCATGCTGAGCCCAAACAGGCCAGTGCCAGCTTTGCTCCTTTCTGTTCTCTGTGTCCCGCTGCCTCGATGGATCCTGATATGGTTTCTCAAATGATTGGCCTATAGGGTCAATGACTACTAGCCCTTTTGTTTTCTCTCCGTGAGAGCCGTACACATGAGCTGCTTCTAGTCTGCTATCTTGACCTCCCCTCCCCAAATAATTTTTTAAATGAGCTGTTAAGTTCAGCTTGCTAGTATTTTGTTGATATTTACATCTATGTTCATCAGGACCATTAGCCTATAGTTTTCTATTTTTTTGTTGTAGAGCCTTATAGAATGAATTTGGAAGAGTTCCCTCTTTAATTTTGGGGAGTTTTAGAATGATTGCTATTAGTTCTTTAAATGTTTGGTAGAATTCATCAGTGACTCCTTCCAGTCCTAGGTTTTTCTTTTTTGGGAGACATTTTATTATTGATTTAACCTCATTACTCAGTATTGGTCTGTTCAGATTTTCTATTTCTTATAATTCAATTTGTAAGATTATACGTGTCCAGGAATTTAACCATTTTTCTAGGTTTTTTGATTTGTTGGCCTATAGTTATTTATAATAGTCTGTTATTTTAAATATTTCTGTTGTATCAGTTGTAATGTCTCTTTTTTCATCTCTGATTTTATGTATTTAAATTTTGTCTGTTTTTACTTAGTCTGGCTTAAAGATTTGTCAATTTTGTTTATATTTTAGAAAAACCAACCTTTGTTTGGCTGATCTTTGCATTTTTTATGTCTATATTTGTATTTCTGTTCTGATCTTTATTATTTCTACATTTTTTTTTTGGTTTTGAAACAAACACAGTTCTGCTCTGTCATACAGGCTGGAGTGCAGTATGGCAATAATAGCTCACTGCAGCCTCAAACTCCTGGGTTCAAGTGATCCTCCTACCTCAGTCTCCTACCTTAGCTGAGTAGCTAAGACTGCAGGTGCATACCCCCATACCTGGTTAAATTTTTTTTTTTTTTTGTAGAGACACAGTCTCATCTTTTGCCTAAGCTGGTTTGAAACTTCTGGCTTCAAGTGATGCTTCTGCCTTGGCATCCTGCAGCACTGGGATTACAGGCATAAACCATTGTGCCTGGCCTGTTCATGTTTATCAAATTTCTTGAGGTACAATATTAAGTTGTTTATTTAGGACCTTTCTAATTTTTTAATGTAAGTTTTTATTGCTATAAACTTCACTTTTAGAATTGCTTTTCCTGTATCTCATTGATTTTGGTATGTTGCATTCCCATTTTCATTTATCTCAAGAATATTTAAAATTTATTTTAAAATTATTTATTGACCCATTTGTTGTTTAGGAGCATGTTGTTTAATTTCTATGTCTTTGTATAATTTCCAGAGCTCCTCCTGTTATTGTTTTCTAGTTTTATTTCATTGTGTTAACAAAAAAAAACTTGATATAATTTCAATTTTAAAAAGTTTGTTAAGACTTGTTTTGTGAGCTAAAATATGATCTGTCCTGGAGAAAGTTCCATGTGCTGATGAAAAGGATGTGTATTCTGCAGCTGTTGAGTGGAAATGTTCTGCAAATCTCAGATTCATTTGATCTAGAGTGCATTTTAAATCTCATGTTTCTTTGATGGATCTGTTTGGATGATCTGTCCATTGCTGAAAGTGGAATGCTAAGTCCCCTACAATTCTTGTGTTGCAGTCTATCACTCCTTTAAGATAGAATATTATTTGATTTATATATTTAGGTGCTCTGGTGTTGAGTGTTTATGTATTTACAATTATTATATCCTCTTGCTAAAATGAGTCCTTTATCGTTATATAATGACCATCTTTGATTCTTTTTACAGTTTTTTACTTAATGCCTATATTTATCTGACATAGGTATAGCTACTCCTGCTTTTTTTTATTTCCATTTACATGGGACATCATTTTCCATTTTTTTATTTTCAGTCTACGTATGTCCTTACAGATAAGAGTGAATGTCTTGTTTGCAGCACATAGTTGGAGCTTATTTTTTAATTGAATAATCAAAAATATTCAAAGTTTTTTTCATAGGTAAGGATTTATTCCCACCATTCTGCTAATTGTTTCTGGTTATTTTGAAGATCTCTTGTTGATTTTTTCCTCTCGTTTACCTTTGTGGCTTGGTGGTTTTCTGTAATGATAAGCTTTGATTCCCTTCCCTTTCTAATTTGTGTCTCTGTTTTTTTTCTTTGTTGGTACCTCGGGGATTTAAAAAAAAAAAACCTTATAGTTATGAAAGACTATTTTAAGCTGATAACTTTACATTGGTTGCATACAAATATTCTAGACTTTTACACTCCCCCCTACGATTTGTAATTTTTTTGCCTTTATCTTTTTATATTGTATATTTCTTAACAACTTTTTGTATGTATATTGTTGAACATTTTTAATTTTTTTTGTTCCCATTAATGTTTTCCTTTTAAAGAACTCAGTCCACTTGAGAAGAGAACAGTAAGATGGGAGCACAGAAATGAAATATAGGCAAAAATTCAAACATAAGATTGATTCCTGCACAATTTGGCTTGGAGACAGCCTGCAGATGATAGCCTTATTTCCCTTGTTTTCTTGGCTCCCTGAAGCTTATCTGCCCACTTCCAAATCTCCCTCCCCCGCAACTCATTCCCAGTCTGTACTTCAGTTAATGCCAACTTGTAGACCCAGTTCCTAAACCCTGAATCATTTTGAGGGCTTCAGTAACCACTCATCATTACTTTATTAAATCAACATTGAACATTGGCCTTGCCCTTAAAGAGCTCACAATTTCTTGGAAGAGACATTAAGAAAACAGAATAATTACTTTGAAACTATATATTTTGTCCTACTAGAGAATTATTTTCAAAGGGCTGATGGAAGGAAGAGAAAAGATCCAGTAATAACTAGTGGGCACTCTGAAATTAGAGGAGCCTGGCTTCAAATACAGATTCTGATGTTCTCTAGTGGGGAGTCCTTTTCTTTCCCCTTCAACTTTTAAGTTCCAGGGTACATGTACAGAATGTGCAGGTTTGTTACATAGGTAAAAATGTGCCATGGTGGTTGTATTAGTCCATTTTCATGCTGTTGATAAAGACATACCCAAGACTAGGTAATTTATAAGGAAAAAGAAGTTTCATGAACTCACAGTTCCACGTGGCTGGGGAGGCCTCACAATCATGGCAGAAGGCGAAAGGCGCATCTTACGTGGTGGCAGATGAGAGAATGAGAGCCAAGCAAAAGGGGAAACTTCTTATAAAACCACCAGATCTCTTGAGACTTATTCACTACCATGAGAACAGTATGGGGGAAACCACCGCCATGATTCAATTAACTCCCACTGGGTCCCTCCCACAACATGTGGGAATTATGAGAACTACAATTCAAGATGAGATTTGGGTGAGGACACACCCAAACCTACAGTGGTTTTCTGCACAGATCAACCCATCACCTAGGTATAAAGTCCAGCATCCATTAGCTATTTTTTTCTGATGCTCTCCCTCCACACCCCCACAGGCCCCAGTGTGTGTAGTTCCACACCATGTGTCCATGTGTTCTAACGCTCCCACTTATAAGTGAGAGTATGTGGTGTTTGGTTTTCTGTTCCTGAGTTAGTTTGCTGAGGATAACAGCTGCCACCTCCATCTATGTCCCTACAAAGGACATGATCTCATTCCTTTCATGGCTGTATAGTATTCCATGGTGTCTGTGTACCAGATTATCTGTATCCACTCTATCACTGATGAGCATTTGAGTTGATTCCATGTCTTTGCTATTGTAAAAAGTGCTGCAATGAACATACAAACATTTAAAATTTTAGCCTTCATACTAAAGGTTTGAAAAACTATATACCACCTAAATTATAGTAATGGAGTATTCTGAATTTTGTTATGAGTTTACCTCTACCAATGAGTTATATTTTTATATGATTTCACGGTAGTAATTAATGTCCTTTCACTTCTGGTTGAGGTACTCCCTGAAGCATTTCTTATAAGGCTGGTCTAGTGCTGAAGTTCCTCAGGTTTTGCTTGTCTGGAAAAGACTTTATTTTTTCTTCATTTCTGAAGGATAGATTTTCTGGGTATAGTATTCTTGGCTAAAAGCTCCCCCCCACCACCCCCCCCTTTCAGCACTTTGAATATCTGAATCCAATCTCTCCTGGCCTGCAAAGTTTCTGCTGATATATCTATTGATTGTCTAATGGAGATTCTCTTATATGTGACTTGACACTTTTCTCTTGCTGCTTTTAGAATTCTCTTTGTCTTTGATTTTTGACAGTCTGATTGCCATGTTCCTTAGAGAGGACCTCTTTGGTTTAAATCTAGTTGAGGTTCTTGAGCTTCATGGATCTGGATGTGTATATCTCTTTCAAGTCTTGGGAAGTTTTCAGCGATGATTTTGTTAAATAAGTTTTCTGTGCCCTTTTTCATCTCTTCTCCATGTATAATTACCATTATGTGAATTTTTTTTTATTAATGGTATCTCATAGGCCTTGTAGGTTTTCCTTGCTCTTTTTCATTCTCTTTTTCTTTTCCTCTGGCTGGGTTATTTCAAAAGAGCTGTTTTCAAGTTCAGATTTTTTTTCTTCTGCTTTGTCTGCTATTGAAGTTCTCAACTGTATTTTTTCATTGTCTTTGATGTCTTCAGCCCCAAGATTTCTGTTTAATGATATCTATCTCTTGAATTTTTCATTCAGATCATGAATTGTTTTCCTAATTTCATTGAGTTTTTATCTATATTCTCTTGTATCTCATTGAGTTTCTTAAGGTAATTATTTTGAGTTGTTTTCTAGGCAATCTGTAAATTTCTGTGTCTTTGGGGTCAATTACTAGAGAGTTACTGTGTTTCTTTCATAGTGTCATTATCTTTGCTTTTTCATTGTGTACCTGCATTGACATCTGTGCATTTGGTGAAATAATCACCTCTTCCAATTTCACAGAATAGCTATTGTAGAGAAAGATATTTTGCTTGCAGATGTGTCCTAGAGTGTCAGTTGGATAGGGTGTGTAGGCTTTGGTTCTAGCTGGGTTCAGTAGTATGGTCTCTGTGCTGTTTCTTCAGCTACAGTCACTGTCAGCAATGCCTATGAATACTTCAGATGCTGAGGCTCAGGAGTCTGTGCAACTGCTCTGCTGGGTTGGGTGCATCCTCCTCACTGGGGGCAGGGGTACCAGGCTGGTCCACATGTTATGGGTGCATGGGGGATGTTCTGCGAGGGTTGGGTGCAAGCTCTCAGCTGCAGGCAGGGGCACTGAGCTGCTCCATGCACTGTAGGTACATAGGGGTTGCTCTACCATAGTTGGATGTGGCTTCTTTGCTGGGGGAGGGGATACTGAGCTGTTTTGTGCACCATCGGTGTCTGTTCCTTGGGAGGTAGGGTGCCATGTGGGCTCAGGCACTGGAGTTATGGGTGTTTCATTGGGCCTAGGTTCCAAGTAGCCAAGGTTGGGGTGCTGCAGCCACTGGGATGGAGAAGATGGAGAGCTTCTTAGGCAGTCTATTCCCAGGGTGTAGGAATGTATAGCTGCTCCATTGTGGAGTGGTACACTACCTTGTGTTGGGGCAATGTAGTGGTGGCAGAACTTCAGAGACGAGCAGATGCAGTGGCTACTAGCCCCCAGAGCAGGACACACTTTAGTAGTCCTTGAGACTCTAGTCTCAAGATGGTGTTGTATAGTAGCAGCTTAGATCATGGTGAGGGAAGGGGCACAACATGTGCTCCTTCTTCAGAGTCATGCAGCTATGTGAACTCCAGGCAGCTCCCTAGACTGGTCTCAGGTACCAGAAGGACTTTAGGGTTCTCCAACAAAATGACTATAGGTGTCCATAGTTTTAGCAGGGGATGCTGGGGGCCTCCTGCTTACCTTTTCTCTGCAGAGAGAATCCCTCCTGTTCCAAGCTGATCCTGACCGGGGAGATAGGGTGGTAAAGTCAGGGCATTTCATTCTCATCTTTATGTGGCCATCCTGAGTCTCTATGCTCCTCAGGTTCTCTGCCGCTCCTCTGTTGTACTTGATTTCCCACCTTCAGATACTCTCCTTGAAATGTGTTTGTTGTTGTGTTCCTGTGTGTGTGTGTGGGCAGTGGGGGGGCGGGTGGACAAGTGTTAGTTTCGTTTAGTCAGTCATCTTGCTGACATTGTGTTTTTCTTAATTGGCCATATCTAACTGCCATTTATTGAGAACTTATCCTACTATGCATCATGCTAAGTTTGTCACATATGTTATTACATCAGTTTTCACAACAATCGTATAGTAGGTGATATTGTTACTTTTTTTTTTATAAATGAGAAAAACTATCAATTTAGTAGATTTTAAGTGCCTAGTTTGTTAAAACTTAATAAAACAAAGAGGCAGTGCTAGGTTTTGGAATTAGGTTTATTTGATACCAATGCCCATGTTCTTTGAGATCTGTTACATTTCTGAAATGAGATCTAACCAAGCATCCAAGTCCATTTGTCTATTTCTGCTTCCCCTGAGGTATCTATGTAGCAGGGTATGGCATTCTTGGCCTTGTACATGTTATGCAAAATTGTTTAATCACTGGAAATTTCATCTCCCATTGTAATTTTATATCCATATTTATACATTTCTCTAGCCAAGTTATACCACATGTACTCATATACTATTTTTCTGCTTTTGCAGTCATATAAGCAGGATCATATGAATCACTCTCATGTATCCAATTATAACACTGCTAGATAGGAAAAAATGACCACTAATGGTAAAGTTAGCCTAGTCAATATGATTAGTCTTTGTAAAACCATAAACAAAATCAGGAAGAACATTTTTTCAAGCATTTCGCTGACAGCTCTTTTATAATAATCATAAAAAGAAGATGAAATATTTTCTTAATCTACATACATCCTTTCTTAGATGAAGAAAATATTAAAATCCTATTAACCATGAATTTTCTTTCGAATAGGAACTTCTCCCCTGGTGAAGCTCAACTATGCCCTCTATTCATCAGGATTTTTGTGTGTGTGTGTGTGTGTGTGTGTGTGTGTGTGTGTGTGTGTGTGTGTTTAACTTTAGAGATGTGGTGGTGACTTATCTCCTGCCTCTAAAGACACTATTGGTCAATAGATTGGTTGATAGTGTCCACAAGAAAGCAACAAGATTCCTTCTTTGAAGGAAATATGCCAAATAGATGGAGACTTTATTAATTAAATAGAAGGACTAAGCCTTTTTCATAGTGGTGACTATGCCACGATCACTCTCCGCATCAAGAAAATCATTCTACACAGAGTTAACATCAAATGATGGATTCGTGGCCATCTCCAGTGGTCATAATGAAAACTACCCGAAATCCCAGATTCACCATGGATAAATTGCTACTCTAAATAGTCCAGTGCTACAGAGGATCAGATGAATTTGGCTACAAATGGACTTCCTCCTCCCTTTCCTCTTTCTACTTTCTTTCTAGTGATAGTAAGAATAACAATCTTTATGGAGTCATTACTACAAACCAAACATTATGCTGAGCTCCTAATACATATCAAATCATTTAATTCTCAAAAAAATCCTGTAACATAGCTATTACTGTGCCCCTTTTCTAAATCATTATTATGTTATCATTTTATAAAACATATACACTATAAAATTCCCTTCCTCCTATGCCTGCCCTCACTTCCTAATATCCATCACTTAGGAGGTGAGAGAGAGAAAAAGTTTCAAGGTCAGTGTGATTTTGTCTTCAGCTCTGCCTCCCTGCTATCTTGTGCCAAGCAGGGTCTCTAAGGCAATATCATCCACTTCTGGGGCTGTTGCATGCATGTGGATATAATTTTTCTAATCCAAAGAATGTTGGACAGTCCCTTTGGAACTTTGATGCTTGCTTTAATGGAAATCTGTGTCCTGCTGGAAGTCAGAAGCGAAGACATCATATGTCAATGCCTTTCCTCACTGCGATTTGAGTTGCAAGTTGAAGTAGCCACTTTTTTCATAAAATAATGATTGACACACTGAGTCAGTTTGGGTGTTCAGGCTTGGGTTTTTGATAGCATCTTTTAAAAATGAATGAAATGAGCCTGCCCCATAAAAAAAAATATGACTGACAATATTTGTTGACAGCAAATTTAAGCTTTCAAGTGAAAATTAGAACTTTTGAAATCTCAGCAATCAAATTTAAGCTTTCAAGTGAAAATTAGAACTTTTGAAATCTTATGTCCACCACTGAGACTTGACGCCCTCTTAACACGTAAATACTTATCTGATAATACTGGTGTTGATTTTAACAAGCCTGATTATTTTTTTATATGACCTAATAAATTGTGTCAATACTTACAAGATTTGTATAACTCAATAAACCAATATTTTCCAAATGAACAATCAGGCATACTACAAAATCATGTATGGGTTAAAAATTTCCTTCAAAGTGCAGGGGAAGTGACTGGATTTTAAAGTAACAGAGTATTACCTTTAATAAACTAGCACTTATTGATCAAAAAATATATAGAGTTATCTGGAAAGCTTTTAAAATAATTTACCTGTTACAACTTCAAATTGTTTGAGGCCAGATTTTCTTCAAATACTTTAATCAAAACAATATATAACAATAGAAGGAACATAGACTGAAATTCCAGCTGTCTTCTATTAAGCCAGACATAAAAGAGATTTGCAAAAATATAACACAACACAACACTTCTCACTATCTTTTCTTGTTCTGGAAAATATAATAGCTATCTTTATTAAAAATTTTTTATGTTAACATGAAATGGGGTTTTTTAAAATAAATTAATAAATTATTACTAAAATACTTTCGTTTTTAACTTCTACTACAGTAAGCAGTATAGCTATAACTTATACTAGCAAAAGATCTTTGGGGCCCTCGATAATTTTTAAGAGTATAAACAAATCCTTAGAACAATAAATTTTAAGATCTTTGTGCTCTGTGTGCAAAATAGTAAAGTAAATGGTATGGGAGTGCAAAAGTAGAAGAAACAGTATGGGTTAGAATTGGCTTTGCTCCACAGTGGGATGTAGACCACAGACTGCTAAGATTTAGATGAAGGAACCAGAGAAGGAACAGTATGAGAAAGGCATAGTAGTAAGAACAGTCGTGGTAGATTTGGAGTTCTCTGAGTCAATCAGCAGTGAATCAAGCAGTGAGAGTGCCTCTCATGCTCAAAATCTCTTCTTCCACTTCACCTCTCTGACCCTTCTTCCATTATCACCTTTTCTCTCCCTCCTTGCACTCCCTTTCTGTTTCTATCTCCACGTCTAGAAAAGGCTCCCTGCTTTGGAGAATACATGATTATATTGGGTCCACCTGGGTGATAGGCCCTACTCTTCCCAACTCAAGGTCCTTTACCTTAATCACATCAACAAAGGCCCTTTTCCATGTAGGGTAACATATTCACAGGTTCTGTGTATTAGAACGTGGATATCTTTTAGGGTCCATTATTCTGTTTACCACACCATGGGATAGTTTTTAGCAAGAAAGTGGCACAATAACAGTGGTATTGAGAAAACATTCTACAATAATTACCTAGTATGAACTGATCTGGCGCCAAGCTTAGAGCAGAGCTCTGCCTCTGTGGAAAACAGCTTCCATGTGTTTTTAGTACAATGCACATGATGCATCCAGAAGGACATCTGTTGATATTCTGGTAGGCTTATCACTTTCTCATTGCCATCCTGCCCACATTTGTCATTCAGGTCACCAAGGGGACAAACATCCATAGCTTCTGGAAGCAGCTTCTTTGCTTCATTTCCTACCTCTAAAATATTACATGAATAGAAAGGGCGCAGACTTGCCATACTAGATTCTAGAAACTAACATTTCAGCATGGTAAGAAATTTTCCCCTCTCAGGCACTGGGATTTCAAGGGTGACCTTTCACATGAAGCATTTCATTAAAGAGTGTGTTTGGGTTACCAAATATTGAAGTGAGAGGCAACATTTAAATGACTATTTGTTGGGTTACCACCAGTACTCTGGAGAACAATAAGCTTAAGTGATTTTGAGTATTAATTTATCAGAATGGCTAAATTATAAAAGAATGCTTGAATTCGATTTTAAAAAACTCACAAGATGGATGTAGCTCAAATATTTTCCAACATAAGCTTCCTTTTGAAAGTAATTTAAACGTTTGTCTGCCCTCCCATCACATTTATGTGTGATATGTTTGGTAATTAAGTAAGGAGGACAGAAAGGGAATCCCTGCAGTATAAATTCCAGGAACAACTGTAGATTCATCCAAAGGTCACTTATAAATCAGAACAAACCCAAATTCATAAGCTAGCCTCAAACAGAATCAACTATCTTATAAAAATGAGACAAAATGACAAAAGCAATTATTTTCACCCCTAAACATATTTATAAAAAGCAGGATGCTGTTTTTTTAGTCAGGCAAATAACTTACCCAGGGCATTCTTAACTATTGATGAATATTACAGCAGAAGAATGAACTTTGGCATTTGCAACTTGCATTGTGCAAAGCACATCATCTATTCAATTCTCTTGGGTGTGTGGAGCTCACTATTTTTGCCTACGCATGTTTTCTCAGGAAAAAAATGTTATAAAGTCAGAACCATTCTTAAACAGAACAGACAGCATTTTCCCTAACACCTTCTCACTTTTATTTTGCAAGAGTTTCTTCTCCTAAGGAAGTAATCACAGCCCTTCTCTCTGGAACCTACCGCAAATGGTCATGGACAGAACTTAGAATTCTGTACTCTCCTATTCCTAATCCATTGACATTTCTCTAAACTGTATTCCATCTTTTGGACCCAAGGTATTATCCAGCTAATTATAGACAGATGTAACCTAATGGACTGTTTTGTGAGAATGCTAGGTTCTCTTTCAGTAACATTGTAGCCTACACACCCACACCCCACCATAGTATTTTAGTTCGAAATTTGAGCAGGTTTAGTGATTAAGATGTGAAGTGGATAATGACATCCGAAAATTGGAAGGCCAGGGAAAGTGCTAAATTTGGGAGCTCCTGGCATCCAGCTGGGAGAATGCATGTACTATGGGTCCAGAAAATAGGTGTAAGGAGAGTAGACAGTTTTTAGGGGAAATTTAAACACATGAAAGGGAAATTATATCTACTTCACAAGTTTGCCTTTGCTTCTGGTCTGTGATTTGTGTGGGCTTTTTAGTGTCCAGCAATTGCACTGAGGAGACAGTCAGAGTCAGCCATGTGTCTAAATTCTGCTCTATTTTAGGAATCATGAGTACTTGGGCAATTTCCTTTGAACTCCCAGTTTTGTTGGAGAGTTCAAGAGGGAGAAACAGCCGGGCGCGTTGGCTCACGCCTGTAATCCCAGCACTTTGGGAGGCCGAGGCGGGTGGATCACGATGGCAGGAGATTGAGACCATCCTGGCTAACATGGTGAAACCCCGTCTCTACTAAAAATACAAAAAATTAGCCGGGCGTGGTGGTGGGCACCCGTAGACCCAGCTACTCAGGAGGCTGAGGCAGGAGAATGGCGTGAACCCGGGACGCGGAGCTTGCTGTGAGCCCAGATGGCGCCACTGCACTCCAGCCTGGACGACACAGTGAGACTCCGTCCGAAAAAAAGAAAAAAAGAAAGAGAAACAATGAGCCTAGAGAGCTGCGAGTTTGTGTCATGTCACATCCATATAAGCTAAGGGAAATCTCCTGTTAAAATCCTTGGGATGCCCAACCTTGGAAATTCAGAAATGTTAGACTACTGCCTTAATGACTCTGGAGAGACTCCCCTTCCCAGGGTTAATCAATTCCTAGAGACAGTAAAGAAATTGCCCAGGAGCACACTGGCAACCAAACGAATCAGTTCAAATGCAAACCAACCAATCAAGAGCCCACACCCCAAGCACTTCCTTTATTAGAGCTCTCATATTCTGAGCCTCTATCCACTTGCTCTAAGCACTCCAAGGCCAGGTACCAAACAAGCAGGGATAGTACCTATGCCCCAGAATCTGCTGAAATTATTCAAACTAGCTAATCCTAAAACCGTTTCCACTATGTCACTTGTTCCTTCCCACAGAAACAAAAATAATAATGTTCTTTCCTATAGTTCTCCCCTCTCCGTCTGTCTCCTAACTGGCCCTGGTGCTTCCCCATGTGTGCTTGTGGCATGCCCCCTTGTCTTGGGATCTGTGAATATAACTGTCTTTCCAATGGAAGTCATCTCCTAATCTGTTGGCCTTACCATACCTAATAGTAATAAAACCTGTATTAAACAATATGAAATAAAACCTCTCTGGCTCCCTGAAGTAGATGATCTCTAGAGTCTCTTCTAGCTCTAATACTCTTTTATCCTCTTACTTTAAATAGGAAAGCCTTTTACTATCTTTACAATAGGTATTTCAGTTATAATAAGGTCTTGAGCTTCTGAAGTTACTCAGTTTTTAATGCCAAGGGTTTTGTGAATCAGGACTTACATAAAGAGAAATTACACAGAAAGTGTTGTGTAAGAGTCATTGCTTAATCGGAAGCAAGGGAAAATGTTAGTTCTATTTTGGGAAACCTTTCATTTTCCTCTATTATAGCTGAAGGATAAAAATCATTCTTAGTATGCTTTTTCTAGACTCCTGTTAGCTTTTCTACTTTCCTTTGCTTTTCTTTCTTCTTTGCCTTTGGATACAAAGTAGTATAAGGTTCCCTCCTGATGGTGTGATTGTATGAGTTTGGGATGCATGTTGGGAGAATCAGGAAAATATTGGGATAAAATTCTCCCTTTAAAAGGCATGTGGAGTATAAGGCAAAACACAGGAACTATATTCCAGTATATAAAGAATTAGATTAGTAATGGGAACATTACTGAATATTTACTGAACGAATGAACTAAATTCTCATCTAGCATAAACAGGGATTCCCTGTGTAGTCTTAATCCATCACCTCACCTTTCTTTGCCTTTACTTTCTGATAGAAAAACAATTATTCCAAATCCTCCACAAATATAATTAGTAGCACTGTTATGAGGAATCATTTGACTTTCAAAATAAATCTGAAAATTGCTTTCAGTTACTAAAATAAATTGCAGAGGAGGATTATGTTCAAGACAAAATTATGTCTTGTGTAAAGGAATAAACAAGGAAGTGCATTTCGGTGAGAGAATGAACGTTTTGGTTCACATTGTGATACAAGGGTACCATAATTATTTGAAATCAGGAAAACAATTTATGGTATTTTTTTCAAAAAATTTTGTGTGAATTTTTAAATTTTTGTTATTTTGTTTCTGAAAATGCACCCATTTATATAACCTCTGGGAAGTCAGACAAAACAGATGTATGGCTCTCTGAAATGGGCAGGACTCAAACTGAAGTACAGTTGGCTGGATATTTAAGAGTACAGTGAGGAAAAGTCTTACCTTTCTACTCCACCTGAAGTTGTCAAATGAAACTTTCCAAATATTTTAGAGAAACAAAATGCCTCTGGCTCACATTCTGTTTGCCTTTGAGTCTTGCTCAAAATATATTTTTTCAAATGAAAAAAGGAAGGATGAAGGAAACAGACTAAAAGTCAAGGAATTAATTTTGTGCAGAAGGAAAACAAAACCGTGGAATCTCTGGGTTCAAAAATTTGAAAAAAAAAATCAACTTATTTAATGCCCTCTAATTTGAAGATGAAAGAATGGTTGGACTGAGTTGTTCCTTCAGAAAGAGCTCTTTCTCTGTGCCTCAGAGACATTTGAAAGATCACAGAACCTTCCTCCAGAACAATTTCTAAGGTCAGAGAAACTGCCTTCTTCTGCTTACTTCAAATCTCTCTGTCAATGAAAATTTAATACTCTCCCCACAAAAATACTAGCTTCATATACACACAGACAAAAATATTCACAGAACTTTTCAGAGTTATGAGTTTCGCTGGTTTTGTCTTGCTTTAAAGTGAACCCAATGCTGAAAATCTTAAAGACCCTTCCCTCAAATAATAAATACAGGCCGGGCGCGGTGGCTCACGCTTGTAATCCCAGCACTTTGGGAGGCTGAGGCGGGCGGATCACAAGGTCAGGAGATCAAGACCACGGTGAAACCCCGTCTCTACTAAAAATACAAAAAGTTAGCCAGGCGTGGTGGCGGGCGCCTGTAGTCCCAGCTACTCGGAGAGGCTGAGGCAGGAGAATGGTGTAAACCTGGGAGGTGGAGCTTGCAGTGAGCTGAGATTGCGCCACTGCACTCCAGCCTGGGCGACAGAGCGAGACTCCGTCTCAAAAAAAAAATAAATAAATAAAATAAATAAATAAATAAATAAATAAATAAATAAATACAGTGAGTAGCACTCTCCCTTCCCTCCAGAGCTATACTGATATCATCTGTAGGGTTAGGAATTGTGGGACATGAATGAACAGGTAAAAATAAAAATATTGGGTATACCATTAACTCTTCCATTTTGAAAATAAGGTAGCTGAGGTTCAGAGATAGAGGTGCACACTGGAACTTACCCTGAAACCACTTCTGAAAGTAATGTGAATCAGGCCTCAGACACAGGCCTCGCCCAAGGCCTTGTCCTTGCTCTTGCTACAGTGATCAGGGAACTGTGAATGTCTGCACTGGTCTTGGATTCCTTATCTGAGTGACCGAGTGTGACAGAAAGAGTAGGGGGTCCTTATGGACACCCCCTTCCATCCACACCTCGGCCCTATAGATTCTAAACCACCAGAGGATTCTGGGTACAGGCCTTTGAGCAAGCTGTGAAGGTGGTAACTGAAAATGCAAGGTGAGGAGTCAGGGCCTGGAATTTTCAAGGGCAAAACCAAATAATATGGCCTTTTCCTCCCCCATCTCCTATCCTTCATTTTTCCTTCCTTTTGAAGATGTTTTATTATGAGCAATACTCAATAGCAAACAAAATATGGATCAGATGCATCTTCTTTGAGAATTTGGAAGCTATCATTTGGCATCTTCAGGTATGGGAGAAAAGTGAACCTTACCCTCACTGAGTTCCTACATGTCCAGCCCATTGTACTTCAGCTTGAATAATGGCCCATTGTGGAAGACCCTGTGTATATATTCATTTTGCCTAACTGCCCAGGGATTTTGTGAGTGGATCTATTTTCAGAACCAAAATGAATTCTCTACAGCAATCCTCAAATTTTATTCTGAATGAAAATCACCAGGAAAGCTTGTTAAAATACAGACTGCTGAGCCCCATCCCTATCTTTTAATTCAGTAGATCTAGGATGAAAAAAATGCTAACAAGCTTCCAAGTGATACTTACGGCTAGTCCCAGGGTTCAGGGCTAAAAGCAGTGGCTCCTTAGGACCCAGTCATAGATATGATGCTAATCGCCTTACATGCTACCACACACTCTGATAAGCCCTCTCTTTTCCCTGACTCAGCAAAAGGCTATATCCCATGTAAGGAGGAGATGATGAAAATGATGCATTTCATCTTCTTTAGGAAACTTGCTGGTTTTATTCACCTCTTTAATGATTATTTTACACCTCTTTTTAGGCCCATTTATTTTACCCCTCACACATAAGTGACTACAAAATTCTATAGGTTCTGTATCCTAAATATCTGCAGAGGCTCTTCCTCTCCAGCCCTCTTCTCATCTCTTGATTCAGGTAACAATTGTCTCTCACTCACAATTTTGCAAGAGCTTTCTATATTTGGTATTCTTTTCTTACCATCCTTCAACTCATTTTCATTCCACTATCACAGAAAGTTTCCTGAAAAAGAAATGTGATCCTAAAACTGTGCTGCTCAGAATTTCTCCAGTGTACCCCCTTGGCCTTCAGCAGAGAGGAAGAAGGGAGGTGAGGTCTCAGAGACATTAATTTTCACTTTCAGTCATCCTCTTCCTTCCTCCAATCACACCAGTACTCATAGCATTCTAGACCAACCTTGGCAGAAGGAGGAAGAGGTTAAACTGGACAACTTCCTCTACTCAAAACTGCTACCTTTCATTTCAGTTTAATAGCATTTATAGGTACCTGTTATTTGCAATGTTTTGTGCTTTTTCACCAATCCTCACAAAAATCAGGTAGTGTTACGGGGGAAGGAATGAGACACAGCGTGAAGGAGCTACCTAAGGTTATACCAAGCTAATTAGATAAATGTGCCTGTACAGGTTGCTTGCCATTGAACATCACAACAGTCAGTTTGCTTTTCAAATATATGATTTAGGCAGTAGAGGTTAAGAATAGAAGCCCTAACTTCAGGCACTGTTGATTGGAAATCTGATTCTGCCATGAGGTAACTATGAGTAAGTTACTTATCCTTCTAATAATCCCCTTGTGATAATAGCAACCTAAAATAACCCCTGCAGCCTCTGACTCCATGTATTCATGCCTTTGTGAAACAATCTCCTCTTGAGTGTGAGCAGGACCTATGACTTGCTAATAGGATGTAACCAAGGTGATGGGATATCACTCCCATGATTATACTGTGTTATAAGTGAAGGGATTTTGCAAGTGAAATTAAGTTAAGGTTCTAATCTGCAGAACCTCAGAACCTCTGTAGAACTTCTGTTCTAATCTCCCCTAATCAAGTAGTCCTTTAAAAGGGGGTTTATTCCTACCCTGAGCCTAGAGATTCTGGATAGCAGACTCCCTCTTCTGTCCGCCCTAAAGAAGTAAGCCATTATTAATTTTACAGATGTACAGAAATAAATTTTGCCAGAATCCACATGGACTCGCAAGAGGACCCCGAGTCTCAGATAAGACTGCAGCCTCTTGAACATAGTATTGTGAGACCCTAAGCAGAGGAGTCAGATAAGTTTTGCCCAGACTTCTGATCCATGGAAACTGTGAAATAATAAATGCATGTTGTTTTAAGCTGCTAAGTTTGCATTATTTATTTATTTTTTATTACTCCTTAAGTTCTAGGATACATGTGCAGAACGTGCAGGTTTGTTACATAGGTATACATGTGCCACGGTCGTTTGCTGCACCCATCAACCCGTCATCTACATTAGGTATTTCTCCTAATGCTATCCCTCCCATTGCCCCCGGCCCCTCAACAGGCCCTGGTGTGTGATGTTCCCCTCCCAGTGTCCATGTGTTCCCATTGTTCAACTCCCACTTATGTGTGAGAACATGCGGTGTTTGGTTTTCTGTTCCTATGTGAACTAATTTACACTCTCACAAACAATGTAAAAGCATTCCTATTTCTCCACATCCTCTCCAGCATCTGTTGTTTCCTGTCTTTTTAATGACTGCCATTCTAACTGGCATGAGATGGTATCTCACTGTGGTTTTGATTTGCATTTCTCTAATGACCAGTGATGATGACCAATGATGATGACAAGGCATGGGCAAAGACTTCATAAAACATCAAAAGCAATTGCAACAAAAGCCAAAATTGACAAATGGGATCTAATTAATTTAAAGAGCTTCTGCACAGCAAAGGAAACTATCATCAGAGTGAACAGGCAACCTACAGAACAGGAAAAATTTTTTGCAATCTATCCATCTGACAAAGGGCTAATATCCAGAATCTACAAGGAACTTAAATTTGCAAGAAAAAAACAAACAACCCCATCAAAAAGTGGGTGAAGGATATGAACAGACACTTTTCAAAAGAAGACATTTATGCAGCCAACAAACATATGAAAAAAAGCATTCATTTTTTAATGCAGCAATGGTTAACTAACACATCCCTTCTTCCTGTATTTCACCACCAACAATCCTCCTCACACCCGCCAAAAAAGGGAAGGTGGTAGAGGGAAGGCAGGGACCAAAGAGCACAATGTGTACTGGGCCGAGCTGGTTTGGGAGCAATCGCATCTTTACTTATCCGCAACCCTGGACAGGCAGAATGGCTTCAGTAGTGCTGCTCTGAGGAACCAGATAAAATACCCTAGAGGAGTGTGGCCTACCAGAGGGCAGAGGAGTGATGGGATTGGACAAAAAGACACCCTTCTTCTTCCACTTTCCCCACAGTTCTGCTTATTTCTGGAACTCAAGGAGGTAAGAGCTGTGCCAAGCAAAGAGGGTGGAGCTGGCTCTGCTTCTCAGGCTGTAGGCAGCCAGGAGCAGTCAGCTGTGACCACTCAAGCACTAAAGCACCTGAGTACCTAGAAGGTGTAAATCCCCAGGCTGTGGCTCTGTGGGGTTGGGGTTTGTATAAAGACAGGTGTGACATGCTGTGCTCTTTAAGGCCTGTAAAAACTGGTGGGTAGAACAACATTAACATATGGAGAAAGTTAAGTAATAAAGATGGCCACATCAAATGATTGGCACAGGCAGTAATGCATGGAGTGGAGAAACAGAGCTAGGCTTGATGACACAATACCCATAGTCATAGTTTGATTCTGCCACTAACTGCCTTGGGACTTAAGTCCGTCTCAACACATCTTTGGACTTGGGTTTCCTGGACTCTAATATAAAGAGCTTGTATGTTTGCTGGTTTGTAATTTATTCAGAAATAAATTGCCTTTCTCAAGTGAAATGAAGAAAACAGATGAAAAGCAGAGCTGTTCTAGCTAAAGCTAATAAATAAACAGGATATTCATTTTTCATCCAGTGCATTTACTGAACACCTACCATGTGTCTAGTACTGTGCCAGCCACTGTGGATACAGCAGTGAACTAGATAGACATCCCCTAGCACTAGAGGAATAAGTGTGGCATACTGCAGAATTCACTATGCTTATAGTTATTCTGGCTGACTCAATGGCAACCAGCCATCACTGAGACTCACTTGCCATAGGGATTTCTCTGCAGCTGATACCACAGCTATAAAGAGAAAATAATCTTGCTATTTTCCATGGGGAAATTTGGCAATAAGTGGGAATAAGTGTGGCATACTGCAGAATTCACTATGCTTATAGTTATTCTGGCTGACTCAATGGCAACCAGCCATCACTGAGACTCACTTGCCATAGGGATTTCTCTGCAGCTGATACCACAGCTATAAAGAGAAAATAATCTTGCTATTTTCCATGGGGAAATTTGGCTCAAAAAGATAAATGTATTTTAAATTCTTTTTCTGAGATTGTTTAACAGTATACTAAAGTAAGCATTTTCAAGGTGTTCTCTGTTAGGCCTCCTGGCAAATAGTTTCTGTGAGGGTGAAATAGACAAATTGCAAAAGATATGTGTCCTTGGTCGCTTGTGTGCTATCCAGGCTCTCACAACTGGCCATGCCCCTGGCATACTGCTTTGCTGGATAGATTTCAGAGAAGGGTCTTCTGAAGGCCATGAAACCCAGTTTATGGCTCTGAGGGTAGATTAGGGTAAGGTCAAAAGAAAGGGCTTCAGATTCCATGCACAGCAGCTCATGTTTCTGTGAGGTTGTTTTATGACTCTGTGCAAATCCAGAATCCTGTCACTGGACAAAGTGGTCAAGTACAGGATCAGTATCAGAGGATAGAGGATGATGGGGTGCATGGTCCTATTTTAGACAGGGAAGTTCAGAAAGGCCTCCATGAGAAGGTGATATTTGCATTCAAACTAGAATAAAGTAAGGGAATGAATTATAGATTTCTGGAAGTAGAAAATTCCAGAGAAAAAGAAGAAACTGTACGAACATACCAAGGGTGGATAATGTTCAAGTTATAGGAAGAAGATAAGTGCAACTGGACACAGTGAACAAAGGAAAGGTCAAAGGGCTAGATCCTGTGGGCCAGGTAAGCAGACTGAGGGAAGGACTTGGGATTGTCATTTGTGTGTGTGTGTGAAAGAGAAAGAGTGACAGAGAGAGAGAGAGAGAAAGGGAGAGATGGGAAGTTATTAGAGAGTTCTAAGCAAGGGGTGATATAATCTAACATTGTGTGTTACAAGGCTCACTCTGACCAAGGCTAGACCCCATGGACCCAGCTTCCAAGCCCACTACAGTGCCAGGCCAGCCATCATGGCCTCAGGTTCCAGGTCCACCCCAACATCAGGCTGGCTCCTGTAGCCATATGCTCTAGACCAGTCCCTGAAGACCTAGCTTCTAGGCCTACCTCAGCACCAGGACAACTCTTATGGCCACAGGCTCCAGGTCCACCTAGTACCAGGCTGGCCCACTGCAGACACCAGCATCAGTCCCACCCCAGTGAACTCAGGCTCTGGGTTTCCTCCAGAGACAGTTTACCCCCTGAAGCCCCAGGCTCCAGGCCAGCCTTCATGGTTCAGGGATCCAGGTTGTCACCAGTGGACCTAACCTCCAGACCTGCCCCATCACCAGGCTGACCTCACAGCTTCCAGGCTGGCCCTTAGGGTCCTAAGCTCTATGGATCCAGGTACCAGGCCAGTCCCTGTGGACCCAGGCATTGGGATCACCTACCCACTGACCCAGGCACTATGCCAGCTGACCTGGAAACTTTCACAGCAAGCCTGCCTGCAGACCCTGCTGGCTACTCTGCTCAGAGTCTCTGGACAAGCTGACTGGTGAAGGCCTTTCACTGGAGATGTCAGTCTATAAAGACTGGAAAAGGTGCCCACTTGTTCAAATGCAGACACTACTGCAAATCCACAAGGATCACAAATAATCAGGGAAACATGACACCACCAAAGGAAAAAAATAAAGTACCAATAACTGACCCTCAGAAATGGAGACCTATAAACTTCCTGACAAAGCCTTCAAAATAATTATCTTAAAGAAGTTTAGTAAGCTACAAGAGAACATAGACAACTAAACGATATCAGAAAAACAATACATAAACACAATGACAAGTTCAATAAAGAAAAACAAAACAAAACAAAAACCAAATAGAAATTTGGAGCTGAAGAACATAATGACTGTACTGAAAAATTCCATAGGGACCTTCAGCAGCAGACTTCATCAGACAGAAGAATCAAGGCACACAAAGATGTGTTTTTAAAAATTAGCCAGGCAGAAGAATAAAAAGAAAAAAGTGAATAAAGCCTATGGAACTTGGGACACCATCAAACAAATGAATATATGCCTTTTTTGCAGTACCAAAAGGAGAAGAGGAAGAGAAAGGAGCAGAAAGCTTATGTGAAGAAACAATGACAGAAGCATTTTCAAATCTAGAGAAGGAAATGAACATCTGTATCCAAGAAGCTCAATGAATCCCAATAGATTAAACATAATGAGATCTTGATTGAAACGCATTGTTATACAATTCTTAAAAAAATAAAGAATTTTGAAAACAGTAAGAGAAAAGCAACTCATCACTTACAACAGAACCACTACAAAACTATAGGTAGATATCTCAGAAGAAATCTTGCATGCCAGGAGATAGTAGGATAATCAAGTGCTGAAAGAAAATATCCTGGCAACCAACAAGACTATACCCAGCAAAACTGTCCTTCAGAAATGAAGTAGAGATAGAGACTGTCCCAGACAAACAAAAGTTGAGGGAGTTATTACCACTAGATCTGCCTTACAAGAAATGCTTCATAAATTCAAATTGTAATGAAAAATGCTAACAACATATAACAGTACAAAACTCATTGGAAAGGTCAGAGATAGTCAAATTCACAATACTCTAATACTGTAACAATCGTGTGAAAATCACTTTTAACTCTAGCATAAAGGTAAAAAGAAAAAATTGTTAAAAATAACTATAGCTACAATAATGTGTCAAGGAATACACAATATAGAATGTAATTTGTAATATCAGTAATATGTAAGGGAAAGAGAACTTAAAATACAGAGTTTTTGTATGTTAAGTTGCTTATAGCCTAAAATAGCCTGTTATAAGATAATTTATGTAAGTCTCATTATAACCACAAAGAAAAAAACCTGTAGCAGATACCCAAAAGGAAATGATAAAGAAGTCAAAGCATACCACTGCCAAAAAAAAAAAGAATCAAATCACAAAATAAGACAGGAAGAGAGGAATAAAGAAAAGAGCCCAAATAGCCAAGGCAATCCTAAGCAAAAAGAACAAAGCTGGAGGCATTACATTACCTGATTTCAAACTATACTACAGGGCTGCAGTCACCAAAACAGCATGGTACTGGTACAAAAACAGGCACATAGATTAATGGAACAGAATAGAGAGCCCAGAAATAAGGCTGCACACCTACCACCACCTGATCTTTGACAAAGCTAACAAAAACAAGCAATGGGAAAAGACTCACTGTTCAATAAATGATGCTGATATAACTGGCTAGCCATATGCAGAAGAAGCTGGACCCCTTCCTTACACCATATACAAAAATCAACTGAAGATGAATTAAAGACTTAAATGTAAATCCCTAAACTATAAAAACCCTGGAAGACAACCTCGACAATACCATCCTGGACATAGGAACAGGCAAATATTTCATGACAAAGACACCAAAAGCAATTGCAACAAAAGCAAAAATTGACAAGTGGGATCTAATTAAACTTAAGAGCTTCTGCACAGCAAAAGAAACTGTGAACAGAGTAAACATACAACCTACAGAATGAAAGAAAATATCTGCAAACTATGCATCTAATATTCAGGTGTATAAGGTCTAATATCCAGCATCTATACATCTATAAGAAACTTAAACAAATTTACAAGAGAAAATAACCAACCCCATTAAAGTGGGCAGAGGAAATGAACAGACACTTTTCGAAAGAAGACATACATGTGGCCAAGAAGCATATGAAAAAGAAGCTCAATATCAGTGATTATTAGAGCAATGCAAATCAAAACCACAATGAGATATCATCTCACACCAGTCAGAATGGCTATTATTAAAAAGTCAAAAATAACAGATGCTGGTGAGGTTGCAGAGAAAAGGGAGCCCTTATACACTGCTGATGGGAGTGTTAATTAGTTCAACCATTGTGGAAAGCAGTATGATGATTACTCAATGAGCTAAAAGCAGAACTACCATTCAACCCAACAATCCCATTACTGGGTGTATACCCAGAGGAATATAAACCGTTCTACCATAAAGACACATGCATGTGAATATTCGTTGTAGCACTATTCACAATAGCAAAGACATGGAATCAACTTAAATGCCTATTAATGACAGACTGGACAAAGAAATTTTGGTACACAGACACCATGGAATACTATGCAGCCATGAAAAAATGAGATTATGTCTTTTGTGGGAACATGGATGGAGTTAGAGGCTATTATCCTAAGCAAACTAACACAGGAAGAGAAAACCAAATACCACATGTTCTCACTTACAAATGGGGGCTAAATGATGAGAATTTATGAGCACAAAGAAGAAAACAAAGAAGAAACACGCTTCCCTTCACCCTGGTGGAGCAGAAGGGTGTGCAATTAATTTCTGGGCTATGAAGACACCAAGAATGAGCTTGCTCCCTAGATTTGGCAATTTTCAGTTATTTCTAAGCTGAAGCCTGGCAGGAGAGAACTCAAATTATTAATTACATTTGTTTCCAGTGTTCAAGACAGTTTCATGAGTGATATTCACTTCAGAGATATATTCTGCCAGTTTACTACAACCCCAAACTGCTTGCTTCAGAGTCTAGGAGCTCTACATGTCCTCTGGGCACAAGATCTGGGGCAGTTTCAGTCGATGAAAGTAAAATAAGGTTAGAAGCTGAAGTGAGGGTTGTTTCTCCCACCCGCCCCCCAACGCCCTTCACTAGATTTACCATCTCCAGGCAAGAGCTTGAGGTTGACTTACATTTGTCTCATCACTTGTAATGTGACTGTAACACACTGAACTATCTGAATCCCTTTATCTTTCATTTCTGTCTACAGGTTCAGGGAAAGAATGGGATATTTATGAGCCCATCAATTTAATAGACCATGTCAATTTCTGCATCTCAGTCTGTAAAGCATACCCATGTGGATTTGAAAACTGCCTTTCAGACCTGAACTTTATTTTTCATAATGAGGAACAGAGATATTATTGGGGAAGTGAAATGGGGAGAGAGGGAGGAAATAGTAATAAATCTTACCAAGGCAACTTCCAACCCTGGATTAAGTCATTCAATTAGGATATGCTTATATAGATAAAGAGACTAGTCAGTATTTGCTTTCTTGCCTTAGAAAATCCTCCCTGTCACATTAGCTCACACTGGTAGTCCATTCACCTCATAGAAAAAGCACCAAAGCAGAAATCTATATTAATTTTTTTGGTATTTAAAAGATTATCTTATGTTTCATAAGAGTAACTTTTAGATTTATGTCTGCTACTGTTAAACTTCAGCAAGCAAATAGCCGTACATGACTAGTAGCTATAGTTTGATGAGAGGCTACTAGCATTTCAAATCAATGGATTAAAATGGTAATAATACATTTTTAAAAAAATGTATAGTATTTTTAAAGCAATAAAAAGTTATTTTTGTTTCCCTAGCCTATTAAAAAAATCACACATAGGCATTTAAAGATCTTGGCTATTAAAATAGAACAATGGTATATCAAAAGGGAATTAGGATGTAGTCAACCATGCCATGAATTGTTACCATGTATAACAATAATAACAGATGTGCTAGGGACTTTACATATGTTATATTTAAATATATGAATGATTAAGTTCAATACCCTTAGAAAAAATTAAGATCTTCTGATTTCATTACATGATGAAGGGTTTGCAACAGTTAATTTTTGAATTTTATTTTGCTTAATTTAAAAATTAGTTTGCAATTCTAAGCATAAAGTTTATGGTGGACACACAGTCCTGAAACTTAGAATTGTTATCCTTCTTTCATTTAGTTAATGAGTATTTACTGAGTAACTACTTTGTAATAAAGTCTGGGATGAATCAAATAGAAATTTAATTCTAATAAAATGATAAACAAATGCGATTCAAATAAAAACATTTCATGGAAAAATGTTTTTTTCATGGAAATTTTATAAATTTACTTAAAATTTTGATGAAAAAGCAAAAGGCCAAAAATTTCCAGGATTATTTTGCAAAAAGAGAACAAAGTAAGACATTTCTATCTACGAGATACCAGACTTATAATACAGAAAGTTTGTATTAATACAGGGAAAAATAAGTAGTTCAATGGATCACAACAGGAAAACCAGAAACAGACATATATATATATATATGGAACATATGTGAAAGCAAAGACAGTATATAGGTCAGCAAGGAAAAAGCACGCTATTCAATACATGATACTAGAGCAATTATTTATCTACATGAAAAAAATCAAACAAAATTCCTATTTCACACCCTCCACAAAAACCAATTTCAGGTGAATTAAACGCCTAAACATGAAAAGAAAATCTGTAAAACATGTAGAAAATAGTTAATACAGGACACTGTCTTTGTATTGTTAGAATTTCTTAAGAAATACAATAGTAAAATTCATTAAATATATTCATCAATTGCTTACAATAAAATCTGGTTAAATTAGAAATTTTCCGAATGAAAAGACACTATAAACAGAGAGAAACTACAAGCCTCAAACTGGGACTAATAGGAACGTGGAACACAGAAAGAACTCCAGCCGATCAATAAGAAAACAATCCAATTGAAAATGGATGAAGGAAGAGGAAATCCAAATAGCTAGTAAGCTCTTGAAAAGATATTGAACTTCAACAATGGCAGATTAAACAAAGTGACACATTATATCACGACTATCAGAATGATAAATGCTTAAACCTGACAATATAAAATGTTAGCAAGGATACAATGAGAACTTTCATTACTGCAGGTGGGGATTATACAGACTGCAGAGCAATGCAGCAATACCTAATAAAGTTGAATATGCACGTGTCCTGTGGCCTAGCAATTCCATGAGAAATTCTGTCACATTTGCACAAGAAAACATGTGTAAGAGTATTCTTTACAGCATTACTTATAGGAGCAGCAGATTGGAAACAATTCAAAAGTACATCAACAAGAAAATAGATAAATTATGAAATACACTACAGGAGTGAAAATGGACTAGAATTGTATCTTTCAATATGAGTAATTTTCACGAATATAACATTAGATTTTAAATGCAAGTTTGATAAAGACACTTGGAGTCTCCTTATGTTTTAAATGTATATAAGTTTTGAGAGCACGTAAGAACATTATATGTTGTTATGGATTTATGCATATACATATAAAAGCATAAAAAATTAAATATTATATCTAAAATTTATGATAATTATTACCTCTGGGTGGTGGGGGGTGTCAGGCCTCCGAGCCCAAGCTAAGCTATCATATCCTCTGTGACCTGCACGTATACATCCAGATGGCCTGTTCCTTGCCTTAACTGATGACATTCCACCACAAAAGAAGTGAAAATGGCCAGTCCTTGCCTTAAGTGATGACATTATCTTGTGAAATTCCTTCTCCTGGCTCATCCTGGTTCAAAAGCTCCCCTACTGAGCACCTTGTGACCCCCACTCCTGCCCACCAGAGAACAACCCCTCTTTGACTGTAATTTTCCTTTACCTACTGAAATCTTATAAAACGGCTCTACCCTTATCTCTGTTTGCTGACTCTCTTTTCGGACTAAGCCCGCCTGCACCCAGGTGATTAAAAAGCTTTATTGCTCACACAAATCCTGTTTGGTGGTCTCTTCATATGGACGTGAGTGAAATATGGTGCCATGACTCAGATCGGGGGACCTCCCTTACGGGATCAATCCCCTGTCCTCCTGCTCTTTGCTCCATGAGAAAGATCTACCTACAACCTCGGGTCCTCAGACCAACCAGCCCAAGGAACATCTCACCAAGTTTAAATCCAGTAAGCGGCCTCTTTTTATTCTCTTCTCCAACCTCTCTCATTATCCCTTAACCTCTTTCTCCTTTCAATCTTGGTGCCACACTTCAATCTCTCCCTTCTCTTAATTTCAGTTCCTTTCCTTTTCTGGTAGACATGAAGGAGACGCATTTTATCCGTGGACCCAAAACTCCGGCGCCGGTCCCGGACTCAGGAAGACAGTCTTCCCTTGGTGTTTAATCACGCGGGGATGCCTGCCTGATTATTCACCCATATTTCAGAGGTGTCTGGCCACGCGGGGATGCCTGCCTTGGTCCTTCACCCTTAGCAGCAAGTACTGCTTTTCTAGGGGTCAAGAATCCCCCAACCCCTTCTCTCCATGTCTCTACCCCTTCTCTGCTTTTCTGGGGACAAGAACCCCCTAACCCCTTCTCCTTCACCCTTAACAGCAAGTACCACTTTTCTAAGGGGTAAGAACCCCCTGACCCCTTCTCTCTGTGTCTCTACCCCTTTTCCGCTTTTCTGGAGGGCAAGAACCCCCCAACCCCTTCTCTCCATGTCTCTACTTTTTTCTGGGCTTGCCTCCTTCACTATGGGCAACCTTCCACTCTCCATTCCTCCCTCTTCTCCCTTAGCCTGTGTTCTCAAGAACTTAAAACCTCTTCAGGTCACACCTGACCTAAACCTAAATGCCTTATTTTCTTCTGCAATGCCGCTTGACCCCAGGACAAACTCGACAGCGGTTCCAAATAGCCAGAAAACGGCACTTTTGATTTTTCCATCCTACAAGATCTAAATAATTCTTGTCGTAAAATAGGCAGTCTGAGGTGCCTGACGTCCAGGCATTCTTTTACACATTGTTCCTTCTCTAGTCTCTGTTCCCAGTGCAACTCATCCCAAATCCTCCTTCTTTCCCTCTCACCTGTCCCCTCAGTCCCAACCCCAAGCGTCACTGAGTCTTTCTAATCTTCCTTTTCTACAGACCCATCTGACCTCTCCCCTCCTCGCCAGGCTGCTCCTCACCAGGCCGAGCTAGGTCCCAGTTCTTCCTCAGCCTCTGCTCCTCCACCCTATAATCTTTTTATCACCTCCCCTCCTCACACCCAGTCCGGCTTATAGTTTCGTTCCACGACTAACCCTCCCCCACCTGCCCAGCCATTTCCTCTTAAAAAGGTGGCTGGAGTTAAAGACATAGTCAAGGTTAATGCTTTTTCTTTATCCCACCTCTCCGAAATCAGTTAGCGTTTAGGCTCTTTTTCATCAAATATGAAAAACCCAGCCCAGTTCATGGCTCATTTGGCAGCAACCCCGAGACGCTTTACAGCCCTAGACCCTAAAAGGTCAAAAGGCCTCTTATTCTCAATATACATTTTATTACCCAATCCGCTCCCGACTTTAAATAAAGCTCCAAAAATTAAATTCTGGCCCTCAAACCCCACCACAGGACTTAATTAACCTCGCCTTCAAGGTGTACAATAATAGAAAAAAGTTGCAATTCCTTGCCTCCTCTGTGAGACAAACCCCAGCCACATTTCCAGCACACAAGAACTTCCAAATGCCTGAACCGCAGCGGCCAGGCGTTCCTCCAGAACCTCCTCCCCCAGGAGCTTGCTACAAGTGCCAGAAATCTGGCCACCAGGCCAAGGAATGCCCGCAGCCCAGGATTCCTCCTAAGCCACATCCCATCTGTGCGGGACCCCACTGAAATTCGGACTGTTCAACTCACCTGGCAGCTGCTCCCAGAGCCCCTGGAACTCTGGGCCAAGGCTCTCTGACTCCTTCTCAGATCTTCTTGGCTTAGCGGCTGAAGGCTGACAGTGCCTGAATGCCTCAGAAGCCCCCTACACCATCAGGGACGCTGAGCTTCAGGTAACTCTCACAGTGGAAGGTAAGTCCGTCCCCTTCTTAATCAATATGGAGGCTACCCACTCCGCATTACCTTCTTTTCAAGGTCCTGTTTCCCTTGCCTCCATAACTGTTGTAGGTACTGACAGCCAGGCTTCTAAACCTCTTAAAACTCCCCAACTCTGGCACCAACTGAGGCAATACTCTTTTAAGCACTCCTTTTAGTTATCCCCACCTGCCCAGTTCCCTTATTAGGCCGAGACACTTTAACTAAATTATCTGCTTCCCTGACTATTCCTGGGCTCTAGCCACACCTTATTGCCACCTTTTCCCCAGTTCAAAGCCTTCTTCACATCCTCCCCTTGTACCTCCCCACCTTAACCCACAAGTATAAGACCCCTCTACTCCCTCCTTAGCGACCGATCATGCACCCCTTACCATCCCATTAAAACCTAATCACTCTTACCCTGCTCAATGCCAATATCCCATCCCACAGCACGCTTTAAAAAGATTAAAGTCTGTTATCACTCGCCTGCTACAGCATGGCCTTTTAAAGCCTATAAACTCCCCTTACAATTCCCCCAATTATACCTGTCCTAAAACCAGACAAGGCTTACAGGTTAGTTCAGGATCTGCGCCTTATCAACCAAATTGTTTTGCCTATCTACCCTGTGGTGCCAAACTCATATACTCTCCTATCATCAATACCTCCCTCCACAACCCATTATTCTGTTCTAGATTTCAAACATGCTTTATTTACTATTCCTTTGCACCCTTCATCCCAGCCTCTCTTCGCTTTCACTTAGACTGACCCTGACACCCATCAGGCTCAGCAAATTACCTACGCTGTACTGCCGCAAGGCTTCACAGACAGCCCCCATTACTTCAGTCAAGCCCAAATTTCTTCCTCATTTGTTACCTATCTTGGCACAATTCTCATAAAAACACACGTGCTCTCCCTGCTGATCGTGTCTGGCTAATCTCCCAAACCCCAATCCCTTCTACAAAATAACAACTCCTTTCTTTCCTAGACATGGTTAGTAAGGTCAGAATTCTTACACAAGAGCCGGGACCGTGTCCTGCAGCCTTTCTGCCCAAACAACTGGACCTTACTGTTTTAGCCTAGCCCTCATGTCTGCGTGCAGCAGCTGCCGCTGCCTTAATACTTTTAAAGGCCCTAAAAATCACAAACTGTGCTCAACTCACTCTCTACAGTTCTCATAACTTCCAAAATCTACTTTCTTCCTCACACCTGACACATATACTTTCTGCTCCCTGGCTCCTTCAGCTGTACTCACTCTTTGTTGAGTCTCCCACAATTACCATTGTTCCTGGCCCGGACTTCAATCCAGCCTCCCACGGTATTCCGGATACCACACCTGACCGCCATGACTGTACCTCTCTGATCCACCTGACATTCACCACATTTCCCCATATTTCCTTCTTTTCTGCTCCTCACCCTGAACACACTTGGTTTATTGACGGTAGTTCCACCAGGCCTAATTGCCACACACCAGCAAAGGCAGGCTATGCTATAGTACAAGCCAACAGCCTGCCTCTTAGAACTTCTCATTACCTTTCCATTGTGGAAATCTATCCTCAAGGAAATAACTTCTCAGTGCTCCATCTGCTATTCTACTACTCCTCAGGGATTATTCAGGCCCCCTCCCTTCCCTACACATCAAGCTCGAGGATTTTCCCTCACCCAGGACTGGCAACTCTTAACTCCCTCTTAGAGTGGATAGATGATCTTTGCTGGCAGGGGACCCTCCAATACTTTCACCCTGATGAAGTTCTATTCTTTACTTTTATACTCACTCTTATTCTCATTCCCATTCTTATGCCACCCTCTACTTCCCAGCTATCTCCACCACACTATCAACCTTACTCATTCTCTCCTAGCCGTTTCTAATCCCTCCTTAGTGAACAACCACTGGCTTTGCATTTCCCTTTCTTCCAGTGCCTACACAGCTGTCCCCACCTTACATGCAGACTGGGCAATATCTCCTGTCTCCCTACACCTCCGAACTTCCTTTAACAGCCCTCACCTTTACCCTCCTGAAGAAATCATTTACTTTCTAGACAGGTCCAGCAAGACCTCCCCAGACATTTCACATCAGCAAGCTGCCGCCCTCCTCCACACTTACTTAAAAAATCTTTCTCCTTATATCAACTCTACTCCCCCCATATTTAGACCTCTCACAACACAAACTACTATTCCTGTGTTGCTCCTTTATGTATCTCTTGGCAAAGACCCACTGGAATTCCCCTAGGTAACCTTTCACCTTCTCTATGTTCCTTTACTCTTCATCTCCAAAGCCCTTTTCTTGTTTACTTATACCCAGCCCCAAAAATAACAGTGAAAGGTTGCTCGTAGACAACATTTTCTCATACACCATGAAAATCGAACCTCCCCCTCTACGCAGTTACCTCATCAGTCCCCATTAAAACCTCCGACAGCTGTTGCCCTAGCTGGATCCCTAGGAGTCTAGGTACATGATACCCCTTTCAGCACTCCTTCTCATCTTTTTACTTTACATCTCCAGTTTTGCCTCACACAAGATCTTTTCTTCCTCTGTGGATCCTCTACCTACATGTATCTACCTGCTAATTGGACAGGCACATGCACACTAGTTTTCCTTACTCCCAAAATTCAATTTGCAAATAGGACAGAAGAGCTCCCTGTTCCCCTCATGACACCAACATGACAAAAAAGACTTATTCCCCTAATTCCCTTGCTTGTCGGTTTAAGACTGTCTGCCTCCACTATTGCTCTCAGTACTGGAATAGCAGGCATTTCAACCTCTGTCACGACCTTCCGTAGCCTCTCTAATGACTTCTCTGCTAGCATCATGGGCATATCGCAAACTTTATCAGTCCTCCAGGCCCAAGTTGACGCTTTAGCTGCAGTTGTTCTCCAAAACTGCCGTGGCCTTGACTTACTGCTGAAAAAGGATGACTCTGTATATTCTTTAATGAAGACTGTTGTTTTTACCTAAATCAATCTGGCCTGGTGTAAGACAACATAAAATACTCAAGGATAGAGCCTAAAAACTTGCCAACCAAGCAAGTAATTATGCTGAACCCCCTTGGACACTCTCTAATCAGATGTCCTAGATCCTCCCAATTCTTAGTCCTTTAATAACTGTTTTTCTCCTTCTCATTCCGTTTAGTTTTTTGATTCATACAAAACCGTATCCAGGCCATCACCAATAATTCTACATGACAAATGTTTCTTCTAACAACCCCACAATATCATCCCTTACCACAAAATCTTCCTTCAGCTTAATCTCTCCCACTCTAGGTTCCCATGCCGCCCCTAATCCCGCTCAAAGCAGCCCTGAGAAACATCGCCCAGTATCTCTCCATACCACCCCCGAAATTTTCGCCACCCCAACACTTCAACACTATTTTGTTTTATTTTTCTTATTAATATAAGAAGACAGGAATGTCAGGCCTCTGAGCCCAAGCTAAGCCATCATATCCCCTGTGACCTGCATACATCCAGATGGCCTCTTCCTTGCCTTAACTGATGACATTCCACCACAAAAGAAGTGAAAATGGCCGGTCCTTGCCTTAAGTGATGACATTATCTTGTGAAATTCTTTCTCCTGGCTCATCCTGGCTCAAAAGCTCCACTACTGAGCCCCTTGTGACCCCCACTCCTGCCCACCAGAGAGCAACCCCTCTTTGACTGTAATTTTCCTTTACCTACCGAAATCTTATAAAACGGCTTACCCTTATCTCCCTTCGCTGACTCTCTTTTCAGACTAAGCCCTCCTGCACCCAGGTGATTAAAAAGCTTTATTGTTCACACAAATCCTGTTTGGTGGTCTCTTCACACAGACGCGAGTGAAAGGGGGCATCTTAGGTCAGGCCCCAAAACAGAGCCTAATACAGGCATAAATATTGGGAGATGTGATCTCAGGGCAGCCAAGAGTGAAGGAAAGGCAAAATGAGACAGGAAAGGATAAGGAAGAGAAGTACAGTAATGTAACTGCACAGGCAGCACAAAGAACCATCCTTGGAACAGTCCATTAGAGAAAGGAAGGGAGAAGAAATGATTATTTTGGGTTCTTCCAGTCTTCTTGCTCTCATTGGTCATAATTTACTATCAGGAAACTAATTTTCCCACGCTTCCAGGTTCTCTCACTGGGCCTTTATGCAACTGCTGTGGAAGGCATCTCCAGTGCTCTGTGGCATGATAGCTTCATTCAAATCTGGAATTAGTAAGAAGATCTAGGGATTTCTAGTGTTTGCCTGCTGGAACTCAGGGAGTGGAACCTCTGCCCTGAGTGTACTGCAGTGGCACTGGCAGCTCACATGGAACAGCCAAGGGTCAGGAGACATGTGAGGGAGAGAGAATCTGAAAGGTTATGTATAAAATACTCAATATAAAGGGAGATGTGACTGGGAGGTACAAGAGGATTCAGCTGCATTAATAATGTTTTATTGATTAAGCTGAGTATTAGGTTCATAGCTGTTTGTTCTATTTATACCTTTCAGATAGATAAGATAGATGAAATATAGATACAGGTATACAATCATGTGTCACATCACAATGGGAATATATTCTGAGAAATGCATCATTAGACAATTTTGTTGTTGTGTGAACATCACAGAGCATACTTACACAAACCTGCTGTCCTCTCCTATGATAACAATGCCTTCTTCTGGAATACCTCCCAAAGGACGAGTCTGAGTCTGTTTTACAGTTAACTTTTTTCTTTTCTAAATAGAAGGCACATACTCTAAAATAATGATACTTATAGAACAGTGAAAAGTAACACACAAACCTAGATGGTATAATTTACTACATGCCCAAGCTATATGATATAGCCTATTGCTCCTAGGCTACAAATGTGTATAGCAGGTTACTGTACTACATACTGTAGGCAATTATAACACAGTGGTAAGTATTTGTGTATCTAAACATAGAAAAGCCACAGTAAAAATACAGTATAAGGGATAAAAACCTCCAAAGGGCACTTAACATGAATGGAGCTTGCAGAACTAGAAGTTGTTCTGGGTGAGTCAGTGAGTAAGTGTTGAGTGGATGTGAAGGCCTGTGACATTACTGTACACTATTGTAGTTTTTATACACATTGTACACTTAGGCCACACTACATTTATAAAAAAATTTTCCTTCAATAATAAATTAATTTTAGCTTACTGTAACTTTTTCACTTTATAAACTTTTTAATTTTTAAAAATTTTGAATCTTGTAATGACACAACTTTAAACACAAAAATGTACAACTCTGTGGAAATATTTTCTTTCTTTATATCTGTATTCTATAACTTTTTTCTGTTTTTAAGATTTTTTTTACTTTATAAACTTTTTTGTTAAAAATGAAGACAAACACACATTAGCCTAGGCCTACACAGGGTCAGGATCATCAGTATCACTGTCTTCCACCTCCACATCTTGTCCCACTGGAAGGTCTTCAGGGGCAATGCATGATGCTGTCCTCTCCTATGACAACAATGCCTTCTTCTGGAATACCTCCTGAAGGACTAGTCTAAGGCTGTTTTACAGTTAGCTTTTTTCTTTTCTAAATAGAAGGCATATATTCTAAAATAATGATATTTACAGTACAGTAAATAATAAACCAGTAACATAGTTGTTCCTTATTATCAAGTATTATGTACTGTACAAAACCGTATGTGCTAGACTTTCATACGAATAGCAGTGCAGTAGGTTTGTTCACACCAACACCACAACCATGTGAGTAATGCATTGTGCAATGACTTATAATGGCTACAACACCACTCGGTGATAGGAATTTTCCAGCTCATTATAATCCTATGGGACCACCATCATATATGCAATCAGTCATTTACTGAAATGTTAAATACATGACTGTATATTACACATTAAACAACACCTCTAAAGATGTTTTGATCCAGTTCAAAGGGCTTTAAAGATGTTTAATGTATTAAATTGAGCTACATTTTGAAACTTATAGAAACTAGTTTTTTTCCTACTCTTATGTTGGAAGTTGTGCTTAGCATTTTTTTTTTCTTTATACTTTTATGTTGGGAAGCACAGAGCTTGTGAGGAAGTATTGACCAATTATTTAAAAAAACATTTTATTTTCATGTTTGAGTGATGAGTAAGCTAATTTGTACCATTCCTATAATGGAGGTTTCATAGAAGAGGTGAATTTTAAAACTGGCCCTAAAGATAAGAAAATCTGGAAAAAAGTTGACAGGGAAGAGCATTTCATAAAAACAAACTGAGCATGGGATGTTGAAAACTAGCTCAGGGAACAAGGAATAATTATTTGACCAGATCATGTGAAGGAAGAAATGGGATATATAATTGGAAAGACACAATGAAGCTAGAATGCAGAGGACTTGAAATGCCTAGTAGTCTATATTTCACTGGCAAAAGATAAATTGAAAATTCTAAACTATATTTTCCAGCCTGTCAGAAGTTTGATATAGTCACATGTCTGAGTTTTGACCAATAGGACATGTAAGAATGGCTCTTCCAGGCCTGGTCCATGAAACCTCCCTTGCCTGCTAAACAGATAAAGAAAATCTGATGGAGCTCTCTGAGGCCCCAAAAGATGGCAGAGCCGCTCTGGAAGAAGCCTAGGTACCTGGATGACTATGTGAAGCAGAAACCCCACCATATCCTCTCTGTGTATCCCCAGTGGTTGGTGATGTAACCAAATAATAAATCTTTGTTGTGTTAAAACACTGAAAATAACTCTGTTTGTTATAGCATTTAGCCTATTCTGACTAATATGCTACATAATTGCATTTATATGCCTATCTCTTACTGCTAAACAGTGAGCTTTTTGGGGGGCAAAAACATATAGTTCTTAATTCACATTGACTAGCACAAACATATCAATAAGTATTTATTGAATTAATACATACTCAACTAAGGCAGGAGAAAGGACTAATATATTTTATAATGTTCTCCTTGTACCCACCTTTTCTCCTAAAGTGACTGTTGAAACAAACATGCAAAGAAAAAAAAGTTCTTAAACATCAGAAAAACAAAATAGCAAGCCAACCAGATGTCACCATTTCTCAGATATTCTGAGTATCTGACATTTGTTGCAGTAGAAAATAAAGGTTGGTTCTGAGGTTTCCAAAACGCACAATCATACATCCTTCAAAGCAGTAAGGGAAAGAAGGCTTTCCATCCATCATTCTCATCATGAAAAGAGCAAAATTCTCTACATTCTGTAAGTCTAAAGCAATTCCTATCCCTAAGTTGTTACTTGTAACAAGGAAACTTGGAGTCAATTTTGCAAGGCTATTTACTAGAAAGTCATTTTGATGCATTTACTTGGGGCAGCTATTTGTCATAGCTGAGTCAAAATGCATTAAAGTGGCTTGAAATGTGCAAGTTTCCCCCTTTTTTATTACCAGGAAATATTTACAACACATTAACCTCAGGCAATCCTAGGAGACTTTCATTTTAAGGATATCGGCATATGTTTTGTGAGTGCTGAGAGAATCATTAAATATATAATTAAGAATTCCCCATGGAGATTGATGCTAAATTAGTAGATCAAATTACTGCTACCCAAATATCCCCCCTTTCCCAAATTCCATATATATATGTTTGTGTGTATATGTGTGTGTGTAAACATACTAGGAACCCCAACATTTTCAAATTAAAAAAACAGCTACCATTATTAAGCAGAAATTCTATGTATTCATTTAAAGTAAATGAATATGGCTATTATAACTTTAAAAGAGAAATCATGATGACACTCAGAGCATTCATTCATGTAAATTCCTAGAGAATGGGCAGATTAGCTTAAGTTAGGAATGACTGATGGCCTTTTGTGAAATGAGCGAGCTTGGTAAATACAGACCTCTTGGTTATCTGTAGTTTGTCTTTCAGATTGTGTCTAGGTGTCTCCTCATTCTTACTCTTCCCTGATCCTCAGCTCATGCCTTGCTCAGCCCTATGCCAACAGCAATAAGGTGAGGATGATTATATCACACATTTCTTAATACTAAAAACAGTTGATGAGGCTAGAGGATCACTTGAGCCAAGGAGTTTAAGTCCAGCCTGGGCAACATAGTGAGACTTCAACTTTAAAAATAAAAAAATTAAAATTAAAAAGTTGAAATTGTAATACAGTTTGTTTGGGAGCTGTGTGAAAAAGTCCATACATGAAATTGACTGCCTTAAAAGAGCAACCTCAGACTGCCTTTATCCCCCACATCCTTATTCTGCCTAACTCCCACCATCCTGTCAACCTCTATTTTGCCTCAAAGCTTCATGCCAAAGCAACTTCTGGTACTCAGTTTGGTAATTTGGGTTCCTAGTTGTTGAGCACCTTCTGTCTCTGCACATGAATACAAGCACATCTTTTTAATATTCTCCCATGTACATTATTCATGTTATGAACTTTGTTCATGATTTTTTTTTCTTGGGTAAAAACCAACCACTGCTTCGATTATAATGAAAGTTTCAAGTTAAATTTCTCAGGGAAAGTAATAGGGAAATATTTTGAAGTGCTAAGAGGAAACTTAATGGCAAAGTACATCTCCAGTTCTGTTAACTGACAAGTTTAAACTCATGCTAAAGTCTCCAAAGTATTAACACAGCCATACGATTTTAAATTTTTCTAGTAATTCAAGACTAAGACATGGATTTTTAACCTTTTTTTCTAGGTCAGTGAGTTATGCAAATGTATCTGGTTTCCAAGATGCTGGGTTATGGATGTCACAAGAAAAAAAATCAACAGTCCTAGTCACAAAAAGGTAATGAAAGCAAGGAAAGAAGTTCTGTAATTAGAAACTTGAATTAGATGCTAGTGCAAGATGTAGTGTGTTGAATTAAAAAAGTCTGTAGAATCAAATCTGACTTTTAAGAAAGAAATAGTTTTATCAGAGAAAGTCATAATAATGCCATTGCTGTTTGAATCAAGAGGAAAGTAATAAACATCAGAGAAGTAGCAGTGTTTTCTTCAGAGCCATTTCATGTCTGTTCACACAGTGCTTACGCATGAGAATGAAGCACATTATGGTTCAGAAGAAATGAAACAGCAAACAAAATACTGTCATGACACATTTCATCTCAGAAGTCTTAATGATCTGTTGTTTGTATGAAGATTATTATGTTCTGAATATCCCTATTCAGAAATGTTCCCAAGAAAATACCGTAGCCTTGAACAAAATAGAAGAACAACTGCAATCCTAAAATAGCAGGGCAGGAGACAGTGGAAAGTAGAAAAGACCTCTCAGTGTGTTCCTTGATGAGATATGAAGACTGATGATGGATTGCTTTTACTATTTTCTCCCATGATTTATTTTTACAATTATTTGATGAGAAATAGCATTTTATCAGAAAAACACTGCTGTAATGTTGATAAAGCATTGTTCTGAAAGAGAGGGAGGTCCCCTGAAAAATTTAACAGGGTAGTCATTCAGCTCTTTCAATTCTCAACAATCTCTCTATGTGACTCCATCTATGTCAACGTTTTTACACCATACAATAGCTCAAATTGTTAACTTGATAAATCCAGAATAGAGTTCTCTCTTGTTCTACAAACCCATACATCTATATATCCCTTCCTATTTGATATTTACTCCTGAACATCCTTCAGGATCTTCAAATCCACTGAACATATCTTCATCATCTTCACTGTAATTTGTGATCCCTTTGAGAATTGTTGCAATTACTGCTGCATTTGGAAACAGCTCTTCCTTGACTTTCCCCATAAAGATTCAAAGTTTCCTTGCACTAAGAGACATAAATTGCCAATGATAGTTTTAGTCTGTGTTTCTCACAGTGGGTTTTGTTCTTGCAGCAAAGAATAGTATAATCTTCTATAACTGCTATAGATATTAATGAATAAAATGTTACCAACTCTTCTGATCTTGTTGGCAAAAATTCTACCGGTGTGTTAGGACTATCCTCTTTTAGAGGCAGCATTTCTTTTGTGAATAGGTAGGTAGAGAATGGTTAGATAGGTGGATAAAGGGACAGAGAGCTATACACATCAATGATTTACAACATAAAGGAATAAATGGAGGAATCAGCCACTGATTCTCAGTGGGGTGAAAAGTGACCCAGAATGAAGTGAGCGAATCCCTCTTCTGAGGGTTTTTTCTTGATCTGCTGTCAATATGGCTCGAGTTTTAGAGATCAATCCTATTTTCAAATATATTGCTCCATTTTGATACCACTTGTATCAATTTTGGCATTTGGGAAATATGGTCACCAAACTTATGGTAGAAAATGATAAATGTTTGTATCTCATATGTTTTCATTAGGGTTTTTAAAAATATTATGTAAGAGAAAATACATTAAATGTTCAACTGTACGTATACTTCTATTTTTTAACTTTCCACTTTACTTTGGTCATTTCTCAGTCCTCATCTTTCTTGATCTAACAGCAGCTTTCAATAAAATTGAACACTTCCTTTCTTGAATATGTTCTTTACTTGGCCTTAGTGTACCACTCTCTCTCTTAGTGTTCCCTTTACAGCACTGGCTGTTCTCTCTTGTCTCCTTTGGTGGCTCCTTCACATACACTTGACCTCTAGACCTTGTCCCACCTCGGGGGTCAATCTTTGAACATTTTTATATATCTACAATTTCCTGTGGTCTCACGGCTTTTAAAAACTATGCTATCTTTTAAAAGCATCTACCACTGATGCTCAAAGCCTGGACCTGTTACCTGAAGTCCTTTCTGTCTATTCAAAATCTCCACAAGGATGTTTAATATTAATTTAAAGTCAACATGTTTGAAACAGAACTCCTAATTTTTCCCTCAACTCTAATTCTCCTGCCTTCAGCTTCATCTCTACCAACAGCAATTCATCTATCCAGTTGCATGGGCCAAAACCCCTGTACTTTTCTTTGATTCTTCTCTTTTTCTCATACCCCTCCACCAATCTTTCAGGAAATCTTGTTGGCTCCACCTTAAAAATATATCCATAATACTACTAATTATCATCATCTCTTTCTGTTCCAATTTATTTACCCACATCCACTGCTATGACTTTTGTCGAGATATCATCTCTTAGGCTGGGCACAGTGGCTCACGCCTGTAATCCTAACACTTTGGGAGGCTGAGGTGGGTGGGTCACCTGAGGTCAGGAGTTCGAGACCAGCCTGGCCAACATGGTGAAACCCCATCTCTACTAAAAATACAAAAATCAGCCAGGCATAGTGACATGTACCTGTGGTCCCAGCTACTTGGGAAAGTGAGACAGGAGGATTGCTTGAACCTGGGAGGTGGAGGCTGCAGTGAGCTGAGATCACACCACTGCACTCCAGCCTGGGTGACAGAGCAAGACTGTCTCAAAAAAAAAAAAAAAGATATCATCTCTTACCTTGCTTATTGCAATAACTTTCTGTTTTTTTCTCTCTTTCTTTTTGACTTCCCTATAGTCTATTCTCAATAGCCAGAGTGAGCCTTTTAAAACTTGAGTCAAGTCATGTCCTTCTTCTCCTCAGAATCTCCAAAGGTTTCCTATCTTTTTCAAAGTAAAAAGCCTATAAAGCCTTAAATGACTTGGTCCCCCAGTAGCTCTTGTCCTCTCTTCTGTCACTCTTTTCCTTATTCATTATGCTCTAGTCTTACTGGCTTTTTTGCTTTTCTTTGAATTCCTAGCACTCTGCCATCTCAGGGCCTTTGCACTGGCTGTTCCCTTGATTAGAACAATTTTTCTCTAATACTTCCAAGTCTCACCCCTTATTTTATTCAATTATGTGCTCAATTGTCACTTTATCGGAGATAACTTCTCTGACCACATTAACATAAAGTAGCAACTTTCTGTCTCCCTAATCCTGGTTAATTTTCCTCCAATGCATGTTAAAACTACCTCACATACTATATTTTTTGTTAGAAGGGAATGCCTATCCTGTGTTAGTGGGTATGGAGAGAATCTCCTAGGATATTATGACAGTCAGGAGATAGCAGACTAAAAGAAGTAAGAAGGACTGGGCAGAGGCACTGAGGAAAGAGACTGTGGTTTGTAGAAAAGAGCTTTCTTTCTGTGGGCAGGGTTGATGCTGCTGTGCAATCAGCTCTCATGGATTCCATATTGTCTTAATGATCCTGGGAGAGATTAGTGGAAAGACAGAGATTGCAGGCACACATTGTTTGTACATGAGATACTAGAGGTGGAAATGTCACCATTGTTAGCATCAGTTTCCTCCAGTCTTTGCCATGTTGAAGTATATTCATGCTCAAACCGCAAGGTTTCCCATAATACAGCAGGTATCCCAATTATCTTGGTCAATTCCCTGATAGGGATGACTCTTTACATGGTCATATTTCTTATTCCTTTATTTTTTTATTTTTTATTTTTTATTTTTTTGAGTCGGAGTCTCGCTCTATCGCCCAGGCTGGAGTGCAGCGGCACGATCTCGGCTCACTGCAAGCTCCGCCTCCCGGGTTCACGCCATTCTCCTGCCTCAGCCTCCAGAGTAGCTGGGACTACAGGCACCCGCCACCACGCCCGGCTAATTTTTTGTATTTTTAGTAGAGATGGGATTTCACTGTGTTAGCCAGGATGGTCTCGATCTCCTGACCTCGTGATACACCCACTTCGGCCTCCCAAAGTGCTGGGATTACAGGCATGAGCCACCACGCCCGGCCTTCTTATTCCTTTCTTTTAAGGCAATGGTATCGATAGACAGTGGTGAGTTGTTAATGCCATAAGACATCAGTCCAGTAGCTGGTGCCAGGCCTACCACGGCTCACCTCCAAATCCCTGGCTTCCCTAAAACTGCGTGTCTGTACATGTCTGGTTCTAGGGTTATGAAAGCAACACTCTGGCAAAGACCACCTTGAAAATGTGCACCCAGACTGCAATTTCAGGGATTTGAGAAATCACAGAAATAGCTTGTTCTTTCCATTTTTAAAACTGGAAAAATAGATGGCATTTTTAAGGATAAAGAGAAATTAAGTGACTAAGCCCTACTAACTGCCACCCAACGGTCAAAATCCCCAGAGAGGATCACAAAGTAAGAGAAGTAAGTGTGTTTTGTGTATCCCTCCCCTCTGGGAGCCCTCTTTCCCTGCCCTTCCATTTCCAACCAAAGGACAGTCATCCTGTGGTCTATGCATTTCAATTGTCATTCCCCTCCCTAGTCAAAAGCTTCTTTCAGAAAATAACCTGATATAAATAATTTATTCCTCAAATATAAGGCTACTTGCTTTGTTTTGTCTCTGTAAAATACATTTCAGCTCTGCAGCAGGGTGAAGATCGCTCACAGCTCACAGCTGTCAGGAAGATTGAAGTCAAAAGTTGGGGCAAACTTATTCAGGCACCGGGGAAATCAAGACCCACCGGACAAAACTTTGTTGGTGAAACAAAACCAGGGCATGGATTGTACTGCAGTCAGGGCAAGAGGTAGTCATTTGAGGAAATGGCATACACAAAAATTATTCTAAGATCAAAAAATGAATCCAGTCCCAGTGTGGGGAAAGGGTTGAATGTATTCTGTTTTTTAGTAAGGCTTAAGAAATAGGGCATATATGCAGTTGGTCTGGATAAATTCCCAGCCTTGTCAGGACAGGGAATGGGGAAGTGGGGAGTGTCGTTGGGGATGATTCTCTTTGGGAAAGTAAAGACTCTTGGGGGCAGAGCTGCACTTCCATTGTTCTTGAAGAGAGAACTAACATCTACTAAGCACTTTTTTGGTGATAGGTTCTGTGCTAAGAGCTTTGCTTGCATTATCTTATTGAATTATTGTAACAACGTTATGATGCAAATACTGTGTTTATCTCCATCACTTGTTAAAGCTCTCAGAGTAATAAATGTTGAATTCAGGCTGTGAACGCAGCTCTGGCTGTTTCTAGAGACAACACCCACTCGGAACAGCCATATGGCCTCCATATGGTAGAATGTTGGACTAACGCAGTCTGCATTTGATATACAGCAACACTCCCCAGTATCTAAGCGAATGGAATGGGACCTCCTCAAAACTTTCCCTCATATAATGCTGTTTCCCTGAGATTTCCAAAGATCCTTATGATTCTCTGGGTTCAATGATGTTAATTTATGTGTTTTCACATCTCAAAATTTAATGAATTAGCAATGGCCTGCAGGATCTGGTCTCTGAATTACTAGCTTGAGATGGATCTCATATTCTTTTTGATCCAATCCAGATGTGCCTAATGGAGGCAGCCTTAAATAGGTATTATCATAAAGAAAATTCTTAAAAAGGTGTGAGTGGTGGCAATTATATTTTAAATTTTATCATCACCTAACAACATGTCAGGCTGATCCAATTCTTCACTGGGATTTCTGATTCTCCAATAACTGTGGGCCAGGGGACACACTGCCCAAATCCCTGAAGGGAGTTCTCCTAATAATTGGAATATGCTGCCTAACTCCATTTCTAATTCCCTAAACTCTATTCTGGAATACATAGATATTGAATCAATACTTGCTTTGTGTCTCTCATCACAGGGACTCATGCACTATCACACCATTTGTTGGCATTCATTCATTCAACACAGAATCACTAAGCATCTACTCTGGGCCATACTTTGAGACTTGACAGTGAACAGGACAGGCATTGTCCTTTGGGAAGCTTATAGTCCAAAAGTAGAAACCACATTTTAGTGTAACCAGATACTATCCATGAAAGAGTCCCACACCACTTCCCAACAAGCTTCACTTTCTAGACATATTTTTAAATCTTAATAAAAATGCTATAGAGTTTTTGACTCAAGTTGAAACTGTTCTTGGGTCTCACTTAGATGAAGACAGTTCTTAAAAGACTTGAGCTTCCTGACCATAATATATTCCACTTCAAATATGGAGTAAATTTATTCCTGCTTCTGTATATTCTTGCTATGTATACAATTTGCCCTTCCTAGAAAACTTTTTCTTTCTACTTTGTTTATCTAATTCTTGCCTTCCTTCAAATACCAGCTCAGGTTCCCATATTCTTTGAAACTTTCTCTGGCACAAGGGAGTTCTTTGCCTAAAAATTCCCAGGACATTCATTATCTTGTTGTCATGACTCCTCGGATTATTTGTTTCTTCTCATATCTACCTCCAGGAATTTTTGACTTTTTCATCTTTGCATCCTGTTGTTTAGAAAAGTGTGTAGCACATTATGGCTACCCTGAAAATGTTTCTTTATGATAACATATATTTCTCTATTAACTTGATGATTATCAGGCCTAAAGAATAAACTTTTGACACTTTGTGACAATTAGCTTTTGTGACAATTAGCTTTTGGCCAGAGAAATTTACCCTTAGACTTGGGGTCTGCAGTTTTCTTTTAGGTTTCTGCATGGATTACAAGGCAAACTTTCTTTGTAATTAGTCCCAAACATGGCGGCGTATTATGGAAAGCAAGCAGAAGGCAAGAAAGAAGGCTTGTGGTTTCCAAGACTGCTATAGTAGCTGATACTCTTAGGGAAACAGCACTATTGTTTGGCACCATTAATTATATAGGCACTATAAATAACATAGAATAAGAAATTGGATGAAAATCCCAGATAGACTACCAAGAATTAGGTAAACAAGATAAGACAATGGATTCAAATACTGAGAAATGTCAAAACGTAACAAAGAACAGGGTGACTTATTTGATTAATGTCCAGGGAAGTTCTTAAGTATCCAGATCACAGTCTAGGCAGTGAGTGAATCTGGAAACAAATCAAGCAATCTCAACATTAAGGGCCAGGAACCCCAGAAAATTCAGGGCAATAACTCTACAGGGCACCTAGAGTAAATGTCCTATATTTGTCTCTCTAGCCCAGCACTGTCTAACAGAAACATAATGTGAGTCACTTATATCAGTTTTAATTTACTACGGTCACATTAAAAAGTCAAAATTAGGCCGGGCGCTGTGGCTCTTGCCTGCAATCCCAGCACTTTGGGAGGCTGAGGCAGGAAGATCACTTGAGGTCAGGAGTTCAAGACCAGCCTGGCCAATATGCAAAACCTCGTCTCTACAAAAAATACAAAAATTAGCTGGATGTGATGGCACCCGCCTGTACTCCCAGCTACTCAGGAGACTAAGGCATGAGAATCACCTGAACCCAGGTGGCAGAGTTTGCAGTGAGTTGAGATTGTGCCACTGCACTCCAGCCTGGGCAACAGAGCAAGACTCTGTCTCAAAAAAAAAACAAAAAAGTCAAAATTAAAAAGTGAAATTTATTAAACTACTATATTTTATCTAACCCAATAAATTCAACATATCACCTATCTGTATATTCAATATGAAAGTCATATTGAATATAATTGATGTATAAATGACCTAGTTTACATTTTCTTCTTTTCATGGTAAGTCTTCAAAATCTGGTGTGCATTTTACACTAAGAACATAATTCAGTTCAGGCTAGCCACATTTCAAGTGCTGATAGCCAGGTATGGCTAGTTGCTACCATACTGGACAGCATAGTTCTAGCCTACTGGTGAGAGCTGTTTCCTATGACTGCTAATCTTTGGGTTGCTTCACCATCATCCCTTGTTTTGCTTTTTATATACGAAATCACTTGTGGTAACCAATTCCCCAAATAAAAACTTCACTGTTGTAAATACTTGAGGCAGTTTCTGTTGTTGTTTTTTTTTTTTTTAGATCAGAATATGGCTAAAACAAAAGTATGAACCAAAGAAAGAATACATACAGAAGGAAAATCAGAGGGTGTGCCCTAGGAAGATAGAAAAGGAAGGTCACAAAAGCAAACTTTAGTAGCAAACACCAAAGCACTGTTAGAAGGCAGCAATTGTTGGCAATCAGACTTTTACAATTACAAGAATAACATTACTGGTCATGCTGAAAAAGGGGGTCTCAAACTCTATTAGCAAACACTTGACATTCAACTCTTCCTCCTTTTATTCCCTTACTACATTGCTGTAATTCTATGCACACTATGCAATCCTCATTACAATTTGGCTTCTCATGCAGGTCTGTCTACCAGATAAGAAAGCCTTAGCTATGCAGATTAAAAAACTTGCTCTCTTTGGGACTTTATCCAACCCTTGCATAAAGATGTCTCCACTCTTTAGTATCTTGCTGCACATGGCAGATCCTGGCAGGAGTTTCCTATTTTGCTTTCAGTCAGAGACCTGATCTGGCAGGCCTTAACTCTGTTTTTGGGCCTCCATCAGCTCTCCGTCTGTGAAAGAAGAAGAGATGAATTCTATTCACCGTTGTATGATCATAGAGAGCTGGAAGGACTTCTTGTCAGCTGGTCCAAACTCATAATTTTTACAAATGGGGAAAGCGAGACCTATGGGGATTAAAAAAATTGCTCAAGTTCATGCAGCAAGTTAGTAGCAGAATGGAGATTATGACCCATGTTTTCTGCTACAGTGCTCTTTATACGGTGTCATATATTAGATTATTACCTTAGATCACCCAATATTGATTTTGTGATTACAAATAAATTTTAGTAAGTAGGCAAAGTTACAAATACAGAATCCAGGAAAGCAGACTGTGTGTATGTATGCGTGTGCATGTGTGTATGGTGTGTGTATGTGTGTATAATGTGATATTCAGGCTCTGTGCCAAGCACTTTATGTGTATTGCCCTATTTAATCCTTGGAGTAACTCCATGAGATAGGTACTAGTTTTATGACAGTGTGCAAATTGAGGTTGAGTAACTTTCCCCAAATTTGAAAGGAGTAGAGCCAAAACTTCTGTCTTGGGGTCTCTGAATCCAAAGCCTATGTTCCTAGCCATTATGCTGAATTGCCTCCCTAAATGCGTGCCATGAGCTTTTCTTGACTTCAAAATTGCTTTCTTTTCTGGGTAGAGGTCAAGAGATGGTCTGTATTTCCAAAGCATCACTTTTTTGGTGAGTATAATCTAGAGCTGACTTATACTGTCAATCATAGCATTCTCTCTTTTCACTTAACCTGTATGTCTTAAAACACTGACTATCCATGAGATGAGTTGGCAAGATGTTCAGCCCAGATATTTAGGTCTGAATTCTTTAATAGGAAGGGTGATCAATGCTATAAGAAATTCTTCTCAATTTAAGGTAAGGGCTCCAAAGTTCAAATCCATGAAGTGTTTGGAGTTGTGGAATTGGATTTCCCACCCTCATTGAACCACAAATATCAATTTTAACATGATAGAGAATGTAACATTCTGTTTTAGGAATATCAAAAATACATAATTATAGAAGCTATCACTTATTAAAATCTTATCTAATGATTGAATGAGAACACAATTGACAAGGTACTCACTGCTAATATGTAAGTTGTATGGGAAAAGCAATGAATGCTTTCAAAGCTTCCAATATTTTGCTCCTTTCTCTCCACCAAGTGGATCTATAGCTCAATCCTTGAACAGCTTCCAAAATCATCTGCTATTGGCTTATTGTTTTTTAATAGATTCCACAAAAAGCATTAGTTTCATGACTGAATGCAAAGCTTATAAAACTAAGCACTTGGAATACTTGTCTCCAGCAGCTCAGTGTTGTTTTTTTGCTGATTGTTCTGTATTCATCAAATATATTACATGTCAGTTCTGACTGCATGTAAATGGACCATAAGAGCATTTAGGAGTATGACATGAAACAATGACTATCCCCATCCCTTTCCTACTTTCTCAAAAGTGTGTGGTGTTCACTGTTCATTGCCTAGAGGGATTTGCCAAGAACAATGGCTACTCAGGCCAGTAGCATTTATTACAGTTACATCTTGAATTGATTAAAAACTCTTTCTCCATGCAATGATTATTTTTACCTTAAGCCAAAGGATGAGTTTTAATAAGGGATTTGTTGGAATCATCAGAGAAACAATGATATGGAAAGTGAGAATGAAATGATAGTTGTGTTTATCTTGTCAGTTACAACATGAATACTGAATGGAATTATTCAGGTTTGACTGAACCAAATAGCCAATTTATGACTTAAAGATGGAGATGTCACTTTTTTATCCATTGGATTTTAACATTCAAGAAAAATCTGAATACATTAATGACAATAAAAATTGGGAGATTCATTTGTTAAGACTGGGCACTCTATGCTTTATTTTCAGTTTGTGGTTGACAGAAAGTAAGAAATGTTCCATTTAGGTACAACTAGCAATATTCTGGGACAATTTAAGAAAGTATCAACCAATAAAAAAAGAAGTACTAGTTTTGAGGAGTTGGGGAGGAGAAAGAGTATGTTGGCTATTTTGAAATAGTTTATTCATTCCAGGGAATGGATAACTGTTGGAGCTGAAACAAATTCCAAAGAAATAAAAACATCCCAGCTTAATTGACTGAGGAACAGGTATGCTTCAATAATACTAATATGCAGGAAAAGAGATACTTTGGTTACAGATTTCCTAACTACTCACATAGAAGACATGTGAATTTAGTTGCCAACGAATGGATCAATGAGCAAAACACTGGGAAAAAGAACTTGAAGTAGGCATATTAAAAATTATATGCTTTCACCTGTAAAAGAAAACTAGAAATTTTCCAATTCCTCATGAATATCTTTCATAAAGAACAGTCTTTCCTGAAAAGCCTAATTATCTAAGGGACTTTGTAAGGATGGAAGGAAGATTTTGTCCAAAGACAGGTGGGTTAGGGAAAATATGAAGTTGCAATTGATTACTGAATACCAGAGAGCTGGAGTTGCAACAGAGGGACAGGGGAGTTTTTAATGAAACATTAAAAATTTAGCTTATACAGTACTCTGTGAATGTTATACATTCACATTATACATATGTTTCTAAGTATACATTATCACTTTATATATATGCACGAGTGTTACAGTTATGGCTTTTTGCTTAGCAACGTCACATGGCAGGATTGATGGGTTATTTATGAATTATCCATCCTAATTCTCTCCTTGAAGATAGAGGGACAGGCCATTCTGAATCCTTGGAAAAGAATGCCTTTAACCAGGGAATAACAAATCTAGTTTTAAAAATATTTGGCACCCTTATTCCTATTTTTAAAAATTTTAAATCGATACATAATACTTGTATGTTTTTATGGGGCACATGTGAATTTTGATAAGTGCATAGAATGTGTAACGATCAAGTCAGAATATTTAGGATATCCATCACCTTGAGCATTTATCATTTCTTTGTGTTGGGAACACTTTAAATCCTCTCTTCTAGTTATTGTGAAATATGCAATACATTGTTGTTAACTATAGTTACCTTACTGTGTGACCAAACATTATAACTTATTTCTTCTACATGACTGCACGGTTGTACCCATTAACCTACCTCTCTTTATTCCCCTCACCCCACAGGCACCCTTCCAAGCCTATGGTATGTATCATTCTACTCTCCACCCCCATGAGATCACCTTTTTAAGCTACTATATGAGTGAGAACACGTGACATTTGTTTCTGTGTCTGGCTTATTCACTTAACATAATGACTTCCAGTTCCATCCATGTTGCTGCAAATGACAGGATTTCATTCATTTTTATGGCTGAATAGTATTCTCTTATGTATATTATATATACCACATTTTCTTTATTCATTCATCTGTTGATGGACATTAAATTTGATTCCTTATTTTTGGAATTGTGAACAGTGATGTTATAAACATGGTGTGCAAGTATGCCTTTGATATACTGATTTTCTTTCTTTTGGATAAATATCCAGGAGTGGGATTGCTGGATCACATGGCAGTTCCATGGTTAGTTTTTTGAGTAATTGTTATACTGTTTTTCCTAATGGTTGAACTAATTTGCATTCCACTAAAAGCATAGAAAAGTTCTCTTTTCTTCGTATCCTTACCAGCGTCTGTTATTTTTTGTCTTTTTAATAACAGCCATTCTAACTGCAGTGAAATGGTAACTCATTGTGGTTTTGATTTGCGTTACCCTGATGATTAGTGAGCTTGAGCATTTTGTCATATACCTGTTGGCCATTTATATGTCTTCTTTTGAGGAATGTCTATTCATTTTCTTTGCCCGCTTTTTAATGGGATTATTTGTTTTTTGCTGTTGAGTTGTTTGCGTACCTTGTAGATTCTGGATATTAGTCCCTTGTTGGATAGTTTGCAAATATTTTCTCTCATTTTACAGATTGTCTCTTCACTCTGTTTGTTGTTTTCTTTGCTGTGCAGAGCTTTTCAATTTAATATAGTCCCCTTTGTCTATTTAGTTGTTGTTGTTACTTGTGCTTCTGTAGTCTTAGCCATAAAATCTTTGCCTAGATCAATGTCCTGGAGTGTTTCCCTTATGTTTTCTTCTAGCAGTTTTATGGCTTCAGGTCTATACATTTAAGTCTTTAATCCATTTTTAGTTTTTTTTTTTTTTAATGGTAGGAGACAGGGAATTAGTTTCATTATTCTGAATACAAATACTTTATTTTCCCAGAACCATTTAATGAAGGTGTCCTTTCCCCATTGTACGTTCTTGGCACCTTTGTAAAAAAATCAGTTGACTGTAAATATGTGGAGTTATTTCTGAGTTCTCTACTCTGTTCCATTTTAATACTTTCACTGCTCTTTCATAATAGTGAGAGCATTCCTCTGAGGAGCTTTAGGCTTGAATTAACTCTTTATAACTAATATTGTTATAATTATTATATTTGATAGAAACTTCTACATGACTCTGCATGTAGAATCAAGTGAAGTACATGCCAGGTACAGTGTAAGAATAGGCATTGGCAAGCCACAGTTCAAATATTTGATAAAAATAAGTGTTAAGGTCTTTATCTGCTACTCAGAAGGGAAAACACTAATTATAAACAAACTATTAGTTGATCATTAGTTAAATATTATTTAACCAGCTCACTTTAACCTCATAAAGAGTTTTGACTTCAGCCTTAACATATGAAATAAATTTCTGCATGTGTTCACTATACATTTCCGAAATACACAATGGTACATTCTTACTCTTTGGAGAGACAAAGGTACATTTTTTGTGCTTTATTTATGTTTTATCTCCAAATATATGACATGCCCTGAATTTGGTACTGGGGATATCCATGGAAACTCCAGCCTGGTAGAGGAGACAAGCACAGACAGATATTTGTAATACAGTGTGCTGATAGATGATGTGCTAAGTGCTATGAGAGCACAGAGAAGGGAATATCTAACTGTGCCCATGTTAGTTAAGGAGAATGGTCCAGTGGATCAATGAATGCTTGAACTTGGTATTGGAAACTGAATAGGTTGGGCAGCTTCAAATAGGAACCATTTGGAAGCCTGTTATACAGAGTCCAAGTGATTGGTAAGGATCTGAGGATGACACATAATTGAATTTATTTGATGAGAATTTACATAGTGCTAATGTGTCAAGCCATGATCTAAGCACTTTATAAATATTAACTCATCCTGTGTAACTCATAAGATCGCTATGAGGGTAAGTAGTATTATAATCATCCTCACTTTATGGATGAGGAGACCAAGTAACAAATGCCAAGACTTTTGCTTAAGTTAACAAAGCTCATGAATGATAAGGCTAAAATTTGAACCTAGGCAGTTTGGCTCTAGCCTCCTTCCTCTTAACCACTATACCACGCTGCCTTTTTGTATTCCAGAGTAGGAGTTCATCCTTTGACTTGGGTAAATAGGTGAATGGCATCCCATTTATGAAGACTGGGGACACAGAAGGAGCAACATGTCTTTCAGACAAGTGTGGAGCTAATGAGTTCAGTTTTAGGTATGTTGAGTTTCAGATCCTTCTGCTCATTACTTTGCCCAGACCTGAATCACAAAAGATAATTGTTGACTGTAGCTGATTATTTCTAGAGCTCTAGAAAGTGGGCTAAGTGTCAGTGTCAATGCTGGTCTAAAGCTTCTTGGGATCCTGGTAGTGTAAGTTGAAAGCAGTGGCACACCGCAGAAGGAGGCAGGACATGTGTACTCACAGTCCTTCTGTCTACTACCCAAATTCCCTTAAGTCAGACCCCAACATGGGGCAAATCACCGAGACCTGTATTACCCTGATTTTTTTATATAAGTTTGGAAATCTGCAGTTCTTTTCTCCTTTTTGTCCCTCAAATCCACTGCAGAAGTAAAAGACCTTTTGCATTTTGTTGAGCATGTTTTGAACAACAGTCATAATCCAGAGGTCACTGAGTTAGGATCATTGTGACAAAAATGTCAAATAAGTAAGCATCTAGAAGATTTCACTTTAATTCATTTAAGACAAAGCAATGAAAGTAATATCTACTTAAGAGAACTAAACTCAGCCAACTTCTGCCCAAACCCTCAGATTCAACTTTCATTGCTGTCAGTTGGAATTATTCAGAAATATTTAAAAGAGGCAACTCAGTCTATGATGTATCATTTTGCAAGTGCTTTTTGTCTGTTGCTTATTGTTAGTTTTATTTTTTCTCACTTGCCAACGTTTGGGATAGGGTACAAGATAAAACAAATTTTTAAAGCAGGTTTCAAAACTTTGGTGGTTGTTGAATTCCATTCCTTAATATTCTTGTCTCAGGAGAGGAAAGAAATAAAACAATTTCTCAACAAATAGGTAAAGTAAGTCTTGACATTTTGTCCTGTCATGAAACTAGGGGACGGGACAGGGAAAGGCAAATTGTTTTATATTTGAATAAGTGTTGTTTCATGGGCAATGGTTCCTCTGGGAATGTCTCTGAATTCATTCTCTGACTCTTAACTCTTCAATGTGCGTACAGTTTTCTAAGTTTCCATGATGTAACACTCATTCAATAGTTTTCCCATTGTCCTAGAGCATAGTGAATTCTCCCTTAATTTCTCCCAGAAGTTCACAAGTCAGGAAGTCAGAAAACCTCAGCAGACAAACACTTCTAAGTGTTTGGCAGAGTTTGTAGATTATATTAGGGGCATCTCTCTCCAAGTACGAGCTGTACCCATACAGAATGATAAGCATGTGAAGCTACTCAAAACAGTGCTTCTAATACCAACGCATGGGTTTATATTAAGATACTATATTATTATACTTGGAGAAAGTTAGTGACTTTTTCTTTTAGGGACTCAGGACTTATATATCAGACTGCACATAAGTCATCTTTACTAGGATGTCTTGATATTTCAACCTCAATACCTAGTATCTTCTCTTCAAGACAAATTCTTCCTCATACAGTTTCTACTTCAGCTAGTGGCATCATCACATACCTAAACCAGGAAGCCAAGAGGACTTTCCAACTCCTACATTTCCCTGATTCTCCATACTAATCAACCAGCCTTGGCTTTATGTATAATCTTCTAAATATCTCTCAAATACAATCTCTCTTCTCTATCACCATTGCCACAACCATTGCCTTATTTCAGGTCCATATTACCTATCCTCTGGACAATTGCAATTACCTTAAAACTAGTCTCAACCACTTCTAGTCTCTTTACCCATCCTATCTATTCTTCCTTCACCAAGCCATAAAAGCGAAATTTCTAAGTCACAATCTTATAATTCCCTTTCTTAACCCCACCTCCCAATGGCATTTAAATTCTTACATATGAAAGTTCAAGCTCCTCAGTATGGCACCTAAGGCCCTTTATGATCTAGCCCTTTGAAACTGTGTTCTAGTTTTTCTTTATCCTCCAATAGTGAGGTGTCCTGAACTTTCCAAGGCGTTTCATGCCTCTGTCCCTATTCAGACTGAGTCAGTGCCTTCACAGCTACTATTTGAGTAACATCCAAAGCATCTATAAGGACCCCATGCAGCACATCCTAAATAGCTGTAATGGGGTCTTTATGGATGCTTTGGGTGTTATTCAGGGAATTATCCAGGAGTGCCTCTTATCTAGGTTCCATAACTGTCATGTTATACCTATATTTTCCTTCTCTGTCAAGTTCCTTTGGTTCTCAGTAGAGTTCCATGACCTACTTAGCTTTTTACCTAGTTTCTCTTTAAAGCTTTCCTCTTGTTTTCTCACATCTAGTTCCAAGCAGGAAAGCCCTCAGGCAAGTGATACTCCATCTCTACATCCTATACCAAGTTCCTCATGTTAGATCCCGACAAGAGTCCATTTTGGTGGTGGAATGAGTTTCTGCCTTTGTACAACAATGCCATCTCCACCCTCTATTAATTACAGATGCCCTTTATTGTCCTTCAAAACCCAGCTCAAGCCAGGCATGGTGGTTCATGTCTGTAATCCCAACACTTTGGGAGGCCAAGGTGGGAGACTGCTTGGGCCCAGGAGTTCAAGACCAGCTTGGGCAACACAGTGAGACCTCATCTCTACAAAAAGTAAAATAAAAATAAATGATCTAGGCATAGTGGCATGTGCCTGTAGTTCCAGCTACTTGGGAGGCTGAGATGGGAGGATCACTTGAGTCTGGGAGCTCAAGGCTACAGTGAGCTGTGATCACACCACTGCACTCCAGGAAAGGGCTAGATCCTATCTCAAACAAACAAACAAAGAAACATCAGCTCAAATGTCACCAACTCTGAGAAGCTGTTCTTGTCTGGATTAAGATAGTCATCCCCGTTTATCTGCAGCTATATTCCTTGTACATATTTGTATGTCATTTATTCCTCTTTATTGGGTGATCTTGGGCAATGCTTTTAAGTTTGCTGTGCCTGGTTCCGTGAAAATAGGATAAACTCTCACTGTTGCTATCATATTGTAGACAGTAAGTGCGTACTAAGAGCTGGTAGAAAAAAATGCCTCTAACTAGGAATAGAAAACCATGTACACTCCATGGCTATTTTAGAGATCAGAAATAGCATTTCTATAATTGTAAGTTTCACTTACCCATGTGTAAATAATTGTGGCCCTGAAAAATTGTGGCCCATTGGCATAAATGGGTCCTCAATTTCACAAAATGCCTTAGTGAACTTAAATAAAATTAGACAAAGAATGTTACTGTTTGTTGACACAGATTATCTTTATATATCATAAGCAGTAATGAAGTATTTATTCACACAGTGGTCTCCTAACTTATGAGTTGCCCTCGTTTGGTGAAGTGGTCTCTCATCTCTCATCTCTCCTCAGATGGTAAACTGAAGAGCTTATATTCATGATTTATAGATAGCATGCCTTTGCACAACTACATCCTTATATCAGGGCCTCCTATGTAACTCAAGTATCAGGGAATCACATGAAGACAGGCCTAAGAATAATTCTATTCTCTAAATGGAACAGATTCAAAAATAGGTTTTCAACCCTTATTAGATCATTCAGCATCCATTGAACGGTCACCAATGACACTCTCCTCATCTTTTTCTCAGTCTTTGTTCTTCTTGCCCTTTTTACACTATTTATCATTCTTGAAACCCACCTTATTAAAATATTTTCCTCTTGGCTTCTACAATTCTCAATTCTCTTTTTCAAATCATGCCTCTTCTGATTTTTCATTTCTTCTGCCTATGACTGTGGGTGCTTTACCTGCTTTATATCTTGAGCTTCTGCTTTTCCTTCTCTCTATCCTCTCCTCTACACTTGGATGGGTGGATGACACCAAATCAATATCTTCAGTCCTGAATATCCCAAGACCTAGTTTGGAATTTCTTTCTCTCTGCTGGATATTTCCACAAAGATATGCCAACACCATTACTTTAAACTCAACACTCTGTATCCAAAGCCAATAATTGCAACCATCTCAAGAATAGATTCTCCTATCTCTGGTAGTCATGTCTCATGTTTCAGTCATATAGACATTTGATTAATGAACAAAAGTTAAAGAAACATTGGAAGTACATTTTTTCTCCTCTGGTCCCATAGAAGGCAGACAAGATTAGAGGATGCATTTTTCATAATTTTACTTTACTTTTTGAAATTTCTATCAGCAACAGGGTTAAGCTTATGTAGAAGAATATTCAGCCTAATAAATAGTTGTAAAAACGTGTTTACAGAAAATATATCTGGCTTTTTCTTCTTCAAGGGGAAAATGAAAATTAGAAGAAATAAGGCACAAAATTTTGTGCTTTTAGGTTTAGAATAGTATGTTTACAATTCCCTTTTTTTTCTTTCTTGCTGTCAATTTTTTTTATCAGTTAGGAATTCTTGGTTTACTAGGTCTCATTCTTAAGGAATAGCTTTTTGGGTTCCAAGATCTTTAACCAATGCCAATTTATAAATCAAGGTTTTCTAATACAAAGATCTCAAAGGTTCAGTTTTACAAAAATTTAAAATAATAATTTCCCTTGGATCCATACTTGCTAAAAGAGTCAAACTCTCTCATCATTTTCTCCATGATGCCTAACAATACCCTACAAAGCTACTGTAAGAAGAGAAACTCCTTTGTTGCCCCTGCTGGTAGAGGTGAGTGTTCAGTTCTTCTGCTGCTCCTTAGGCCCATGAATATCAGATGTGTAAATAAAACTCACAATTGGCTGAACCTTCTCATCCCATTGTTTAAACCTCACCCATGAGATGATTCAGACTGTGTTTACTCAACTGCAAACTATTTTCTGCTCTCAACATAGAAAATTAGTCAAGCCAGTTGTTGGGCTTACAAGAAGATAGGAAGCTCAGAGAAAGTCTACAGAAAGGAGGTAGAAAGAAGCAAGTTCTTTCCAGAATCCCAAAGTTCCATGAAATAAGGCTTTAAATTATGCAAATTAATAGATTTAGCACTACAAATGTACATGGTCTTAAAATGTTAAGCAAAGATGCCAGGGTAACTGTAGAAGGTGATTATAGGCCTGAAACAGAAAACTTTATTTTTCCTCCTTAAAAAAAAAAAAAAAAAATGTTTTTCCTCCTGTTTTTCTCCTAACAATAAAAACAAAGGGGTCAAAAACATGCCAAAGAATGATGAATTGAAGGAGACAATGCCATTTAGGGATAATTTAAATGTTTGTGTGGTCTTTCTGTTTTAATAATATTCAGTTGCTCAACAATTTTCTTTTTCTTTCCTTGTAGATTTTAAAAATACAGCAGTAAAAGATGTAAGAAGCCATTGGGAAATCTGTCTGATGGTCAGAACTTAAGACATCTACATTTGTTTTCTTCTTCTCTCTACTCCCCCTCCCTTTCTTTTGGTCTCAGGATTCTTTCAACATTTGCATAAAACAAATATTTTACAGTTCAGAGAAATTTTTAGTACAGTTTTCCTGTGCAAATTGCCAGAAAGCCTTGCCTGAGCAAACTGCTCAACCAAAAGTAGCACTATAGAGTGCTCTGGAATGTCAGTTACTGTGAGACAAGGTCATCTACATTAAGTCTATGGTTTCAAATTCCACCTGAAATGGAGTTTGGGGTTAATTGTTTGTTGATTTATTTGTTTTTGCGATTCTGGATCTATATTTTATTTTTAGCCTACAAAAGCATTCAGGGTTGGAAATTTTCTTGCTTCTATCTAAGTAACATGTGTGGCTATTTTTCCAAGAACGATTGATGCCGGATCAACTGAAGCAAGTCCATCAACAGTCAATCTCCATTTCAAGTATCAACATAGCTTCTGATAAAGATTATCGGTACATTACTAAACCTCTGCTTCTTATTAGAACTAGGAGTACCACTGAATTACAGATTCAAAAAGCTCTATGGGAGGTTATTTCTTTCATTAACTGTTTGGACACAAGATTAGTCACAGAAGTTTGAGTCACTAGATTATTTGATTTTAGTACCTAATGCTATTTATTCATTTTGATTATTTTGTAGATTACCCCACTATGTCTTCATCAGGCATTTGAAACTCCTTAAAGCCTCAGGTATTTTGGTTTTCTAAAGTAAAAATAGTTAAAAGAGGCAATGTGTAGAATCTACAATTTAAAAAAGGAAAATGTTAAAGTTAAGCAGACGTATGTGCTACAGCTCCCAACTTACTCTTACTAAAGCCAACAGGCCAACTCAGAGACAGGAAGCATGCAAAGCCTGACACCTAGCAGGTTTCAGTATCCATCCACCAAGTGAATAGAGGTTAGAATCTCAAATCCTAGAAATGAGAGTCGTTTCTCTCCTCCTTAGCTTTTTGGAGTTTAAGAGTTGAAGCAGCCCTGAAAAGTACCGCTTAAGTCAGATAAAGCTATCAGAATTGAACTTTGATTTCTTCTGGGAAACTATATCTAGTTCTTCTGAAGTGTTGTGTGAACTACAGAAAGGTTCCACTGCTGGAAACTTCTTCCATACTGTTGTGCCTTACTACTTAGAAGTGTCCGTGCCGTCTTCAGCTGTGACTCTACTGACCTTAGGAACTCACTTAACAAGGCATGTGGGGACCCTTGCAGGAGCCCTGGTAATGGTGAAATGATCCTATTGTTACACTATTTATGGAGCAACAACTTTGTACAGAGAATGACTTGCTTGGCCTCCAATGCTGAGAATGCTGCTGATGCTGATGCCGCCGCGTAATAGCATCATTTTAGGTGTCCTCAAGGACAGAACTTCCCTTTTGGGTAATGGAAATTAGAACAAAGAACTTCACGGGGGAATAAATATTAATGACTTATGTGACTTTCTTTAAGGAAGAAGAAAATATGCCAGCGTTTATTCCCTCCTGCATCATTTCCATAATTTGCTTTTTTACTGTGAATTTAGAGCAAATGTGTCATGCTGGTGTTTTGTCTTGCTTGTTTGATGCTGGGGGCTTTATGTGTTATACACTTTACCCCTCACATTGTGTAATTTGCATTAAACCTGCGGTAAAAGTCCTTTATTGGTATCTTAGAAAAAAAAAGAAATGTGCTCTATCCAGATAAATATCAGTTGATGAAACTGACTTAACAAACCATGTCCAGAACCAATCAGTATTTGTTAAATCCTTCAAATTTTTTTATTCTAATATACTGAGTTGGAGAACAAAATACCATACTAAATTGTTTATCCCATGCAATATTTAGGATACACTTAAATACTTAAAAAATGTTATTTATCTGAAATTCAAATTTAACAAGGCATCCTGTATTTTATCTGGCAATCTTAGCAAGTAGCAGGCAGAACATGTTGGAAGTCGCAAAGAGGGGACTGTGTTGGGGTGACTGCTGAAAATCAGCCCATGTACCATCTTCAATACTCAAATCTTGGTGACTGATTTCCTATCCATGTTGAGATAGATGTATAATATCTATTATTTATCAGTGTATAGACAATCTCATTTCTACAAATGTAAAGAACAACAAAAAAATAAGCACACTCTGAAAAAAAGTGAATCATTTTGTCTCAGTAGAAATAGTTGAAATTATGGTGCTTTTCCCTCTGAACATATACAGGACAATTCTTTAAAAAACATTTTAATTTTTATTAAAGTGTTTGTTTTACATAGTTTGAGAAATCAAATAGCAGTAGAGTAATACATGGGATTACCGTCCCTGCTCTGCCTACAGTAATACAGGGGATTACCATCTCTACTCAGAGTAGAGACACTGTCCCTACTGCCCTCCCCTACTGTGGAGCCCCACTTCCCAGAGGCAACCCACTTCTAATTTGTTTTGTTTCTCCTGGAGTTTATTTCCATATTTCTAGGTTGCACACATTAAAATGTTATTACTATTTTAGACAATATCTGTTGATTTTTGTCTATAAAAATTAGGATATAGCTCCCTACACAGACCAATGCCTTCCCCCAGCATACACACATTCTAAACTCCTTCTCTGAACTCCTACCCATTCTCTTAATATAACAATCTTTGATTGAATAAAAAGGAACATCATTATTAAGATATAAATATGGTTTATAGCAGAATCACATAGTATATGTTATCTTCCATGTACAACTTATGTTTTCCCCGGACTTAATAACAGCTTAATTTTTCAAAGCTTATTCTTCTATGTACTAACTCTAATTCACCCCCAAATTCTTCTAAAGAATTCTAAAACTGTTTTCATGGTCAAAGTCAACAGAAAAGTTAGAAGTTCCATTCATCTTTTCATTAAAAGTAGCCTTTCTGAAGGCCTCTGTCCTCTTGTTTTGATCTGGACTAGCTACTCTGCAGGCCTGCTACACAGACATTGTTCTATGATTTTTGTTCAATGTTCTCTTTTGGACTTCCCTAATGTTTCCTGTATTGACTTATCAAGATCCTAGATCCTCTGTATTCCTCTTTTTTAAATTAATTCCTTATATTGGTGAAGCATTTTTTTTAGAATTTTGGGAGGAAGGATGCATGGGTGGTGAACACAGACTCCTGAGTATCATGGAATTACATCATTCATCAAAAAAATCTGCACTGATCATAAGTTTTTAGAGTTGGAAGAAATTTTTTAAACTACCCATCATTTCACCAATGAGGAAATCAAGACTGACATAGGTGAAGTAACTCTTGTTAAGGTTACACATTTATGAAACATATATAAGACTATTCAGAAAAATAATTTAACAAATTCTTTTTTAACTTTGAGAGGAAGCTTGTGACACCCTAAGCTACCAGGTTAAGCATGGGCAGAGGTGAGAAAGAAGATAAGCATAATTGTATCCCTATTAAAGCAATTCTTCCTAACCACTACTAGCACAGGGCGCTGGCTTATTAATAATGATCCTGAAATAAATGTATGTACTACATATTGCTGTGATTCACTGACCTCCATTAATTAATAACTAAAGAGAGCTTAAGACTTCTGACGGTTCCAACAAGCCCTTTCAATCTCTTTGAAATCACTTAGAAAAGATATAAAATAAAAATTAAAAATTAAAATAAATACTATATTCTTTTGAGGATTCACATGGCAAGGTTAAAGGGATCTCAAAATTGCTCTCCTTTAAGCAATAAAATACCTTCTTTTTTAACCTCTAACCTCCCTCTTTTAAGTACAGCTTTGGTATCCTAGAGCTTCTCCCAACATAAGAAACTTTTCACGAAAACTGGGGACCAGTCATTTCTAAGGATCACTCCATCTTTATGAAGGAAAGCCCTGACATTCACAGCAACAAAAACGGTCTCTATCACAGATAGGGAGCATAGAATGGGAATATTGTTTTGGTTGAGTCTAATGAAAATAATGTTGGACAGGCAAATGCCTTTGTAATTACACCACAGACTGGGCCTGGGTATGAAAGTGGTGGTTTTACCTTAAGGTAACAAAAGGCCTTTCATTGTTAAGCAATAATATCAAATTTAAATATCAAGGAATTTTCAAAATTGTGTAATACAACAGTCACAATTGATTCAGAGGAGTATAAGATGGTCTGCACCTAGTTAATTAAAATAGAACCACTTTAGCAATGTTAATTTTGGCCTGTGCTGTTATGAAATCTTTTTTCATCAATTCTTGAAGTGTTCTTGCCTCCATAGAATTTTCCCCACTTCTGAAATCATGTGTCAAATCATTTGTAATCTGTTAAAAGCTATTGGTGACCTTTCTTTAAGCTTAAAAAGAAATAACTCCATCTGTTGGTTTCATCACCAGGGAATTCTGGAAAAGAGAAATCTGAGAAGTAAAAAGAGAAGAAAGGCATTTTATCTCCTGACCTTTGAAATTGTAATGTCATTTAATTGAATCTGATTTTTTTGTTAACAGCTATTTCATTGTAACATTTCTGGGAACTGTATTAAGTCAAATGTTCATAGACAAGCAGGTGTTTTCTCTCATGTTTGTGTGTGTTCACATTTTCCCTTTTTCTCTCTGAGTAATTCATTCTCATCATGTGCTCCTCATTTTTTACCTTGTGAATCTTCTCTAGTGAGAAGTTCCTTGTTTAACAAATATTTCTTGACTAAGTGGTAAATAGTTGAAGATCACAGTTTTCCCCCTAGTAAACACTATTCGTAGCTTTATCAGTAGTCATTTGAGCCACAAGACAAATTATGCTTACTTGTGAGATCCCCATATAAATATGGCCTTTGCATTGGCACTTTATTTTATTTTAAAATCTATAAAGTCAAAACGAGTCTATGTATTTTTTTAAAACTAAGAAAAATGCCTTTTAATCTTTATATGTCTTTTTATGTTTTAACCATTTCTTGGGATCTTTATTTCTTTGTGTAGAGTAAAAGGAAAGGTGAGAGAAATGTCTTATGGCATTTAACATTCGAGGATTTTTTCTCAGTTGCCTTTGACAGTCTACTAGTGAATATTTTAAACTCCCTGTAAGATTTCAACACTTTTGCCCCCTGTGAAGAAGCACTGACAATTATAGACCAATTAGTGAGTAAATAGACCAGCTCTGCTTACTCAGAATGGGGTAGAGTGGGGCTGGGGAATAGAAGCACCATACTGTGAAGCTTCTCAGAAACATTCAGCTCATCCTGGTTCCATCAGATAATTCAGCCCTGTGCACGAGCTGGCTAGAGGCCTGCAACAGCCAACCCAACCAACCTTTTAATAAGGTCAGATGCCCATTTTCAGAAGTTAGCTCTTGGCAGGCACTTACCTGATGCAGTTTTGGTCCTAAGGGGCATCTTCCTGCAGCCCACATCCCTGTCCCAGGTTGTCTTCTTAGTATGACTGACACCGCCTCATGTCATCATACTCAGCCCCAGCCTAGCCTCCACTTCGTGCCTTGTTACATGCTGGGATTCATCACATTCTCTGTCTGGATACAAAGAAACCTCGCTGGCTTTAAAGCATCACCCCCAGGGGTTGAAAGGAGTTTAGGAAGGTCTACACTTTTCCATTAATTCTGAGCACAGTCATATTTAGCTTACATTTTCAGATAAAATTTGCATATAATGTAATACACAGATGTCACGTAAGCAGTTAAATGTTTTGACAGTGTATGCCTGTGTAACCAGCTACTCCAATGAAGATATAAAACAAAAGTCCCCTTATGTCCCTTGGTAATCAATCCCTGATCTCTACTTTCTGAGGCAACCACTGTTTAAATTTTTCCCCATATTTTTGCCTGTTCTTGACCTCCTTAGAATAAAATCACATGGTATGTCAAAAAGAAACAACAAAACCCCTCAAACACTATGTGAGCAAGAAGCTAAAACCAAATGGTAAGCTGGGTGTGTTTTTTTGAACCACAAAGAGTGAGTGGAACCAATCTTCAGGGTCACTGACAACTTGGTAACCACAGTAAATCCTGTTCATTATCTTGGGGGGAGTGTTGCAGGATTTCAGAAATGAAATGCTTCCCTGGAGCATATTTCTTCTAATTAATTGGGGTACTACAGGATTATCCAGGTGCAAATTTTTCTATAGGTTTTTTTTTTTAAATACTAAGCCTCTCTTAGGGTTTGTATGTCTCAAGAAGTTCAAGTAGAATCCCTTCATTTTTTCATAAATCATTCCTTAAGAATTCAACCTCTAATGTGAATGGGTAAAACACTGAGTAGCCAGTAAAGTTCCCCAAATGTTTGTTTTATCCCCATTATCAATAGTTCAGTGATTATCAGGGTCCACAATAATTTTCTCACTCACCTCCATTTTTATTTCCATGGCCTCAACTGAGGAATTAAAGGTAAATATGTATATTTTGGGAGACTGTTGATGCATTGTTTGTGGAATCTTCTTGTGGACTAAATTGTTTTAGCTGCTGTGTCATCCTGAAAAATAAATTAAATGTGCTTACAGCCTGACATTTTTACAAAGCTGAGTGCTGGACACACTGTTATTTCATTTTGTTTGATTTTAATCTGAGCTTCTAATGTCAGAATATTCTGTCATAGATATAAAACATGCTCTCACTGACTATACACTACTTTATATCTCCATTCCAGCATTTTTGATACTACAGGACACATTTTTTTTTCTTCCCTTTTGGATGGTACTCAGGCATTTCAGCTTGGTGTAGGTAAATCCAAATGAGTCTCCTTGCAGAGAATATCTCTGTAATCAGATATTGTGTTCTGGGGTGGGATCAAGGAGGTATGAAGCTATTATGAAAGAAAAGTTAAGAATAACAAAATTATCTTCCTTTTAAAAGGAAGCACTTCAGAAACTAAAGTTTAGTTAAAGTCACAGAGGATCAATACCAGAGGAGAAAAGGTGAAGTTATTCAACTAACCCAGGTAGGGAGGCAGCACCTTGGAAAGACTGTGGTCTTCAAAGGTGAGCCAAGTGAAAGTGCCACCTCCATGAAGGCCTCTGAGCCAAACTACATCTGAAGTCTATGTGTTCTCATTATCTGCTCAAGGTCTGTGGGCTGCAGTTCTATGAATAGATGCTGGAAATATGTTCATGAGAAAGATGCAGACCTAGAACCAACTGGAATGTCTACTTATAACACCTTCCTCAAACAAGTGTCTTATCCGTCTGGCCCTAGAGACAAACAGTTCATGCCTCTCAGTGCGTTGGCAATGTCATGTCCTACAACTACAAGAGTTTTAATGTCAAAATGTGGCAAAGGGGTGGAGGTAAGGAAATGGTCAGTTGTACTCCTCACCACTACTCTCAGGTCCAGTCTGTAGGAATATCTGCAGGAAGGGCTGCTCAGGATTTTTAGGCACATGGTGATAATAAAAAGCTGACCAACAACTTTTAGCTGGCTTTATTACTGTTTTCAAATTCTCTGCAGAAAATGCACCCTCTAATTGCCTGTACCCATTGCAGACTGCTCCCACAGATCCTCCCACCCTATAGCCTCCCTTGGGAAGCCGCTGCTGGATTCTCATAATGGGGGTACCCCGGAACACTCCACCATCCTCTTTCACCAAAAATTCCTCTCACAGACCTACTAATTTTGTCTGCTACTTGAGGAAAGCTGAGAAATATAATGGTTTTCTGCCTGCAGGAGACCACAGGAGAGGGATGGGTATTGTTTCCTTGGTAAAAGGTTAGGCAGGATTCGTCAGGGAAAAGAGTTTAAGCATGAAGACTTTGATCAAGGTCAATAAAGTCCAAATGCTATGCCAATAATCATAGTATTTTCTTGATTTAATGTCAAAAAGAGGGAACTGGACACAGTGATTGTTGACTTGGGTGCATCACACTGACTTGTATAAAACAGAAATTCTACATCAGGAACCAGCAGATCTGGGTCCTAATCCTAGCATCACCACTCACTTTATTAGTTTGAACAGATTATTAATAATTATATGCCTCAAGCTTGTGGGGAAAGAGGAACACTTATACACTGTTGGTGGGAGTACAAATTACTTCAGCCATTGTGGAAGACAGTGTGGCAATTCCTCAAAGACCTGAAGCAGAACTACCAGCAATCCCATTACTGGGTGTATACCCAAAGGAATATAAATTATTCTACCATAAAGACACATGCATATGTATGTTCATTGTAGCACCATTCACAATAGCAACCTAAATGTCCATCAATGATAGACCGGATAAAGAAAATGTGGTAGATATACAACATGGAATATTACACAGCCATAAAAAAGAATGAGAGCATGTCCTTTGCAGGGACATGGAAGGAGCTGGAGGCTACTATCCTTAGCAAACTAATGTAGGAACAGAAAACCAAATACTGTATGTTCTCACTTTCAAGTGGAAGCTAAATGATGAGAAGACATAGACACACAGAGGGGAACAACATACACTGGGGCCTATCAGTGGGGGAGGGTAGGAGGAGGGAGAGGATCAGAAAAAATAACTAATGGGAACGAGGCTTAATACCTGGGTGATGAAATAATCTGTACGACACACCCCCATGACACAAGTTTACCTATGTAACAAACCTGCACTTGTACCCCTGAACTTAAAATAAAAGTTAAAAAAAACTATGTGCCTCAGTCTCCTCATTTTAAAAGTTAGGTTGATTACATCTGCTCTGTCTTTCCCAAAGGATTGTTCAGTAACAACATGCAGATGACTGAAGAAGAACTGGGCAGTGGGCAACAAGAGCTGGAAAGAACATTTCCAGCCTTTCTACTGAGAAACAGGCCTCTTCAGCTGGTTTCTGGGCCTCCTGTTCCCAAAGTAAACAAATGACCTCTTACTAAAAGGTATATTCCACACACCTATACTGACTTTATAGTCTAGACATAGACTTACTGGTCTTTATAGTCTTTGTGAAGACTATAAACTGATATCTAGCTGAAGACATAAACTCATGTTTTGAACCAACACAAGGCTGATACTTTGATTATCATAATTGTTACAATTATTGTTTATTTTTATTGAAGTAATCATACATACAGAACAGTGTATAAATAATAAGGGTATAGCTCAATTTTTTTGCACAGCTTGAGCACATTCATGTGACCAGCACCTAGATCAAGAAACAGAGCATAAGCAGCACCCCAGAAACCTGCCTTGTGCCTCCTTCCAATGCTTCCACTTAAAGGTTACCACTATCCTGATTTCCATAGCCATAATTAGTTTTCCTAGTAGCCCTTTAACAGGATAGATATGCTACATCCATGGAGATGCTAATACCTCTTAAACTGTTATAGATCAGACACTCATTTTTTATCAAATGTGCTTCCCGATGAATTAATGAAGAATGGGGAAAAAGTGGGTAGGGTACAGCGGCATACACAGAAGAAAGGACTGGAAATTATCTTCTCCATAATTTGCTGGTTAAGACTAGTGTGTCATTTCCAGCAGGCATATGATCTTGTACTGTAATATTTTTGGAAAAGGAGAGGCTTAATTACATTGGAACTATTATGTTTCTTTTGCCTCGGCTAAATTGCAAAATACAATTTATAGAAATTTTTAAGCATTCTCTGTGGCTTAACTCGATAATTGTCCATACTTGGTGAGAGTTTGAGATGTACAATATAATATTGTAATCTTAGATTTTATTTTGAGGCCCTTTACCTCAAATGATATTCCCAACAGTACAGAATCCAATTGCCAGATCTTGGCAAGATCACCAATATATTTCCTGGGTAGTGATGGGGCGTTGGGAACAGGATGCAGGGGCAGGGAAGGGCAGGGTCTATGCACCAACTGCCTTTGTGCAGAAAACCTTTCCTTTCCCCCATATCAAACCCTCAACTGCATTCCATCAACTGCTAGGCTGGCCACAGCTGTGGCTGTTTCCAAAATGAAGATGGAATCTAGCCACGTTTGGATTTAGTATTTAGTCTAGAACTGCTGTTCCTTTGGATATTATTTTGAGAAGTACAACATTGCATAGGGGTTTAGTTTTTCTAACTGGCTCGTGAAAAAAATTTACAAATCCTCTTCTCCCCTAAATATAAAATATTGATGTAAAAATATTCTGTTTATTACGTTTTCCTTTGGGGTATCCTTATTCAAATGAAAAAAGAGATGATTGCTTGATCTAGCTTGATCTACCTAAAAATCTTTTTTCTCCCCTAGAGCAGATACATTATATACCATATTAGTGACAACACAGAAGTGTATTTGACATAAGAATCTACATCGTGAAAGACTGGTGACTTCTTGTTATATAAGCTGTTTGATTTAGATCAAACAATATTCTCTAAGAGCCTACACTGTACCAGGCACAATGTTAGATACACATGACAGAATGACAAAAAGACATTGACCCAGCCCACAAGGAGTTCACAGACCAGTGAGAAAACAAAAGCAAAACCAATGATAACCATATAACAATTGCTTATTATAATGAAAATACTATATACAATGTTTCTTGGAAGAACAAGTTATTAATTCTCACTGAATGCATGGTCAGGGAAGAGATCACAGAGGAGGTGTTGTAGAATAATTGGCCAGCAGAGAAGAGAATCACACGTGACAGGCAGAAGGAATAAAAAATACAGAGGCATAGAGGAATGACATAGCCTAGTGTTCTTCAGAAACTCAAAAGAAATGAAAATTGTCTAAACAAAAGGTTAAGGTTGGCAGCTGGTGAGGCTAAAGCAGAAGTTTGGAATCAGATCATGGGGAGACTTCATCCCCTAAAATGTTTTAAGTAAAGGACCAATACAGTTACATTTGCAGCTTAAGGATTGACACTGGCATAGGAGCAGAAGCTCAATTTAAGGAGGGTGGTAAAGAAGGCAAGAGGATGGATTAAAAAACAATGTTGTTTTCAGGGTTAAAATATACCAAGTCTTTAGTTTCATGCACACACTCATTCTCACCCTCACCCATTCTCTTGATCACCTCTATCTCTTCTATTTTAAGTACTGCCTTTCTTCCATACCTCTCTAACCCTTTCTTTATTTTTATACTTTAGGTTTTAGGGTACATGTGCACAATGTGCAGGTTTGTTACATATGTATCCATGTGCCATGTTGGTTTGCTGCACCTATTAACTCGTCATTTAGCATTAGGTATATCTCCTAATGCTGTCCCTCCCCACTCCCCCCCAACCCACAACAGTCCCCGGAGTGTGATGTTCCCCTTCCTGTGTCCATGAGTTCTCATTGTTCAATTCCCACCTATGAGTGAGAACATGCGGTGTTTGGTTTTTTGTCCTTGCGATAGTTTACTGAGAATGATGTTTTCCGGTTTCATCCATGTCCCTACAAAGGACATGAACTCATCATTTTTTATGGCTGCATAGTATTCCATGGTGTATATATGCTGCATTTTCTTAATCCAGTCTATTGTTGTTGGACATTTGGGTTGGTTCCAACTCTTTGCTATTGTGAATAGTGCCACAATAAACATACGTGTGCATGTGTCTTTATAGCAGCATGATTTATAGTCCTTTGGGTATATACCCAGTAATGGGATGGCTGGGTCAAATGGCATTTCTAGTTCTAGATCCCTGAGGAATCGCCACACTGACTTCCACAATGGTTGAACTAGTTTACAGTCCCACCAACAGTGTAAAAGTGTTCCTATTTTTCCACATCCTCTCCAGCACCTGTTGTTTCCTGACTTTTTAATGATGGCCATTCTAACTGGTGTGAGATGGTATCTCATTGTGGTTTTGATTTGCATTTCCCTGATGGCCAGTGATGATGAGCATTTTTTCATGTGTTTTTTGGCTGCATAAATGTCTTCTTTTGAGAAGTGTCTGTTCACGTCCTTCGCCCACTTTTTGATGGGGTTGTTTGTTTTTTTCTTATAAATTTGTTTGAGTTCATTGTAGATTCTGGATATTAGCCCTTTGTCAGATGAGTAGGTTGCAAAAATTTTCTCCCATTTTGTAGGTTGCCTGTTCACTCTGATGGTAGTTTCTTTTCCTGTGCAGAGGCTCTTTAGTTTAATTAGATCCCATTTGTCAATTTAGGCTTTTGTTGCCATTGCTTTTGGTGTTTTAGACATGAAGTCCTTGCCCATGCCTATGTCCTGAATGGTATTGCTTAGGTTTTCTTGTAGGATTTTAATGGTTTTAGGTCTAACATGTAAGTCTTTAATCCATCTTGAATTAATTTTTGTATAAGGTGTAAGGAAGGGATCCAGTTTCAGCTTTCTACATATGGCTAGCCAGTTTTCCCAGCACCATTTATTAAATAGGGAATCCTTTCCCCATTTCTTGTTTTTGTCAGGTTTGTCAAAGATCACATGGTTGTAGATATGCGGCATTATTTCTGAGGGCTCTGTTCTGTTCCATTGATCTATGTCTCTGTTTTGATACCAGTACCATGCTGTTTTGGTTACTGTAGCTTTGTAGTATAGTTTGAAGTCAGGAGGCATGATGCCTCCAGCTTTGTTCTTTTGGCTTAGGATTGACTTGGTGATGCGGGCCCTTTTTTGGTTCCATATGAACTTTAAAGTAGTTTTTTCCAATTCTGTGGAGAAAGTCATTGGTAGCTTGATGGGGATGGCATTGAATCTATAAATGACCTTGGGCAGTATGGCCATTTTCACGATATTGATTGTTCCAACCCATGAGCATGCAATGTTCTTCCATTTGTTTGTATCCTCTTATATTTCCTTGAGCAGTGGTTTGTAGTTCTCCTTGAAGAGGTCCTTCACATCCCTTGTAAGTTGGATTCCTAGGTATTTTATTCTCTTTGAAGCAATTGTGAATGGGAGTTCATTCATGATTTGGCTCTCTGTTTGTCTATGATTGGTGTACAAGAATGCTTGTGATTTTTGTACATTGATTTTGTATCCTGAGACTTTGCTGAAGTTGCTAATCAGCTTAAGGAGATTTTGGGCTGAGACAATGGGGTTTTCTAAATATAGAATCATGTCGTCTGCAAACAGGGACAATTTGACTTCCTCTTTTCCTAATTGAATACCCTTTATTTCCTTCTCCTGCCTGATTGCCCTGGCCAGAACTTCCAGCACTATGTTGAATAGGAGTGGTGAGAGAGGGCATCCCTGTCTTGTGCCAGTTTTCAAAGGGAATGCTTCCAGTTTTTGCCCAATCAGTATGATATTGGCTGTGGGTTTGTCATAGATAGCTCTTATTATTTTGAGATACATCCCATCAATACCTAATTTATTGAGAGTTTTTAGCATGAAGGTTGTTGAATTTTGTCAAAGGTCTTTTCTGCATCTATTGAGATAATCATGTGGTTTTTGTCTTTGGTTCTGTTTATATGCTGGATTACATTTATTGATTTGCATATGTTGAACCAGCCTTGCATCCCAGGGATGAAGCCCACTTGATCATGGTGTATAAGCTTTTTGATGTGCTGCAGGATTCGGTTTGCCAGTATTTTACTGACGATTTTTGCATCAATGTTCGTCAAGGATATTGGTCTGAAATTCTCTTTTTTGGTTATGTCTCTGCCAGGCTTTGGTATCAGGACGATGCTGGCCTCATAAAATGTGTTAGGGAGGATTCCCTCTTTTTCTATAGATTGGAATACTTTCAGAAGGAATGGTACCAGTTCCTCCTTGTACCTCTGGTAGAATTCGGCTGTGAATCCATCAGGTCCTGGACTCTTTTTGGTTGGTAAGCTATTGATTATTGCCACAATTTCAGAGCCTGTTATTGGTCTATTCAGAGATTCAACTTCTTCCTGGTTTAGTCTTGGGAGGGTGTATTTGTCGAGGAATTTATCCATTTCTTCTAGATTTTCTAGTTTATTTGCATAGAGGTGTTTTTAGTATTCTCTGATGGTAGATTGTATTTCTGTGGGATCGGTGATGATATCCCCTTTTTCATTTTTTATTGCATCTATTTGATTCTTCTCTCTTTTCTTCTTTATTAGTCTTGCTAGTGGTCTATCAGTTTTGTTGATCTTTCAGAAAACCAGCTCCTGGATTCATTAATTTTTTGAAGGGTTTTTTGTGTCTCTATTTTCTTCAGTTCTGCTCTGATTTTAGTTATTTCTAGCCTTCTGCTAGCTTTTGAATGTGCTTGCTCTTGCTTTTCTAGTTCTTTTAATTGTGATGTTAGGGTGTCAATTTTGGATCTTTCCTGCTTTCTCTTGTGGGCATTTAGTGCTATAAATTTCCCTCTACACACTGCTTTGAATGTGTCCCAGAGATTCTGGTATGTTGTGTCTTTGTTCTCGTTGGTTTCAAAGAACATCTTTAGTTCCGCCTTCATTTCATTATGTACCCAGTAGTCACTCAGGAGCAGGTTGTTCAGTTTCCATGTAGTTGAGTGGTTTTGAGTGAGTTTCTTAATCCTGAGTTCTAGTTTGATTGCGCTGTGGTCTGAGAGACAGTTTGTTATAATTTCTGTTCTTTTACATTTGCTGAGGAGAGCTTTACTTCCAACTATGTGGTCAATTTTGGAATAGGTGTGGTGTGGTGCTGAAAAAAAATGTATATTCTGTTGATTTGGGGTGGAGAGTTCTGTAGATGTCTATTAGGTCCACTTTGTGCAGAGCTGAGTTCAATTCCTGGATATCTTTGTTAACTTTCTGTCTTGTTGATCTGTCTAATGTTGACAGTGGGCTGTTAAAATCTCCCATTATTATTGTGTGGGAGTTAAAGTCCCTTTGTAGGTCACTCAGGACTTGCTTTATGAATCTGGGTGCTCCTGTGTTGGGTGCATATATATTTAGGATAGTTAGCTCTTCTTGTTGAATTGATCCCTTTACCATTATGTAATGGCCTTCTTTGTCTCTTTTGATCTTTGTTGGTTTAAAGTCTATTTTATCAGAGACTAGGATTGCAACCCCTGCCTTTTTTTGTTTTCCATTTGCTTGATAGATCTTCCTCCATCCCTTTATTTTGAGTCTGTGTGTGTCTCTGCACATGAGATGGGTTTCCTGAATACAGCACACTGATGGGTCTTGACACCTTATCCAATTTGTCAGTCTGTGTCTTTTAATTGGAGCATTTAGCCCATTTACATTTAAAGTTAATATTGTTATGTGTGAATTTGATCCTGTCATTATGATGTTAGTTGGTTATTTTGCTCGTTAGTTGATGCGGTTTCTTCCTAGCCTTGATGGTCTTTACAATTTGGCATGTTTTTGCTGTGGCTGGTACCGGTTGTTCCTTTCCATGTTTAGTGCTTCTTTCAGGAGCTCTTTTAGGGCAGGCCTGGTGGTGACGAAATCACTCAGCATTTGCTTGTCTGTAAAGTATTTTATTTCTCCTTCACTTATGAAGCTTAGTTTGGCTGCATATGAAATTCTGGGTTGAAAATTCTTTTCTTTAAGAATGTTGAATATCGGCCCCCACTCTCTTCTGGCTTGTAGAGTTTCTGCCAAGAGATCCGCTGTTAGTCTGATGGGCTTCCCTTTGTGGGTAACCCGACCTTTCTCTCTGGCTGCCCTTAACATTTTTTCCTTCATTTCAACTTTGGTGAATCTGACAATTATGTGTCTTGGAGTTGCTCTTCTCAAGGAGTATTTTTGTGGCGTTCTCTGTATTTCCTGAATCTGAATGTTGGCCTGCCTTGCTAGATTGGGGAAGTTCTCCTGGATAATATCTTGCAGAGTGTTTTCCAACTTGGTTCCATTCTCCCCGTCATTTTCAGGTACACCAATCAGACGTAGGTTTGGTCTTTTCACATAGTCCCAAATTTCTTGGAGGCTTTGTTCATTTCTTTTTATTCTTTTTTCTCTAAACTTCCCTTCTCGCTTCATTTCATTCATTTCATCTTCCATCACTGATACCCTTTCTTCCAGTTGATCGTGTTGGCTACCGAGGCTTCTGCAATCTTCGCGTAGTTCTCAAAACTTGGCTTTCAGCTCCATCAGCTCCTTTAAGCCCTTCTCTTCATTGGTTATTCTAGTTATCCATTCATCTAATTTTTTTTCAAAGTTCTTAACTTCTTTGCTATTGTTTTGAATTTCCTCCCGTAGCTCAGAGTAGTTTGATCATCTGAAGCCTTCTTCTCTCAACTCGTCAAAGTCATTCTCCATCCAGCTTTGTTCCATTGCTGGTGAGGAACTGTGTTCCTTTGGAGGAGGAGAGATGCTCTGCTTTTTAGAGTTTCCAGTTTTTCTGCTCTGTTTTTTCCCCATCTTTGTGGTTTTATCTACTTTTGGTCTTTGATGATGGTGATGTACAGATGGGTTTTTGGTGCGGATGTCCTTTCTGTTTGTTAGTTTTCCTTCTACCAGACAGGACCCTGAGCTGCAGGTCTGTTGGAGTTTGCTAGAGGTCCACTCCAGACCCTGTTTGGCTGGGTGTCAGCAGCGGTGGCTGCAGAACAGCGGGTTTTCATGAGACCACAAATTCAGCTGTCTGATAGTTCCTCTGGAAGTTTTGTCTCAGAGGAGTACCGGGCCGAGTGAGGTGTCAGTCTGTCCCTACTGGGGGGTGCCTCCCAGTTAGGCTGCTCAGGGCTCAGGGACCCACTTTAGGAGGCAGTCTGTCCGTTCTCAGATCTCCAGCTGCATGCTGGGAGAACCACTACTCTCTTCAAAGCTGTCAGACAGGGACATTTAAGTCTGCAGAGGTTCCTGCTGAATTTTTGTTTGTCTGTGCCCTGCCCCCAGAGGTGGAGCCTACAGAGGCAGGCAGGCCTCCTTGAGCTGTGGTGGGATCCACCCAGTTCAAGCTTCCTGGCTGCTTTGTTTACCTAAGGAAGCCTGGGCAATGGCGGGCGCCCCTCCCCCAGCCTCGCTGCCGCCTTGCAGTTTGATCTCAGACTGCTGTGCTAGCAATCAGCGAGACTCCGTGGGCATAGGACCCTCTGAGCCAGGTGCGGGACACAATCTCCTCGTGTGCCGTTTTCCAAGCCCGTTGGAAAAGCGCAGTATTAGGGTGGGACTGATCCGATTTTCCAGGTGCCGTCTGTTACCCCTTTCTTTGACTAGGAAAGGGAACTCCCTGACCCCTTGCGCTTCCCGAGTGAGGCAATGCCTCGCCCTGCTTCGGCTCGTGCACAGTGCGAGGAACCGACTGTCCTGCACCCACTGTTTGGCACTCCCTAGTAAGATGAACCCGGTACCTCAAACGGAAATGCAGAAATCACCCATCTTCTGTGTCACTCACACTGGGAGTTGTAGACCGGAGCTGTTCCTATTTGGCCATCTTGGCTCCACCCCAACCCTTTCTTATATTTTATGTACTACTATAGAAATTTTAGGAGAAATCCTTAAAAATATCCTGCATCATCCCATAGCCAATATGCCTAAGCTCCAAAACCAACTTATGAAAAAGTGAGAGGTTAATATGACCCATAGAAATACTACTTCATTTTCCATTATTATTAAGTATTTTGGAGAAGGCACCTGTTAAAGAATAGATGTGTTTGGTAGCCTCTCTGCTGGCTCTGATTAAATAATGGCAGAATTGGTAGCAGAGCCAAATATAGTTTCACTGCCATAATAAAGAGCAAAGAAAGTTTTTCATTACTAGTGACATGCTGTGCTGCCTAACCTTCCCTGGAGACCTTGCTTGGCCTTAGCCCTTAACCAATCAACCCTGACCTGTCACTAGTGTCCTCATGAGTTGTGACATAGAAGATTCCTTTGCACACTTCTGCATGGGTTAGCTAGCTTTGTGGCCTGCTCCCTTATGGAAGGCATGGGTTTACAGGGAAAAGGAGAAGGTCATCTATGATGATGGATCCATTTCAGAGCATACACATGAGCCACAGTGTAACAAGTTAAGGTGAAAAAGACTTTGAGGAGAACAAGAAGACTGCCAAAGGATCCCCAGATGGGCAACTCTAGATGAATCTGGAAGGAGAAATGATTTGCACTTCCAACATGGGATGTCATCCTTAGGGAGTATACATGAAATCCAGGAGAGGGGGATATAAGAAATTTGAAAAAAAATTAAACATGGCACATGGGTACATATGTAACAAACCTGCACATTGTGCACATGTACCCTAAAACTTAAAGTACAATAATAAAAAATAAAAATAAAAAAAAACAAAGAGTTCTCAATTATGGTGACAAGTGAAAAAAAAGAAAAAAAATTAAAATGACTATTTAAAACTTTTAAGTAAAAAATGTTTCATTTACTTATAAAATTTAAATGTAATAGAAGGAGAGTGTGGGATACTTATATTTGTGAACAGAGAATGTGGGTGTTTTTTTTTTTTTTCTTTAAGACTGGAAAATACTTCTCTAATCTACCCCTCTAACTCATGGAATAGAAGGAGGCAGGGAGGAGTGTGAGTGAAAAATGAAGAAAAGCTCAAATTTGATACCTAATGCAGTGGTTTAAGATATTTTTTTCCTCATTATGCCTTAGTCTTTCCCTCTATAGTAAAACGGAAGAAGCCCTTTGACTCCAAAGTTATTAACTTTTAAAGGAGATAGAAGGACATGCCTTTGAAAATTGGGTATACTAGAAAACATATTTAAAGCCTGTTTCCAATGAGAAATGAAATAAAATATTTAATGTCTGTTTGCAAAGAAGAAGAAAACTTGTACATTTCCTAAGTAGGTTTTGACTTTTCCTTTTTAAGCAAAAATAGAATTTACTTGCAGCATAAGGGTAAATTTAGGATCAAGAATTATGTTTGCTGCATAATACCTAGCAGATTTTTAGACCTTTTAGGAGCTTTTCATGTTTCATTGTGGCATAATGGAAAGGATATCAACTGTACAGTCAGAAAAATCTGAGTTCAAAATCCAACTTAAACTTCTACTGCTGGCCAAGAGTAATCCCACTACAACCTATCTTTCCCATTGATTCTAGAACACTTGACTAACCCTATCAACCAACCTGACCTAACTGTAAAGCAGACTCCAAACTTTTGTTTTCAATTGAAATAGATATTCATGAATATAGATAATATCCTGGACTATAACACAAATCCTAAAAAATTAAAAATAATTGAAATAATACAAAGTGTATTCTCTAATCAAATAGGTATTAAATTAGGAATCAATAACAAAAATTCTGGAAAATCCCCAAATACTTGGAAGTTAAGTGGCACACTTCTAAATAACCCATGGGTCAAAGGGGAAGTTTCAAATGAAATTGGAAATTATTTTGAACCGATTGAAAATGAAGATACAACATGTCAAAATTTGTGGGATGCAGCTACAGCTACGTCCTTCTCAGCAGTGCTTAGAAGGAAATTTATAGTATTAAATGTTTATATTGAAAAAGCAGAAAAACCTCAAATCAATAATCTAAGTTTCAAACTTAAAACAGTAGGAAAAAAAGCTAATTAAACCCAAATCAAGCAAAAAGGAAAGGATAAATAGAATAAATCAATACAATTGATAAAAAGAAAACAAAAGGGAACAAAAAGCTTGTTCTTTGAAATGATCAATAAAATTGATAAATCTCTACTTAGATTTATCAAGAAAAAATAGAAAACTATAGACCTTACAGGCATTAAAGGTAGAAGAAGGGAATCCTATAATCACTGCTTATAGATTCCACAGGTTAGATGAACCGAACCAATTCTTGAAAGAGACAAACTGCCAAACTCACTCAAGAAAAAAGTTAACCTAAATGTTTCTATATCTGTTTTAAAAAATGAATTTTAAGCATAAAGTTTCCAAAAATTAAAAAGTCCAGGCTCTGATGGTTTCCCTGATTAATTCTACCAAACATTTAGGAAAGAAATAATAAAAATCTGTAAATACAAAAATTGCAAGCCTTCAAGAAAACTGGAGATAACACTTCCCAACTCATTTTAGGAGGGTAGCATTACCCTGATACTACAACTACAGAAACACAGCACAAGAAAACTATGGCCCAATATACCTCACAAACAGAAATGCAAAAATTCTCAACAAAGTATTAGCAAATCAAATGCAAAAACATAAAAATGATAATAAATAACCAAGCAAAGTCTATCCCAGGAATGCAAGATTGGTCCCAAATTAGAAAATACAATTAGAGAAATGTATTTTAACATATAAACATACTAAAGAAGAAAAACCACATATATGCATAAAAAATGATAAAGTTCAAATTCCATTCATTGTATATTTTTCAACAGACTCTCAGCAAACTAGGAACATAAGGGAACTTTCTTAATCTCATAATGGGTAGCATGTGCACACATGCACATGAACATGCACACACAACTTAAACCTAGCATACTTAATGGTGAAGGTTTAAATTCCCTCCCTCCGTGATTGAGAACAAGGAAAGGATGTCTGTTCTTATACATCTATCCAATATTCAAGTCCTGGCCAATTCAATTGATCAAGAAAAAGAAATAAAAAGCATACTTACTGAAAAGGAAGAAATAAAACGTTGTCTATTCAGGGATGATGTGATTGTCTATATAGAAAATCCCAAGGAATCTAGCAAAATGTTCACAGAACTAATAAGTGAGTTTAGCAAATTCACAGGATACAAGGTCACTTTATAAAATAAATCACATTTTATAAAGAGATGGCCCCTAGCTTACAATAGTTTTTTATTTTATTTTATTATTGTTATACTTCAAGTTTTAGGGTACATGTGCACAATGTGCAGTTTTGTTACATATGTATCCATGTGCCATGTTGGTGTGCTGAACCCATTAACTCGTCATTTAGCATTAGGTATATCTCCTAATGCTATCCCTCCCCACTCCCCGCACCCCACAACAGTCCCCGGAATGTGATGTTCCCCTTCCTGTGTCCATGTGTTCTCATTGTTCAATTCCCACCTGTGAGTGAGAACATGCGGTCTTTGGTTTTTTGTCCTTGCGATATTTTGCTGAGAATGATGGTTTCCAGTCGCATCCATGTCCCTACAAAGGACATGAACTCATCATTTTTTATGGCTGCATAGTATTCCATGGTGTATATGTGCCACATTTTCTTAATCCAGTCTATCGTTGTTGGACATTTGGGTTGGTTCCAAGTCTGCTATTGTGAATAGTGCCGCAATAAACATACGTGTGCATGTGTCTTTATAGCTTACAATAGTTTGACTTGTAATTTTTCTACTTTACAATAGTGCAAAAGTGACAGCATTCAGTAGGAACTGTACTTTGAATTTTGATCTTTTTCCAGGCTAGATATGCTGTAAGATGCTCACTCATGATGCTAGACAGTGGCAGCAAGCCGCAGCTCCCAGTCAGCCAGGAAATCAGGGGGGTAAACATCCTATACTCTACAGTGTATTGTGTTGCTAGATGATTTTGTCCAACTATAGGCTAATGTAAGTGTTCTGAGCACATGTAAGGTAGGCTAGACTAAGCTATGATGTTTGGTAGGTTATGTGTATTATGCGCACTTTAGACTTAAGATTCTTTCAATTTACAGTGCGTTCATCAGGAATTAACTACAGTTAAGTGGAGGAGCATATGTACTAGCAATGAACATTTGGAAATAAAAAATTTTTAAAAACAGTCACAAGCATGGTAGATATATCTGGCATGTAGTGGATGCACAATAAATATTTATTGAATGAGTAAGTATGCAATTGGACTCTCAAATGTATTCTATTTTTGTTTTTCAATACACTTACATTTCAAGATATGTTCTTCTAGGTATTATTAACATGGTCTTATATCCTTGACAGTATAACAATCATTCATGGACAATAGCAGTGTAGAATAAGCTGTATAGCTAGAAGCAGCCAAACAGGCTTAAAACATTATATTGAATAATCTACCTTAATTTTGATTGAATTCCCTTTACCTGTGGTATTGAAATCGGTACTGTATCCTTCTTGTAAGATAAACTTCTACAAAAACGTTAGCTTCATGTACCTCTGTCATATGTTACATGCTCTGTACACTTGGGTTAATGAACATTTATCATTAAAAATTAAAAATTATATCTGCACAATGTTAGTGACCTTAATTACACTGAACTTACTCACCTTTCAATGCAAATGAAGAGGGACAAATCTCAAGACTAACATTTCTGAAAACGGCAATCTCCAAATTAGTAACCAAGTCCCCCCAAATTAGTATTATACACCTATTTCCAACCCTAGTTTTAGAATGAAAATCACAGACAAGTGGTAACTAGTCAGACAAGAGGTGTCTAGTCAGACAAGATGCCTCTTTGGTGAAGTCAATACATACTGGTTATTTGTGATTAATTTTAGTTTGTTGCATTATTACATTCCTAAACTGTAGTTTTTTAATAGCTGGAGCAATGTTCTATGTTAGTGGGTGAAGTGGGAAAGTTTATTTGAGACACCAAAAGGGAAACATAGCCTTCATTTTAAAGCATTCAGTAATGAAACTATTTTTATCTAACTATTCAAACAGACAAATGGGCTCTAAATATATAAATTTGTTGTCTTTGCTTTGCTTTACTCATTTCTTTCTCCCCTCCCCTCCCCTCTTCTTTCCTTTTCTTTTCTTTTTAGACAGAGTCTCGCTCTGTCGCCTAGGCTGGAGTGCATTGGTGTGGTCTTGGCTCACTGAAACCTCCACCGCCCAAGTTCAAGCGATTCTCATGCCTCAGACTGCTGAGTAGCTGGGATTACAGGCATGCACCACCATGCCTGGCTAATTTTTGTATTTTTAGTAGAGGGTTTCTCTATGTTGTCCAGGCTGGTCTCGAACTCCTGGCCTCAAGTGATCTGCCCACTTTGGCCTCCCACAGTGCTGGAATTACAGGTGTGAACCACTGTGCCTAACCCTAAATATATAAATTTTTAAAAAGTAAGCTAAGAGCTTTAAAAAACTTCTAAATATACGACTGGCTCATCTCTTGACATAGAAAGAACCATTACTTTATGTATTAAAATTGTAGTCAAAGCAAAAATTTTTATAACTACCAAAATACTTATTTGGCCAATGACCTAAAATCAGAAGACTGATAGGAATACAAAAGATTTATTGAAAAAAAAAGATTGATTGCACTATATTCCTAGATCGAAAGAAAATGGAGTTTGTCATTATTCTAGCATGGACTGGAAAATTAGACTACAAATATGGATGCAGCAGAAGTGTTTCTAAGATGAAAGTTTAAATCAATAAACATTTACATCAAAAAGAAGCTAGATCTGAAACAAACAACCTAAAGTTACACCTCAAGTACTAGAGAAATAAGAACAAAGCCCAAGGTTAGCAGAAAGCAGGAAATAATAAAAATCAGAGCAGAAATAAATGAAATATAGATTATAAAAACAATAAAGATGATCAATGAAACCAAAAGTTGGTTTTTATAAAGATAAACAAAATGGACATATCTTTAGCTCAACTAAGAAAAAAAGAGAGAAGACTCAAATAAGAAAAATCAGAAACAAAAGAAGAGACATTACAACTGCTTCTACAGAAACAAAGTATCATACAAGAAGACTACTGTGAACAATTATATGCCAATGATTTGAATTATCTACAAGAAATGGATAAATTCCTGGGCACATACAACCTTCCAAGACTGAATCATGAAGAAATAGAAAATCCAAACAGACCAGTAACACATTAGGGATTGAATCCATAATAAAAAGTCACCCATCAAGGAAAAGCCGAGGACCTGTTGGCTTCACTGCTGAATTCTACCAAATATTAAAAGAAGAACTAATACCAGTCCTTCTCAAACTCCTCAAAAATTTGAAGAACAGTGAATACTTCCAAAGCCAGACAAGAGCACTACAAGAAAAAAGAAACTACAGGCTGATATCCCTGATGAACACAGATGTAAAAATCCTCAACGAAATACTAGCAAACCAAATTCAACTAAAAGGGTCATTCATCATGACCAAGTGGGATTTATCCCAGGGATACAAGGATCATTCAACAAATGCAAATCTGTAAATGTGATACACCACATTAGCAAAATGAAAGACAAAAAACATGATCATCTCAACAGATATAGAAAATGCATTTGACAAAATTCAACATCCTTTCATAACAAAGCTCTCAACAAATTGAGGTATAGAAGAAGTGAACCTCAATATAATAAAGGCCATATGCAACGAACTGACAGCATATAATAGAATTAATGACTAGATAATAAAAAAAATCAGTCAACTACCTGGTTTCTTGATATGGTGCTTATGTGTTATTCAGATTAACTATTTTCAATAGCTGCTTCAAGTGGTGCTGGCTGGGGTTGCTCTTATGGCTGAGTTCACCTTTTGGCTAAGCTGAACGAGCAAGTTCACGAAGGCTTCTCTTACCTGGCCAGGGCCTTGGTGTTGACTGGGGTACTTCAGTTATTTCCCTTCTTTCCTTGGTGTTAATGACTGGAGTACTTCAATTATTCCTTCTCTTTCCTATGTGGCCTTTCTTTCCTTGTAGTGTCTCCAGGGACTTGCCACATGGTCCTTCTCTCCAGCAGGATAGCCTAGATTTCTGAAGATGCCATCTTCCAGCTTTAAATATCTCTGTGCATTGATTTTATCTTAATTTACTTTTGGAATAGCTTCTTAATTCCCATTGTTCAAATAAACTGAGGTGTCCAAGCTTAAATTTGTAAAACATTTTTAACTTTCAAAAATAGTTTCCAAAAATAACAAAGACTTCTATTTTTTAAATACAAACAACATGTTTTCAGGGAAATGTGTCTTGGAAGAAAAAAAAGAAATTATTTTCCCTAAGATTACAAAACATTAGGCCACTTGGTTCAGCCAGGGTATTTGCTTCCTCTCTCCTTCCCTCCCTCCTTTCCCTCCCTTCCTTCATCCATTCTTTCCTCCCTTCCTCCATTTCTCACTCCCTCCCTCCCTTCTTTCATTCCCTTTTATCTCCCTCCCTGCTTCCTTCCCTTCTTGCCTTCTCCTTCCCTTCCATTTCCCTCCCTTCCTTCCTCCCTCCCTTCTTTTTTTCTTCCCTTCTTCCTTTCTTTCTTTCCTTCTTCCCTTCCCTCTGGACAAAGTGCATGAAAATCAGAATATATTGTGCATTGAAGTATTAAAAATTTCTCTAGAGTTGCCTAAAATATTTGTGAAATATTTGCTTGAGAAACTGGAAGGGAAAAAATGTTACAATAGCAAATATTTAATAATACAAAAAGAGACAGGAATATATATCACTGTGACTGTGAAAAAATCCTCTATAATAAATGATAAGAATATTAGGTAATCTCTGAGAATATAATCAATATAGATTTCCTTTAATTTTGGTTTTAGAATCCATTTTACTTGGACCTAAGAATCCTTGAAGGCAACAAACTATTTTTCAGAATCAGGGTGGTTATAAAATTTCAAAATATATGATCAATTAAAATATAAATAATAATCATCAACAATTAGAAAAATTGATTCAATAATTTAGATTCTATTTGCAGCATTGCCAAATATGTATATTTGTTTTTAAAAGTTGACATTGATAATAAAATTATAAACATTAAGGTCTTAGTGTTCAAGGTTAAAGAAATAGTCTTTTAAAATTGTTTGAATTTTTATTTAATTTACAGCAAAGAACCAGGTGCAATCAACACTTTCACATAGGACAAACATAAAGTATTTCTTGAGCTAACAGCCTTCACTTTTAAAAGTAAAACCAGAACTTTTATTCATCTTTCTTTCTGCTTCAGAAATTAACAGCTGCTCATTAAATATTCATTGATGCTTGGTATAATCGTACTGTATTTCACTAAATAAATGTTTATAACACATTTAACTACAAAATAGATATCACGTCTAAGTTTAACTTATATTCATACTAAAATGTAGTATTAATTTTTCAAAGATTTTTATGATAGGCCTAGAGAGGAAGGTAAAATATGTAGACGGCATATCTTCCTATAAACTTAGTGCATATCTAAAATACTGTTGAAGTATTCTCTACTGTTTTCTATTCCCAACTTCAGCCAGCAAAGTATTTTCCATATCATAAATGATCTCAGGGAAAAGATGAGAAAAGCCGAACGTGCCAACAGTAAAACACGGTCCCAGAGTGATAATAAAATCGAAGGCTGTAAGATCCTTTGTGAAGACTTTAGAATGACTTCAAGCTATACCACATCAGCCCAGTAGGTTAGATAATCTTATGGGAATTATCTATAGCACCCCGATTCTTAGCCAAAGGTAGAAAGCAAATGTCTCAATATTTATAGAAGTTGCTTTTGTTCTAATGGGGTGGACTGATCTGATATAAAGGCTCACAGAGTTTTAAAGAAAATTGCATTGATGAAGATACCACCAGCATGGACTAAAAGAAACACAGCAGTATGAAAAAAAGTAGAGGTACGTAGGCCCCTGATTTTCTACATAAGTCTTTTCTTCATAAGTCTTTTTTTCTTACCTCCTCTTCTACAAACAAAAAGACTGTTGTATCAGTTATCAATTGCTTTGTAATAAACCAACCCAAAACTTAATTACCTAAATCAACCATTTAAAAATTTCTCATTTCTGTGTACTGGCTGGTGGTTCTTCAGCTCCAAATGGTGTTACCTGGGGTCACTTATGTGGTTGCATGCAGACAGTGGCTAAACTGAGTTAGAAGGTTCAAGATCTCTTTAACTTGTCTGGGGCCTTGGTGCTTTCTGTGCACTGAAATTCATATGTTGAAGCCCTAAACCTCAATATGCTAGATTTGGAGGTGAGGACTTTGGGAAGTAATTTGGTTCCAAGAAGCCATGAGGTTGAAGACCCTCCATGATGAGATTGGTGCCCTTATAAGGGGACAAAAATACCAGAGTGCTCTCTCTCTCCATTATGTGAGGATATAGCAGGAAGATGGCTGTCTGCAAACCAGGAAGGGAGCGCCCACTAAACACCCAACCATGCTGACACCCTGATCTTGGATTTCCATATTTTCCGTCTCCAGAAATGTAAGATATAAATTTCTGTTGTTTAAGTCCCTCAATCTATGATATTTTGTGTTACAGTAGCTCCAACTGACTAAGGCAGTGCTATTGACTGGGACGTCTCAGTTCTTCCTTAGGTGGCCTTTCTCTCCACTCTTACTACACTGTATTTTCAGGTTCCACACTCTCATTTTTTTAAAGAAAAAAAAGTCACTCAATCTATGATATTTCTGTTATAGTAGCCCAAACTGACTAAGGCAGTGCTATTGACTGAGGCATCTCAGTTCTTCCCTAGGTGGCCTTTTCATGTGGTGTCTCTAGGGACTTACCATGTCCCTAGAGATACGGATATCTCTAGAAGGATATCCTGGAATTCTAATATGAAGGTTCAGGAGAGTGAATGTGAAAACTGCCAGACCTTACTTTTACCACATTCTATTGGTCAAAGTGAGTTAGAAGGCCAATCCAGATTAAAAGGAAAAGGAAATGGACTCTACCCTCTGAAGAGAGGAGTCCAAGGAAGGGAAGGAATTGTTTGAGGGACATCTTCGAAAACTATCACAGTCTGCCCCCTGGCCACAGTTCTTGTCTCACTAACATGCAAAAATATACTTACTCTGTACCCTAAGAGTCTCATTCCATTATGGCATAAGTTTAAGTTCAGAACCTTATTGTCTAAACCATGTCCAGATATAATAAACTTCCTCAGTTGCTGTTTTTCAAGTGAAGATGCTTGAGAGTAGCTTGTCCCAGTTAAGGTTTTCTAGGATGGAATACCACACAGAGACTATCATTCAAAAAAAGGGACAAGGAAACAGGAAGCATAAAACTAAAATTGTTTTCAGGGTCCCCCTACACCAAAGAAAGAGGCTATTCCTTGATTGTGGTTCAGTTCATCCCTCTGGTAGTGGTTTCCTAATCCATTGCTCTCCTTGCTTCGTGGCTCCTCCCTCTGGGATTTTGGCTCCATCTTCCATGTATTTTTCCTTTTCTATAAAAAAATGACAAGTACTAGGTTGGAAAATTTCCTCTAAATTCTGCTTTCAAACTGAACAGTTTCTTCTTTAGTTCACTCAGTAAATGTCTTTCTGTACATTATGAGAAGCAGCCATAATCAGTACTTTCAACATTCACCTGGAAATCTCCTTAAGACATCTACAAGCTATGAAGTTTCATTTTCTGTGCCACATTAAGACAAGCAAAATTATTGCCAAGCATTCTGTCAATGCATAACTCAATACTCCATTTCTTTCAATAATTCAATAATTTATTTACTGCCTTCCCATCCTCCAGTAAGAGTTTGTTCACTATTCTTCAAGGCTTAGCTGGCAGCTTCTTGCCACATGTATTATAGTGTGCTTAAGCAACACAATTTATTCTTATATAGTTATGTAGAAGTCCAACACAAAAATCTCACTGATTTAAAATCAAGATGTTAGCTGAACTGCATTCCTTTCTGGACACTCTGGAAAGAATCTGTTTCTTTGCTTTTTCCAGCTTCCAGAGGCTACTTGGGGCTTGTGGTTCCTATCACTCACCTGTAAAGCCATCAATAGCAGGTTGAGTCCTTCTCATTTCCCATCATTCTGACATCCTCTCATGTATCCGTCTTCCATTTTTAAGGACTCATGCTTATATTGAGCCTACCTAGATAATTCAGGATAATCTCTACATTTCAAAGTGCTTAACTTAATGACAGAGGCAAAGTCCTTTTTATCATGTAAGGTTTAACCTTTTGTTATGGTAACACCCCACTCCTGATACCAATTTCTGTTATCTATTGCTGAATAATGAACTACTCCAAAATGTCATGAGCTGAAAAAAAACTGATTTGGGATTTCTCAAAATTCTGTTTAAACTCTTTGATTTTTTGCTTCCCATGTGCATTAAGGTAACTTTGGCAGCCACATTCAGCTGGACTTCAGTCACCAGACATGGGAAGGGTATGAACTCAAGCACAGTGTCCTTCTGCAGTTGAAGCAGACTCTGAAGGAGCTGACAGTTGGAGGCTGCTGACCTCATTCCTTGCAACTGGGAGGTCAGTCCTTTCTTGAAAGTGAATCAGGCAGTGTAACTCTTTGCTTATTACAATCCACCCTTTGCTCCACATAGATCTACGTCTCCCTGTATGTTTAGGGAGCAGTTCCTAAAGGAATCAAGAAACCTCTTTTCTTGACCCCTCAGAAATTTAAAAGATGGAGATTAGTGGGACAAATTACAGTGCTTGCTGCTGCAGTGGGGCTTGGGAATGCAATAGAAGATGGAAGTAAACAGACCCAACTACAGTGCCTGCTACTTTAGTCAGGCTCAGGAATGCCATCAATAGTTGTCACATCCCCTCAACCTCCACTATCAATTCTAGATTTCCCTCAGCCTCTGCTACCACCTCTGCTGCTCCTGGTGGTTTATCTGGTATAACTCAGACCCACATTCCTTGAGAGGCCTGAGTTCCAGGCCATCATGCCCTTTTGAGGATGGGTTGCCACACCTACACATTACAGTCTCAATTTGGTAGGTTTATCACTTGGGCACCACATTTATTACTTCCGCCCAGTTTGTGTAACCAGGATTCCAATCTCCTCTTGATTAGGGTCAACTGATCTTGACTCCTTTTATTGGCTGCTGCTCCCTGGACACAAGGAACCCAAAGTATCCAAGTAGTTGCTGCAGCTTATGTTTTTCAGTGAGATTTTTTATATATCTCCCAGCAAAAGTGTGTCCCCTTGCGGGACCAAGACCCCTCACTGCAGAGTTCAGAGTTATGAAGAGGTGCAAAGTACCATATGGGTCATTAAAAGTGATGCACAGAGGGGAGGCACCTCTTCTTCCACTCTCTTTGCATCTACCCCTAGGAATAAATGGGTTCCAAGACCCATCTATTCTTCATATTGCGGCACATGCTATATAAGGATAATTGATCCAATATATACTCTGTATCTTGGAGTATGGCATCCTATCCTTGTGGAACTTGCCTATGAACTGGTCTTCAGCTGTACCTTCAGCAGGTTGTTCCAATGTTCTATCAAGCTGACAGATTCCAAGTGGTGAAAAAAGTGATATTATTAGTGTATCCTGCGGATATAGGTCCACTCCTGCACTTGCTTTTCCATAAAATAGGTTTCCCGATCTGATATGATATAATGTGAGATCGCATGCTGGTCAATACAATACTAAGTAAACTCAAATAGTGATACTGACTGAGGCTCTGCAAACAGGAAAAGCAAACTCCTATCTGGAAATTGTGTCTATTTCTATGACAAGGAAATGCTGGTCCTTCCAGGATGGAAGGGGCCCAATGTAACCAACTTGATCTTGAAGAATGGTATTATATCAGGTGTGCAGTATTGTCTCTGTTGCTTGTAGGTTGGACATTCAACAGCAGCAGCAGCTAAGGCAGCCTTGGTAAGTTGAAACTCAAGCTACTGAACCTATGCTTAGTCTTCATCCTTTCCACAGTGGACACTCCATTCATGTGCCCACTGTGCTAGCACTAGGTGGCGAATAATTGAAGCAGGATGGATGATGTCAACTAGGCAATGTGTTTAGTTTGCTTTATTGTTTAGTGACTCTTCAGTACTGAATGCTCTCTGGTGAGCACTGCACGTAATACAGACCTTCACAGTTCATGTACATACTTGACACAAGTATGTCCATTCACATGCCTCTATTCTAGACTTTCTGTGCTTGATCTTCCAGTATTTATTCTTAAGGACAAATACCAGTTTGGCTACTTGGACTATTAAATTCTAGATGAGATTTGTATGCAACCAAAGAAGCCCTCTTTCTACAGAGCATTAGTGGCACTTGGCCATTCAATTCTGTTATTCTTAAATTTACTATTTCCTTCATGAGTCTCAAATACCTGATATACTGCACTCGCTGGTACGTTCTCTTCCATGGGTAAATCTTCTCATTTTACTACTAATAAAAGTTACCACCTTGAGCCATGGGCTTTTGTTCCATGTGCCACATGTGATGGGATTCTCATTGGCAGCTTAGATCACCCCTGCTAACAATTACCACAGGTTGAGTCCTCTAAAGACGAATGCTGAGATGGAGTTTGGGGTGTAAGATGTTTATTAGAAAGTGTCACCTGTCAGGGGAAGGGGCGGAAGCAGGATTGGGCAGAAGAAATTAAGTTGTAATAGAGGGAGCTCTGGGGAAGGTTTTGCCTGACAGTGTAATAAATGAGGCTGAAGTAGCAAGGCCTTACATCTCCACTGAGGGCTGCCCTGAGATCTAAGATGAGGGTAACCTCAGGTGAAGCTTTTTCTATAGCTGTTGCAGATGAAGTGCTGATACTGGTGGATTTCTGTTCTCCACACTCCCTGCAGCTAATTAGCAAGTCCTTCCTAGAAGGGGGATATAGGCAGCACATTTTCATATCTACCACAATGTCTAACCTATCTTCAAATACTGACTCTACCTTAAAAATACATGCAGGATCTTGTCATTCTGTACCACTCGCCCATGATCACAACCCCTGTCCAGGCAAATATCATCTCTCAAATGGACTACTGAAATAGCATTCTAATTGACCTTCCTATTTTATTTCTTACTTTCTTGCAGTCTATTTTTCATAAAGAAGCCAAATAATCCTTTAAAAATATAAGTCAAATCTTGTCACTCATTTGCTTAAATTCTCTGATGGCTTCCTATCTCATCACTCAGAGTAAAACCTTAACATCTTACCATGGCTCCACACCACTATTACTCCGTATGATCTCATCTTCTATCATTTTTTCCCTCCCACATACTGTTCCAAACTAGTGTCTTTGTTATTCCTCAAACATGCTAAGTATACTGCTGCCTTAGTACCTTTGTGTGTGTATATATATATATATATATACACACACACACACATATTGTTCCCTGTAATTAAAACATTATTCACTTAATTATTTGCATGGCTCACTCTCTCTCCTTTCATTTAGGTCTCTGCTCAATTTTACCTTATCACAGGCTTTTCCATCTGACCATGCTATTTAAACTGGCACCCCTTTCCTGCACCAGTCACTATCAGTTCCTTACTCTGCTTTATTTTCTTCTTTGCACTTACTACCTTGGCATGCTATAGCCATCACCTAGACAATAATTTGACACATAGTATGCACTCAAAATTTTTTAGAATGGATGAATGAATGAATCCTGAAACCCTAAAACTTCCCTTTGCTGACTTTTTATTTATTTATTTATTTTTTGAGACAGAGTCTCGCTCTGTTGCCCAGGCTGGAGTGCAATGGCACCATCGTGGCTCACTACAACTTCTGTCTCCTAGGTTCTAAGTGATTCTCCTGCTTCAGTCTCCCGAGTAGCTGGGATTACAGGCACATGCCATCACACCTGGCTAATTTTTGTATTTTTAGTAGAGACAGAGTTTCGCCATGTTAGCCAGGCTGGTCTCAAACTCCTGACCTCAGGTGATCCACCTGCCTTGGCCTCCCAAAGTGCTGGGATTACAGGCATGAGCCACCGCGCCTGGCCTGCTGACTTCTTAATGCTCTCTTTTTTGGTTTTTGGTTTCCTTCTCCATTTTACTGGAAAACATCTTCAGTATTCTCCTAAGCATCTTTATCTCAAGAATATATGGGAGGTAATACCTTTGAGACCTTGTATGCCTTTATACTATATTCATACTTGATTGATTATATGACTAAAAATAGAATCCAAATAGAAAACTATTTTCACTTAAAGTTCTAAAGGCATCACCCCATGTCTTCTAGTTTCCAATGCTGTTTTTAAGAAGTCCTTTAATATCCTGATTATTGGTCGATATACAACCTATTTCTTCTGTTCGAAATCTTTTAGTATTTTCTATCCAGTGTTCTGAAATTCCTTGACGATAAGCCTTAATGTACATCTTTTTTTTACTCTAATGACTTAATGTCCTCAATTTCAGAAATCACAAATTTTTTTCCACGCCTTTCCCATTCTGTTACTCCTATTATTCAAATGAAGGACCTCTTAGATTGGCCCTTAATCTTAAGTTTTTTTCCTCCTATTTTCTTTGACTTTCTGAGAGATCTCTTCAAGTGAAAATAAACAAATTTCAAGCTGGGGTCAGAAATGACCTTTCGAAAGAAAGCCAAAATAAGGCCTCGTTGTTGGATTAGCTAGTAATAGTGGCAGAATTGCTGAATAAAGAGTGAGGTCATAGTAAATTAATCAGCTAAGTGCTGGTATAAACATTACAGCACAGGTCAGTGAATTTTCTCCATCAAACAAAATATTCTGTAATATATAATTAGATAAATATGATTCACTATAACATATAAAATAAGACTATAGTTGTCAGTGCCTCAAGGGAATACAAAAAATGTCATAATTAAAAATAATTCAGGCTGGGCATTGTGGCTCAGGCCTGTTAATCCCAGCACTTTGGGAAGCCAAGGCAGGATCACTTGAGGTCAGGAGTCTGAGATGAGGCTGGCCAAACATGGCAAAACCCCACCTCTACTAAAAATACAAAAATTAGCTGGGTGTGGTGGCACATGCCTGTGATCCCAGCTACTCGGGGGGCTGAGGCATGAGAATTGCTTGAACTTGGGAGGTGGAGGTTGTAGTAAGCTGAGATCGCAGCACTGCACTCCAGCCTGGGAGACAAGAGTGAGTCTGTCTCAAAAATAAATAATAATTTGGGGAGAAGCGCTTTGGCTCATCTCTGCAATCCAGCTAGAAACTCAATTTCATGATAATGATATGCAGTGTATATAAAGCTTAATATACCGTGTATGAATAGACTTTGATTCCATCTACTTAATGCTCATTATTTTTTGTAAACGTAAGTAGTTGGTATACAAATAATCTCCAACCTTCTCCTTTACAACCAAGGGTAATAGCTGTTACAAGCTCTATTGCCTTTCCCCTTAAGGTTTTTAATTAAATATAATGTAACGTAACTAAGATTGGCCTTAGGTATTTGGAATTCAGAATTTTCTATTCTTATGCTATATTTTATCTTCAACTCATATTTAATTTTTATTTCAGCAATCACTTTTTAAATTTCTGAGATCTTTTTATTGCTTGTTCTTTTTCACACTCTCCTATTCTTGTTTTGTGAATACAATACTCTTATTTTGAAGAGTTTCTTTTTGTTGCCATTATTCTCCGTTTGTCTATTTCCTTTGGATTTTCTCCCCTCCTTTTCCCCTTTTTTATTTGAAGGATTTCACCAAGTGTCTAGTGATGTTTGGCTCTTATGTATGGGTGGTGATTTTTGGCTGGTGGCCTTCAACGTAGGGTCAGTGTTTGGCTAAAGTTTTCACTAGGGTCTTTTAATTGTCAGTATTTGGAGATAGAAAGTTGCTATAATTAATGCTTCCAGTAACATGGAAGACAAAAAAATATACCTAATGCATTCATGGCATTTGGTGATATTTCGAGGCTCTTAGGTACCTTATCTATTGTACTTAATAACAGTCAGCTTATTCTTTCAAAATGAAATGTAAGAAACAGACAAGCTCAAAATTAAGGCAATGGGTATGGAAATGGAACTGAAATGAAATACATAACCTAGGATATGCAGAACTGGAAAATAAAATTGTTTCTCATCAAATAAAATGTGATCATTAAAAACAGCCTAGTACAAAGACCAAATCAAGGGATTGCCATTAACATGGCCTCAAAGAAAAGAACAAATAAAAGGTGTGGCCATTTACTCCTTTTTGAGACTTCTGAAGGGATTTAGGGGGACCTTCAGGATGAACCAAAGGGCTCCTAGAAAGATTAGAGGAATGAGACGCTTGATATGCTTAAGATATACGTTTCTACAAATGAAGTCATGAGTACTTTGAGAATCTCCAGCTGACCTAGTTAGTCATTGCTTCTCTAAATCTCTCCTGCTTCGGCCTTCCAGACCTTTATTACCCCAGTAATTCTCACATTGGGGTAAACCTTAATTTATTTATTAAACTTCTTTATTCATGTAATACTTGTAACAATGCTGCTTTTCTAACTAAATCCAGACTAAAACACCTGACTTCCCTAGAAAAAGAGACCCTAAAGGAAATATATCCATTACTTTATTAAAGGTACAATCCAGGCTGGTAAGAGCGAGGAAGAAAGGAAGTGAGGCTGGCAATAATGGGAGGCAAATGCAAACTGATAAATTACAGTGTAGCACTTGCTGCTGTTTCATGAAAAGCCATGAAGAGACACTGCCAATCATGTGGTAAGTACACTTGCTTGGCCACAGAGTACACTTCTGGACAGGCAAGATGAAAAACAGTGTCTCTATACAGTCCATCAGAAGAAGAGCAATTTACCCAGCAGCTTCTTCTAGTCCATTGATCCAAGTTTTTCAGACAGTTAACTTCACAAACCTACCAGACTACATCACCTAGCCTTTTTAACAGTCATTGTGGCATGGGGTTTTTAAAGCCCAGAAGTGTTGTTATAGGCCAGGGATTCTGAACATATGGCTAATTGATCTCAAGCAGAGGAATCATACAAACCTGCTGGTAATCTGTTACTATATGAGGTGGTAGCTAAGGCAAAGCAAGTGGTCAAGAGCTTGAGAAACATGAGACTGAGAATCTTCTAAGGTACTTGAAGAAGATGATCTGATAATGCATCCGAAGATGAGATATCTATAGCCACAATAAATAGCTATAAAACATTGGTGGCATAATAGACATTCCTTGCTCACATATTTGGAATCAGGTAGGTGTCAGTTAGATGACTCTGCTGATCTTGGCTGGAATCATCGATATATCTTGGGTTTGGTTGGCCATCAGCCAATCTAGACAAGATTCAGTGAGGGTGACCAGGGCAACCTGGCTCTGTTCCATGGAGTCTCATGCTCCAGCAGGCTAACTCAGCCATGCATATTCTTATGTCAACAGCAGAAGCACAAGTGTAAGTAAAAATGCACTAAATCTCTGAATGCAGATGACCCAGAATCACAGTGGGGGGAGTACTTCAAAGGAACCTGAAAAATGACCATGAATACAGGCAAGAATAAAGAATTAGGGCCACTGTTACATCTATCACATCAAAAAAAAAAAAAAAAGAAAAGAAACCAAGACAAGTATAGTCAATTCATTGTTCTAACAGGTATTACTAACCTCTTTTGAAAAGAACCTGAGATTTTATCTGGACTTAGCTGTAAATTAGGCTCTTATGAAGTACATGGGTCATCTTTCTTATACCAGCTGAGAGATGGAGGCAAATGAGTGATAGAATTGTTCTCTATCTCTTGCTTTTTTTTTCTTTTCCCTCTGAACTGTTATGTTTAGTTGGTTTGTAAAGCCAGTTAAATGCAATAGATTTTGGCTCAGGGAAGTCCAAATTTAGCCTAGAGAAATCCAACTTTGGCCCTGCTTAAATCAATTCAAGCCTTCCTCTATTCCCAGGGCCAAGTTCTAAACATTAAAAAAAAATCTATTTTAATTCCATTCTTGTAGAATAACTGCTAAAATAAGCAAGCCAGTTAGTTTATTTGGCTAAGACTGTAAGACTAATAATGTTCAAGCCTTATATAATCCACATTCCTTTTTATGAATAGCATAATATAATGGTGACCTTACTGAACCAAACCAAATCAGAAGTTCCAGATTCTAGAACAGGCTCTGCTACTAACTAGGTGTATGATCTATCAATAATTTACTTACCTCTTTAATTCTCAGTTGCCCCATGTATATTAATAGGAATTGCTCTTAATTACAATACTCCAAATGTCCTATTTCCATGGGATGTTAATAAGTGCTACATATTCAAGTAAGTTTAAGATATATCAGCTTAAATAAAGTTAAAATGTTTATTTCAGGACTTTTCAGAACCTTTAAAATGTTTTGCCTTCTGAATCCCTGGGAGGGAAACAACGTAATGTACAGCAAACTAATTTCACCAAGAACTCTTTCCCGCATAAAACATCATGTGTCCCACTGTATATACTTCAGGAAATGTGCTATTATTTCACCCAAACAGGTGAATTTATCAGAGTCCCCAAAAGAAATAGAAGGCTATTTCAAATGGGGATATTTGAGAAGAGTGTAATAAAACAACTACAGTATTTACAAATGTATGAGCAGGGTTTAGGTAAAGCAACAAGTGGTAGTGAACTATCCTGGGGCTAGTAATAACTGTAAGCTGTTACCAGCCCTAAGTGAAAAGGGGTAAAGGGAGGGAGCAGGAACTAAACCTAGTGAGGTAACTGGGATAACGGCTTGGGAACACAAGGGATAGGATTCCTGATAAGGTAATATTTAGTAGAGGAACACAGCCAACTGATGATGACATGGCAGGAAAGGAGCCAGGGAAATAAATAACACCATTTCATTTTCCTCTCAACTTCTAATCTCCCACTGGTGCTTCCCATTTGTTGAACCCAACCAAAAGCAAGAGAGCAAAGGAACCTACCTCACAGAGGAGGGAGCAGAATAGAAAAGAGCAGACAGAAGCTATTCAGCACAGTAGGGCTCTATTCACAAGCAACTAGGTCTAGGTAAATAAATGATGTCATCAGGACTCAGTCTTTTTCTCTCCACTCTGCTTTCCTTTGCTGACTTCATTCTAAGTCAGGCTTTTTTCACCTGGCAGCAGAGATGGCCACTAGCAGCTAGGCTTCAAGTATTATTAGTTCACAATTCCAAATAAAATAAAAAGAGTAAACATATATATAACACTTACTATATTTCAGGTACTGCTGAAAGCCCCTTAGATATTAACTCAGTTATTCCTATAAGGTAGTTGCTCAGTATTGCCTGCTTTGTACAAATGGAAGAAAATCACATGGCTGATAAGGAGAAAGGCTGAGATTTAGATTCAGGTAGTCTAGCTCCAGAGTCTCTGCTTTTAACAAACTTAGGACTTAAAGAAACAGTCCTAGATACCGGAACTCTAATTCTAGTTCTGCCTATGTTTGCTACTAACCTCAAGAAAAATCACTTATGACCTATTTTTCAGCCAGCAGATTGTAACCCCATTTACTTCTAAAGGTGGTCATGAGTACAGGTGAAAAGACATAAAGATGTTGAAATAAATAGCTAATTACATCTAATTGAATATGTTATATCTAATCACAGAGACATAACAGACTATATTAAAATGTAGCAATGAAACTGAGGTTTCACTGAGCAAATAACTTCTGAAACAAGTTTTTCAATCAACAGTATCTCTGAAAAATTCCCCTAGATACAATTTCCTTCCTTTTAAGAAATACGAAGTGATATATACGAAACTGGAATTTTTTCAAATGGTCTTACAGGCATTATATATGATTATTTCTTAAGAAAAAACAAAGCACAAATATAAGTTTATTAATGTTAGCAAAATAAAAAGACATAAGTGGCTTGTTAAAAACTAATGTGTAAGTTTTCCTGTTTCCTTATCTCCAGAGCATTTGGCATTCTTTATCAACTGGTACATAAAAGAATAGAAAAATAAAAGATTGTCATATTGCCCTCTGTATTTCTCTTTTAATATATCAGTATGGTAGTCTACCAGAAAGTAGTAAATGGCTTCAATTGTAGAAAGGAAAGTATCTGGCTTTCCTTTTTGATGGCGCCAAAAGCAAGTTTTTCTTGTTTTCAACTCAACTTGTAACAACCCTGTCAAAAAAAAAAAAAAAAAAAAAAAAGAAAGAAAGAAAGAAAGAAAAAATATAAATATTTCTTCTTAACCACAGGCTTGGTACAATAATAATGATTTCTCTTAATTATTCTAAGAATTTTTTTTTAAAGACCGCAGATAACTTCCTTCAATCCCAGTTTGAAACAAGGTATTTTCTTAAACACCTCAAGGTATATACAGAAGCAACATAAAACAAATAATAAAATCTTATACACGACAGTTAACACTGAGCCTTAGACCAATGAATTAAAAGTAGTTAACATTTAAGATATTCATGTCTTCCAATCTTCTACGTATCAGCATCTTCAAAAATCTGAATCTCTGACAGGACTACATTCACCAATTTTCAGAAGGGTTTCATTTCCTTGACAAACTGACTTTTTTGTTTGTTGAGAGATGAGGTCTCGCTCTGTCACCCAGGCTAGACTGCAGCAGTGTGATTACAGCTCACAGTTACCTCAAACTCTGGACTCAGTGATCCTCCCATCTCAGTCTCCCAAATAGCTGGGACTACATGCGCACACCACCATATCCAGCTAAGATTTTTTACTTTTATTTTTTTTTAGAGATAGCGTCTTGCTATGTTACCCAGGCTGGTCTCAAAATCCTGGGCTCAAGTGACCCTCCTGCCTTGGCCTCTCAAAGTGCTGGGATTATAGGCATGAGCTACAGTGCCCAGTCTAAACTAACTTTTAAAATATCATTCTGAAATTCACTGAGAGATAGGCAGCTTAATGTTCCTTAATACTGGTCAAAGTTTACTTCTTGATTATCACTTTCAGGCTATATTCATGAACAGAGTATCCTAAAGCTGTGGTTTCTTTTGTTTGCTTGTTTGTTTTAGCTCCATCACATGTATGCTGCAGAGCTCAATAACACAGTCAGGTAGAATGCCTTGCTCTTGTACATTTAAAGAGGGAATAATTAATGCAGTCACAGAACAGTACTCTCATTTGTTATAACTCAGCTGTCATCATACAAACCCAGAATGCTTTTAGCTCCTTGGTCCAGTAACTGGACTCATACTGTATTTATTTTTTTGTTTTTGCAAATTTTATTTTAAAGTGTGAAATAAAAGAGAGAAGGTAGCATCAAAACTGGCCCAATGACCAACTGGAATTTCTAAGTCACTAATGATTTCCCACTGTCACATCCCACTTTTACTCAATGTAAAATGTAGCAGAGACAAGAAATAAATAATAAAAGAAATACAAAAATATTCAGAGATATGGAGGATCAAATGACTAACAGGAGTTCCAGGAAGAGAGAACAAAGAGAATGGAAGAGAGGGAGTGGTTAAAGAGATAATGCCTATGACTTTTCCAGAAATTGTTTTAAACTATAAAAAGCCACAGATACATGAAACATCATGTGTCTCAAGCAGGATAAATACAAACAAATCAGTGCCTAGTTCTATTACTTATTTATGTAACTCAAAAACACCAAAGATAAAGAGAAGATTTTAAAAGAAGCCATGGAGAAGGGACAGATCATATACAAAGAAAAGGTAATTAGAATGACCAAAGACAGAATATTGAAGACACCAGAATAATATCTTCCAAGCATCAAACAAACTAACAAACAAACAACAACAAAAAAAAACAGAATTGGCAACCTAAAATTGTGAACACAGCAGAACAACCTACCAAGAAAAAAGTGACACACATTTAATAGACAAATGAAAACTGAACATATGCCAACAAGAGACCAAATTAAAGGAATTCCTAAAGGATGTATTTGATAAAACACTGAGTAAAGAAAATGGTAAACATCTATACAAATCCAGATAAATGTTGCCCATATAAAACAAAAACAATAATAATATCTAATTTGTAGACTGACAATAAAGGACAGAAAAAAATAATGATATTAACAATAACAATGTGAACCAGGAGGAGGCTGAATGAAGAAGCTTCAGCATATGAAGTCCATACAATGTAAAAAAGGAGAGTTAAACATTGTTTGGCTTTGAACTTTTTAAGTGATATGGGCAATTCTCTAAAATAACTGAAATAGGAATAAAAATAGAATAAGAAAAAACCTCAATCAAAAAAAGAAACAAAAATTATAAAAAAGGACAAATAGAAATAAAAATTAAGATGGTAGGAAGTAGATCCAATTATTTCAATACTCACAGCAATTGTAAATAAACTAAACTTACTATTTAAAAGATATAGATTATCAGATTAAAACATGAGAAGGATGACCCCTACAATTAAAGAATTGGGCTTCAATTAAATATTGCATTAGAGGTCTTATTTAACATAGTAATAAAGAACAATAAATTAATTAGATGGATAAGAACTGGAAAGAAATGCAATTGGCATTACTTACACAGAAAATACAAAAAAATCTCAGGCAAATCATTAGCCATATAGTACCTTGCAGAAGAGAAGGATTCAAACAAGACACAAACATAGTGATAAATTCCACACTAAAAAATTTTTTTCCTCAAAAGAAAAGAAATTAAAAAGATGAACCACAAACTGCAAGAAGATATTCTGCAACATTATCTATATTCTAGAATATACAAAGAATTTCTACAAATCAATTAAGATAAAACACTAGAAAAATGGGCATAGATATTTCACAGAATAGAACATGTATATGGCCAAATAAACAAACAATGTAATTATCAATCCTATTAGTAATTAGAGAAAAGTAAATGAAGATGACAATGAGACACCATTTTAAAATACTAAATTGGCAAAAATCAGACATTTGATAATACCAAGGTAGGAGAGATTATGGATCAATGGAGCGCTTATACATTAATGATGGAAATATTCCTTTGTATGTCCACTTTGAAAAACAATTTGCCATTATCCTGTAAAGGTGAATATTCTCATACTCAACAACTCAGCAATGTGGCTCCTAGGGATGTTTCCTAGAGGAGCTTGTACTTGCACAAGAATGTGTGTAGTAGCATTATTTGTAATAGGAAAAACTAGAAATAACCAAAGTGTTTCATTAGCAGGAAACCAGATTAACTGTAGTATATTCACAGATATTATTCAGCAGTGAAACAGAATAAACTATAGCTACAGTGATATGACAATATAGATAAACGCTAGAAACAAAATGTGACTTTAGAAAGAAAGCCTCAAGAAAACAACACACAGGTCAAAATAAAGCAAAACTAAATTATATATAGTTTATGAAAACATATATATAACACTATAATCTAAAAAAGCATAATTCAGGAAAATAACTGTCAGGGGAAGAAGGGGAATGGCACAAGGGAAAACACAGCTAAATGGAAGTTAGAAATACTGGTGCTTGAGTTCTTAATTGTTCATTATATCATTATGCTTTATAACTTAATGTTACATATATATGTGTGCAAGTGTGTGTGTGTATATTATTTCATAAGTATCACAATTTATTCAAAAATATAAAACAGTTAAAAACAAACAAACAAAACCTCTTTGCTTATTTAGTGAAGGAATTGGAGCTTGAAGTCATGTCCCAGCCCAATTCTTTCCATTAGACTTAAAATACAATCTAATCATGTCAATGACAAGCTTAAAAATTTTTTAATGATGCTACAGCACTATGGATAAAAGCACAAATGCCCAGTCGTGCTGAATAAAATAAGACATTCATAATTTGAATTTCTCCAGTCTCTTTTACCATTCTATGTATGCATTCTAGACAACATTAAATATTTCAGTTTCTTGAATGCAAAATATTTTTTATACACTAGTATTTCTAACAATCAGTAACTTTATAATAAAATTATAGTAAAAATCATAAACATTTTTTCTTGAGGTGAGATTTTGCTCTGTTGTCCAGGCTGGAGTTCAGTGGCATGATCATATCTCACCGCATCCTTGAACTCCTGGGCTTAAGCAATCCTCCTGCCTCAGTCTCCCAAGTACCTAAGACTACAGGTGCATACTACCACACCTTTCTAATTACTTTATTTTTTGTTGAGATGTAGGCCTTGCTATGTTGCCTAGGCTAGTCTAGAACTCGTGTGTTCAGGTGATACTCCCACCTTCATCTCCCAAAGTGCTGGGATTATAGGAATGAGCCACTACACCTGGCTTAAAACTAGTAAAATATTTTAGCAGTAGAAACTTAAAGTAGATAATTACAAATGGCTTTTCCTTCCAAAAGTGCTGCCTCAGTTTCTTCAATTGCAAAGTGAGGGTGACATCCTTTACCTCATATATTTGATGTGAGGATTGAATAAGGTAGTACAGGACACAGCACTCACTGACAGGGAGTGTAGTTTAGGCAACGCCTATAATGTGAACAAAGTTATCACTTTAAAAGTTGTATCAATACAGTCAAACTGAAGGGAAAGAGCTGGCTAATTTTTATAACAAATTACAGTATAATGCCATTTAAATATAATTTGCACTCCCACCCAACAAAAAGAAACAATGTCTCCCCCTACATTCTGCCAAGGCTTCCCATGATAAGTCTTTAAGAATGTTGTATCATTCTTCACCTGTAGGTTTAGGTTTACCTTTTATGATTAAATTAGGCACTCTACCTTCAAGTATTTTATTTTGACATTGGTAGAACACACAGAGCTATTTTTCTGTAAAAATTTGGCAAAACTATAAGGTTGTACATTGTTAAGAGGATTCTTAACCTCAGCATTCATAGTAAGATAATGGAAACATAATTTCCAATACACCTGAGGGTTTAATTGAGGTATAGACTCAGTTTGTTCAGATTAATCCCATGAAATGACAAAAAGTTTTAAAACCTAAAGCCAATACTTTATAAAAACCATGGATTGTTTCTTATGGAAGTAACTTGGTTTATTCAGAAATTAGTATTTCACATATACAGAGGTTATAGATATGTATAGAGCCCTAATTGTTTCCTGTGGTGCAATGAGAAGCCACAAAGGACAGGGGTTGAAGTAGGTCATGCAGAAAACTTGCCTCTAGAAATCTGTTCCTTTTATGATTTTAAAGAGATTAAGAAGCCCCTTTAAAAATTTTTGATCTAGCACAGAACTGAAATATATGATACTTTCCATGTGAATTGGGAAGGAATAACAAAAATCTTTTGTACAAATCTGATTTTAGGCAAGCCAAATTCGGACACTCTGAAAAGAGATTTTGAATAATACCACAATAATTCCTTTTATAGTTTTGTCAAGGGCTTTTACTTATGTTTTTTCATTTGATCTTTTCAATTACCATATAAGGTAACTATAAAGAAAAATGGCTCAGAAAAATCTTCAAACTCGCAAGTAACCTGCTGTAAACACCCACAGGAATGTGGCAGGCAGTGTTCCCTTTCTCTCTTTCAAAGAGCACAGCCTTAGGGCTTAGGCGTTTGTCTTTCCATCAAATATCGGCAACAAAATTTCTTAAAGATGTTATGCTCCGTAGTACCTGCCCTTCACTCTCTCCCACACACATAAGACACAAAGCGCACACAATTAGACTTTCAAAGCAACTTTACTAATGTGTAGGAAGATCTCAGATGCATAAACTATATAAATTAAGCTAGTTAAATCTAGTGTTGTCACTCACTTCAGCTTGGAATTAATGAACATCAATCAGACTCCAAAAAGTGTCAAAATGTTCTTTTGTAGATAATGCACATTTTTAACACTAGCCTGAGAGAAGCTCTCCCAGTTTGAAACAAACTGTTTTAGCAACTGCCTAATATCAACTGAATAGCTTTCTAGCCTTCTAATCATACATGGACAAGTAAAGTAACTGTTTTAAATCACTATTACTAGGAACCAAGTTTTTCACTCTAAAAGAAATAAAAATCCTTATAATGTTAAATATGAATTGGAACTATCTGTGTGAACTCATGATACATAACTATGTATTTTTCCTGGCTCTATCCATTGAAGCAATGACATCCCAAAAGTAATGAATTTACCAGATCTTAGTTTCTAATACCATTTCCTATTAAAAGAAACTATAGCTTCTTAGAAAAACAATTGATTCCGGGTCTGAGGCAGAAAAAAAGTACAAGTGAACTTGCCTGTTGTACCAAAAAGACAAATGAGGCCATGCCATGAAGTACTTGGAAGGGTTTCCACTGGCAAAATTTGAGAGAACTAGAGCATCAAAAAGATTATTATCAAAAAGATTAGCATCAATATGCTATAATAAATTATTATAGCATATAATAAATTATAGCATAATAAATTATAGCATATTGAATTAAAAAGAAAATCCATAAGATCATAGTGATCTCAAAAAGGGGTGGAAAGAGAAAGAAATAAAGAACAGGGGAAAAAGGAAAAGCTCTTCTTTACATAAGAATACTGGCTAACTAATGTAGGAAGAAATCATGTAATTAAAATTTCACCATTTTTCAATTCTCAATGTAATTATTCAATTTATGCAGGAATCATCAATGAATACTAAAATCACTGGTGAAAAGTTTTTGGGAAACAGTTCATAGTCTGAAAACATCACCCCATAGATTATTACTACTTACAAAGAGAAAAAATAAACCTTTATAATGGAGAGATTGGGCAATCACCACTTTAATCAAGTAATGAAAGTTATCACAAATATTAGAACAATTTGCATTATGTGCATCCTAATTTGATGCAACAATAAAGTATGAATTCACCTATGAATTGGTTAACCATACAATTTATCAGCTAAAAGGTTCATTTCTGAGAGTGAAATTACATGTTATTAATAATTATACTCAAACGATAAACTAGACATAGACAACCCTGGATTTATCCTTACCTGTTTAAGTATCCTAGCCAACATATTTAGACTGAAACTAATCACAACGAAACATTCAGACAATTGACCTGTCCTCTTCACAAAAGTCTAAGTCATGAAAAACAAAAACAGGACTACTCTAGATTAAAACAGACTAAAGATACATAATAACCAAATAAACTGTGACGAGTTTAAATGCTATATGGGGGAAAGCTACAAAAGGTATTTTTGGGTCAATTAGGGAAATTTGAATATGGACAGTATATTAGATGATATTATGTAATTTTCATTAATTTTCTTAGGAGTGATAATGGTACTGTATTTATTATACAGGAGGACATCTTTTTTTTTTTTTACACAAGTGTCATAGCAACTTTATTTGAAATAGTAAAAAATGGGAAACAACCAGTGTAAATGTCCATCAACAGATAAATAGATAACACTAATTGTAGCATATCCATACAACGAAATACTACTTGGCAATAAATGTATGACCTATTGATACATGCTACAACAAAAATGAGTGTCAAGTTATTTATTTTGTGTGAGAAAGCCAAACCAAAAAAAGGAAAAGAGTACATATTATATGATTCAATTTATATAATATTCCAGAAAATGCATCTAATCTATAGTGATTAGATATAGATCATTGATTAGAGATGGGGTTGGAGAGTGTGGAAGTGTGCTGTGGGGAAAGGTGGATGAGAAAGATCATAAAAGGTCAGGCAGAAACTTTGGCAGGGGATGGACAGGTTCATTTTCTAACTTGTAGTGATGGTCTCACAGCTGTACACATACGAGAAAACTTTAATACTCTTGAAACATATGTAGTTTATTATATGTTAATTCTTCCTCAAAAAAGTTATTTTTAAAAACTGTAAGGAAGGCTGGGCACGGTGGCTCACGACTATAATCCCAGCACTTTGGGAGGCCAGGGCAGGCAGATCACCTGAGGTCAGGAGTTTGAGACCAGCCTGGCCAACATGGTGAAACCCGTCTCTATGAAAATACAAAAAAATTAGCCAGGCGTGGTGGTGTGTGCCTGTAATCCCAGCTACTAGCAAGGCTGATGCAGGAGAATCGCCTGACCCCAGGAGGCAGAGGTTGCAGTGAGCCGAGACTGCACCACTGCCAGCCTGGGCAACAGAGCAAGACTCCCCCTCAAAAACAAACAAACAACAACAACAACAAAAAACCTGTAAGGCAAAAAACAAAAAACAAAAGAGAAGATCTATCTTAGTAAATGTGTTCACCATTAGGGTGTTTATAAAAGAGATGTCATTCTTTATTAATACAGGAGAATATTCTTAGAAAATGTACACTTAGGTCGGACGTGGTAGCTCATGCCTATAATCCCAGCACTTTGGGAGGCCAAGGCAGGAGGATCACCTGAGGTCAGGAGTTTGAGACCAGCCTGGCCAACATGGCGAATCCCGTCTCTACTAAAAATACAAAATTTAGGCAGGTGTGGTGGTGGGCACCTGTAATCCCAGCTACCTGGGAGGCTGAGGTGGGAGGATCACTTGAACCCAGGAGGAGGAGGTTGCAGTGAGCCAAGACTGCACCATTGTACTCCAGCCTGGGCAACAGAGTGGGACTGTCTCAAAAAAAAAAAAAGGAAAATGTACATTTAATATTTAAGGGTGAAGTGTTATAAAGCCTGAAACTTACTTTCAATTGATCAACCAAAAATATATATAATATATAAATACACACTCACATATATAATAAAAAGAAATAGAGAAATAAAGTAAATATGGCAAAATATATAGGTATTCAATGCAACTCTTCTTTCAAATTATCTGTAAGTTTGAAGTTTTTTTCAAAATAAGTCTGAGGGAGGAGCAGTCCAAAAAAACATTTTTTTTTTTTTACCTTGAAGTCGCTCATCAGTGAATATTTTGTTTGTTTGGTTCCAGGTGCTATCTATAAATATAATTTTTTTCAGTGTTGTGCCTTTGCACTTGCTGTCATTCAAATCACAGAACTCTTGTTCTTCAGTTCTTTTGCGTTTAAAAGATGGCTTGTCAGGGTCATCATTTTTGCCTCTAACATTATTTTGAATCCTTTTTTGCAGATGAAAAGAAATATCTTTTATTGAGATAGACTGAGGTCCAGGAAAAACAAGTGCAACCTAAAACAAAGAAAATTGGGTTAGCAGTGTGCTACTATGATCTTCAAAATGTATAAATTTTGATTGACTTAAAATTTTAAGAAAGACATGTTGAATATCTGAGAAACAAGCACTAGGTTGGTTCTATTGTATATGGTTCTTTAATATGTATGGTAAAGTTTTTGGCTCTCCCCTACTAATTTATAATCATAATATACTAATTATAACTACTATTTCAAAATAAGTTATTCACTGACTGATAGATGCCAAGTTAATCATACTTGAAATAAAAAGACTAAATTATATAATTTTTCATAAGATAAAAAGCAAAGTACATTATACTTCGTAAAAGAACCACTGAAAACTGTTCAATGATTAAATGCCATTTTCATCTATATCATAAGCCAAAGATAAAGCAAATGATATAGTGAATGCTGGTGAGGAAATGGTGGTTTGAGGGCAGGATTAAATAGCATAACTTCATGGAAGCAATTTGACAATTTAAATCAAGAGTCTTAAAATATTCATACCCTTTGGTTCAACGATCTCATTATGGGAATGTCATAAAATAATCCTAAACACACTTACAATATCTAAGTATATTTATTACAGTGAAAAATTAAAATGAAAAAATCTAACCTTCCAGGAAAAATTACATAAATATGATACCATTTTTCTTTCCGCACATTTTTACTGAGATTTATGTTGTTAGAGCTTCCAATGTCTGAACAGCTCCTGGCACAAAGCAGGCACCAAGTAAATATTTGTTAAATGAATAAATGTTGGAGAATCAAGGGAATTTTATCCCCATATGTTTCTCTATTTCCCAAATTTTCTTCAATGAGCACACAAATTTTTAAAATAAAAAGATAAAAACAAAATCACAATAAAATAAAATTACAAAACAAAAAATCTTGGCAGGGCACAGTGGCTGATGCCTGTAATCCCAGCACTTTGGGAGGCCAAGGTGAGAGGATCACTTGAGCCCTAGGAGTTTCAGACCAGCCTGGGCAACATAGTGAGACCTGTCTCTACAAAAAATAAAAATATTAGCTGGGAGTAGTGGCGCACACCCATGGCCTCAGCTACTCAGGAGCCTGAGGTATGGGGATTGCTTGGGCCCAGAAATTTAAGGCTGCAGCAAGCTGTGATCATGCCACTGCATTCCAACCTGGGCAACAGAGCAAGACTCTTAAAAAGCAAAAACCTTGAATTTTATACATTTCAAAGTTGTAAAAGTTTTTAAATATTCATAATACATGAAATATATTTCCCCATATATCCAGTTAGCAAAGTCCAGGGCTTCTGAATTTTCTTAAATTATAAGCATATCACATCTCCTTACAGAACATAGCACTACATTCTATTTAATCAACATAAACGGAGTCTAGCTGACCAGAGAAGGAAATATTTTCCTAGATCCAAAACTCAAATATTATTTACAAACATAATTTTTTATATAAACTCAACCAAAATAATACATATATATAGATATAGATATAGATATAAATAGGAAAGTAAAAATTTACCAAGTTCTTCCTGGAACAAATGAATGCACTAATTTTTAATTTTGTTTCTATATTAGCCACACCAACAAATGGCCTCCAGAGACCAAAAGGCTTTTACACGCTTCTTTCAGTACCCAAGGCCTAATTTTTTGAGACACATTGTAAAATTACTTTTCAGCAAGAAGACCCATAATATCTCACCAATGTGACAACTGCAACTGGGTGAAAACCAATTAAGAATCTAAAAATGAGCAACGAAGGCCTCTGAGCAGCCAAAAGAAATGTTATAAAGCCTATGCACTAAAGCTCTTAATTTAGGAGGATTCCTGAATATCCTAACTCAGTCTTTCTTCTTTTAGAAGAAAGAAATTCCAACGAATATTTGTAATCTGGTTTCCCAGTTTGCATCAAATTAGATCATCTATATGTAGCACAAACAGGAGAAGGAGAGGAGAAAAAGTAAAAGCAGGCACAATAGTATTGGCAAGGAGTAAAAACCTGAAGAAATAAGGCAGAAGAGCTATAAAATGCAGAAAGACTCAAAAACGCATAGCAGTCTAGAATCATCTGATCTTTGAAGATATCAATGAAATAAACTGTATATTGTCTAACACTACCTGAGCATAATACTTTATTAAGAAAAATATTAAATTATGTTTGAGTAAGTTCAGAAAGGCAATGGAGGTTAAAATTCATTTTTATATCCAATGTGAAGAGTTATAAAAACTAAGTTGCCTACTTCATGGTCCTTTTCTTCATATTCTGGAATACAAGGATACGTGTAAATGTTTACAAATTCAGGTGCTAAGAGTTTTGCATGTATAGCAGTACTTTTGCCATCTGTTTCATTTGGATGTTTAATGATGTCAATCTTCAACGGAAGCTAAAGGTAAAAAAAAGGACAAATAAAAAAACAAATATAAACATTCTAATTTTTATGTTAATAAAAAGGTCTTTAAAGCTAAATAGGAAGCTCACAATAAATTCCTATAAATACACATATGGTTTAAAAGATATACCAGAATATTAAGAATGGTGATCGTTACAAAACCAACCCAAATTTCTTCCTTGGCATTGTTATTCATGTATTAGGACAACTATTTTCAACTCATTTAACAGAGAATCTTAAAGAAAAGCTCCAATGTCATTTTCATTTAAGTTATATTAACTCCAATTCTTTGCATTTCACCATGTGTGCCAAGGACATTTTTATAAATCCTATAAACTTTAGGTTTGCCTATTTTATGTCATTTTATTTTATTTTTATTTATCTTGAGATAGACTCTCACTCTGCCACCCAGGCTGGAGTGCAGTGGTGTGATCTCGGCTCACTGCAACCTCCGTCTCCTGGGTTAGGCAATTCTGCCTCAGCCTCCCAAGTAGCTGGCATTACAGGCACCTGCCACCATGCCCAGCTAATTGTTGTATTTTTTTAGTAGAGATGGGTTTTCACCATGTTGGCCAGGTTGGTCTTGAACTCCTGATCTCAAGCTATCTGCCTGCCTCAGCCTCCCAAAGTGCTGAGATTACGAGTGAGCCACCACACCCGGCCTCTTACGCTATTTTAAAAGGAAATGTAAGTTTAGGCAAAAAGCTTCAGATCTAAAATTCAAGTTGAAATTCTGTTCCTTGGACATACTTTCAAGTCAAAACTGTTATCCTTTGCAGGAAACATCATGATTTTCAGCATCACATTTTCAACAGCACAAATTAAATAATTATTAATTAAAAAAATAGTAACAATAGATCTAAGAGGTGTAATCTTTATATCATAAACTCTCTTCAAAATCATCTTGCCTAAATAGTCCCCAATCTTTCTGGCACCAAGAAGGACTGGTTTAGTGGAAGACAATTTTTCCACAGACCAGGGTTGGGGGAGAGGGTTTGGGGATGATTCAAGTGCATTACACTTATTGTGCACTTTATTTCTATTATTATTACATTATAATATATAATGAAATAATTATACAACTCACCATTATGTAAAATCGGCGGGAGCCCTGAGCTTGTTTTCCTGCAACTTGATGGTCCCATCTAGGACATGGGAGACAGTGACAGATTTTCAGGCATTAGATTCTCATAAGGAGCATGCAATCTAGGTCCCTTGTATGCACAGTTCACAACAGGGTTCATGCTCCTATGAGAATCTAATGCTGCCGCTGATCTGACAGGAGGCAGAGCTCAGGTGGTAATGTGAGTGATGGGGAGCGGCTGTAAATAGATGGAAGCTTCGCTTGCTCTCCAGCTGCTCACCTCTTGGTGTGCGGCCTGTTTCCTTATGACCAGTACTGGTCTGTGGTCTGGGGATTGGGGACCCCTGTTGTCTAAGTATTTCCCTTAAAGTTTCATTATTTGTTATAGATGTTGTTTGTAACATGTCTTTATGCAAAAATAATATTCTCTTGGATTTCGTAAATTGCATTTTTTTATTTCACTTTGGCTTTTTTGGTTTAGCTCTCTTTGTAATGCTTATACAAGTACTGCATTCAGCCATGATTATGAAAAAAATGCCAAATCATATCTCCCTTACTATATATAAGAAACCCTCTGGAGATGTGTTCTTGACTTCAGCTTTTAAATGACCTTTTGTTTTATTTGGTAGTTCCCACCATCTCCAAGTTCCCATCCCATGCTAAATAAGTAGGATTCTAGGAATTTACCCTGGGCACACTATTTTACCCTGGAGGACAAAACTATTTTTCTTATGTCTTAAACTGTACATATTTAAAGTGTACAATCCAATAAGTTTTAACATATGTTAAATTCTTGAATCCATTGCTACAGTCAAAATAATGATTTGCCACTATCAAAAGTCTTCTCATGCCCTTCTTCCTTCTCCTCTCACCATCAACCACTGCCCTCCTCAGGCAATCAGTAATCCACTGCCACTATAGTTTGTACTTTCTAGAATTTTATATAAATGAAATCATACAATATACACTCTTCATTTGACTTTAGCTAAGAATAATTATTTTGAGGTTCTTCCATGTTGTGTGTGTGTATCATTAGTTCCAAAACTGTTTTTGAATGGAGCAGCTACTAAATAATTTCAATTTCACATTTTTTTCTTCCTGGACAATTATGTTGGGGACAGAACCATATAAATAATACACCCCAGGAAGACCTTGGCCTACAAATAAATTCCTCAAATAGTTTTCAATTAGGGTTTCAAACACTGTATCTCCTACCCTCCCCGCTTAAGCCTAGCAATTATTTATAAGTTAGGCCCAATGATCATTTATAAGTTAGGCCCAATTGCTTCTAATCATCAAACCAACTTCTAGTTATGGGAAATTTACCATTTAAGTTAGCAGTTCACAAATGATTGTACATCAGTCTACTTCTGGCTGAACACTACATCAGAATTTCCTCATGACACTCGGTCTCAGTTGAAACTACCTTCCCTCTTCCTAGGGTCTCTGAGCACCATGTCAGTATTATCTTAGCCCAGGGAAGGTAGGAAGTAAGAAAAGAAAAAGAAGCAGATCATGACAAGAAAAGAAAAAGAAAGCAGATCATAAAAGTGACCTTCTTATATGGCTGACGAGTAAAGCTGAAAATTCCGAAAGCGATCAATATTTCTGACCAGCTAGCTATCTTGGAGGGTATCATTTATATCAAGAACACAGGAGTGTTATTGACAAATTTTATAAATCATGTGCCTAGCCTATTTTTTTAATTATATGATAAAAGAAAAAGCTTTATGAACTAAAGTCTGCAAGCATAATTATGCAAAACCTGTACACAGCCCAGGTATTGTTAATTTTCCATGAGCATGAGATCTCTCGCATCATAAAACCAAAGCACAGAAACAGATCAAATAATGGAAATCCATGTTTGTGTTCTAGTTCACACATGTTAAAAGAAGATTATTTCTTAAGCAATGAGAAGAGTACAGAGTAACAATAATAGTGTTGACCACACAGGAACAGAAAACCAAACAACACATATTCTCACTCATAATTGGGAGTTGAACAATGAGAACACATGGACACAGGGAGGGGAACATCACATATTGGAGCCTGTCTGGGGGTGGGGGGCTAGGGGAGGGATAGCTTTAGGAGCAATACCTAATGTAGATGATGGGTGCAGGAAACTACCATGGCACGTGTGTATCTATGTAACAAACCTGCAAGTTCTGCACATGTATCCAAGAACTTAAAGTATAATTAAAAAAGAAAGAAAGAAAAAAATTTGCTTTTTCACAAGCTACAAAAACATTTGCTCTGAGGCTTCGTACGGACATTAAAGCTTAACTCTGTTTAAAAAAAAAAAAATAGTGTTGACCAGAGGGCAGTCTGAGTAGAGACATTCTGTTTTCAAACAAGTAAAGAATATCAATCTGCTCTCGAACACCTATGTTTTATAAAAGAGACTTACCACAAATCTTTCTGCCCAAGTTTATCAAAATGCTACTGACAAGGAGACCTAAGCATTTTCCCATGGGATTATCAACTTTCCCCAAGAGAGCCTTTTAAATTCTAGGCTCTAAATTCCTATGGCCTAGCGAAGTGTAACCATTATAACATTGCACCATAGTGCAGTATTCATATGCTTGTGATGATGCTGATGTAAACAAACCTACTGCACTGCCAGTCATATAAAAGCATGCTATACAATAATGTTTAATAATGATAATATAAACCTGTTACTGGTTTATATATTTACTATACTACACTTAATTTTTTTAGTTTTAGAGTACACTCATTCTAATTAGAAAAAAGAAATGTCAACTGTAAAACAGCCTCAGGTAGGTCCTTAAGGAGGTATTCCAGAAGGCATTGCTATCATAGGAGATCACAGCTCCATACATTGCCCCTGAAGAGCTTCCAGTGGGACAAGATGTGGAGGTGGAAGAAGACAGTGATATTGATGATCCTGACACTGTGTAAGCCTAGGGTAACGTGTTTGTGTCTTGGTTTTCAACAAAAAAGTTTAAAAAGTAAAAATAAATAAATAATAAAAAAAAGGAAAAAGGTTACAGAATAAGAATATAAAGAAATAAAATATTTTTGTTCAGCTGTACAATGTGTCTGTGTTTAAATCTAAGTGTTATCACAAGTTTTTAAAAAAGTTTATAAAGTAAAAAAGTCACAGTAAGCTAATTTATTATTGAAGAAAAATATTTTTCATAAATGTAGTGTACCCTAAGTATACAGTGTTTATAAAAACTACAATAGTGTACAGTAACATCACAGGCCTTCACATTCACTCACAACTCACCATTGACTCACCAAGAACAACTTCCAGTCCTGCAAACTCCATTCATGCTAAGTGCCCATAAAGGATCACTATTTTTATACTGTACTTCTACTGTACTTTTCTATACTTATATTTGTTTAGATACACTAATACCATTGTGTGTACAACTACGTACAGTATGCAGTACAGTAAAATGCTGTAAAGATTTTGTAGGCTAGGAGCAATAGGTATTGCCCAGGTGTATAGTAGGCTATACTATGAAGGTTGTGTAAGTACATTCTATGATGTTTGCACAACAGTGAATTTGCCTAACAACTCATTTCTCGGGACACATTTCTCAGGATGTAACCCTGTCATTAGGAGACATATGATTATATTTATGAATGCATTCCCTAGAGTAAAATTGGGAGGGAATTTACTCATTATATTGTCATCCTCCCTTCCCAAGTAGGCTATCTAAAAGCAAATGCTGAATGATTTGTTAAAATAAAAATAAAGTAAAAATTGCAAAGAACATTTTGTAGAGTTGTTATTACCATTAATGTATATTAAAGTATAAAATTTTATACAAGGCCATTAAAATATAAACACTTTAGAAAACTCTGCACAGTCCAGACCATTGAGAGATGATCAAACACTAATGTCTTGAGTCATTGCTATTAAATGATGTGTATTAGACCACTGATTTGGAAAATACCCTCTATTACTAAATATCTATGAAAATATCAGCCCTGTAACTATATTACTGATTATTATTATTATAATATGCAATCCATTTTTTAATACAATACACCTTAGGATAAAACTTTTAATGGAATCCCTTCTTTATGTGGCTATGAGAGAAATGTGAAATAGAATAATTCTACGTATACTTCAAAAACCATACTTCAAAATGTAACATTCCTGTAAGATAATGGGAAACCTGAAAATAATTATTACCCTCAAGTTCTTGTTTTTTCTGAGCAAACTGTGAAGCTTATATTAAATTCCACACTTACTTATTCTTGGCTAGCAAACTTTCCATTAGCCTATATATGTGACTTTAGACGCTGAGGAGACCATGGGCTGGCCAAGATGATATAGGCTAAACTGAAATTCAAATAAAACACGAGTGTCAAAGTACTCTTCTTACTTCAAATTTAAATGAACTTTAAAATCATCAAAACAAATATTTTAAAATATAGCTACAACTTATTTTTTTTTGGCAAGTTCTAATGAGTCCATGTGTAGAATTTAGTCTCTCTAAAGTCTTAAATAGTCAAATTTTACACATTAATTGATTTATTCCTAAAGTTTGGGATAATGTTAGACAAATTAACATATATATAAAATAAATTCTTTGATTATGTAGACATGATGTCCTACAGACCTTTTACCTATACAAAAGTAGTCTTGGTAAGCACCAAAAAGTATAAAGGTAAGCAATCAAATCGGGCTTAAAATCACTCTAATGATAACACAGCCCAGGGAATTGGTCTTAGTTTTTAAATTTTACTTTATTTTCATTTTGGTCAATGAAATCTTTTCCCTCCCCATGTATAGGATAAGTCACAAAATCCTAGGTAAAAATCAACTCTAATTCTACTAGAATAGTGTTTTCTCAAGGAGCAGTCCAAAGACATGAGTGTTTGGAGCTCCTTCAGGGTGTCTATAAACTTTTTTTTTAGTATTCATATGGTTATATCACACATTTTTTTGCCATGTTGTAAATAAATTAAAATCATTAATGAAAAATTAATTGGTTTCATTAAAAACACCATTTCAGACCCAGAGACAAGAAAAACAAAGAGGTTTAGTAGTCTGTAGGACTAAATTTTCCATAAATACACTTCGTTTTAATAATGCTAGGAATGATAAATTCCTCTTCAAAAGGTTTAATTGTGTGATGTTCTTGTTCTTTGTTCAGAAGCCCAAGCTCCTTGTACTCTCGTTTCCAGCCTGCAAACAACCCTCCCACTCTTGTTGTGCCCTGACATGGCCAAACATGTCCAGACATGCCTTATACTACAGCAGACAGTCCACTCCTAACCCCTCCTTTTACAAATCGTGCATTTACCCTATTTGGAAAAGTTTAAGTCTTAGCCAACCATAATCAGTTTTGATTGTGTGGTCCAACCCTAGCCAACAAGGGAAGGACACAGGGACAGGAACTGCATTAGGGTTAAAAATCCCTTCCTTCCTTTGTTCAGTGTGCTCTTGCGATCAGGCAGATGCAGGCTGCACCCTTCTGCAGAAGTAAATGTGCCCTGCTGAGAAATTTTCTGTCTAAGTGCTAGTTTTTCTTTGCAGCAGCAAGCACTTGTTTCTAACAATAATAACATTATTTATTAAGTTTATCAATTAGAGTAGGTATACATGAGATGTTTTTAAAAAATCTATTTTCATACTTTCAAACAATTAAATTTCTTACTAACCTTCACAAGTGGAATCTGTTCAATAGGTACATTTTCAACTGGAACATAACATGTATAGCAGTAGAACATTCTGGAACCACCACATTTGAGACATTTTGATCTCCCACTTTGCTGAGCTTTTTGAAGAACTTCTTGAGATGCTAAACATAAGTTTTGAAGGGGATCTTCTGAAGCTATGGGAGTAGTTTGTGACTGTTTTGTTTCCACGAATTTTGAATTATTTTCTTCACTTCGTTTGAGAAATATAGGTGGATTGAGAGACATTCTTCATTCAAACCAAAGTTTAACAGCTATTTCTAAAACACATATCATAGGTGCACTGTAAAAAAAAAAGTGTCAAGAGAAGGCAAAATAAAAACAGAAAACATTTTACTCAGTCTACAAAGAAAATTACTCAATTTAAGTCACAATTGTGTGCTGTTTTAGTACTTATTAAACATGTTTTAAACCACCAAATTGGCATACTTTAAAACATAAGATTAAAAGCAATAAACTCAAACTTATTTCAAATATAAAGTTCAGGTATTGAGAATCCATTTTTCAAGAACCCTTTTCTGTTCCAGAGATGGCAATTTTGTTTTCCAGATATTAGGAATGCAATGGTTCCACGTTAGTATCAGACAGGGATATATTCAATCCTGTTGGCTCTGACTTTGAATTGACATTAATGAAAAATAGGAAGATTCTAGTGGAATTGGCAAAATTTAGTTGGTTATGTTCTAAAAGATATAACCCTCTCCAAATTAAAACACACACTACATATGTGTCTGTGTGTACATGTGTGCATATACATATAAAACTTAATATCCAATAAAAAATAAGAGGCATCTACTACTCATTACAATTTGTAAAATATCCCATAAGGTAAAATATATTATCTTATAAATTTTAAAAATTTACAGAGTAACATTAATGTCCACTTACTCAAAGAATTTATGCTTTTTAAAAACATACATCATTCAGATTCTTTAGTACTAGAGAAAAATGGTAAAATAACTTTCCCATTTAATATTTTCTTCAAAGAAGGGTGATGGCTGCCAAAATTGTTATCTGCATACCCTGTAAGGAAGATATCTTTCAAGGGAGAAACAACACTGGTGCCCTACTGATTCGATATGCATTCCACAGCTGTAAAATAATTCTCTTATTATAAAGCCTCCTGGCATTGTGGTTTAGCTACGAAGCTCCGGGCACTTTAAGTAGAAACAGTGACAAGAGAAATGCTGTGACTCCAGCAGGAAACATTTTGTGGTCTCCCAAATAGAAAGTGAACAAAAAGACCAGAGAAACATAAAATATAACATAATTTGCTGAGAAGAAGTTAGTGACACTAATTTAATTACTCATCAAATAAATTTTTCTTTTCTTTTTTTTTTTTAAGATTGTAAGTCCCAGTGAGTTTGAGACCCAAATAAAGAGATGCAAAGATGCCAGTTATAGTAGAAAAAGGTACTTGCCAAATGTACCCAAGGGGAAAACCAAAATACAGTAAATATTTTTGCTGTGTACTGATTAGGCACAGATTTGCATTTTGGGTAAGAAAGCAGTATTTAAGAACAATGGTCCAATCCCTTGTTCCTGCCTCACAAATAGAAAATCTTACCTACTTCTGACTGCCACTCCAACTCACCTGCCTAAAAATGGCTTTGATCTTTGTGACCATGACCTCAATGACTAAAAGTGCAGGATATTAAAATGCCCTCTTTTCTTGAGCTTCAGATTCTTTTAGGAATCACATGAAAATCTTAAACTTCATCCCTAGAAAATGCATACACAGACACAATATTTTGCACACAATTTCAGGTGGTTTGGAGATCTCCTAGAGTCCATCTATGACCCAGGTAAAGAAGTTCCAAGCTTGGGAAGGGCCAGGCATGGTGGCTCATGCCTATAATACTAGCATTTGGGAGGTTAAGGTGGGAGGATTACTTGAGCACAAGAGTTTGAGAACAGTCTGGACAACAAAGTGAGATTCCATCTCTAAAACAGAGAAAAAAAAAAGTTTGGGAAGAGATCCTAATAGTCCCCAGAAATGAGAGTTGCAAATGCTCTGTTGGCATCTCTTTGCTGCACATACGAAGCTAAGTTTCACCTAAACTCTCTTTGGGTTTGTCCTGGTGTTGCTTGAGGTTTTACAGAGAAACATTTTGAGGCTTTAATAGTCCTGAGTTATTCAGATGATGGGATTCATCCTAAACAATGAAATTTGATTGGAGTAGCTCAACCTGACTTCATTTCCCTGGGTATTCCAGTAGCTATTTAGTGGGATTGCATGTGCCACTCAACGGCCCAGGCATAGTGGGACTGAAAAATGCAGATCCTGTGGATGTCATGAAAGTTACTGTGGTTGCCTGACATTTAACAGAAAACTACTGGTGAGTTTTTGGAGTTATCCGAGGGCCCTCAAAGTGCATTCCTCCTAGAGATACCTCAGAAATATCACTTTGCAGTTCACGGACCTGCTATCCACATAACTAAATGGATATTAGTGAAGCCTTGTATAAATAACCTTCCTCTACAAAAATCAACCACCACAAATACCTGTAAGACAGTAAAAGAGAAATGTTTACGGCTCCACCTCTTAGTTCACCTACATACTCTCACTTATGGCTGAGGTGGCCACGTAGAAGAGGCCAGCAATTGTAAATCATGGGCAGCTCCCTCCAATGGTCTCTGAAACTACATGATCAGGGCATCTGTCCTTATCTAGCCAACAGCCTGCCTCGACTGTGAGAAAATCATTTGTTGCAAATGGGGTTATTTAAAATCTTTAAAACATACTTGTTAACATCAAATATGTGCAAGGAAATACAATTTGAGTCATGGGGGCTAAAAAGACTTAGAAAACATAAAGACTGTTCCTAAGGAACTAACAATTTTAACACCTTGATGGTGTGTCCATCATTCTGGAACTTAAGGCTAAAAATACATTAATTTTTTATTCCTCCTTCTACCCAATTTCCACCCCAAATTAATTATACTCACCAAGTTGCATCAATTCTACCTTGTATATAATCCTCTATCTTCACTCTCAAAGTCAGGACTCTAATTCAGTTCCTTAATAACTCATAGACGGGCCACAGCAATGTCTTAAACCTCTTTGAGTACTTATTATTGGTTCCACATATTTGACATGGAAAAATGCATTTATTGTAGAGGTACTTTAGTGAATCTATCCCCTCCAGCATTCAACTCTGTAAGGGCAGATTCCTTCCCTGATCTCACCTATTCCTGATTCTTATGCAACAGCAGGAACTCAACAAACACTCGTTAACTAAATCAAAACCATTCTGCAAAACACATCCAGTAAGCATCTCGCTACTGAAGTATTTGACAAACTACCTTTATGGGCCAACTGCAGCCTAGCACAAGTGGCAGGCTGGCAATTATTTTTTTCTCCAAAATAATAACAGAAAAAGCTTCTACCTCTTCCATTATTGTAAGCTGACTCACCTCCCAATGGAACATTATATGGACTCCACTAATATATTGTGGACCAATTCAGTATTAGAAAAAAAAAACACTTCAAATTTTCTTTAGAGTATTTTTAAGAACTTGGTCACATAGGACCCACAGGTCCAACATTCATTTTTCATAATCCAAGGTAGTACCCTTTTTTATATAGGATCAATGGCCCCTCCCATCCCACACCACCCGCCATATGGTAGCAGACTGTCTTGCCTTCGTTTTCGTGGTGCATTGGGTTAGTCCTTAAATGCTGCAATCTAAAATATTGATTTTACCATCCAACTTTGTGGGCCTGGCGACTGAAAATGTTAATATACTTCCTTATTGTCCTACATTCCCAATAAATAATTTAGACATAAGAAACAGGCTCTTTTTCTTATTATGTAACCACAACCTCAATATTTTAAATACACTGCATGGCATCACTAATTCTACGTCTGTACTAAGCTTCCCCTTCCGTGATAACCAAACCCCCACAAACCACTCCAAATACTAAAACTAAACTAAACTAAACTAAACTAAACTAAAATAAAATAAAATAAAGTATGGGGTTCCTAGGGAACTGACTTTGCCAGGACATACTTTTCGTTGGGGCGGAATGCACCGAAAATCATTGGTAGGAAAAACAATTTTTTTTTTTTGAAGAAAAATTTGGAAACCCTTTTCCCAAAGGGCCCGCAAGATCCTAAAAAAAGCAAGAGACCGCGCAGGGACCGAGGATCCCCCTCACAGGCGACACCCAGCGCGACCTCCGCTAGGGTCCTGACAAAGAATGTCCACTTCCCGCGGCCGCACCTCTGGGGCCAGACCACTGGTCTCCAGAGAGGCGCGGGGCCCTCCACCAGGGATCGGAGTGGTACTCAGACCTGCACACCCGCGAGTCCTGGAACAGCTCCACGCGTCTCCAGCTCCGCCCGAGCCCAAGCCACGCGCCGGGCCGTGATCGCGCACGGACCAGACGGAGCGCTTTCCCGGCGACACCAGAGGGAGGAGCCAGGCAGTTACTAGCGTCGTTGCTAACGCCGGGGCCGCGCACACCGCACACCGCGCGGCTTAAGCAACAGGCTGGGACGACAGCGGGGCGGGGTTAGACGGGAAGTTCCGCCTCAGCATCTCACTCAGCGGCGGTGTCGCACTTCTCCTGAGAGGCTCTGGCGAGGGGCAGGGCCGCGTTCGTCCGGGACCCGCCTCAAGGCTCGCAGCCTTTCACCCGGTTTCCTCCCGATTCTTGCTGGGACAACATAATTGGGAAGCGGTTCTCGAAACATACTCTCAAGGCGTAGTTGCAGTGAGTTGAGAAGAAATGTTGATCCCAGAGAAAAGTTTGCATTTTGCCCACCTCAAAGATATTTTGGTTGTGAGAACTTGGTTATATTACTCTTCCATGGCTATATCAGTATCATTATTTCGTGTGCTGTATGATAATGAAAGCTATTAGAAAAATCATTTGTATCTTTATGATTTAGTTTGCATAAAAACACGCATATAGAGTTAAGACTACTTTGTGTTTTTCCACTTTGAAGTATAATATGTGGATAAGTTATTAGAACATTCGTCCGTGCCTCTCCCCAAAGAATGCCCAAACTGAAGTGCACTCTAACAACTAAGATTTTAAAACACAATGGTCAAATGTTGAGCAATGTTTTATTGAGTACTCTGAATTTATCAAGTGGTAGATAAAGGGCATTACAGTGCCGTAGAAGTGCTCACGATATCAAGTAAAGCATGTTAAATTGAAGTACAGAAAATGCAATATCCTTATTACTGAGATAAAAAATGGAATTTAATAAATTACAGGAATTTCAAGAAAGCTGAGAATGGAGTGGTCAATAAAGGCTTCTTTTTCGGACTTGGGTAAGGCCTTGAAGAATGATTTAGGTTTAGGACAGTGTTTTTCAACTGGAAAGGGGATTGTGTGGGATCCATTAGTGGAGGTCTTGACCCATTTGTAAGCAAGGAAATCTCTTTACACTTAAAAAAAAAAGAAACAATATAGATTGGAAATATCAGCGCATGTAAGTAAATTTAGTGTTACTTAGTAAAGTACTGCTTTATGGAGCTTTTAATTGTATATATGCATGTATGTGTGCACTAGGGCTTGTTTGTAAAATGTATTTCTTAGTGTATTTCAAACCCTAAAAAGTTTGAAAGCCAGTGATTTAGGGAGAAAGGTGAACTTTCTGGGTAGGGAAAGTAGAATAGCAAAGTCTATAAGCCAAGAATAAGTAATTCACAACCATTTTCCTTTTTAGCTTAACTGTAAATTTTATCAAAGTAGTTAAATTGCAGAGATTAAAAAGCAAATAATACTACTTGTTAGATTGAGCATTGGGTTGCTATCGTATGTAATAAATTACTCCAAAATATGGTGGCTTAAAACAACCATTTTATTATGTTCACAGGTGGTGTCGTCAATAGGGCACAGTCATCAGCTTTTCTTTGGTAACTCAATTAGAAAGACTAGAGTAGGCATGCTAGCAGAGCTTCTGTAACTATAGGGCCGGGGTTTCCTCACAGTATGGCAGCAAGGTAGTCAGGCTTCTTAGCTTAAACTCAGAGCTCCAAAGGGAGTGTTGCAACGAACAAGGCAAAAATTGCCTGACCTTTTCTGACCTTGCCCCAAAAAGTAACATGGTGCTACTTCCCTCACTTTATTTTGCTTACAAGTCAAAGTTCTGTTCCATTTTAGGAAAGGAGACATAGATCCCTCTTCTCAAAGGATTGGCAAAGAATTCTTGTGCATGTTTTAAAACCAGCATAGTGAATTTACTTCTGTAACAGAAAACCCCAAAATATCGATGGTTTAATTCACTTTTTTTTTTTCCTCACAAAAAATCCATTGTGGCTATTTCCAGTCAGACGAAATGTTAAATTCAAGGCCAGATGTTTTTATTTTTAATGGTTCTGCTGCCTTCTAGGACTAGCTTATTTGACAAGAAAGAAAGTATGGCAAATTACCCAAGGTCAACCCTAAAAATGACATATATCAATTTGGCCAAATTCTATTGGCCAGAATTTAGTCCCAAGGCCCCCACTTTAACTGCAGGGGATCCTGGGAAATGTAGAGAAACACACACATATTGGTGAGCACTAACAGTTTGCCACATTCCAGGTTAAAGAAAACCCTGTAGTACCCAACCCTTCTACTCTATTCTCAATTCTTCTCACCAAAGGAAAATTCAAGTCTTTTAAATATTTCATCTGTTACCCCCATGTCTACTTACATTGCAGTTTCTTGATTTTCCAATTTCAGACATTACCCATTGACTTTCTCCTATGAAAGGCAGTGATACAGGTCTTTTATAACAACACCACCTCCAAGTGTGTGAACATTCCCTGTCTACCTCATACACTCTTCTTGTCCCTTCACCTGTCAATATAGTGATATCATAGGCTTTGGCTAAATCAACATTTAGTGTTATCACTACTGTCTAGGTAAATGTAATTCAACCCCAAGGTACATAGTATACTAAGATCGCATTAACTTTTAATACAACCTTTTAATTTCCTTTCTCTTAATAACTGCCATTTTTAATGTATTATTTATCTGTTCTCAAACACTTTGGCAAACTGCTAAAGCATCACAGTGAAATACATCAGTTAATCCAGTAGATTTTTTTTCCTTACAGATACTCTTCCTACAGCGTTACAACCTTTAGTTTATTCAGGATTGCTGGTTTCTCCAACATAATACTGCTCTCCTGTGTGTTAGATCACTTGTTTCCTTTTTCTTTGTTTAATGCCTTTTTAAAAATGAACTACATTCTCTGATACCTTCCTGAAAAAAGGTAAATAGAAGTGTAGTAGATAGAATAATGCCCCCCAAAGATGTCTATGTCCTAATCTCCAGAACCTGTTGATATTTTATCTTTTATGGCAAAAGGAACTTCATATGTGATTAAAGAGATGGGCTAAATTACCCTGGATTGTCTGGGTGGCTGGACATAATCAAAGAGTTCTTATGAGAGGAAGACAAGATGTCAAGAGAGGGGAGAAGACTCTACACTGCTGGCTTTGAAGATAAAGGGAGGAGCTCTGAGCAAAGGATAACAGGTGACTGCTAGAAGCCCCCTTTCTCACAAAAAGATCTTCTGGGAGAAAAAATTATGTGTATTAAACCATTGATATTTTGCGTTTTTTTGTTACACAAGTAAATTTACTATGCTGGGCGACAAGAATGAAACTCTGTCTCACACACACACACACACACACACACACACACACACACACACAAAACATGAAAAGAGCATAGCCCTGCAGACCTATTTCAGATTCCTGACCTCTAGACCTGTGAAATAATAAACTTTGTGATTTTTTAAGCCACTTTGTTAGCTGTTTGTTACAGCAGCAATAAGAAACTAATATGATAATTTTTTTTTAGTATCTTGCAAATCTGAAAAATGCCACACATTTAATTGATGCTTTGTCTATATTTAAATTTACAGATTGAAAGTCATTTTCCTAACATAATCCTATAAATTATTTTTTATCCTCTGATTCTTGTTTACTTTAACATTTCTGTTCTAGTTTCTAGAAGATTTCTTCAGCTATTTTTCACTAGACTGTTGTTGAATAATTTGTATCATTATATTTGTACTTTGCATTTTTTCTTATTCTGTATTCATTTATAACATGCGGTTTTGGTTTCAGGGATGCATTATCTTATTATAGCTCTCTAAGAGTCTTAAAGACTTCTTTGAAGTTTCCTTCTGTTCCCCACATTGTCTGTATATGCCTAGATTTTATTTTTAGTCACTTGTTTGGATTTCTGTTTTTTTGTTTTTATATTTTTTATTTCACAATTAGTCCATAAATAATAATCTTTAGCATTCTATCCATTTTGAAATACAAGGATTAAAATGGTGATAGAAAGCCTCATGGTATCTGAACAGGAATTGTCAAGCATTCAGCTTCATAGTAGAGCAAGGTTTATCACTGGAAGTTTCTCAAACATTTAAAGAAGAAAAGGGACCAATAAAGATAAGAATAAATCAATGAAATTAGAAACAAATGTGCACTAAAGAAAAGCAACAAGGCCAAAACTGGTTCTTTGCAAAGATTAATAAAATTGATAAGCCTTTAGATAGACTGACCAAGATAAAGAAAAGTACAAATTTCAGAAATGAAAACATGAAACATCACCACAGACACTACAGATTGTAAAGATAATAAGAGGATATTAAGAATAAATATTTATATCAAAATACTTGACATTTCAATTTTTCTTGAAAGATAATTTACCAAAATTAAGAAGTAATAGAATAGCTGAATCATCCTGTATTAATTTTGATAGCTTATATCTGTATTAGTCTACCTAGGATGCTGTAATAGAATACTACAGAGTAGATGACTTAAACAACAGTAGTTTATTTTCTCACAGTTTTAAAGGCCAAAAGTCCAAGACCAAGGTGCCATCAGGGTGAGTTTCTAGTGAGGTCTCTCTTCCTGGCTTGTAGACCACTGCCTTCTCACCAGGTCCTTACAAAGCCTCTTCTCTTATACAGACAGAGCATCAGTTAAGTGTGTGGCATTTTTCACATCTGCAAAATGCTAAAAAAAAGAAAAATCACTCTTTCTCCTCATATTAGTTTCTTATTGCTGCTGTAACAAACAGCAAACAAGCAAAGTGGCTTAAAACAACACAAAGTTTATTATTTCACAGTTCTATTTTCACAGATAAAATATCTGTATGTATATGGAGAGAGAGTATAAGCAAGCAAGCTCTCTGGTGTCTGTTCTTATAATGACACCAATCATATTAGAGCCCCACTCTTTTAGCCTCTTTTAACCTTAATTGTCTCCTCAAAGGCTCCATCTCCAAATAAAGTCACATCTTGTTATAAAAGTGTTAGGGCTTCAACATATGAATTTGGGGTGGGGGCATGATTAGGTCCATAACAGTATCCTTAATTTAAAACTTCCCCATAATTTCAGGTTCAGGTTCAGGTTCAGGGAACATAACTAGCAGTGTCCACCAAACATTTAAGGAAGAAAGGAAGAAATAGTACTGATCTTTCAGATTTTAAATTCTTTCAGATAATAGAAAAAAACAGAGGCATTTCCCAACTCATTTTTTTTTGAGACCATAATAGCCTTAATTTCAAATCTTCACATTATAAGATAGAAAAATTCAGGCCAATCTTTCTTATAAACATTATAATAGCTTATATTATTAGCCTTCCCTTGTCCATTTCTTGTTATATGCATGTCGTTTGTCATATGACATAGTAGAACCTCCAGCTTCATGAGCAGAATATCTTTTCCAGCCCCTCCTCCCCTGCTGCTTTCTTGGTGCGTTAGTCCGTTCTCACATTGCTATAAAGAATTACCAGAGACTGGGTAATTTTAAAGAAAAGAAGTTTAATTGACTCACAGTTCCACAGGCTGTACAGGAAGCATGGCTGGGGAGGCCTCAGGAAACTTACAATCATGGCAGAGGGTGAAGGGGAAGCAGATGCATCCTACATGGCTGGAGCAGGAGGAAAAGGGTGAAGGGGGAGGTGCTACACACTTTTAAACAACCAGATCTCGTGAGAAGTCTATCACAAAACAGCACTAGGGGGATGTTGCAAAATCATTAGAAACCACCCCCATGATCCAAACACCTCCCACCAGGCCCCACCTCCAACACTGGAGATTCCAACAGTTCTACGTGAGATCTGAGTGGAGATACAGAGCCAAACTGTCTGACTTGGTAAAAGTCAGAAGTGAGTTTTGGGGGTGAGGGGAAAGGGATTGTTTGGCTGAGTCATTTATTTTTGCATTTGGGTGTCTTTCATACTCCAGTTTGGTCACCCAACTCACATTGATGCCTTAAGACCCAGCTGATTTCTCTTCATTTCTGCAAAGTTACTGTACCATGGCAGGCCAACGAACATGTCAAAGGAGGAGCAGCAGAGCTGGCCCCAGGGTAAGGAAGCTTCCACAGCTTTATGTTCACTTACAAAGGTTATATTTTTCTTGGAATTTCAGGTAATCAGGGCTCCCAGGTAGAGCTGGCTTTGTCACTGAAACACCAAGGGTTTGGTCTAGGTCTTAATGCTCGGTGCACAGATAGCCAATCACTGAGATGAGTATTGCCAAGGAAGAAAGCTTTAATAGGGTGCTGCAGCCGAGGAGATGGGAGATCAATCTCAAATCCATCTCCCTGACTAAAATTAGGGTTTTATATAGCAAGGAAGAAATGTAACCATGTGTGGGAAAACAGAAATTAGGGAATGGTGGTAAGGAGGAGGAGTTGGTTAACAGGAAACAGGTGGTCAGTTAGGCAATCATGATGGGTGATGGTGAGGAGTCTAGAGGCTAATTGTCAAGATATAGTGATTTGGTATGTTTTAGTTCCTTGACACTATCTGGGAGGCCTGATGGTTAGTTTTCTGGGAAGGGAACTCAGATAAGACCAATGTAACTTTCTCAGGTTTTAAGACTAGGAGGATTAATTTCTATATTTATTTAAAGAAACCATAAACATTAGTTCTATGGGACAATTAGGCTTGTTTTCAGCTTCATGGGTTTACAACTTCTGCAGTTGCACAGGGCCTTATGCTGAGAAGTACATGCATTTGGTTTAATGCTCCAATGTTATTATCTTCAAACTCTTAATAATTTTGAACAAGGAACTCTGAATGTTTACAAGTTATTTAACTGGTCCTGCCTCCTGGCATTCACCACTTTTCACTAACCCCATAGAAAAGTATGATTTTTTTTTGTCCAAGTTTGTCTTATTATCATGGAAGTATAGGTGTTTTATATCCTTCTACATCCTACCAAAAGTAGAAATCTGTTTAATTTATACCTTACCTTAATTTAATTTTACCCCAAGAGAAACATGGAATTTTTGAAATTAGTTAGAACTTCACTATGCAAGTTTCACTTTCTTCACTTTTCTAATTCCCTTTAATTTAAATGTGCATAGTATTTTTGGTGCTTTGTACTTGGAGTGGTTTGACAGCCATTACAAGAAAAAAAGGTCAATACTTTAATTGCTTTCATTAAGTTTAATTCTGTATATTTGTAAATGTATTGTGAGTTCCTTCTAGCCAAATTGCTATACCCATTATCCCTGAAGATACTATATCACGAGTATTTTTCTGTCTGTAAGCCTTTTGCATGCACCATGTCTCATATCTCTCATTCTTTTCAATTTGACTAGCTCTGGAGTTCCCTGTTTCCCATAACATGTTCTTCACATCTCTATGCATCATTGCTTCTATCTAAACATTTGTTTTCCTTTTTAAAATTTTTATTTTTAATTTTTAAGGGTACATCATAAGTATATATATATTTATGGCATACATGAGATAATTTTTGATACATACAATATATAATAATTATATCAGAGTAAGTGGAGTATTCATCATTTCAAGCATTTATCATTTATTTATGTTGTAGACATTCCAATTATACTCTTTTATTTATTTTAAAATGTGCAGTAAATTATTTTTGACTATAGTTAGCCAGTTGTGCTATCAAATCTTAGATCTTATTCATTCTCTCTAGCTGTTTTTATTTGTCCCTTTGTTTTTTAGAGAGAGTCTCACTCTGTCACCCAGGCTGGAGTGTAGTGGCACCATCTTGGCTCACCGCAACCTCCACCTCTGGGGTTCAAGCGATTCTCTCACCTCAGCTGGTGAGACTCCGTCTTGAGTAGCTGGGACACCTGGCTAATTTTTTTGTATTTTTAGTAAGAGACAGGGTTTTTACCATGTTGGCCAGGCTGGTCTCTCGTACTGTTGACCTCAAGCAATCCACCTGCCTTGGCCTCCCAAAGTGCTGGGATTACAGGCTGAGCCACCATGCCTGGCCACTCTGTTTTGTTTTGTTTTGTTTTACTTTTTTTTAAATTTTTTATGGAGATTGGCTCTTGCTGTGTTGCCCAACCTGGTCTCAAACTCCTGGGCTCAAGCAGTCCTCCTGTCTTGGCCTCCCAAAGTGTGCTGGTATTACAGGCATGAGCCATTGTGCCTGACCCTAACCTATATTTTTGTACCCATTGACTATACCCACTTTCCCCTCACTTCCCACTACCCTTCCCGGCCTCTGGCAACCATCATTCTATCTCTATCTCCATGAGTTCAATTGTTTAATTTTTTAACTTTCACTAAATACTTATTTTCTATAATGGTTGTCACATACACTCTTTATCTTCTTCTTGTATTATCAGTTATATATTTTCTTATATTCATCATATATTTAGATGAATGAAATATCCCCCAACTCAAATACGTAATTATGTTTTAGAAAATTTTTTCTAAAACATGAACTTGTGGTTCTGTAATCTTGACTACTTTATATATTGATATGAAATATGTTTTAATAAATAAAAATGTAATACAATGTTTTCAGTGATATCATGGATATTAGGGTATTAGACTTCTGAATTCCTCTTATTTTTGTCTTCTCACTGGATTTTCATTCTCTAGAAGTATTTTTATTATTTTTCAAGTACCTGTACATTTCTGACATTCATCTACTCATTTATGCTTTAATTTATGCACACTGTGAGTACTTATTATGCATTGACTATGAACCAGCCACTGTGTGAAATTTAGAAAATTCAGCCATGATTCACATATACACCATGGAATATTATGCAGCCATAAAAAATGATGAGTTCATGTCCCTTGTAGGGACATGGATGAAGCTGGAAACCATCATTCTCAGCAGACTATCTCAAGGACAAAAAACCAAACATCACATGTTCTCACTCATAGGTGGGAATTGAACAATGAGAACACATGGACACAGGAAGGGGAACATCAGACACTGGGGCCTGTTGTGGGGTGGGGAAAGGTGGGAGGGATAGCATTAGGAGATATACCTAATGTTAAATGACGAGTTAATGGGTGCAGCACACCAACATGGCACATGTATATATATGTAACAAACCTGCACGTTGTGCACATGTACCCTAAAACTTGAAGTATAATAAAAAAAATAGCCTTTCCAAGGAATTGGCAGGCTACAAAATAAACATACCAAATTAAAAAAAAAGAGGCTGGGCACGGTGGCTCACGCCTGTAATCCCAGCACTTTGGGAGGCCAAGACAGGCGGATCAGGAGGTCAGGAGATCGAGACCATCCTGGCTAACACGGTGAAACCCCATCTCTACTAAAAATACAAAAAATTAGCCGGGCGCGGTGGCAGGTGCCTGTAGTCACAGCTACTCGGGAGGCTGAGGCAGGAGAATGGCGTGAACCCGGGAGGCGGAGCTTGCAGTGAGCCGAGGTCACGCCACTGCACTCCAGCCTGGGCGACAGAGCGAGACTCCATCTCAAAAAAAAAAAAAAAAAAAAAAAAATCAGCGGTGATTGCACCATAGTTTCTGTCCTCATAGAAATAATCTGCTGTATGTTACCATGGAGAAAACTTTGGGGGATAAGAAAGGCTTGATGGACAAAGTGACTTTTAATTTGTTATTTGAAGTAAGAGTTAAATAGGCCAAGAAAGGACTGGAAGAAGAGGGTTTGGGAAAGGGAGACTTCTAGGCAGAAGGAAGAATGTAGGCAACGTCTCTAAGGCGAAAAGGAGAAAGGTGTGGTCTGGATTAAAATTAGTTTGTCTAATGTTGAATACATTTTGAAATCACAAAGAAACTACTAAAAAATGTGATTTTTATCTATTAGACTGAAACATCCAAACATTTAAATTTATTTTAACTATGTAACTAGTTAACTTTTTAAAATACTTTATCAGCAAGAACATATTATATTTTTGGCTCTGAATTTATTATAGAGGCTATCCATGATACCCCAAAATATCTTGGAACTTTTTTAGGAATCTGAAGTGAGGACATAAAGCAAGATTCATGTAGAGTTTTTCTCTAGGGCTAGTGTATAAGAGGGAAGCCTATTGCAAAATTTGGTTTGGAGGCTAAGAACTTAAACATTTATGTGTGTCCCTTTTCAAAGTGGAGGGATGGTACAAAGTGAGCATTTTATGACATTTTACTGCTCTGAAAATGATAACTTAAATAGAGTGTCATTTTATTTAAGTAAATTATTTGTAAATATTATGAACAGTCTAGTGAGTTTATGCCAATGAACAATGTTGTTATTACTTTATTAGAAAATGCAAGAACCTCCAAAGAGCATTGAAGAATTCTTAAAGTTTCAAAATTGGGTGAGTAGAGCATCTTATTTTATGTGCCAGTACATCATTTTAAAATATCAGTTATGGAGATTTAGAAGGCTTAGAATAAATTTTAAGACTAGAAATTTCAGAAATATGTTTCAATGAGGAAAGTGTATATATAAATACTTATGTCCTTTGAGTAGGCTCTGTGTTGTAGTCTTTCCCTCTTGTCAACATTCTATTCTCTTTTTCACATTAAAAAAATTCTAGCCCTATACAGACATTTCTCTATACTTTTGTTAATGTAAGATTTTTGTCTTAGGTATTTAAACCTTAAAGAATATCCATCAGTTATGCTTACTTACCTCATTTATTTATGCACCACACCTGAGACAGGTAATTTGTAGAGGTGTTACATCAATATTCCTTGATTATTGAATCAGAGTGAAAAATTCAAAATGTGTTTTCATGTTGAAAGTTCAGTTTCCATTGTTATGTATAATTACTGACTTTGCCTGGGGTTATTGGACTTGCTAAGTCTTCCCTTGGATCCATGCACCTGCAAGTGTGAAGGTCATATTTGTTTTGCATTGAGGAATGTCAAGTAAGGGCCAGAATAAAGATGTCAGTATAGAAAACAGAGAAAAGGTAGCTTTTTAATGAGATATGTTTGTATTTTGAGTGGATTGGAATATAAATAATTTACATTTATTTATGCTTAAATGTAAATAGTATTTGCTATGATTAAACTGCTAACAATGTAGTTTCAGAAATATCTACTTTTAAATATCTATCTTCTGTTTTTGTATTTGTTTAGATAAGTTTTTTTTGTGTTTTTTTTTTTTTTTTTTTTTTTTTACTTTCAATGTTTTGGGGAAAGGATTGTGCTCGGATGAAAACATTCCTAGTTATAAAAGTTTACTTCAGTCACATGGTGTATCTAAGTATGTTGAAATACTTTTAGAACAAACTTTTTGTAACTATTTTGATTTAAATGATGATGCAAATGTGCTGCAGCCTAATGACACTGTTTAAGGACTTTTTAATGTTTTAAGTTTTAAGTTAAAATTAAGCCAAATTCAGCAAATAATGGAGACTGTATTATTATACATGTTTGAGGACCTATAATTTTAAATAAAAAATTCTAATTATTTGAAGTAGTAAATACGTTATCCCTTTGCTTAAATTGAGAATGATACCAATCAAATCAAGATAATGGGTTTATGCCAGCTCTTCACTAAATACAGGATAAAATCAAACCATGTCTTATTAATAGTATGTCAGTAGTATCATCTTTGTATGCAAAGGATATATTTATATTTGTATTCAAAGGCTATATTTATAGCCTTCAAGTTTTATCAGATAGCATTTGATAAAACAACATATCCATTTGTATCATTTTGTCATTTATAGGTTTCTCTGTAAATCTTTTCTTATTGTCTGAATTTCCCAACCAAATACTCATATTCTGTAGTTATTTTTTATGGTTTGACTGTGTTTATACATTGCCAAACTATTGGATAGTTGAAAATATTCAGGAATAAAATGACTAGATGTTTAATTTTTTGTTTGCTATACAAAGTCTTTTTCTAATAGACAATGGTAGAAAAGTAGTGACTGCCATGAATTCATTTAAGAAATATTTTTGAACACCTGCTATGTGCCAGGCACATAGATGCTTAGGATATACCAGTGAATAAAAACAAGCAAAGATGCCTGCCCTCATGGAGCTATTATTCTTTTAGAATTGAATCATATTATTAATCCAAGCTCTGCTATTAACTAACATTATAATAGTACTTGCAACCTACATGTTCGCTGCTTGTTTCTCTTGTCTTCTACTTAATCTTTTATCGTATCATCTAAAGTCCTCTCTTTTTTGCCAGTTCCTACCATTTCTATCTTTTTTGGTAATTTTAATATTTTATATCATCTACTCCTCTCTTTCACCTCTTCCTATCTCCTGCTGTACTTCTGTGTATCTTTTTATCTTCAATTGTTTTTATCCTCTCATTTCTCTATTGATCATTTCCCACATTCCCTTCACTCCATCACAATTCTATTTCTAGTTTTATTTTTATAAAAATATTTTTATGTTTTATTTTTATAACATCTTCTTTTTCCACTATTGTTGTATCAGTGTCAGCTCTCTTACTTATCCTATTCATTCACTCATTTAGTTATTTCTGTTCACTACCCACTATTTTGCCAAATATTTTTCTGGGCACTGGAGTTACAGCAATGAACAAAGACAAAAAATTCTACTCTTAAGGAATCTACATTATCTTCTCCCTTTTTGTCTCATTTCTCTTTACTGTCACACTTTAAAAAATTCTTTTTGGTTCTTCAAGTACTAAAGTGTTGATTACAATTTCTTCCATATTTATATATTATACTTTTGATTTTTCATGTTATTTATTTCTTATTACCTTTTTTCTGTGTCCATGCAACTTTTATCTGGTAGAACTTTAATTCATCTTCTCTTAGTTCATCAATGTTAATTTTTGTTAACAGGCCTGTTAGATTCGTAATCTATATCTGGAGAGTACTCCATGCTAAGATTTTTCTTAGAGGATCAAAATTATTTTATGATAGAGAAAATAATTATTTCAATCCCATTCTCTTTTTTGAGGGAATAGCTTGATTTATTTGCTTATTTATTTATTCATTTATTTATCATTAATCCATTTAAATCCTTATATCAAAGCTTAATATAAGGGAAAAAGAGCTAAATAATAGTCACTTTTCCTACTAATTCTAGTCATGCTTCTTATTTCTTAGCTTTTGTTTGATACTTCAGCGTTGTCTCTTGGGCTTTGGGACATGGGTGAAGACTTACCGATATATTCAATAAAAAAAATTCCTCTCTAAACTCCACAAGAGCCCTTTTGTTTGTCTACTCTCCCTTCTCCATCTCTAGTTTTGTATTAGCATATAATAATTTGTGCTTCTGCCACTTCCAAAGTTAATTGCATAATTAAAATAAACATAACAAATACATAGCCAATTCTTGCTTCACTGACCCTGTTTTAAATAAGATAAATGTTCTTCTTACTTATCACTAAGGACTACAGTGCTATAATGTAGAATTTAACTCCTTAGGGAACAAAAACTTCTAGTCCAATTCTTTTGTTCTTTTGGGATTTGAATACATTTATTTACTTTTAATTAATATAATCACTACAGACTCTGGATGCTCATACTCTAGTAGTAGTGTTGATTTTATTTCTGTCAGTATGAGCTGCCTGACAGCTAATCTGCCTGTTAGCTGCTAGTTGACTCAATTTGCCTTTTTAGGTCTGGCCACAAAATGTATTTTTTAGATAACACTCTATTCAAGAGGTATCTTATTGAAGGCAAAATATAAAGGAATAAGGAAGGAAAGTAATAGAGAAATGAGATGGGGAAAATAGATTATGATCTGCTACAAGATATGATCTACTCCAAGATAATCATCTAGTATCCATTTAATACAGCCACAAAGAATTAAAAGAATTTAAAAATCACCTTCTTTGTATTAATGGCTTTGGGACACCAGTCAATTCCTTGATTACCTTGGTAATGTAGAGAAGACAGAGTCTCATCAGCCTTGTAGAATTTCTGGAAACTTTATTCAGCTCATAATATTTCAATATCTTGGGGAAAAGGATTGTGATATCACAAGTCTGACATAAAGAATACATTTTCATCAAGATTTGTACATATTATAACATCTTTTCAAATTCCTATTAGCCTCTTCCTTCCCCCTCAACTCCCCTAACAACAGCAACACATGACTCATAAGGACTGTGTTTTCAAATGTGGCTGCCATTCTAAATTGACAGTGTTGGTCTTCAGGGATTTTACCCTGTGACCTTCTCTTATTCTTCAAAATCTTTTAATTTTTTTTTTTTTTGAGACAGAGTCTTGCTCTGTCGCCCAGGCTGGAGTGCAATGGTGCAATCTCGGCTCACTGCAAGCTCCGCCTCCCGGGTTCACGCCATTCTCCTGCCTCAGCCTCTCCGAGTAGCTGGGACTACAGGCGCCCGCCACCACGCCCGGCTAATTTTTTTTTGTATTTTTAGTAGAGACGGGGTTTCACCGTGGTCTCGATCTCCTGACCTCATGATCCACCCGCCTCGGCCTCCCAAAGTGCTGGGATTACAAGCGTGAGCCACCGTGCCCGGCGAAATCTTTTAAATTTTTGACACAGTTTTCCAGATTTCCGTGCTGGAAAACTTTCCCAAGTGGCTATGTTTCTTATTTAAGATACACATTTACAGGATTTGGAAGAGGGCACTTACACATTTATATAGCACTCTTTTTTTCAAAATGACAGGGGGACCTTTTTGGAAAAGTTTTGCAGTGTTAAGCACTGGGTATTGTTTTCATATCTTACTGTTAGCACAGTTAATAAATGAACACATGTATGATGAGTTTAGGATTGCTTTTAAAGGAAGAAAAAAGGAGATGGAACAGACCAAGGTGGGTTTGAAATTTCTGATCTGCAGAGCTCAGATTTCTTCTCCTTAAGCTAAGGCCCCAGTGTATTTTACCCAAACTCCATTGCAGAGTTTCATCCTACACAAGTCTCCCACCATTCCAAAAAGTATTCTCTTATTCATAAACTTTTAATTATGTTGACTAACTTTCTTTGTTTTGCTATTATTTGATTTATCTTGTATTTAGATTTGCAAATATTAATGTTGTGGTTCTACTTCCCTTCTCCTCTTCATTTCCCTTGTTTCCCTTTCATTCCATCTGCTTCCTTTCCTAAACAATTTAGTATTAAAGCCATTTGGTGGCCAAAACAAGGCAGGCTTCCACATTGAGAAAGAAGGGTTTGCTTGGTGGCCCAGAGCAAGATTTCTGAGCCCAACAATGGTGCGGAGGATGTCCATGTGACACCACAGGCATCAGAATCCAAGGGAATGATGATGATATTCACACATAAAGGGAGAAGAGGAAGGTAGCCTTCACTCCGATGTGAGAGGTCAGAGATCAAGTGGGAGTAAGGAGGATGTCCTCACAGAATTGGCAACCTAACATGGGATATTAGAGCCCAAGTAGTATGAAAAGGATATCCACGTAGGGAAGAGTCTGGGAGCAAATATGAGAGATTGGTTACATAAAAGGATTGATCAAATAAGTAAATATATTAAAGATAATGGTAGCTAGGTTTTTAGTTGTTAGGGATGGCAATTATAATATGGAAAGAGAGAAAACTAGAATGGTTAGAATTGGAATTAGAGGCATCAGTGTGAACTCATGGCTTTGAATATATAAAAGTAAAAAAAAACAAAAAAGATTTAGGAGGAATGACTCCAGCAACATGGCAAAATAGCCTTTATCCCTTTGCAGAAATATCAATTTGAACAACTACCCTTGCAAGAAAAGTACCTTTACAAGAGCTAAGGAATCCAGGTGAGATAGTACTAGCCTTCACTATATGGGAGTCCTAGGTGTAGCACAGAAATAAGAAAAGATACCTTGAAGAGGTTAGGAAGGACATTTTCAAGTTACCAAGCAAGGGCAGAACAGTGTAGAGAGATACCTTTCATGTGGGAAAGGGAAAGGAGAATGAAGTGAGCACGTAACTTTGCCATGGACCGCAGCAAGAGGACTGTGCAAGCCCACCCTCCACAGCCCCAAGCTCCAGGCCAGCACCTGTAGACCCAGTCTCCAGGTCCACTCCAGTGGCAGGATAGCTCCCACAGCCCCAGGGTATCCCTCTCAGACTCAAACTCCAGCTCCATGCCAGCCCCTTGGATTTTTCATTTTAGGCTAGCACATGAGGACCCAGGCTCCAGGCCCACTCCAGCACCAGGCTGCTGCAGGCTCCAGGCCATTTCCAGGGGAGGCAGGCTCCAGGGCAGTCAGACTTCAGGTCCACTCCAATGTACTCAGGACCAGGTCTGCACAAGTAGACCCCAGCACCAGGCCAGCCCATGGACCCAGGCTCCAGGACTGCTCCTGAGACCTAGGCTTAAAGCCAAACCCCACAAGTCCAGGAACCAGGACATCCCCCAAATAGATTCCAGGCCCACCCCAGCACCAGGCCAACCCCCACTTCAGTGTCAGGTTGGCCCCTGTGGACCCAGGCTTCAGTCCTGCCTCCACAGATTAAGTGTACAGGCTGTACCCAGTAGACTACTGTGCCAGGTCAACATCCCTTGAGCCTAGGACTCAGGACCACTCCGGTGGACCCAAGAGGTAATACCACCTAAGGGAACCCAGAGGCCCAACCCCATAAACCAAAGTACAAGGCCAGCCACTGTGGGCTCAGGTAACAGGCCTGCCCACATACTGAACCAGATACCAAGTCAGCTTGCCTGACAATTCCAGCAGGAAGTCCATGGACCCCACCAGCTGGCCTGCCTACATTTTCTGGGTGGGCTGACAGGTGAAGGGCTTTTGTGCTGAAGCCAGCCCCCAGAAGAGGCGCCTGTTCTTCAAATGTGCAGACATCAAAACAAGGCCACAGAGGTCACAAATAGTCAGGGAAACATGACATCATCAAAGTAACAAAATGAAGCATCAGTTACCTAAAAAAATAGAGATCTACAAACTGCCTGATGAAGACTTAAAAATATCTTCAAGAAGCTTAGTAAACAAGAGAACACAAAGAAAATCAGGAAAACAATAAAGGAACAAAAGTAGAGGCTTATAAAAGAGATAAAAAATCATGAAAAATCCACACACAGAAATTCTGGGAGCTGAAGAACATAATGATTAAACCAAAAAATTCCATAGAAAGCTTCAACAGCAGATGTGATCAAGCAGAAGAAAGAATAGGGGTACTCAAAAACAGATCATTTGAAACTGCTGTCAGAGAAACAAAAACATAGAACGAAAAATAGTGAATAAAGCCTATAAGACATGGGACATTGTCAAGTGAAACATATATACATAATAGGAATTCCAGAAGGAGAAGAGAAAGAGAAAAGGGTAGAAAGCTTAAAGAAAGAATGATAGAAATATTCCTAAATTGAGAGAGCAAAATAAACAGCAGGATCCATGAAGCCCAAAAAACTCCAGATAGATTAAGACAAAGAAGAAATCTTCCCCAAGATACATTATAATGAAATTCTCAAAAGTCAAAGATGAGATAATTTTGAAAGCAGCAAGAAGAAAGTTATTTATTATATACAGATATAAGATTATAAGCAGATTTATCAGCAGGTACCTTGAAATCCAGGAGAGAGGGATGATACGAAGTGCTGAAAAAAAAAACAAAACTGCCAACCAAGAATTTGATAACCTGGCAAGGCTCTCCTTCAAAAATGGAAGTCAAGATAACAAGTTTTGCACATATGGAAAAAGTGTTGGGAGTTTATCACCACTAGATGCTAAAGGGAGTTCTCCAAGTTCAAATGAAGAACACTAACAATATAAAAACATTAAAGTTTAAAACTCATTATAAATGTTAAGAATATAGTCAAAATCAGAATACTGTAATAGTGTATTAGTAGTATGTAAATTACTTTTAACTCTATTATAAGAGTTAAAAGGCAAAAATATTAAAAATAACTATGTATCAAACTGAATTCAACAAAACATTAAAAGTATCATTCATCATGGCCAAGTGGGATTTATTCTGGGGATGCAGGGATGGTTCAACATACACAAATCAGTCAACGTGATATGTCATATCAACAGAATGAAGGACAAAACCCTTATGATTTCCACTGATGCTGAAAAAGCATTTGATAAAATCCACCATTCCTTCAAGATAAAAATCCTCAAAAAACTGGATATAGAAGGAATATACTTTAACATAATAAAAGCTATATATGACAGACCCACAGCTAGTAACATACTGAATGGAGACGAGCTGAATGCCTTTCCTGTAAGATCAGGAACATAACAAGGATGCCCACGTTCGCCACTATTATTCTAACTTTCACCACTATTATTCAACCATAGTACTGGAAGTCCTAGGTAGAGCAATCAGACAAAAGAAAGAAATAAATGGCATCTAAATTGGAAAGGAAGAAGTCAAATTCTCCTTGTTTACAGATGATATGATCTTATATTTGGAAAAACCTAAAGACTTCATCAAAAAACCCTCTAGAACTGGGAAAAAAAATTCAGTAAGCTTGCAGGATACAAAACAACATACAAAAATCAGCACTTCTATATGCCAAGAGAGAAAAATCTGAAAAACAAATTAAAAAGTAATCCCACGTATAGTAGCCAAAAGTAAATGAAATACCTAGGAATTAAATTAACCAAAGAAGTGAAAGATCTCTGCAATGAAAACTATCATGAAAGAAATTTAAGAGGACACCAAAACGTGGAAAGATATTCCATGTTTATGGATTGGAATAATCAATATTGTTAAAATGTCCAAACTACCCAAAGCAATTTACAGATGTAATGCAATCCCTATCAAAGTACCAATGACATTCTTCACAGAAATAGAAAAAAAAAAAATCCTAAAATTTATATGAAACCGCAAAAGACCCAGAATAGCCAAAGCTATTCTAAGCAAAAAGAGTAAAACCAGAGGAATCACATTACCTGACTTCAAATTATACTACAAGCTGCGTTAGCCAAAACAGCATGGTACTAGCATAAAAACACATACACACCCATGGAACAAAATAAGAGAACCCAGAAACAAATCCACACACCTGCAGGGAACTCATTTTCAACAAAGGTGCTAAGTACATACATTGAATAAAGGACAGTTTCTTCAATAAATGGTGCTGGGAAAACTGGATATCCATATGCAGAAGAATGAAACTAGACCCCTATCTCTTGCCGTATACAAAAATCAAATCAAAAGGGATTAAAGACTTAAATTTAGGATCTCAAACTATGAAACTACTACAAGAAAACATTGGGAAAACTCTCCAGCACATTGATCTGGGCAAAGATTTCTTGAGCAATATGCCACAAGCACAGGCAACCAAAGCAAACATGGACAAATGGGATCGCATTGAGCTAAAAAGCTTCTGACCAGCAAAGGAGACTGCCAGTAAAGTGAAGAGACAGCCCATAGAATGGGAGGAAATATTTGCAAATTACTCATCTGATAAGGGATGATTAATAACCAGAATATATAATGAGCTTAAGCAACTCTATAGGAAAACTAATGATCTGATTAACAAATAGGCAAAATATTTGAATAGACATTTCTCAAAAGGAGACATACAAATGGCAAACAGTCATATGAAAAGGTGCTCAACATCACTGATCATCAGAGAAATGCAAATTAAAACTATAATGACATACCATCTCACCCCAGTTAAAATGGCTTATATCCAAAAGACAGGCAATAACAAATACTAGTGAGGATGTGGAGAAAAGGGAACCCTCGTACACTGTTGGTGGGGATGTAAGTTAGTACAACCACTATGGTGAACAATTTGAGGGTTCCTCAAAAATCTAAAGATAGAGGTACCATACAATCTAACAGTCCCACTGCTGAGTGTATACCCCAGAGAAAAAAAATCAGTATGTCAAAGAGATATCTGCACTCCCAGGTTTGTTGCAGCACTGTTGACGATAGCTAAGATTAGGAAGCAATCTTAAGTGTACATGAGCTGATGAATGTATAAAGAGAATGTGGTACCTTTACACATGGAGTACTATTCAGCCATAAAAAAGTGGGAGATCCTGTAATCCACACAACATAGATGGAACTGAAAATTATTATGTTGAGTGAAATAAGCCAGACACAGAAAGACAAACATTGCATTTCTCACTTATTTGTGGGTTCTAAAAATAAAAACAATTGAACTCATGGAAATAGAGAGTAGAAGGACGGTTACCAGAAACTGGGAAAAGGAGTGGGAGGACTGGGGGGGAGATGGGGATGGTTAATAGGTATAAAAATATTAGAAAAAATGAATAAGACCAAGTATTGATAGCACAATAAGGTGAGTATAGTCAATAATGATTTAATTGCACATTTAAAATAACTAAAAGAGTATAATTGGATTATTTGTGACACATAGGATAAATGCTTGAGGGGATGGATACCCCATTTTTCATGATGTGATTATTATGCATTGCATGCCTATATCAAAACCTCTCACATATCCCATAAATATGTATACCTACTATGTACCCACAAAAATTAAAATTAAATTATTATAATAATTTGATAATGGATACACAATATATATAAAATGTAAATAGTGAAATCAGTAGCATAAAATGTGAGAGTGGGAGTTAAAGTGTGGAGTTTTTGTATGTGGTACATATGAAGTTGTTATCATCCCAAAATATAATAACTGTAAGATGTTTGATGTAGGCCTTTTATAACCACAAGGAAAAACCTTGTGGACATACACAAGAGATAAAGAGAAAGGAATCAAAGTGTACCATTATTAAAAAAATCATCAAATCACAAAGGAAGAGAGGATTAGAGGAAGAAGAGAATGAAGTTACTATTAGGTTGGAGCAAAAGTAATTGTGGTTTTTTGCCCTTAAAAGTGGCATTAAAAGTAATGGCAAAAACTGCAATTACTTTTGCTCCAACCTAATACAAAACAATCAGAAAACAGTGAATAATGTGGCAGTATTAAATTCTTTTTTTTTTTTTTTGAGACAGAGTCTTGCTCTGTCACCCAGGCTGGAGTGCAATGGCACGATCTCCACTCACCGCAACCTCTGCCTCCTGGATTCAAGTGATTCTCCTGCTTCAGCCTCCTGTGTAGCTGGGATTACAGGCACACACCACCACACCCATCTAATTTTTGGTATTTTTAGTAGAGATTGGGTTTCACCATGTTGGCCAGGCTGGTCTTGAACTCCTGACCTGGTAATCCGCCTGCCTCAGACTCCCAAAGTTCTGGGATTACAAGTGTGAGCCACCACGCCCTGCCCGGCAGTAGTAAATCATTCCTTGTCAATAATTGCTTTAAATGTAAATGGGTTAAATTCTTTAATCAACAGGTATAAGTGGCTGGATGGATTTTTTTTTTTTTTTTTTTTTTTTGAGATGGAGTCTTGCTCTGTCACCCAGGCTGGAGTGCAGTGGTGCGATCTCAGCTCACTGCAACCTCTCCCTCCTGGGTTCAAGAGATTCTCCCTGCCTCAGCCTCCTGAGTAGCTGGGACTACAGGCACACACCACCACACCTGGGTAATTTTTGTATTTTTAGTAGAGATGGGGTTTCACCATATTGGTCAGGCTGGTCTCAAACTCCTAACCTTGGGTGACCCACCCGCCTTGGCCGCCCAAAGTGCTGAGATTACAGGCATGAGCCACCATGCCTGGCCAGATTAAAAAAAAAAAAAAAAAGAAACAGCTATATGCTGCATACAAAAGACTCATTTTAGCTTTAAGGACACACACAGACTGAAGATGAAGAGATGATTAAAATAAATTTATGCAATGGTAATAAAAGAGAACTAGGATAGCCCTACTTCTATCAGATTAAGTAAGCTTTAAAGTCAAAATCTTTTAAGAGAGACAAAGAGGGTATTCATATAATAATAAAAGGGTCAATTTGCAAAGAGTGTCTAACAATTGTAAATATATATGCACCCAGTGTCAGAACACCTAAATATATGAAGCAAATATTAACAGAATTGAAGGGAGAAATAACAGCAATACATTAACAATAGGAGACTTTAAGGCCGTGTTTTCAAAAATGGATAGATCTGGAGAGAAAATTAATAGGGAAATAGAGGACTTGAACAGCTCTCTAGACAAAATGATCCTAACACATATACAGATCATTCTATCCAAAAGCAACAAAATGCAAATTTTTCTCAAGAACACAAAGAAAATTCTCCAGGATGGATTATATATTGGGCCACAAAACAAGTCTTAACAAATTTTATAAGATTGAAGTCTTATCAAGTATCTCTTCTGACCACAATAATATTAAACTAGAAATCAGTAATAGGAGGAGAACTGGAAATTGAACAAAATACTCTTGAATAGCCAGTAGGTCAAGGAAGAAATCAAAAGGGAAATCAAATTATCTTGAGATAAATGAAAATGGAAATAATGTACCAAAACTTGTGGAATGCACCAAAGGATTTCTAAGAGGGAAGTTTATAGCAATAAATGCCTACATTAAGAAAAAAGTCTCAAATAAACAATCTAACTTACATCTCAAGTAATGAGAACAAGCAGAACTAACTAAGCCCAAAGTCGGTAGAAGGAAGGAAATAGCAAAGATCAGAGCAGAAATAAATGGAGAGACTGGAAAAACAATAGAGATGATCAACAAAACTGAATTGTATTTTTTGAAAAGATTAACAAAACTGTCAAATCTCTAGCTAAACTAAGGGAAAAAAAGAAGAAAGATTCAAATAAATAGAATCAGAAATGAAAGAGGAGACATTGAAGTTGATACCACAGAAATATAAATAATTATAGTAGGCTACCATGAGAAATTATATACAAATAAATTGAATAACCTAAAATAAATGAATAAATTCCTTGAAACATAGAACCTACCACGACTAGATCATGAAAAAATATCTGAACAGACCAATAATGAGTAAAGAGATTGAATCAGTAATTGAAAACCTCCCAATAAACAAAAGCCCAGGACCCTTTAACTTTACTCGTGAATCCTACCAAACATTGAAAGAATATCAATCTTTCTCAGACTCTTCTGAAAAATAGAAGAGGAAAGAATACTTTCAAATTTATTTTATGAGGCTAGGGTTACCCTGATACCACAAGGACACTACAAGAGAAGAAAACTGTGGACCATTATGTCTTATGATGAATAGTAATGGCAAAATCCTCAATAAAAACAAGTGAACCCAATTCAACAGTATATTAAAAGGATCATATACCATGATCAAGTAGGATTTATTCATGGGATGCAAGGACGATTCAACATATACAAATCAATAAATGTGATAAACCACATTAGCAGAATAAAGAAGAAAATCATTATCAGCTCAACAGATGAAGAAAAAGCATGTAACAAAATTTAGCATTGCTTCATGATTTTAAAAACTCAGCAAATTTAGGTACAGAAAGAATTTACTTTGAGATTATAAGGACCATATATGAAAGCCCACATCTAACATCATAATCAATGGTGAAAAACGGAAAGGTTTTCCTCTAAGAACAGAAACAACACAAGGATTCCCACTCAGCACTCCTATTCATTGTGGTATTGAAAGTTCTAGAGCAGTTAGAAAAAAAAGAAACAAAGCATCCAAATAGGAAAGGAAGAAGTGAAATTGTCTCTGCAGGTAACGTAATCTTGTATATACAAAACTCTGAAGACTCCAGAAACTGTTAGAAATACTGAATGAATTCAGTAAATTTGCACAACATGGAATCAACATTCAAAAATGAGTAGTATTTCTAGGTACTGGCAATTAACTATTTAAAAAAGAAATCAAGAAATCTCTTTTACAATAACATGAAAAAATACTTATGGATAAATTTAAAGAAGGAAGTATTAGCATGTAGCTTTTTTCTGTTGTCTTTTCCTAGTTTTGGTATTAAGGTGATACTGGCTTCATAGAATGATTTAGGGAGGATTCCCTCCTTCTCTGTCTTTTGAAATAGTTTCAGTAGGATTGGTATCAATTCTTCTTTGAATGTCTAATATAATTCATCTGTGAATCCACCTTGTCCTGGACTTTTTTTTTGTTGGTAATTATTTATTACCATTTCAATATTACTGCTCATTATTTGTCTGTTTAGAGTTTCTATTTTTTTCCTGGTTTAATCTATGAGTGTTGTGTATTTCCAGGAATTGATCCATCTCCTCTAGGTTTTCTAGTTTGTGTGTGTGAAGATGTTCACAGTAGCCTTGAATAAACTTTTGTATCTCTGTGTTATCAGTTGTAATATCTCCCCTTTCTTTCCTAATTGAGCTTATTTGGATCTTCTCTCCTTTTCTTGCTTAATCTCGCTAATGGTCTGTCAATTTTGTTAATCTATTCAAAAAAAAGAACCAGCTTTTTGTTTAGTTTATTTTTGTCTTGTTTTTGTTGTTTTAATTTCATTTAGTTCTGCTGTGATCTTATTTCTTTTCTTCAGCTGGATTTGGGTTTGGTTTGGTTTCTGTTTCTCTAGTTCCTTGAGGTGTCACCTTAGATTGTCTTCTTGTGCTCTTTCAGGCTTTTTGATGTAGGTATTTAATGCTATGAACATTCCTCTTAGCACTGGTTTTGCTGTGCCTCAGAGGTTTTGATAGGTTGTGTCAGTATTATGGTTCAGTTCAATTTTTAAATTTCCATCTTGTTTTCATTGTTGACCCACCGACCATTCAGGAGCAGGTTATTTCATTTCCAGGTATTTGCATGGTTTTGAGGATTCTTTCTGGAGTTGATTTCCAATTTTATTCTATTGTGGTCTGAAAGAGTACTTCATGTAATTTTGATTTTCTTGAATTTATTGAGACTTGTTTTGTGGCCTGACATATGGTCTGTCTTGGAGAATGTTTCATGAGCTGATGAATAGAATGTATATTCTGCATTTGTTGGCCAGTATGTTCTGTAAATATCTGTTAAGTCCATTTGTTGTAGGGTATAGTTTAAGTCCACAATTTCTTTGTTGACTTTCTGTTTTGATGACTTGTTTGGTGCTGTCAGTGGAGTATTGAAGTCCCCCACTATTATTGTGTTCCCATCTATCTCATTTCTTAGGTCTAGTAGTGATTGTTTTATAAATTTGGGAGCTCCAGTTTTAGGTGCATATATATTTAGGATTGTGATATTTTCCTGTTGGACTAGTCCTTTCATCATTATATAATGTCCCTCTTTGTCTTTTTTGACTCTTGTTGCTTTAAAGTTTATTTTGTCTGATATAAGAATAGCTACTCCTGCACTTTTGGTGTGAATTTGCATGGAATATCATTTTCCACCCCTTTACCTTAAGTTTATGTGAGTCTTTATGTGTTATGTGAGTCTCTTGAAGATAACAGATACTAGGTTGATGAATTTTTATCCATTCTGCCATTCTGTATCTTCTAAGTGGAGCATTTAGGCCATTTACATCTAATGTATTGAGATATGAGGTACTATTCTATTCATCATGCCAGTTGTTACTTGAATACCATGGTTTTTTTTCATTGTGTTATTGTTTTATAGGCCCTTTGAGATTTATGCCTTAAGAATGTTTTGTTTTGTTTTCAAGATTTGTTTCAAGATTTAGAACTCCTTTTAGCAGTTCTTTTAGTGCTGGCTTGGTAGTGGCGAATTCTCTCATCATTTGTTTGTCTGAAGAAGACTTTTATCTTGTCTTCATTTATGAATCTTAGCTTTTCTGGATACAAAATTCTTAACTGATAATAATTTTGTTTAAGGAGACTAAAGATAGGACCCCAGTCTCTTCTGGCTTATAATGTTTCTGCTGAAAAATCTGTTGTTAATCTGATAGGTTTTCCTTTATAGGTTACCTGATGCTTTTGCCTCACAGCTCTTAAAATTCTTTACTTTGTTTTGACTTTAGATAACCTAATGACTGTGTGCCTAGGTGATGATTATATTGCAGTGAATTTCCTGGATGTCCATTGAGCTTCCTCTGTTTGCATGTCTAGATTTCTAGCAAGGCAGGGAAGTCTTTCTTGATTATTACCTCAAGTAAGTTTTTGAAACTTTCAGATTTCCTCCTCAGGAGTACCAGTTATTTTTAGGTTTGGTCATGTAACATAATCTCAAACTCTTTGGAGGCTTTGTTCATTTTTTAAAAAATTATTTTTCCTTTGTCTTTGTTGGACTGGGTCAATTCGAAAGCCTTCTTGACTTTGAGCTCTGAAGTTCTTTCTTCTACTTGTTTGATTCTATTGTTGAAATTTTTCAGTGTGTTTTGCGTTTTTCTAAGTGTGTCTTTCATTCCAGAATTTGTGATTTTTATTTATGATATGTATTTCTCTGGAGTTTTTTTGTCCATATTCTGTATTTATTTTTAATTCCTTCATGTTTGTTTTCACCTTTCTCTGGTGCTTTCTTGAGTACAAAATTCAGCATCCCTTTATGATTAAAACCTTCAGCAAAATCAACATAGAAGGGACATACCTTAAGGTAATAAAAGCTATGTCAAATGCACAGCCAACATTGTACTGAACAGGGAAACGTTTAAAACATTCCTTCTGAGACCTTGAACAAGACAACTATGCCCACTTTCACCACTTCTATTCAACCCAGTACTGAAGTCCTAGCTAGAACAATCAGATAAGAGAAATAAGGGCATCCAAATAGGTAAAGAGTACGTCAAACTGTCACTGTTCACTGTTGATATGATTATATACCTAGAAGATGATAAAGACTAATTTGAAAATCTCCTAGATCTGATAAATGATTTCGGTAAAGTCTCAGGATACAATATCAATGTATACAAATCAGTAGCACTGGTATATACAAATAACAACTAAGCTGAGCATCAATTCAGGAACTCCACCTCTTTTACAATTAATTAAATTAAGTTAATAAAATATAAAATAAAATTAAAAATACTTAGGAGTATGTCTAACCAAGGAGATGAAAGACCTCTACAAGATAAACTATAAAACACTGCTGAAAGAAATCATAGATGACACAAACAAATGGAAACACATCTCATGTTCATGAATGGGTAGAGTCAATATAGTGAAAATGACTGTACTGCCAAAAGCAAGCTACAAATTCAGTGCAATTCCCATCAAAATAACATAATCATTCTTCACAGAACTAGAAAAAACAATCTAAAATTTATATGTAACCAGAAAAATGCCTTCATGCCCAAAGCAAGACTAAGCAAAAAGAACAAATCTGGAGGCATTATAATACCCAACTTCAAACTACACTATAAGGCTGTAGTCACCAAAAAAGCATGGTACTGGTATAAAAATAGGCATATAGACCAATGGACAGAACAGAGAACCTTTAAATAAAGTCAAATATTGACAGCCAACTGATCTTCAACAGAGCAAACAAAAACATAAAGTGGGGGAAGGAAACCCTGCTCAACAAATGTTGGTGGGATAATTGGCAAGCCACATGTAGAAGGATGAAACTGGATCCTCATGTCTCACCATATACAATAACCAAATCAAGATGGATGAAAGACTTAAGTCTAAGACATGAAACCATAAAGATCTGAAGATAATATTGGAAAAACCCTTCTAGACATTGGCAGAGGCAAAGACTTCATGACCAAGAACCCCAAAACAAATGCAACAAAAACAAAGATAAATAGATGGGACTTAATTAAACTAAAAGTCTTCTGCATAGCAAAATAAATAATCAGCAGAGTAAACAGACAACCCATAGAGTTGCAAAAAAGTCTTTGTGAACTGTGCATTGGACAAAGGACTAATATCCAGAATCTACAAGGAACTCAAATCAGCAAGAAAAAAAAAATAATTCCATCAAAAAGTGGGCTAAGGATATGAATAGACAATTCTCAAAAGAAGATATACAAATGGCCAAAAAACCTATGAAAAAATGCTCAACATCATTAATTATCAGGGAAATGCAAATCAAAACCACAATGCAATGCCACCTTACTCCTGCAAGAATTGCCAAAATTAAAAAATAATATATATATATTGGTGTGGATATGGTGGAAAGGGAACACTTTTACTCCATTGGTGTGAATGTAAAGTAGTACAATCACTATGGAAAACAGTATGGAGATTCCTTAAAGAACTAAAAGTAGATCTACCATTTGATTCAGTAATCCCATTATTAGATATGTACCCAGAGGAAAAGAAGTCATTATATAAAAAAGACACTTGCACTCACATGTTTATAGCTGCACAATTTGCATTTGCAAAAATGTGGAACCAGCCCAAATGCCCGATCAACAAGTTGATAAAGAAAATGTGGTGTACATATACCATAGAATACTACTCAGCCATAAAAAGGAACCAAATAATGGCATTTGAAGCAACCTGGATGGAGTTGGAGCCATTATTCTAAGTGAAGTAACTTAAGAATGGAAAATCAAATATCGTATGTTCTCACAAGTGGCAGCTAAGCTATGAGGACACAAAAGCATGAGAACGATACAGTGAACTTTGGGAACTTGGGGGAAGGGTTCGGGGGGTGAGGTACAAAAGACTACACATTGGGTACAGTGTATACTGCTCAGGTGATAGGTGCACCAAAATCTCAGAAATCACCACTGAAGAACCTATTCATGTAACGAAAACCACCTGTTCCCCCAAAACTATTGAAATTAAAAAATAACAAAAATAAAAATAAAAAACAAAATGCAGATTCTGACAGCAAAAAAATTTTTTAAAATGAGGTAAATGATCTATACACTGAAAACTATAAAACACTGATGAAAGAAATTGAAGATGAGAGCAGCTCCAAAATGGCCAAATAGGAACAGCTCCAGTCTACAGCTCCCAGCGTGATCGATGCAGAAGATGGGTGATATCTGCATTTTCAACTGAGGTACCTGCTTCATCTCATTGGGACTGGTTGGACAGAGGGTGCAGCTCTTGGAGGTGAGCCAAAGCAGGGCGGGGCATCACCTTACCCAGGAAGCACAAGGGGTCGGGGAATTTCCCTTTCCTAGTCAAGGGAAGCTGTGACAGACTGTACCTGGAAAATCGGTACACTCCTGCCCAAATACTGTGCCTTTCCCACGGTGTTAGCAACTGGCAGACCAGGAGATTCTCTCCTGTGCCTGGCTCAGTGGTTCCCACGCCCACGGAACTTTGCTTACTGCTGGTGCAGCAGTCTGAGATCAATCTGAGAGGCTGAAGCCTGGTGGGGAGAGGGGTGTCGACCATTGCTGAGGCTTGAGTAGGTAAACAAAGTGGGCAGGAAGCTTGAACTGGGTGGAGCCCACTGCAGCTCAGCAAGGCCTACTGCCTCTATAGACTCCACCTCTGTGGGCAGGGCATAGCTGAACAAAAGGCAGCAGACAACTTCTGCACACTTAAACGTCCCTATCTGACAGCTCTGAAGAGAGCAGTGGTTCCCCAGCATGGCGTCTGATCTCTGAGAATGGACAGACTGCCTCCTCAAGTGGATCCCTGACCGCTGTGTAGCCTAACTGGGAGACACCTCTCAGTAGGGGCCAACAGACACCTCATACAGGCAAGGGCAACTCTGGGACAAAGCTTCCAGAGTAAGGAGCAGGCAACAATATTTGCTGTTCTTCAATATTTGCTGTTCTGCAGCCTCTGCCAGTGATACCCAGGCAAACACGGTCTGGAGTGGACCACCAGCAAACTCCAACAGACCTGCAGTTGAAGGACCTGATTGTTAGAAGAAAAACTATCAAACAGAAAGGAATAGCATCAACATCCACAAAAAGGACACCCACACCAAAACCTCTTCTGTAGGTCACCAACATCGAAGACCAAAGTTAGATAAAACCACAAAGATGGGGAGAAACCAGAGCGGAAAATCTGAAAATTCTAAAAACCAGAGCACCTCTTCTCCAAAGGATCACAGCCCCTTGCCAGCAATGGAACAAAGCTGGACGGAGAATGACTTTGATGAGTTGACAGAAGTAGGCTTTAGGAGGTCAGTAATAACAAACTTCTCTGAGCTAAAGGAACATGTTCTAACCCATTGCAAGGAAGCTAAAAACCTTGAAAAAAAGACGAATAGCTAGCTAGAATAAACAATGTAAAGAAGAGCTTAACTGACCTGATGGAGCAGAAAACCATGCCACGAGAACTTCTTGACATGTGCACAAGCTTCAATAGCCAATTTGATCAAGTGGAAGAAAGATATGGAATCAACCTAAGTGCTTTTCAACGTAAGAATGGAAAAAGAAAATGTGGTGTATGTGTGTGGCTATATATACATAGAACACATTTTCTTTGTGTGTGTGCGTGTGTATCCATGCACACATACACAAAATAGAATATTATTCAGCCTTAAGAAAGAGGCTGGGGGCGGTGGCTCATGCCTGTAATCCCAGCATTTTGGGAGGCCAAGGCGAGCAGATCACGAGGTCAGGAGTTTGAGACCAGCCTGGCCAACATAGTGAAACCCCATCTCTATTAAAAAATGCAAAAATTAGTTGGGCATGGTGGTGCGTGCCTGTAATCCCAGCTACTTGGGAGGCTGAGGCAGGAGAATCACTTGAACCTGGGAGGCAGAGGTTGTGGTGAGCCAAGATCGTGCCACTGCACTCCAGCCTGGGCAACAGAGCAAGACTCCAAAAAAAAAAAAAAAAAGGAAGGAAGGGCCAGGTGCAGTGGCTCACGCCTGTAATCCCAGCACTTTGGGAGGCTGAGGAAGGGTGGAAGGAAGGAAGGAGGGAGGGAAGGAAGGAAGGAAGGAAGGAAGGAAGGAAGGAATGGAGGGAGGGCGCAGTGGCTCACGCCTGTAATCCCAGCGCTTTGGGAGGCCAAGGTGGGCGGATTACAAGGTCAGGAGATCAAGACCATCCTGGATAACACAAACCCCATCTCTGCTAAAAATACAAAAAATTAGCCGGGGATGGTGGCAGGCACCTGTAGTCTCAACTACTTGGGAGGCTGCGCCTGTAGTCCCAACTACTCGGGAGGCTGAGGCAGGAGAATGGCATGAACCCGGTAGGCAGAGCTTGCAGTGAGCCAAGATTGCACCACTACACTCCAGCCTGGGCAACAGAGTGAGACTCTGTCTCAAAAAAAAAAAAAAGAAAGAAAGAGAAAGAAAAGAAAAGAGAGATCTCTCTATTTTTGACAATGTGGATGATCTTGGAGGACATGATGCTATGTAAAATAAGCCAGGCACAAAAAGGAACTGTGGCATGATCTCACTTATAAGTGGAATGTATAAAAATGGAACTCATAGGAGCAGAAAGTAGAATGGAGTCTTACTGGGGCTTGTGAAAGAAAGGGAGAAATGGATTAAAGGGTGCAAAGTTTCAGACAGGACAGATAAATTCTGGGGATCAATTGGTCAGCATGATGATTATAGTTAATAATAATGTATGGTGTACTTGAAAATTGCTAAAAGAGTAGATCTTAAATGTTCTCAACACATAAACCCTGTGAGGTGATGGATATGTTATTTACCTTTTTGGCAATCATTGCACAGTGTATACATTTATCGAAGCTTCACATTGTACACCATAAATATTTACAATTTTAATTTGTCAATTATACTTTAATAAAACTAGAAAAAAATGAAAATAAGTTAAAATTATCTCTTCTAATCTTCCCCCTTCCGTTCCCCACAGATATTATGGAACTGTCGTAGACTGAAAGGGACCAAAGAGACATGAAGCCAAAACTTAACATTTTTCTTCTGAACTAGATTCTTTTGCTATGAAGGGCATAATTGGTTCCACTGAAACTTGAATAGAGTCTTTATATTAAATATAAATAATGTATCAGTGCCAATTTCCTGATTCTAATGGTTGCATTTATTATGTAGGAGAATGTTTTTGGTTTTTGGAAATATACACTGAAGTTTTAAAGGATGATGGGCTATCATATAAGCAAATTATTCTCAAATGATTCAGGAAAATAGTTTTAGTAAAGCACTTGTAACTTTTCTGACGTTTGTGATTGTTTCAAATTTTTAAAAAGTGATAAAAAACAATGCTGTGGAATAAAATCTCAATTATAGCTCATTGGTTTTGAACTCTATTATTTAAATTCATTAAAAATGACTTAAGCTATATTCTCTCTTTCACGTTTTTTGCAGGATTATTGGCCAAGGGAAATCCATTTTAGAGATGATGATAAATGGTCATGCACTCTGAAAAAAATAAAAGAAGATAGTTCATTTGTTTCAATTTATACACACCTATGGAAAAATGTTCCTCGAATATTTGAAGCACTTTTGATCATGGAATCAAAATTAAGGGAATATTCACTTATTTTGCAAAACCACACCTCTAAAATATTTAAGTGGAAAAGCATGATTCCTGAGACAAGTGAGCCTTATTTATTTTTATCTTTTATAGAAATGGAGTCTCACTATGTTTCCCAGGCTGGTCTCCAAATCTTGGCCTCAAGTGATCCTCCTGAGTCACCCTCCAAAAGTGTTGGAATTACAGGCATAAGCCAGTGCACCTGGCCAGTCCTTATTTTTTGTGTTAGTAAAGTAATGGTCAGTTGTCTGTGTGTGTGTATGTGTGTGTGTGTGTGTGTGTGTGTGTGTGTGTGTAATCTCATAAAGAATGAAATTCTAAGGTATAAATTTTAAAAATATTTTATTTTAAAACCTCTTCATTTCAAAATGGTTGAATACACATTTTTTAGTTGAACATAAATATGTGGTTTCAAAGGAAGTATTACTAAAACAAAGCCTTAAAACAGTTGTTAAACTGTTAAGCTTTTGTTAAATTGGAGTGGAGGTACAGAGTATTAGGAAAACAGGAGAGCAAGATTGCATCAACTAATATTTTTACTAGAAACATATCAGTAAGGGTCAGGATAGAACAGAAATATCTAAAACTGAAAGTAAAAGGGGTGATAGTTAACCTATATGGGCTCTCAGGCTGGTTTGTAGGAGTAGCTGGTATTCACTATGGAATAGCTGAATGAATGAGAAAGCATACAGCAAGTAATGATAATTTTTACTTCTTTTCAATATTGTATAACATTTTTCTTATCTAATTGTATTAACATTTCCAGAATAGTTTTAAATACTTATAATTATTCTTGTCTTATTCTTGATTTAATGGGCAAATTTGTCATATATATGTCTTGAAAATGATATTAATTGTACTTATAAAGTATTTTTAGGTATTAGATTCATTATGTTATTTCGGTATTTAATATTCTTTTTTGAACTTAGATTTGTGTAATTCTGAAGATGTGTTTAAATACACTTCTATTAAATTAACTTTTTCTAAATTTTCATATTTAAATTGTAAATTTTTAAAATTTTATATATATTTTTAATGTATAAAAGTTATAGCTTCTGTGTATGTATATATAAATACACATATATATAGCTTGTATACACACATACAGACACCCATGTGTGCATATAAATTAGTCTTGTAATGACATAAAATACACACAAGTAAACAAAGTATGAACATATCCTTTCATGTCTTCCTTCTGTTTTTTAAAAAAGGTAATTTTTTATATATATATTGTCCTCAATATGTAGATATCAGAACTTGGATTCAAGTCTATCTAGGTTTTCTGACTTCAGAGCCCCCCATATTGTCTCACTGAGCCATGCAGTACTGCACTTTCTTGAAATTAAGGTGACCACGAAACAACCAAGTGTAAGTGGCTGAGCTATTTGAAAAATGTGGACTTTTTTAGGAGAAGGGATTGACATAAAACTTTATACATAGGAGTAAGTGCCACAGACATGTTAGTTGGAACATGATATTTCAGAAAAAGGAAACAGAAGATATACTTTATATAATAATTACAATTATTCATTCAGCTAACAGTGTGTATTAACATATACTTATCAAAATTGCTAGTTGATTTCATTGAATAATTTTGTATATAATTTGTTTAAAGTATTTAAAATTTTGTTTATTTTTAGAGGAGGTACATATGTATAATATATATACTGTGAATTCTTATTTTCTTAAAGGTTCTTATAGAAAATTGGAACGATATGGGGAATTTCTAAAGAAGTACCATAAGAAAAAAAAGATAATGGTATGGTATCTATGTTTTTATTATCCTTGAAATTTGGATTTTCACAGAAAATATAAACGCTACATTTCCACAGATGAGCACTAATAACATTTTTGTAAATGTCCTTTTAGTCTACTGTTACGAATCTATCATCTCTATGTTTTAAAGATAGCTGCACATACCTTCTTTTCATACTCAATATTACTGAGTATTGGCATCTTCACATAACTACAAGTTATTTGAAGACCTATTTCAAGGTATACTATTACATTTTTTGGTTATTTAATAATGTATAACATACTTAGTAGTGCAGGTCCTATATCAGCCCTCTTATTTTAGAAAATTAATAATTCTTTTTGATGACCTTTACTTTGCCAATTTTAAAAAATCTTTTTGAGATTTTGATAAAAATGGCAAGTCTTTTGAATTACTTTCAGATACTTAGTCTTTTAAAATATATGCTCTAAAATTATATAATGTTAGAGCTAGAAAAACTTTGTATCACCATTAGTCTAGACACCTCATTTAATGCTTTATTTTAAAAAATTTAACTTTTATTTTCAGTTCAGGGTTACATGTGCAGGTTTTTATATAAATAGACTTGTGACATGTGGGTTTGTTGTACAGATTATTTTGTCACCCAGGTATTAAACTTAGTGCCCATTAGTTATTTTTCCTGATTTTCTCCCTCCTCCTGCCATCCACCTTTCAATAGGCCCCAGTGTCTGTTGTTCCCCTCTATGAGTTCATGTGTTCTCATAATTTAGCTCCCACTTAAAAGTGAGAACATGCAGTATTTGTTTTTCTGTTCCTGCATTAGTTTGCTAAGGATAATGGCCTCCAGCTGGATCCATATACCCACAAAGGACATGATCTTGTTGTTTCTTAGGGCTGCATAGTATTCCATGGTGTATATATACCAGTCAACCATTGATGGGCATTTAGGTTGATTCCATGCCTTTGCTATTGTGAATAGTGCTGCAGTGAACATATATTTGCATGTGTCTTTATGGTAGAATGATATATATTCCTTTTGAGTTCTTTCAGAAATCATCAAACTGCTTCCCACAGTGGCTGAACTAATTTATATTCCTACCAGCTGTGTATTATAAGAATTCCCTTTCTCTGCAACCTCGTCAGCTTCTGTTATTTTTTGACTTTTTAATAACAGTTATTCTGACTGGTGTGAGATGGTATCTCATTGTGGTTTTGACTTGAACTTCTCTAATGATCAGTGATGTTGAGCTTTTTTCATGTTTGTTGGCTGCATGTATGTTTTCTTTTGAAAAGTGTTTGTTCATGCCTTTTGCCCACTTTTTAATGGGGTTAGGTGCTTTTTTCTTATTAAGTTCCACGTGAGTTTTGGATATTAGACCTTTGTAAGATGCGTAGTTTGCAAATATTTTCTCCCATTCTGTAGGTTGGTTGTTTACTCTGTTGGTAGTTTATTTTGCTATGCAGAAGCTCTTTAGTTCAATTGGATCCTATTTGTCAATTTTTGCTTTTGTTGCAATTGCATTTGGCATATTTGTCATGAAATCTTTGCCCATACCTATGTCCAGAATGGTATTACCTAGGTTGTCCTCCAGGGTTTTCATAGTTTTAGGTTTTACATTTTGGTCTTTAATCTATCATGAGTTAACTTTTGTATAAGGTGCAAGGAAAAGGTCCAGTTTCAGTCTTCTGCATATGGCTAGCCAGTTATCCCAGCACTATTTATTGAATAGGGAGTCTTTTTCCCATTGCTGGTTTTTGTCAGCTTTATCAAAGATCAGATAGTTGTAGATGTGTGGCCTTATTTATGGGTTCTTTATTCTATTCCATTGGTCTATGTGTCTGTTTTTGTACCAGTTCCATGCTGTTTGTGTGGCTATAGCCCTGTAGTTTATAATAGTTGGAAGTTAAGTAGCATCATGCCCCCAGCTTTGTTGTTTTTGCTTGGGATTGTCTTGGGTATTTTAGCTCTTTTTTTGGTTCCATATGAATTTTAAAATAGCCTTTTTAAAAAATGCTATATGTTCTAAATGCTCTAGTTCTGTGAACAATGTGATTGGTAGTTTAATAGGAATACCATTGAATCTACAAATTGCTTTGGGCAGTTATGGTCATTTTAACGATATTGATTCTTCCTGTTCACGAGCATGGAATGTTTTTCCATTTGTTTGTGTCATCTCCGATTTCTTTTTTTTTTAATTTAATTTAATTTTATTATTATGCTTTAAGTATTAGGGTACATGTGCACAACATGCAGGTTTGTTACGTATGTATACATGTGCCATGTTGGTGTGCTGCACCGATTAACTTGTCATTTAGCTTTAGGTGTATCTCCTAATGCTATCCCTCCCCACTCCCCCCACCCCACAACCGGCCCCGGGGTGTGATGTTCCCCTTCCTGTGTCCATGTGTTCTCATTGTTCAATTCCCACCTATGAGTGAGAACATGCGGTGTTTGGTTTTTTGTCCTTGCGATAGTTTGCTGAGAATGATGGTTTCCAGCTTCATCCATGTCCCTACAAAGGACATGAACTCATCATATTTTATGGCTGCATAGTATTCCATGGTGTATATGTGCCACATTTTCTTAATCCAGTCTATCATTGTTGGACATTTGGGTTGGTTCCAAGTCTTTGCTATTGTGAATAGTGCCGCAATAAACATACGTGTGCGTGTGTCTTTATAGAAGCATGATTTATAATCCTTTGGGTATATACCCAGTAATGGGATGGCTGGGTCAAATGGTATTTCCAGTTCTAGATCCCTGAGGAATCGCCACACTGACTTCCACAATGGTTGAACTAGTTTATAGTCCCACCAACAGTGTAAAAGTGTTCCTATTTCTCCACATCCTCTCCAGCACCTGTTGTTTCCTGACTTTTTAATGATGGCCATTCTAACTGGTGTGAGATGGTATCTCACTGTGGTTTTGATTTGCATTTCTCTGACGGCCATTGATGATAAGCATTTTTTCATGTGTTTTTTGGCTGCATAAATGTCTTCTTTTGAGAAGTGTCTGTTCATATCCTTCGCCCACTTTTTGATGGGGTTGTTTGTTTTTTTCTTGTAAATTTGTTTGAGTTCATTGTAGATTCTGGATATTAGCCCTTTGTCAGATGAGTAGGTTGCAAAATTTTTCTCCCATTCTGTAGGTTGCCTGTTCACTCTGATGGTAGTTTGTTTTGCTGTGCAGAAGCTCTTTAGTTTAATTATATCCGAGAAGTGTTTTGTAGTTCTTGTAGAGATCTTTCACCTCCCTGGTAAGCAGTATTCCTAGATATTTTTGTGTGTCTGTGACAATCGTGAATGGGATTGTGTTTGTGATCTGGCTCTTGGCTTGAGTGTTGTTGGTATATAGGAGTACTAATGATTTTTATACATTAATTTTGTATCCTGAGACTTCGCTGAAGTCGTTTATCAGCTTAAGGAGCTTTTGAGACTATGGGGTTTTCTAGGTATAGGATCATGTCATCTGAAAACAGAGTAGTATGACTTCCTTTCTTTCTATTTGGATGCCCTTTATTTCTTTCTCGTGCCTGATAGCTCTGACTAGGGCTTCCAATACTATGTTCAATAGAAGCGGTGAGAGAGGGCATCCTTTTCTTGTGCCAGTTTTCAAGGGGAATGCTTCCAGCTTTTGCCCATTTATTATGACATTGGCTGTAAGTTTGTCATAGTTGGCTGTTATTATTTTGAGGTATTTACCTTCAATATGTAGTTTAATGAGAGTTTTTCACATGAAAGGATGTTGAATTTTATCGAAATCCTTTTCTGCATCTATTGAGATAATCGTGGTTTTTTAATTTTAGTTTTGTTTATGTGATGAATCACACTTATTGATTTGCATATATTGATCCAATTTTGCATCCCAGGGATAAAGCCTACTTGATTGTGGTGGATAAGCTTTTTGATGTACTGCTGGATTCAATTTGCCAGTATTTTGTTAAGGATTTTTGCATCAGTGTTCATCAAGAGTATTGGCCTGTAGTTCTCTTTTTTTGTTGTATCTCTGCCCAGTTTTAGTAACAGGATGATGCTGGCCTCATAGAATGAGTTAGGGAGGAGTCCTTCTTCCTTAATTTTTTGGAATAGTTTCAGCAGGTATGGTACCAGCCCTTCTTTGTAAATCTGGTAGAATTCAGTTGTGAATTTATCTCGTCCTGGGCTTTAATAGGTTGATAGGCTATTTATTACTGATTCAATTTCAGACCTCATTATTGGTCTTTTCAGGGATTCAATTTCTTTTTGGCTCAGTCTTGGGAGGGTATATGTGTCCAGGAATTTATCAGTTTCTTCCAGGTTTTCTAGTTTATGTGCATAGAGGTGCTTATAGTATTCTCCGATGGTTGTGTTTCTGTGGGGTCAGAGGTGATATCCCCCTTATAATTTTTTTTTTTTGCAAAGTGAAAGCAAGTTTATTAAGAAAGTAAAGGAATGAAAAAATGGCTACTCCATAGACAGAGGAGCCCCAAGGGCTGCTGGTTGCCCATTTTTATGGTTATTTTTGATGATATGCTAAACAAGGGGTGGATTATTCATGCCTCCCCTTTTTAGCCAAAAAGGGTAACTTCCTGACATTGTCATGTCATTTGTAAACTGTCATGGTGCTGGTGGGAGTGTAGCAGTGAGGATGACTTGAGGTCTGTCACTCTCGTCGCCATTTTGGTTTTGGTGGGTTTTGGCCGCCTTCTTTACTGCAACCTGTTTTATCAGCAAGGCCTTTATGATCTGTAAACTTTTGTGCTGACCTCCTATTCTCTTATCATTTCTGATTGTGTTTATTTGATTCTTCTCTGTTTTCCTCTTTATTAGTCTAGCTAGCAGTCTATTTTTTTAATTAAAAAAAAAAAAAACAGGAGTTGTCCTGGATTTGTTGATCTTCTGACTGTTTTTTTGTGTCTCAGTCTCCTTCAGTTCAGCTCTGATTTTGGTTATTTTTTGTCTTCTGCTAGCTTTGGGGTTGGTTTTCTTTTGGTTCCCTGGTTCTTTTAGTTGTGATGTTAGGTTGTTAACTTCAGATCTTTTTAACTTTTTGATGTCGGCATTTAGTGCTATAAATTTCCCTCTTAACACTGCCTTAGCTGTGTCCCAGAGATTCTGGTATATCTTTATTCTCATCAGTTCCAAAGGACTTCTTGATTTCTGCCTTAATTCCATTTTTTTTCCTAAAAGTCATTCAGTAGCAGGTTATTCAATTTCCATGTAATTGTATGGTTTTGAGTGAATTTCTTAGTCTTGATTTCTAATTTGATTGTTGTGTGATCCAAGAGACTGTCATGAATTCAGTTCTTTTGCATTTGCTGAGGAGTGTTTTACTTCTGATTATGTGATCGATTTTAGAGTATGTCCCATGTGGGCAATGAGAATGTGTATTCTGTTATTTTGGAGTGGTGAGTTCTGTAGATGTCTACCAGGTCCATTTGACCCAGTGCTGGGTTTAGGTCCTGAATACCTTTGTTAATTTTCTGCCTCAATGATTCTGTCCTAATATTGTCATTGGGGTGTTAAAAGTCTTCCAGTATTACTGTGTGGGAGTCTAAGTCTTTTTGAAGGTCTCTAAGAACTTGCCTTATGAATCTGGGTGCTCCTGTGTTGGGTGCATATATATTTAGGATAGTTAGGTCTTCTTGTTGAATTGAGTCTTTTACCATTATGTAATTCCCTTGTCTTTTTTGATTGTTGTTGGTTTAAAGTCTGTTTTGTCTGAAATTAGGATTGCAACTCCTGCTTTTTTCTGTTTCTCAGTTTCTTGGTAAATTTTTTTCCATTTCTTTACTTTGAGCCTATGTGTGTCATTGCATGCAAGATGGGTCTCTTGGAGATAGCATACTAATGGATCTTGGTTCTTTATCCAGGTTTCTACTCTATGCCTTTTAACAGGGGCATTTAGCCCCCATTTACATTCAAGGTTAGTATTGATATGTGTTGATTTGATCCTGTCATCATGATGTTAGCTGGTTATTATGCAGATTTGTTTATGTGGTTGCTTTATAGTGTCAGTGGTATGTGTACTGCAAGCAGGTGCAGCCAGGCTGGGACCCTGGGAGAGGCCAGCAGACCAAGGGGTGCCCAAGATGGACTGGCCCCATCTTTTGGGCAAGATGGCCTTGCGTAGTTCAGGTCTGACAGTTCCCCTAGGGCTGTCATCTTGTTGTTAGTTTGTTATTATGCAGACTTGATTGTGTGGGTACTTTTTAGTGTCACTGGTGTATGTACTTAAATATGTTTCTCTGGTGGCTAGTAATGGTCTTTGATTTCCATATTTAGCACTCCCTGAAGGACCTCTTGCAAAGCAGGTCTGTTGGTAATGAATTCCTTTAACATTTGCTTGTCTGAAAAAGATCTTATTTCTCCTTCACTTATGAAGCTTAGTTTGGCTAGATATGAAATTCTTAGTTGGAATTTCTTTTCTTTAAGAATACTTAATACAGCTGGGTATGGTGGCTCAGGCCTGTAATCCAGCAATTTGGGAGGCCGAGGCAGGTGGATCACATGAGGTCAAGAATTTGAGACCATCCTGACCAACATGGTGAAACCCTGTCTCTACTAAAAATAAAAAATTAGCCAGGTGCAGTGGTGTGTAATTCCAGCTACTTGGGAGGCTGAGGCAGGAGGATTTGAACCCGAGAGGGGGAAGTTGCAGTGAGCCAAGATTGTATCACTGCACTCCAGCCTGGGCAACAAGAGCGAAACTCTGTCTCAAAAAAAAAAAAAAAATACTGAATATAGGCCCCCAATCTCTTCTGGCTTGTAGGATTTTTGCTGAAAGGTCTGCTGTTAGCCTGGGGAAGTTCCCTTTGTAGGTTTACCTGCCCTTCTTTCTAGCCGCATTTAATATTTTTTCTTTCGTATCAACCTTGGAGAATCTGATAACTGTGTGTCTTATGGATGGTCATCTTGTATAGTATCTCACAAGGGTTCTCTCTACATTTCCTGAATTTGAATTTTGGCCTCTAACGAGATTTGGGAAATTATCATGGATGATGTCCTGAAATAGTTTTCCAAGTTCCTTTTCTCTCCCCCTTTTTCAGGAACACTATAGATTTGATCTCTTTACATAATCTCATATTTCTCAGAGGTTTTGTTCATTATTTTTTATTTATTTTTATGTGACTGAGTTATTTCTGAGAAGCAATCTTTGAGGTCTGAGATTCATTCCTCAGCTTGGTCTATTCTGCTGTTAATACTTGTGATTGTATTATTAAATACCTGTAGTGTGTTTTTCAGCTGTCAGTTCAGTTTGGTTCTTTCTTAAAATTATCATTTCAACTTTCAGCACCTGTATTGTTTTAGTGTAATCCTTAGATTCTTGGAGTTGGTTTCAGTTTCTCCTGAATTTTCATGATCTTTATTTCTATCCATGTTCTGAATTCTTTGCCTATCATTTCAGCCATTTCAACCTGGTTAAGCACCGTTACTGGAACTAGTGCAGTCATTTGGAGGAAAAAGACACTTCGGCTTTTTGAATTGCCAGAGTTCTTGTGCTGATTCTTTCTCATCTGTGTGGGCTGATGTTCCTTTAACTGTGGTGTAATTTGAATGTAGTCAATTCGCTTTGTTTCTGGATGTTTTCAGAGGGCTGAGACTTTGTGTTGGGTCTTTTTTTGTAGCTGAATTATTGTCCTTGGTTTTATCGGGGCATGTATTTGCAAAGTATTTTTAGTGTTGAAGTTTGGGATGTGATTCAGTAGATGGTGCTTAAGCATACTGGTTAGTAGCTGGGCACTTGCTCAGCCAAGTGGCTCTTCTGTATTTCCTCACATTTACAAGGCATGCTCCTTTCAAAGAAGTTTTAAAATTCTCACTACTTAATTTTATCAAATGACTTTTCAAAATCTATTGAAATGGCCTTTAGGTAAATTATACTAACAAAAGTTTTAATAGTTATTCTTTTTGTTAAATATAAAAGTTTTATTGGATTTATCAATCAGAATTTTAACATGTATTTATATTTTTGTGGTCTCATTTTCAGGTTATATGACCAAAAACTATGTTTTTTGTTACTGCAACTCTGCTGCTTGAAAACTTCCACTATTTCTTTTCCTCCTGCAGAATAAAGCCAGGACTTGGAGATTAACCTTAACATTTAATTAAATCTGACTTCATCTTTTTTATTGATACATAATCATTGTCCCCATTTACAGGGTACCTGTGATATTTTGATGCATGCATAAAATGTGTAATAATCAAATCAGGTTATTTAGAATAGCTATCATTTTTTGTGTCAGGAACATTTCAAATATTCTTTTATAGCTATTTTGAAATATACAATACATTGTTGCTAACTATAGTTGCCCTACTATGCTATCAAACAGTAGAACTTAATCATTCTAAATAACTATATGTTTGTACACATTAACCAACGTCTCTTAATCTCTTCCACTCCCCAAACACCCTTCTCACAGCCTCTGGTAACCACCATTCTACTCTATACCTCCACAAAATAAACTTTTTAAGTTCCCACATATGAGCAAGAACACATAATACTTGTCTTTCTGTGCCTTATTTCACTTAACAAACAACCTCCAGTTTTATCCATATTGCTGCAAATGACAGGATTTCATTCATTTAATGTCTAAATAGTATTCCATTGTGTATATACAACACATTTTATCTATTTATCCTTTGATGGAAACTTAGGTTGGTTCCATACCTTAGCTATCGTGGATAGTGTTCCAGTAAACCTGAGAGTGCAGGTATCCCTTTGTTTTCCTTTCTTTTGGAGAGATATTGAGTAGTGGGATTGCTGGACTAATTGTATGACAGTTCTATTTTTAGTTTTTTGGGAAACCTCTGTACTGTTTTCCATGATAGCTGTACTAATTTACATTCCCACCAATAGCATTATAAGAATTCTCTTTTCTCTTCATCCTTACTAGCATTTGTTGTCTTTTGATAATAGCCATTCTAACTTGGATAAGATGATATTTCATTGTGGGTTTGACTTGCATTTCTTTGATGATTTGTGATGTTGAACGTTTTTCATAGGCCATTTGTATGTCTTCTTTTGAGAAATGTATATTCAGATCCTTTGCCTCCTTTTTCATGGTATTATTTGTTGTTTATTTTTGCTGTTAAGTTGTTCCAGTGCCTTGAATACTAATATATTCTGGATATTTGTCTCTTGTTAAATAAATAGCTTGCAAATATTTTCTCCCATTACAAAGGTTGTGTCATCACTCTGTTAATTGTTTCCTTTGCTGTACAGAAGCCTCCTATTTTAATATAGTCCTATTTCTGACCTCATCTTTATTGATCTGTAGCTTTCAAGCACATAGCCTTCTTTCCAATCATATTTGATCTCATTTTTCCTAAAAAGTCTCTCTTTCTTATTCCTGTGTACACTTTATTTTTTTTTTATTTTTTTTTTTATTATACTTTAGGGTTTTAGGGTACATGTGCACAATGTGCAGGTTTGTTACATATGTATCCATGTGCCATGTTGATTTCCTGCACCCATTAACTCGTCATTTAGCATTAGGTGTATCTCCTAATGCTGTCCCTCCCCCCTCCCACCACCCCACAACAGTCCCCGGAGTGTGATGTTCCCCTTCCTGTGTCCATGAGTTCTCATTGTTCAATTCCCACCTATGAGTGAGAACATGCGGTGTTTGGTTTTTTGTCCTTGCAATAGTTTACTGAGAATGATGTTTTCCAGTTTCATTCATGTCCCTACAAAGGACACGAACTCATCATTTTTTATGGCTGCATAGTATTCCATGGTGTATATGTGCCACATTTTCTTAATCCAGTCTATCGTTGTTGGACATTTGGGTTGGTTCCAACTCTTTGCTATTGTGAATAGTGCCGCAATAAACATACGTGTGCATGTGTCTTTATAGCAGCATGATTTATAGTCCTTTGGGTATATACCCAGTAATGGGATGGCTGGGTCAAATGGTATTTCTAGTTCGAGATCCCTGAGGAATCGCCACACTGACTTCCACAATGGTTGAACTAGTTTACAGTCCCACCAACAGTGTAAAAGTGTTCCTATTTCTCCACATCCTCTCCAGCACCTGTTGTTTCCTGATTTTTTAATGATGGCCATTCTAACTGGTGTGAGATGGTATCTCACTGTGGTTTTGATTTGCATTTCTCTGATGGCCAGTGATGATGAGCATTTCTTCATGTGTTTTCTGGCTGCATAAATGTCTTCTTTTGAGAAGTGTCTGTTCATGTCCTCTGCCCACTTTTTGATGGGGTTGTTTGTTTTTTTCTTGTAAATTTGTTTGAGTTCATTATAGATTCTGGATATTAGCCCTTTGTCAGATGAGTAGGTTGCAAAAATTTTCTCCCATTCTGTAGGTTGCCTGTTCATTCTGATGATAGTTTCTTTTGCTGTGCAGAAGCTCTTTAGTTTAATGAGATCCCATTTGTCGATTTTGGCTTTTGTTGCCATTGCTTTTGGTGTTTTAGACATGAAGTCCTTGCCCACGCCTATGTCCTGAATGGTATTGCCTAGGTTTTCTTGTAGGATTTTAATGGTTTTAGGTCTAACATATAAGTCTTTAATCCATCTTGAATTAATTTTTGTATAAGGTGTAAGGAAGGGATTCAGTTGCAGCTTTCTACATATGGCTAGCCAGTTTTCCCAGCACCATTTATTAAATAGGGAATCCTTTCCCCATTTCTTGTTTTTGTCAGGTTTGTCAAAGATCAGATAGTTGTAGCTATGCGGCATCATTTCTGAGGGCTCTGTTCTGTTCCATTGATCTATGTCTCTGTTGTGGTACCAGTACCATGCTGTTTTGGTTACTGTAGCCTTGTAGTATAGTTTAAAGTCAGGTAGCGTGATGCCTCCAGCTTTGTTCTTTTGGCTTAGGATTGACTTGGCGATGCGGGCTCTTTTTTGGTTCCATATGAACTTTAAAGTAGTTTTTTCCAATTCTGTGAAGAAAGTCATTGGTAGCTTGATGGGGATGGCATTGAATCTATAAATTACCTTGGGCAGTATGGCCATTTTCACGATATTGATTCTTCCAACCCATGAGCATGGAATGTTCTTCCATTTGTTTGTATCCTCTTTTATTTCATTGAGCAGTGGTTTGTAGTTCTCCTTGAAGAGGTCCTTCACATCCCTTGTAAGTTGGATTCCTAGGTATTTTATTCTCTTTGAAGCAATTGTGAATGGGAGTTCACTCATGATTTGGCTCTCTGTTTGTCTGTTATTGGTGTACAAGAATGCTTGTGATTTTTGTACATTAATTTTGTATCCTGAGACTTCGCTGAAGTTGCTAATCAGCTTAAGGAGATTTTGGGCTGAGACAGTGGGGTTTTCTAGATATACAATCATGTCATCTGCAAACAGGGACAATTTGACTTCCTCTTTTCCTAATTGAATACCTTTTATTTCCTTCTCCTGCCTGATTGCTCTGGCCAGAACTTCCAGCACTATGTTGAACAGGAGCGGTGAGAGAGGGCATCCCTGTCTTGTGCCAGTTTTCAGAGGGAATGCTTCCAGTTTTTGCCCATTCAGTATGATATTGGCTGTACACTTTAAAAAGTGAGAATAATATGATCCTCTTTCTGGAAGCAATACATCATTCTTTCCGATTTGTTTTATATGTTATATGTCATCTCCTTTCTAATATATGTGTATGTGTAATATGTGTGTCTGTGTGGTATTGTTTGTGTAAAACTTACTTGTAAGCTAAGTTATTGTTGGAGTAATTAGGAATGTGGAAATTAACCTGCCATCTATCTATCTGTCTGTCTGTCTGTCTATCTATGTCTGTCTATAGTATATATATATTATGTATGTTTTATATATATATATGTAAACATGACTAGATGATCAAAAACTAATCTATGTATATAAAGCAGAGTAGTAGACATTAAAATTGGCCACCCAATTCCCTTTCAAAGAAGTACCTGTGCTCTAGGGCCTAAGAGTGCTGTTAAGAGACACCCTTCAACTGTCAGCCCCTTCATTGGTTTACTTACCTCCAGAGAACTTCCTCTTCTGAGGAAATATCTTTCCAGGAACCATCTGGTGACTGCTCAAGTTGGAGCAGAAAGGCTTGGCTATTTCAGTCCAATGCAGGACAGCTCTGATCGATACTTTCAGCTCTAGAAGTCTTCTTCAAGCCAGTTGTGGCTATTAGGCCTCCATCATAGCTAATTTCTCCATCTGCCCAATTCTGCCTCTTCCCTTGACTGCCAAAGGCATTGATTCCAAAAGGCATTGATTCCAAAAGCACTCGCAATAAACATTCTGAACACTAAACTTCCCCAGAGAGTCTATTTCCCAGGGAACCTGACTGTAATAAGTAGTTTGTTTATTATAGCCCTTATATCTATTTGTTTTGTTTGTATATATATCTGATTCCATTTTTGAACCATAACTAGTTTGAGGGCAAAGGCCATCTTTGAATTTCCAGTATCAAACACAGCAATAGTATTTTAGGCCTCTAGGATATATATACATGTATCTATATTTATCTATGCATACTAGTTAACTGAACAAATTTACTAAATGTAAAATTTCTTTAATTTAGAGTTTTAAAGATTTTATTTAAAATGTTTTCCAGCTTTCAGATGAAATGGAGACAGAGAAGAATATAGAGGTACTTAAAATTTCTGTTCTGCCAGATTGTATATCAAGTGTATTATGTAGGACTAAAATAATGTTTACAACAATATAAACATAGCTCTAAATATAGAGAGAGGTACCAGAGGAGAGAGTTGGAAACAAGTATAGAAGCTTTCTCTTTCTACCTAGTCTTTATTTACTTAAGTGTAGTCTAGCTAAAATTCTTGATCATTTGAGTTTATATCAAAATTCTGAAATATGATTCTGTTTTTATTTTAGATATGGCATATGAATGTGCTAGGGTTCTTAACTTCAAAGAAGCAGAAAATATGAAGGTTTTTCTTTTTTTGCAGGGGGTGTGGGGAATGGAGCCTCACTCTGTGGCCCAGGCTGGAGTGCAGTGGCGCAACCTTGGCTTACTGCAACCTCTGCCTCCCAGATTCAAATGATTCTCCTGCCTCAGCCTCCCAAGTAGCTGTGATTACAGGCGCATGCCACCACGCCCAGCTAATTTTTGTATTTTTAATAGAAACAGGGTTTCACCATGTTGTCCAGGCTGGTCTCGAACTCCTGACCTCAAGTGATCCACCCACTTCAGCCTCCCAATGTGCTGGGATTACAGGCATGAGCCACTGTGCACAGCTGAAGGTTTTTCTTAGATGGGTTATATAATTTTTAGTTAATTTAGTAAAAAGAAGTAATTATGTGAGTGAGTGATAGTTAAATGTTGGTCTTCTGTAGTTATATGAGTCTACTACAGTGAGAAGAGTGAAATATTTACTCTCCTGTTATATTTTCCTATTTCTAGGGTTGCAGCTTCACAGAATTCAAAGCAAATGAACTTACTCAGCTACCCAGACATTTGGATGCTGAACAAATTTATCTTTTTATTTTAAAAGCCCATAATTTTGATGTATGTAAATATTTCATTTTATTGTAGGTTACATTGTGACATTATGATTTAATGAATCAGACCTTTACTTAAAGCTATGATAAATTAGGTGTTCAATGAGATTTGATCCTTTGGGCATTAAATTTGGCAGGAAAGACCAGTGATGTGTCTAACCCACTGATTACCAGAAAAGAATGTTTTAAACTCTGTGTTACTGCTTTGGGACCCTGAGGTTGCTAGCGTACACTGGCTTGGCATGTAACCGTAACAGGTGTTTCTTCCTTCTGTCTATTCCTGCTCTGTCAGCTCAGGATGTTTTAGCCTGCTCATTTTTGATCCTGAAATAAGTTGTGAGTGCCCTTCTTTACAACCCTCTGGGTGTTTCTTTTGAGTCTCCAAGTGTCTGTGGGAATTTTTGGGTAGTATCCCTATAGGGTAACCAAACTATGAAAAACTGCAGGTGTTGGGAGGTAATTAGATCAATAGCCAGTGAATACGAGGGCTAAAATGAGGGTGGGATGGTTACCTGGTAAAACTGGTCATTTTGCCCTCTATTTCAATTTTCTGCTCTTTGTGTTTATGTACATTACATATGTTCTTTTTCATTAAAAAGTATTAAATCCAAGTTGGAGCTGTTACCAGTGTACATCATACTATACTTAGTGGCCCATGAAAAAGATGTGTCCCCACAGAATACATAATAATTTTCTTGCCATGAAAGTTTATATGATGTCCTTTTTATAGACCTGTACTTTAAGAGGAATTCATACCTCTGGATGCACTTAAAAGAAATCTTGAATGTTACTCAATCTGGCATTAAAACATTTTTTGAATAAGGAGATAAAATAATATACTGAATCTGCCTATTTAAACCAAAACTTATATTTTCTAGTAGTTACAGCAGACAAATTTAGCTGTTTATTCCAATTTTGATTAATTGTTTGCTTAGGAAGAACACTAGACAGGCTCAGGATAGGGGTTTATTGGAATATAAGTCCATGATTGATTGTTGATATTTGTCCTCAGTGGAAAAGGGGGAAATAATGGCATGAATCTTACATTTTTGCTGTTCTTGGTGTCCTTTCAATATCTACTAACCAAATGTGGTTATTGAGCATATGAAATATGACTAGTATGACTGAGGAGCTGAATTTTTTATTGTATTTCTTTTAACTACTTTATATATAAATCTAAAAACTAAATTTGATTTAGTTATTAAAAAGCTTTTAATTATGTTTGGAAGAAAATTACAAACATGTATTCTGTGAAGTCTAAATATTAATCTAGTACTTCTGATGAAAATGTAGTGTTCAAGTTGAGATATGCTATCAAAAATATATACCGTATTTCAAATACCTAGTACTAAAAATGGAATGCAAAATATTTTAATAATTTTTATAAAAATTATGTTGAAATGATATTTTAAATCTATTTGGTTAAATAAAATGTCACTAAAATTAATGTCAGTTTTTACTTTTTTGATGTGGCTACAAGAAAATTTAACATTATGTATGTGGCTCATGTTAAATTTCTGTTGGACAGTTCTGATCTATAAGCAATGAAAGCATACTCTTTATAAAGCCTATTTATATTAACATGTTTTGTAATATATTTTAATTTCCATGCATCTCTCTTTTGTTTTTTTCCATAGGAAAGAGTTTTTAAAATCTGGAAGACTCATTTTCTCTCAGAAGCCTCCATTGCTCTTTTGCATGACTCCTTTTGGTGGTGGTTTCTCCATAAATTTCGGGTATAGTGATTTTTAAAAATTTATTTTTTAAGTTGATTTTTGGCATAATTAATTTTTCAGTAGAGATAAGTCTAGTGCAAAAATGCTTTTCTGGATGCAACTACAGAGATTAGTTTTTGAGCATTCCACACATTAGAAATCCTATTTGATGTCTAGAGTTCTTTCAGAGGAGTTAAAACTTTAATATAGATTTCAAAAGATGCTGGATCTTTGAAATTAGACTTCATATATTATATGTATCATAATATATATCACATATTATATAGTTAGAGTCTTAAGTCAGATTTTTAATCAGAAGATCCAGAATTAGAAAGGTGAGAATTCTGATTAGGATTGAACAGATAAAGAAGGTGTGTTAGTCTGTTTTCACACTCTTATAAAGAACCACCTAAGACTGAGCAATTTATGAAGGAAAGAGATTGAATTGACTCACGTTTCCGCATGGTTGTGGAGGCCTCAGGAAACTTACAATCATGGTGGAAGGCAAAAGGGAAGCAAGCACCTTCTTCACAGGAAGGCAGGAAAGACAGAAAGGGAAGGGAAAGTGCCACACTTTTTAAACCACAGATCTCATGAGAACTCACTGACTATTACGAGAACATCATGGAAAAAACCATTCCCATGATTCAGTCACTTCCCTCCAGGTCCCTCCCTTGACATGTGGGGATTACAATTCAAGATGAGATTTGTTTGGGGAGACAGAGCCAAACCATATCAGAGGGGGTATCTGGGAATCAATAAGAGAAGAAATAAACAGCACCTGAAACTGTGTTTTACTAGAAAAATTTCAGTAATAATATTATAATACCCTTAATGTTTAAAAAAAATTGTTCTTGGGACCTTGACTACAAAAAAGGCAAATACCTGGAAAGTGCATCATTCCCCTCCAAACAACAACAAAAGAAAGGCATTTAACTTGCAAAGTCAGTTTTTTTTTAATCCATCATACAAAGTAGATTTCAAAGCAATGTTGCCAGGGATAAAGAAAGTAATTTTATAATGTCAAAGTGGTCAATTCATCAACCTAACATAATTCCAAATATTTATGCACCTAATAAAAATGCTTCAAAACACATTTAATAAGAACTTTTAATACTTCAAAGAGAAATACACAAATCAGTACGTATAGAGACTTCAGCCCCTTCTTTGAATAGTTGGTAGAATATACAGAAAATCAGTAAGGGTACAGAATGATATAGAAGGCTTGAACAACACTGTCAAGAAACTTGACATAATTGACATTTATTAAACATCTCTCTTGTATTAGTTGGTTTTGTGCTGCAATAACAGAATGGTGATTTATAATGAACAGAATGAATTGGCTCACAGTAGGCTGGGAAGTCCAAGATAGAGGGGCCGGCATGTGGTGAGGGCCTTTTTGCTGCATCATCCCTTGGCAGCAAGTAGAAGAGTGAAAGAGGGAACAAGCAAGAGGGCCCCCTCCTATGATAACAAACCCACTTCTGTGATAATGGCATAATCTGTTCGTGAGGATAATGTCCCCAAGACCCAAACACCTCCCATTAGGCCTCATCTCCCAACACCACTGCATTGGGGATCAAGTTTTCAATACATGAACTTTGAGGGACACATTCAAATCATAGCACCTCCCAATAACAGCAGAATATACATTTTTCTCAAGTCCACATTAAACATTTGCTAAGATTAACTATATTCTGAGCTAGGAAAATATCCTAATAAGTTTATAAGAATTCAAGTCAAACACAGTGTTTCAGATCAACATGGAATTATATTATAAAATAATAACAGATACCTAGAAAATCCCCAAATATTTGGAAATGAACACAATTCTCAGTAACCATGGATCAAATTAGGAATCAATAAGGAAATCAAAAATTATTTTGAACTAAATGAAAATGAAAACACATTAAAATGTGTGAGATATAACTAAAGCAGTATTTAGAGAGAAAATCATAGAATTAAAATGCCTACATTAGAAAAAAGAGAAAGTTCTCCAGAAAGAGAAAGTTCAGTTTCTACCTTAAGAAAGTGGAAAAAGAAAAAAAAGCCAAACCTATGGAAAGCAGAAGAAAATAAAATAATAAAGATCAGAGAGAAAATTAATAACATTAAAAAGAGAAAATAAAGAAACTCAATTAGGCCAAAAGTTGGTTATTTGAGAATTCTAAAAATGAGGTAGCACAAGAGCAAATTGAAGCCTGTGTTTCACTGAGAGTGACCATAGAAGAAACAAAACCCAAATACAGCTCATTACTTGACTTAATTGAGTCCAGCTCCTAAAGGCTTAGCAAAAGAAGAGGAATGCTTATTCCCAAGCATAAATATTATATACCTCAGTTTCTACAGGCCTATGAAACTGCCCTGCTCTCAAACAGAAGGTATAAGACATAAAAGAAGGAAAGGAATTGTGGGGTTGTTTGGTATGAAAATGATCAGCTTAATGAGAAAATGTCACATTGTTTTTCCAGGTGAATGTACAATTTTATACTCCCATTGTTAATATATTGAGTTCCCATTGTTCCTGAACAACCAATGGGTCAAAGAACAAATCAAAAAGGAAATCAGAAAATAACTTGAGACAAATGAAAACAAAAACACAACATACCAAAACTTATGAGATGCAGCAAAAGCAATGCAAAGAGGGAAATTTATAGCTGTAAATTCTTACATTAAAAAAGAAGAAAGCCATAGCAATTAGGCCAGATAAAGAAATAAAAGTATCCTAATAGAAAAGGAAGAAGTGAAATATCTCTGTAACAACATCTTATATATAGAAAATCCTAAAGATTCCACCAAAAAACTGTTAGAAATATTGTGTGAATTAAGTTGCAGGATACAAAATCAACATCCAAAAATTAGTAGCATTTCTGTACACTAACAATGAATTATACAAAAAAGAAATCAAGAAAACAATTCTGTTTACAGTAGTAATAACAAAAAGTAAAATACTTAGATTTAAACTTAACCAAGGAGGTGAGAGATCTGCATACTAGAAATATAAAATACTGATGAAAGAAATTGAAGATGACACAAATAAATGGAAAGATATCCTGTGTTTATAGATTGAAAGAATTAGTATTATTAAAATGTCTATACTACCCAAAGCAACCTACAGAATCAATGCAATCCCTAACAAAATTCCAGTGATCTTTAAACAGAGATAGAAAAAAACAGTCCTAAAATTTATATGGAACTACAGAAGATCCTGAATAGTCTGAGCAATCTTGAGCAAAAAGAACAAAGCTTGAAGTATCACACTACCTAACTTCAAAATATACTACAATGCTGTAGTAACCAAAAAAAGCAGAGTATTGGAATAAAAACAGACACATATACGCGTAGAATAGAAAAGAGAGCCCCCAAATGAATCTACACATTTACAACTAATTGGTTTTCAACAAAGGTGCCAAGACACATAACAGAGAATGGACAGTCTTCAATAATTGTTGGGATAACTGAGTATCCACATGCAGAAGACGGAAATTGAACCCTTATTTCACATCATATACAAAAGTCAGCATGAATTAAAGACTTAAATATAAGATCTGAAACTGTAAAACTACTAGAAGAAAACAGAGGAAAAGCTCCATGACATTGGTTTGTACAATGATTTTTTGAATATGAAGCCAAATATACAGGCAACAAAAGCAAAAAATAGACAAATGGAATTGCATCAAACTAAAAAGCTTCAGCAGAGCAAAGCAAACAGTCAATAGATTGAAGAGAGAACCTGTAGAATGGGAGAAAATATTTGAAAACCATACATCTGATTAAGGGTTAATGTCCAAAATATATAAGCAATTTAAACAATTTAGTAGCAGGAAAACAACCTGATTTTAAAAGGAACAAAGTAAATTAGTACAGTCATTTTGGAAAATAGTATGAAGTTTCCACAAAAAAACTGAAGGTAGAATCACCGTAAGATCCAGCAATCCCATTTCTGTTTATATCCAAAGGAGTTTAAACTGCTGTGTTGAAAAGATTTGCACTTTCATGTTCATTTTAGCATTAATCGCAATAACCAAGATATGAAAGCAACCTGAATGTCCATCAATGGATGAATGGATAAAGAAGGTTTGGTATATAAATATATATAATATATATTTAATATGTAATATTAAATATATTCATAATAATATAATAAATTATATACGTTCATAATATGTAATATTAAATATATATTTAACTGTATTTCTATATTCTATATTCTATATTATATAAAAATATATATAGCCTTTAAAAAGAAGGATATCCTGTAATTTCCAGCAACCTAGATGGAACTGGATGTTTTACTAACTGAAATAAGCCAGTCACAGAAGGACAAATACTGTATGATCTCACTTACATGTAGAATCTAAAAAAGTCAATCTCATAGAAACAGCAGAAAGGTAGTTATCAGAGGCTGAGGGTGGGGAGGAATGGGGAAAGGTGAGATGATCAAAAGGTACAAAGTTTCACTTACACCAGAGAAATAAGTTTTAATGATCTATTATACTGCATGGTGACCACAATAAATAATACATTTCAAATTTGATAAAATAATTTGATAAAATTTTTTAAATGGGCAAAGGCTCTAAACACTTCTCAAAGGAAGACAGACAAATAGCTATGTGAACAGTATTTGAAAAAATGCTCAACATCACTAATCATTAGGGGAATACAAACCAAAACCACAATGGGATATCATCTCACACAACTGTTTGATGTGTGAGATTTTATCTCACATGGCTGTTATCAAAAAGATGAAAGATAACAAGTTTTGGTGAGGTCATGGAGAAAAGGAAATGCTTGTATACGATTGGAAATATGAATTACTACAGCTAATATGGAAAACAGTATGGATTTCTCAAAAACTAAAAATAGAACTACCACATGCTCCAGTAATCCCACTTCTGAATATACATCCAAAGGAATTGAAATCAATATGTCAAATAGATATATCTATGTCCACGTTCATTGCAGCACAATAGCTAAGACAGGAAATCAACCTAAGTGTCCATCATGGAAATCAACCTAATTGTCCGTCAACGAATGAGTGGATAATGTGGTGTAAGTACACAATAGAATATTCTTGGGCCTTAAAAAAAGGAAATCCTAACATTTGTGACAACCTGAATGAACCTGGAGAACTTTTTGCTAAGTGGAATTAGCCAGGCTCATAAAGACAAACATCACATGATCTCACTTATATGTGGAACCTAAAAAAGTTGAACTCACAGAAGTAGAAAGCAAAGCAGTAGTTACAGAGGCTGGGCTGAAGGCTGGCAATGGGCACATGTTCAAAGGGTAAAGAGGTTCAGTGAGACAGGAGGAATAACTTTTTGAGATCCATTGCACAACATAGTCACTACAGTTAACAGTACTATATTATATACTTCAAAATTGCTAAGAAAGTAAATTTTAAATGTCTCATCTCAACAAATTATAAGTAACTGAGATAATGGATGTATTAAGCAGCTTGATTTAATCATTTCGCATTGTATACATACATCAAAATGATACATGGTACCCTATAAATAAATACAATTATGATTTATAAATTAAAAATAATAAAACATTAAAAATCAAAGAAGAAAGATCTGAAATCAACCACACCGTCTCACACATTAAGTAACTGGAAACAGAACAAATTAAATCCTAAGTTAACAGAAGGAAGGAAATAATAAATATTGCAGCAGAGATAAATGAAATAAAGAATTGAAAAACAGAAAAAAAAATAACAAAACTAGAAGTTCTGTCTCCGAGAAGAACAAAATGGACAAACCTTTAGCTAGAATGACTATTAAAAAATAGGGAAGACTATAATTACTAAAATTATAAAAAAGTGGGGACAATATTTTCAATTTTATGGAGGTTAAAAGGATTATAAGAGTGCTGTAAATGAATATATGCCAACAAATTGGAATAATGTAGTTGAAATAGACAAATTCTTAGAAACATACAATCTAACAAGATGGAATCACAAAGAAATAGAAAATCTAAATAGATTGTAACTATTAAGGAGATTAAATCAGTAATCAAAAACCTCCCATCAAAGAAAAGCCCTGTACCAGATGGCGTCACTGGGGAATTCTACCAACATTTAAAGAAGAATAAACACCAGTCCTTCTGAAACTCTTTCAAAAAGTTAAAGAGGAAACACTTTCCAACTCAACCTGTGAGTTAGAAGATATTACTCTGATACTAAAGCCCAAAAAGACACTACAATAAAAAGAAACTACCAATATCTTTTATGGTGAATTTTGACACAAAAATCCTCAACAAAATACTAGCAAATCAAAAGCAACAGCATGTTAAAAGGATTATACACCATAACCAATGAGATTTATTCCTGGAATGTAAGGATAATTAACTCATCAAATGTTTGCATGCTTTTTGTTGCCAGGTACTGTGCTAAGGCCTTGAAATACAAAGTTATAAAAATATGATCCCTGTCCTTATTTAATTTTACTACACGCCTTTAAGATAAGTATATATTACCTACATTTGACAGATGAGCAACCTGGGACTTAATTAACTTGCCCAGGGTAATACAGCTAATGCGTAACAGCCAGTTTTAAAATTTGGGTCTGCATTATGCGAAAACCCATGCTGATTCTCTTGTACCAATTGATCTGCTCATGAGAATAAATAAAATTGCTGTCATCACGTAAACAAATTCCAGTTTTAAATTGTAGTACTGACTTTAATTTTACACATTTTTTTAAGCCTGACAGAGAAAACCAAGATTGCTTATTCGATAGAATTTCAGAAAGTTATGTGACACTTTTCATGAGCATACCTCTAAGTCGAAAGGATGCATTTTTTCAGGTAAGCATTGAAATTAACAGTTATGCTAATTATTTTTAAAGTGAATGAAATAGAAAAAATAGTTATTTTATTTAAACCCATATGAGAATATATTTTGTTACTTTTGAAAGCAAAGTTGGTGTAGAATATTAGTAATATTTTTAAAGTTATGCTCTTATTAACCCCTCAAAATATTGTATTCCCTGGCATCAAGGTCTTACATAATCTCCTTAGTGACTACAGGTACTTTGTTTGCATATTAATAATTTTAAAACTACTGAGTCATTCTATGTATGTTCCTGTTTTTTTTCTGTTTACTTACAAAATTATTTATGACTTTTCTTTTACTTTATAATGAATCTTGATCTGTTTAAGCAGACTTTACAAGTTTATTTTATGCCCAAGGACTAAGCACCTGTTACAGTAAAGTACAATACATAAAATTATGAATCAAATGCTTGCCGTGCTTTTCTGTTATTGTACTAACTGATGGACAGGATTTATTCAAATAAGTAATGTCCCTGGGTAGTGTGAAATGGAGATGGTAAGAATCTCACTGGGTATTTTTAAGTTTAATATTTAGCATTTCAAAACACAAGCCATATTCAAATACTTTGTTGCATTAGCAATTTGTAAATCAGAAATCATAGTAAATACTTTGGAGTTTGTAAATGTTTTCATGAGAAAGCCATACCCAAAATAAAAAGGTAAGTGTCTTTCATGATGAAAATATGAACAAGCCTAAATTCACAAATTTGCCAAATATTTATATTTAATCTTGACCTATCTTACTCACAAACACATTTGTAAAGTTTGATAGAAAGAAACTACCACTAGTAGACTGGGAATAAGGATACTTGGCTTCATGTCCAGAATATACTACTGATTACCTGGGTGATCTCAGCAAGCCACTCAGCCTCTCAGGTTGACAGCTGGGTTGTATATCAAATGAAGAGGTTGATTAGATCTTGATTATTTTAAGACAGTGATTCTTAAATTGTTATCAAACAGTGATGTTCTGACAGGTTTTTTCTTATTTGCAGCAAAAAGTTAATGATTAGGCATGTTGCAATTAAATTGTCTCAAGATCACAAAAACAGCTGTTTCTGCTACCCATATTCTTTCAGTTAACCTATTCTTCTATGGCTTTTATTTTAACTATTTACTGAGAGTGCCTAATCCACCTACATGATTTTATGAAATCAAGCATGTTTTAGTACAGGGCCCTTAAGAAAAAGATAAGAGGCTTTTAAACATGGACAAAGAATAAAATGGTGGTAACATTGTGTATCCCCCATTCTTTAGTTTCTGTTTCTACTTTTATGATCCAAATGTTCTCACTTGTGATGGATGTGTCTTTTGATAAATCTTATACTTACAACCTCTCTCAAACCATGATTTGATTTTTTTCTGGGTTCTGATTTTCAGTAACTTTTTCTAAGAAGAAATTAGAAGTTGTTTAATTAAGTTGCAAAGCCTCATTTGAGAACAGACAAGATGTGCTTAATGATTAGACTCCTAGACTTGCACTAAGTCTTCCTTTAAAACTCCCTGTCCATGCATTTATATGCGAGAGCCACCTGCCTTCAGGATCTCATCTTTTATTGACCATAATTTCAATTATTTTTAACTAATTCAAATAAGTGAGGGTTTTCTTACTATTAACTCATCTTATTTATATTTCCTAAGGAAGATAAATGTATTAATATTTAAGAAAGAAAAAAATTATCTTTCAGTCCACTATTTAGCACAAATTAATCTGAACTTAAATATATTTTGTATGGCTTTTACTTTGCTTTCTTCCAACGTCACACAATGATATTCTCTCAGAAATTTTCCAAATAGTTTGACACTTAATCTCCTTCATCTCCTGAAGGCAGGATATTCATAGAAAATGTTTAGAAGTTCCCTTTATTCTCCTTATTCAACATTTTAATTTTAACCATTGGTATAATTTGTGTACCACAAATAGAATATGTGATCATTTCTGGTAGAAAAAAATGCTCATGGCTCATTTAATAAAATTAAATATGTCAATGTATTATAGAGTTTTTCCCTTTTCTCTTCACTTCCAAGAAAAATCATGGAGATCTTAAAAGAACACCATCACTTACCAGCAAATTTGAGCACTAATAGATTAAGTGACTGTATTAGTCTCCTACTACTGTTGTAAAAATTATATATTTAGTGGCTTAAAGCAATAGAAATTAATTTTCTTAGCTATGGAGGCCAGAAGCCCCAAATGAGTCTCACAGGGCTAAAATCAAGGTGTCAGCAGGACCAATGTCTTTAGGAGGGCCCAGAGGAGAATCTATTCCTTGCCTCTTCTGTCTTCTGGAGGTTGCCAGTATTCTTTAGCTTATGGTTGTATCACTCCAATCTCTGCTTCTGTTTTTGAATTGCTTTCTCATTTTCTATAGTCAAATTTCCCTCAGCTGCCCTTTTACAAGGACACTTATGATGACATTTAGAGCCCATGGAATAATCTCCTTATTTTAAGTGGGGATTAAGTTAAGATCTTTAATCTTAACCCCCACTGAAGATCTTTAACTATCACATTTGCAATATGCTTTTGCCTTATAAGGTAACATTTACAGGTTCCAGGGATTAGAACATGTATATATTTTGCACCAATATTCAGTCTATCACAATGACTTGTAAGAGACCTTCTAATTCTAAAATTTTACAAAGTGATGGGCTTAATGTGTGATTATAAATACTTATCTGAATGCAGAGTATGCAAATAGTTGTATCGATTTGTCTTTAATATAAAAATATTGTGTTTTTCTATGTTGAGTCACTCCCTGAGAGAAATTTAATAGTTTAGGGATTTGAAAGCTAACAGGATACTGGTAGTCCCTTATATTTGTTTATTTCTGATTTTTTTTTTTTTTTTTTGAGATGGAGTCTCACTCTGTCACCCAGGCTGGAGTTCAGTGGCGCAATCACAGCTTACTGCAACCTCCGCCTCCTGGGTTCAAGCGATTCTTCTGCCTCAGCCTCCCGAGTAGCTGGGACTATAGGTGCCCATCAGCACCCCCGGCTAATTTTTGTATTTTTGGTAGAGACCATATTGGCCACACTGCTCTCGAACTCCTGACCTTGTGATCTGCCCACCTCAGCCACCCAAAGTGCTGGGATTACAGGTGTGAACTACCGTGCCCGGCCTCTGATTATGGTTTTAATATTGAAATAATACTGATTGCACTATATAAACTCATGAAAACAACCTACAGTTACTTAAAAATATACTTTTTATTGCTATGGCTCATATGCATCATTTACAAAAATTACAACATTTACTTTAGGTTCAGGGAGTGCACATGCACGTTCATTACATGGGTATAGTGTATGAAAGATCCTGTCATCCAGGTAGTAAGTATAGTATAGTGAGTTTTTCCTCCTCACCCCCAACACCTCCCTCTTCTATCTAGTAGTCCCCAATGTCTATTGTTCTCATCTTTATATCTATATGTATTCAATGTTTAGCTCCCACTTATAAGTGAGAACGTGTGGTATTTGGTTTTCTGTGTTAATTAGCTTAGATTAATGGCCTCCAGCTGCAACCACGTTGCTGCAAAGGACATGATTTCGTTCCTTTTTATAGCTGTATAGTATTCCATGTTGTATATATACCACATTTTCTTCATCCAGTCCACCATTGATGGATAGTTAGGTCGATTCCATGTCTTTGCTATTGTGAACAGTGCTGTGATGAACATACAAGTGCATGTGTCTTTTTGATAGAACAACTTATTTTCCTTTGAGTAAACACTCGTTGTTATGGGATTCCTGGGTCTAATGGTAGTTCTGTTTTTTAAGTTATTTGAGAAATCTCTTAACTGTTTTCCACAGTGGCTGAACTAATAAACATTTCCACCAACAGTGCATAAGCATTCCTTTCTCTCTGCAGCCTTGCCAGCATCCATTGTTTTTGAATCTTTAATAATGCACACTCAGATTGATGTGAGATAGTACGTCATTGTGGTTTTGATGCATTTCTCTAATGGTTGGTGATGTTGAGCATTTTTTCATATGTTTGTTTGCTGCGTGTATGTCTTCTTTTGAGAATTGGCTGTTCTTTTCCTTTATCCACGTTTTAATGGGATTATTTCTTCTTTGTTGAAATGCTTAAATCTTAAGTTTATAGGTTTTGGATATTGGGCCTTTGTTGGATGAATAGTTTGTGAATATTTTCTCCTATTCTGTAGGTTGCCTGTTTATGCTGTTGATAGTTTCCTATGTTGTGCAGAAGCTTTTTAGTTTAATTAGATCCTGCTTGTCAATTTCTGTTTTTGTTGTAGTTGCTTTTGCAGACTTACTCGTAAATTCTCTGCCAAGGCCAATGTCCAGAAAGGTACTTCCTAGGTTTTCTTCTAGGATTTTTATAGTATTACATCTTATATTTGTCTTTAATCCATCTTGAGTCAATCTTTGTATATGGTGATAGGTAGAAGTCCAGTTTTGTTCTTCAGCATATGGCTAGCCAGTTACCCCAGCATCATTTATTGAATAGAGAGTCCTTTCCTGATTGCTTGTTTTGTCTACTTGTTGAAGATCAGATGTTTATAAGTGTGCAGCTTTATTTTTGGCTTCTCTGTCCTGTTCTGTTTGTCTGTGTGTCTGCTGTTGAACCAGTACCATGCTGTTTTGGTTACTGTAACCTTATAGTATAGTCAGAAGTCAGGTAATGTGATGTCTCTGAATTTGTTCTTTTTGCTTGGGATTACTTTGGCTATTTGGGCTCTTTTGTGTTTCCATATGAATTTTAGAATAGATTTTTCTACTTCTGTGAAAAATAGCATTGGTAGTTTGATAGGAACAGCATTAAATTTGTAGGTTGCTTTGGGCAGTATGGCCATTTTTAACAATGTTGATTCTTCCATTCCATGAGTATGGAATGTTTTTCCATTTGTTCATGTCATCTGTGATTTCTTTGAGCGGTGTTTTGTAGTTTTTGTTGTAGAGATCTTTCACCTCCCTGGTTAGCTGCATTCCTGGGTATTTTATTTTTGGCTTTTGTAAATATGATTGCATTCTTGATTTGGCTCTCAGCTTTAACATTATGGGTGTATAGAAATGCTACTGAGTTTTGTACATTGGTTTTGTATTCTGAAACTCTACTGGAGTTGTTTATCAGTCTTACAGACCTTTTGGCAGAGTCTTTAGACTGTTCTAGGTATAGAATTATATCATTAGTGAAGAGAGATAATTTGACTTCTTTTACTATTTGTATGCCTTTTATTTCTTTTTCTTGCCTGATTGCTCTGGCTAGGACTTCCTGTACTAGTTAAATAGGAATGGTGAGTGTGGGAATCCTTGCCTTTTTTGGTTCTTATGGGGAATGCTCCCAGCTTTTGCCCTTTTAGTTTGATATTGGCTGTGGGTTTGTCATAGACGGCTCTTATTATTTTTTGAGGATTTTTATCATGAAGGGCTGTTGAATTTATCTAATGCTCTTTCTGCATCTATTGAGATTATCATATTTTTTAAAAAAATTATATTTATGTGGTGAACCACATTTGTTGATTTGTGTACGTTGAACCAACCTTGCATCACAGGAATAAAGCTTATTTTATCGTGGTGAATTCACATTTCGATGTACTGCTGGATTTTGTTTGCTAGAATTTTGTTGAGAATTTTTGCCTCTGTGTTCATCAGGGATATTGGCCTATAGTTTTTTTTTTCCTTTTGTCTTTTCCAGATTTTGGTATCAGAGTGATGTTGGTTTGGTAGAATATGTGAGGAGAAGCCCCGCTAAGGTTCCTCAGTTTCTTTGAATAGTTTAACTAGGGTTGGTACCAGCTCTTCTTTGTTCAACTGGTAGATTTTACTATGAATCCATCTGGTACAGGGTTCTTTTTGGTACGTAGGTTATTATTATTATATTATTATTATTATTGTTATTACTGATTCAACTTCAGAATTTGATATTGGTCTGTTCAGGGATTCAATTTCTTCCTGCTTCAGTCATGGGAAGTTTTATATTTCTAGGAATTTATTATTTATTCTAGATTTTCTAATTTGTGTGTGTAGTGTTGTTCATAATAGTCTCTGAGAATCTATTGTATTTTTGTGGGATTGGTTGTAATATCTCCTTTGTCATTTCTGACCGTGTTTATTTGGATCTTCTCTTTTTTTCTCTTTATTAATCTAGCTAGTGGTCTATTGGTGTTGTTTATCCTCTCAAAGAATCAGCTTTTGGCTTGGATGATCCTTTTTATGGATTTCTGGGTCGCAACTTCATTAAGAACTGCTCTGATTTTACTTACTTCTTGTCTTCTACTAGCTTTGGGGTTATATTGTTTTTATTTTTCTAGTTCCTTTAGGTGTAATATTATATTGTTAATTTGAGATACTTGTAACTTCTCTATGTAGGTGTTTAGTGCTATAAACTTTGCTCTTAACATTGCTTTGGCTGCATACCAGAAATTTGGATATGTTGTGTCTTTATTTTCATTTATTCCAAATATTTTTTTTATTTGTATCTAACTTAGTTGTTTACCCAAAAATTATTTAGGAGCAAGTTGTGTAATTTTCATGTAATTTTGTGGTTTTGAGAGATCTTCTTGATATTGATTTGTGTTGTTATTTCACTGTGGTATTATTTAACTTTTTTTGAATTTATTGAGACCTGCTTTATGGCTGAGCATGTGGTTGATCTTAGAGTATGTTCTATGTGAAGATGAGAATAATGCACATTTCTAGTTGATGGGTGGAGTGCTCTGTAGATATTTATTAGGTCCAACTGATCAAGTGTTGAATTTAAGTTCAGGACTTCTGTGTCAGTTTTCTGCCTCGATGATCTGTCTAATGCTGTCAGTGGGGCGTTGAAATTTCCTACTAATATTGTGTGGCTAAGTCTTTTCATAGGTCCATAAGTACTTGTTTTATTAATCTGGGTGCTTCAATATTGGATGTGTATATATTTAGGAAAGTTAAGGCTTCTTGTTGAATTGAACCCTTTATCATTATGTAGGGCCTTCTTTGTCCTTTTTTACTGTTATCAGTTAAATGTCTGTTTTATCTTATAAGAATAGCTACTGTTGCTCTTTTCTTGTTTTCCCTTTGCATGGTAGATCTTTCTCCAACCCTGAGGCTGTAGGTGTCATTATATGTGAGATGAGTCTCTTGAGGAAAGTAGATAGATGAGTCTTGTCTTTCAAGTCAACTTGCCACTCTTCCTTTTAAGTGGGGCATTAAGACCGTATACATTCAAAGTAAGTATTGATATGTGAGATTTTGATTCTATTGTGAAGTTCTTATCTTATTGTTTTCTATCTTCTACTATGTAGTTGCTTTATTGGGTATGTGGGTTATATACTTAAGTTTAATTTTGTGTCAGTAGGTGTCATTTTTTTGTTTCTACATTTAGAACTCCCTTAATGATCTCTTATAAGGCTGGTATAGCGGTAATAAATTACCTTATTGATTGCTTGTCTGAAAAATATTCTGTTTCTCCCTTACTTACGAAGCTTAGTTTAGTGGGATATGAAAATTCTTGGTGGGAATTTATTTTCTTTGACAGTGCTGAAAATAGACCTCCAATCTATTCCGGTTTGAAAGGTTTCTGCTGATAAGTCTGCTGTAAGCCTGATGAGATTCCCTTCATACATAATCTGACTATTTTCTCTAGGTGGCTGTAAGATACTTTTATTAGCATTGACGTTAGACATTCTGGTGACTATATGCCTTCATGATATTCGTTTTGTATGGTATCTGGCAGGTGTTCTCTTGATTTTTTAAATCTGGATGTCTACCTCTCTAGCAAAATTAGGAAATTTTTCTTGAATTATTTTTTCAAATATGTTTTCCAGGTTGTGAACTTGTTCTCCTTCTCTTTCAGGAATACCAGTAATTCATAGATTTCATTGCTTTACATAATCCCATTTTTTTTATACTTTGTTCATTTTTCTTAATTATTTTTTATTTATTTTTGTCTGACTGGGTTAGTTCAAAGTACTGATCTTCAAGCTCTGAAATTTTTCTTCTGCTTAGTCTAGACTATTGATAAAACTTTCAGTGGTATTTTGAAATTTCTTCAGTGAGTTTTTTATTTCCAGTGCTCTAATTGATTTATTTTCATGATGTTTAGCACTTCCTTCATTTCCTGGATTCCTTTAGAAGTTTCTTTGTGTTGATTTTTAATCTTTTCTTGAATCTCATTGAGCTTCCTTGCAATCCATGCTTTAAATTCATACTTGTCATTTCTGAGTTTCTTTTTTGGTCAGGAGCCATTGCGGAGGAACTAGAGTGATCTTTTGGTGGTGTTGCAATATTCAGATATTTTTGGTGTCAGAATTTTTTTTTTTTTTGAGACAGTCTTGGAGTCTCGCTCTGTTGCCCAGGCTGGAGTGCAGTGGCACAATCTCAGCTCACTGCAGCCTCCACCTTTCAGGTTCAAGTGATTCTCCTGCCTCAGCCTCCTGAGTATCCGGGATTACAGGCACGTGCCACCACGCCCTGCTAATTTTTGTATTTTTAGTAGAGATGGGGTTTCACCGTGTTGGTCAGGCTAGTCTTGAACCCCTGACCTCGTGATCTGCCCGCCTCAGCCTCCCAAAGTACTGGGATTACAGGTGTGAGCCACCTCACCCAGCCTATAGTGTTAGAATTCTTATGCTAGTTCCTGCTCATCTGGAGAGGAGTGGGTGGGTCTTTTGGTATTGCCTCTATTGCCTTATGGTGTTTTAGCTTTGCTTCTATTGCCTTATGCACTTCTGTGGGCTGGTTTTATATTGAGCTGTGCAGTTTGACCTACAAGTTGGTCAGTGGTGCTTTCAGGTGAGAGCCAGTTGCAACATAAGCAGGTAGGTATGTACCTGATCTTTGTTTATTGAGGTGCTCTCTGTTGTTTCAAGTGAAGGACTCAACATTGGAGTACCTGGTGCTGTAAGTTTCCTGTTCTGTGGGGTTGGAGAGACACAGCTGCATCAAGCTGGAGCCCCTTGCTTTCCCACAAATACCCAAATGGCAAGCACAGGCACCTGCCCTGATGAGGGTTAATGGGAGGAGTTCCTTATGAAGTGCACTAAAGACTTTGCAGGGAGTTGAGATGTTTGCACCAGCTTCCTGTCCTATATAGGCAGGCACTTGATCTGTTTTCCTATTACACAGTTGTTCCAGGGCTCATGACTCCTAGTTTAGATTCATATTCTAGTCTATCTCCGGACTACAATGAGGTTGAGAGCCACAATAAATGCCTGTTTTATGACTGTCTGTGAGAGTGGTTTCAGGGCATAATTTAATCTCTGAACCTGTTACAGACAGTTTTATGGCTCACCTCTTTGTCAGTGTGACAGTACTGCTGCTGCTTGTAAATGGTAGGTGGGCAGGGGGGTCTCCACCTTTGGGCCCACATGAGTGAGTTTTGGTTCTGGTGGTGGTGGCTGGTTAGGTCAGCCTGACTTCAGGCCCTGGGGAAGTGGTCCAGTGCCTGTAGAGTTGGAACAGGGTAGGGGTAGGGTACGTAGGTAATTTCCAGGCTCCTAGATGGCTTGCAGAGCAATGGGTATGAGTCCTGAAAGGGCTGTGCCCGAATCAGGCTAACCCAGAGTTCAAGTGCTGGTTATGATGAAGAGTGGCGGGTTGGTCCCTGGGTCACTGGCCAAACTCTTAGGTGGTGGCAGGTAAAATGCTTACATGGTGGAAACCAGGGGCAGGCGGAACACTTAGGTGGGGGGAACCAAAAGGAATATCACAAACTTGTGGGAGTTGGGTTTTCAGAATGGCTGTGGACTGCAGATGAAATGTTCAAGTAGGGTAAGAGTGGCTATGCAGTGGGCCTTTCACTGAGGAGGGGAAGATCCCTCAGCTGGAGCAATGGAGACTGGCAGCTGTGGGGCACATGGCACACTTGCACTTCACTCTTACCCAAGCAGTGCTAGACTTCACTGTCAGAACAATGCAAAGGTGCCAAGCCTTGTTTGTTACCTTTTGGAGTTTTGTCCCAGAGAAATGCAGAGCTGTGACTGACAACAGGTGTTTAGGTAGATCCAGGGCTGCTGCACTGGGAGCCCAGGTTGGCAAGCCCTGCCTTGCAAGGAGCAGTGTGGGTAGGGTTCACACGGTCTTCAGTCTGGGTGCTTCCTGGAGAAATGCAGAGCTGTGACCACCCACAATATTCAGGCAAAGTTGGTGCTGCCGCATTAGGAGCCCAAGTCAGCAAGCCCTGCCAGGTGAGGAGCAGTGGGGATAGGAGGTCACATAGTCTGCAGCCTGGGTGCTTCCTGGAGAAACTCAGAGCCATGACCACCCAGGTTCAGGTAGGGATGGGGCCACTGTGCTGGAAACCCATGCTGACAAGCCTTGTGTAATGAGGAGCAGTGGGGCAGTCTGGCTGCTTCTTAGCACCATGGCTGCAGCCTCTGTTGGGGCTACAGCAGATGGCACTGGACTACTCAGGGATTCAAGGCCTGTAGGGCTCCATGTGGGCTTGAATGGTTCTTCTGCAAAGACTCTAGGTGGCTCTCTATCTCAATCTGGAGGCTCCTGGGGGTCAGGAATATCTCTCATGTCCGGTATTGCAAAGGTCTATCACAGAAGTGTAGATCCCCTCAGGACTCTCACTCACTCACCTTTCCCTGCATTAGGGAGCTTCCTCTACTCTACATCAGTTCTGGGTGGGCAGCTGCCTGTCTTCACTCCTCTTTGTTCCCTGTTGGTCCTGTTGCTTCCTTGGTGACTCTTCATTGGATCTCCTTGATAATCCACTTGAGGAACTAGTATTTACTCACCACTTTGTTTCATCTCCATGAGAGCAGTGTATACTAGTTGCTTCCCGTCTGTCATCTTAAACTCCTCTGTACATGACTTTCTAAAAGAGGATAGCAACAGCAAAGTTAAGTGAAATGAACAATTATGAAGCCTTAAGTGTTCATTTGATTCTCTATCTGAATTAAGTTTTTTTCCAAAACATTGTCAGATTGACTGGATTTTCAACTCTTACTTGTTTATGTCCCTCAATTAAAGGTACAAAGAAGTAATAAAATGGCCAAAACCAAGTTATAAGAAGAAAAAAAGACAGTATATTTCATGAAATAAATAATAATTTCTAAGGTGGCTGACTAGATGCAGCCAGGAGGAATATCTGCTACCAAGGGACTGGGACACTGGGAAGACTGATGCACTCTAAGCATATCATCAGAGGGAAGGCACTGAGAGTGGATGGAGGGAGAATACACATGCTGGGATAGAGGGGGAGGAATATGGGAACTCTGCATGGGGCTACCATGCACAAGGACTTCTTCCTGGCCCCAGTGACTCCTGAGGAAGAGGTGAGATGAGCAGGCAAGGGGCAACTCACTCTCACCAGGGACCTCTGGAATCCTGGCATCAAAGGACCCATGACCCCTATGAACACTTGAGCTAGCAGGGAGAGCTGGTTGGAGATATGTTGGGGCAGGACTGTAGCCTGTGCAGAGGCCAGAGGGATTAGTGCGGGAATGTCTGTGATGGAGCACAACCAGGAATGCCCATACCTGAAGGCTTGCCATGCTACCCTAGGAGACTTTCATTTTAGGGGAACTGTCAGACCTGAACAGAGCAGGGTATCCTTGCCTGGGAGATGGGCCAGTCTGACCTGAGTGCCTCGCTGTCTGTCAGCCTCTCCTTGCGTCCAGCCTGTCCATGGTTGCTTGCAGTATGGCATTGGATGCCCAAATGGGTTGCCTCCCGGGAGCCTACATTAAAGCTCTTGCAGTGGCAAACAGTGCCTGGCCATCAAGAGTTCCAGCAGAATGGCCCCTGTCTGATGAAGTGCTTTTGCTGGCAGCACACATCAGAGTGTTGTGGCCTGTGGCCCAAGAACACTTTAGCCCACCAGCACAGCAGATTTCTAACCTCAAGAGGCCTGGGAACAAAGCTGGGGCAGGATACTAGCTCTCCAGAGTTACAGCACCCTGCCCAGGGGTGCTGAGCTGAGCTGTATAGCCTTCTAATTTCTTTCAGAAACAAAGTCAGTAAACTGAACCCACCTTATACCACAATTAAACCCCTGACAAAATCAAGTAAGATAAAAGAAAAAAAATCCAAAGAAAGCAACTTTAAAGATTGAAGAAACATCAGCTCACAAAGATGAGAAGGAACAAGTAGAACTCTGGGAACTCAAAAAGATAGACTGCTTACCTCCCAACAACTTTACTAGTTCCCCAACAATGGTTCTTAATCAGGATGAAATGGTTCCTGGGTCACTTGTCAAGACTCGATGAGCTGGTCAAATCTGCATCAATAATAACCTAATTCTAGATACAGAATTTAGAATACAGATTAAAAAGAATTCATTGAAACTCAATCCAAGAATTCTAAGGAATACAATAAAATGATACAGGCGGTAAAAGACAAAATGGCCATTTTTAAAAAGAAGCAGCACTGACACAGCTGAAAAACTCACTTCAAGAATTTCAGAATACAGTTGCAAGTATTAACGCAGAATAGACCAAGCTGAGGAAAGACTCTTCACAGCTCAAAGACTGATTCTCCGAAATCAACCAGTCAGACAAATACAAAGAAAAAACAATGAACAAGAATGAACAAAACCTTCGAGAAATATGGGATTATGTAAAGAGACCAAATCTATGACTCTTTGACGTCCCTGAAAGAGGGAGAGAAAGCAAGCAGCATGGAAAACATTTCAGAATATTGTTTATGAAAAATTACCTAACCTCACTAGAGAGGCCAACATTCAAATTCAAGAACTGTGAAGAACTGCAAAATACTATACAAGAAGACCATCTCCAAGTCACATAGTCATCAGATTCTCCAAGGTTGACATGAAAGAAAAACATTAATGACAGCTAGAGAGAAGAGGCAGTCACCTACAAAGGAAACCTCACCAATTTACCAGCAGACCTTCCAGCAAAAGCCCTACGACCCAGAAGAGATTGGCAGCCTGTATTCAACATTCTTAAAAGAATTTCCAAACAAGAATTAATATCCAGCCAAACTAAACTTCATAATTGAAAGAGAAATAGTTCTTTTCAGATAAGCAAATGTTAAGGGAATTCACTACCAACAAATCTGCTTTATAAGAGGTCTTGAAGAGAGTGCTAAATATGGAAAGGAAAGGTTTTTACTGGCCACTAAACCAACGACATTATAAAACAATCACATAAAGAAGTCTGCATAATAACCAGCTAAAAACACAATGACTGGATTAAATCTGCATATATCAATAATAACCTTGAATGTAAATGGGCTAAATGCCTCAATTGAAAGGGACAGAGTGGCAAGTTGGATAAAGAAGACCCAACTGCATGCTGTCTTCAAGAGACCAATCTCACATACAGTGATACCCAGAGGCTCAAAGTAAAGGGATGGAGAAAAATCCACCTAGCAAACAGAAAAGAAGCAGAAGTTGCTATTCTAGTTTAAGATAAAACAGGCAGAGGCAGAGCACAATGGCAGAATAGAAACCTCACTGATTGTCCCTCGACAAGGACACCAAGTTAACAACTATCTACACAGAAAAAAACACCTTCATAAAAAACAAAAATCAGGCAAGTACTTACAGTGCCTAGTTTTACCTTCATGTCACTGAAAGAGGCACTGAAGAGATAGGAAAAGCAGTCTGGAATCACCAACACCACCCCTACGCAACCCCTAGCAGTGGCAGTGTAGTGCAGAGAGCATTTCTGGGTGCTGGGGAAAGAACACAACATTGTGAGGCAGTTAACTCAGTGCTGTCCTGTTAGAGCAGAAAGAAAACCGCGCCAAACTCAGCTGATACTGGCCCACGGAGGGAGCATTTAAACCAGCCCTAGACAGAGGGGAATTGTGGATCCCAGTGGTCAGAACTTGAGAACCTGCAAACGTTGCCACAGAGGGCTACACATTCTGTGTCTCCAAGTAAATCTGAAAGTCTAGGCCATAAGGACTGCGACTCTTAAGCAAGACCTATTACTGAACGAGGTCCAGAGACAATGGACTAGCGTGTGCACACAACATAGTGACACATCAGTAGGGGCAGCCAAGGGAGTACTGGCATCACCTCTCTCATAATCCCAGGCTGCACAGCTCACAGCTCCAAAAAAGACCGCTTCCTTCTGCTAGAGGAAAGGAGAGGGAAGAGTGGGGAGGACTTTGACTTGCGTCTTGGATACCAGCTCAGCCGCAGCCGGATAGGGCATCAGACAGAGATGTGAGGCCCTTATTCCAGGCCCTAGTTTCCAGATGACATTTCTAGACAATCCTGGGCAAAAATGGAACACACTGTCTTGAAGGAAAGGGCCCAATCCTGGCAGCATTATCATCTGCTAACTGAAGAGCCCTTGAGCCCTGAATAACTAGCAGCAATACCCAAGTACTACATTGAGGGCCCTGGGTGATACTCTGAGACTTGCTGGCTTTAGGTACCAGCATGGCCACAGGTGGGGAGAGCACCAGGTGGGCTCTTGGGGTCCCCAGTTCCAGGACTTGACTCTTGGGCAGCATTTCTGGACCTGCCCTGGGCCAGAGAGAAGCCGACTTCCTTGAAGGTTGTGTCCCAGGCCAGGCAGCATTCAACAAGAGCTGATTTAAGAGCCTGTGGCCCTTAAGGGAACATTGGCTGATAGTCTGGCAATATTCCTCATAGCATGGTGTGGCAGTGGCTACAGGGTGAGATGACTCTGCCTTTGGAAAGGGGAGGGAAGAGTAGGAAGGACTGCATCTTGTGGTTTGAGTGCCAGCTCTAAGGTTTTTTTCTTTAGTCTCTGGCTGCCAGGCAGCACACCTGGACCTACCAGGGGCCTGGGGAACCTCGCCACCCTGAAGGGAAGGACACAGGCCTGGCTGGCTTTGCCACTTGCTGATTGTAGAGCCCCAGGGCCTTGAGCAAACATACACAGTAGTTAGGGAGTGATTGCTGCAGGCCTTCAGTGAGACCCAGCGTTGTTCTGGCTTCAGGTCTTACCCAAAGCAGTCATAATGGTGATAGCCACAGGAGTGCTTGTGTCAGTCTACCTACATTTTTAGGTGTCAGAACAGAAAGAGAGATTCTGTATGTTTGGGATAAAGTAAGGGAGGAGAACAAAAGTCTCTGCCTGGTAATTCAGAGAATTACCTCCACAAGTCTGCAAGAACCACAGTGTTACTGGGCTTGGGGTGTCCCTTAAAGTAGATACAGCTTATATCACAACACCCAAGCTCTTCCAAGTATCTGGAAAGCCTTCCCAAGTAGCACAGCTACAAATAAGCACAGACGGTGAATATTACAATAAATACCTAACTCTTTAATGCCCAGACACCAAAGAACATCAACTGGCATCAACACATCCCGGAAAAGACTTCAGCAATTAACTAAATAAGGCACCAGGGACCAGTTTTGGAGAAACAGAGATATGTGACCTTTGAGACGAAATTTAAAAATAGCTGTGTTGAGGAAACTCAGATAAATTCAGGATAACACAGAGAAGGAATCTGAATTATATCAGATAAATTTAACAAAGAGATAGAAATAAAAAGAAGCAGAAATTCTGGAGCTGAAAATGCAATTGGCACACTGCAGAATGCATCAGAGTCCTTAAATAGCAGAATGGATCAAGCAGCAGAAAGAATTAGTGAGCCTGAAGATAGGCTATTTGAAAACACACAAGGAAATCAAAAGAAAAAAGAATAAAAGACAATGAAACATGCCTACAGGATCTAGAAAGTAGCCTCAAAAGGGCAAATCTGAGTTACTGGCCTTAAAAAGGAGGTAGAGAAAGAGATGGGGTAGATAGGTTATTGAAAGGGATAATAGACAATTTCCTTAAACAAGGAAAAATATCAATATCCAAGTACAAGAAGGTTATAGAACACTGAGCAGGTTTAACCCAAAGATTACTTAAGATGTTTAATAATCAGACTCCCAAAGGTCAAGGATAAAGAAAAGATCCTGAAAGCAGCAAGATAAAAGAAAGAAACAACATACAATAATTCTCCGATATATCTGGCAGCAGGCTTTTCAGTGGAAACCTTATAGGCCAGAAGAGAATGGAATGATATATTTAAAGTGCTGAAGGAACAAAAACATTTATGCTAAAGTAGTATATCTGGCAAAAATATCCTTCAAACATGAAGGGGAGATAAAGATATTCCCACACAAAAGCTGAGGGATTCCAGCAATACCAGACCTGTCCTACAAGAAATGCTAAAGGGAGGACTTCAATCAGAAAGAAAAAACATTAATGAGCAATAAGTGATCACTTACATTTACAAAACTCACTGGTAATAGTAAGTACACAGAAAAAACACAGAATATTAAAATACTGCAACTGTTGTGTGTAAACTACTCTTATCCTAAGTAGAAAGACTAAATAAAGGAGGAACCACTCAAAAATTATAATTTCAACAACTTTTTAAGACATAATACAGTAAGATATAAATAGAAACAACAAAAAGTTAAAAAGTTGGGGGACAAATTTAAAACATTGAGTTTTTATTAGTTTGTTTATGGAAATAGTATTATGTTGTTACCAGGTTAAAATATGGGTTTTAAAATAGTATTTGCAAGCCTCATGGTAACCTCAAACCAAAAAACATACAGTAGATACACAAAAAATATGAAGCAAGAAACTAAAGCATGTCACCAGAGAAAATCACGTTCACTACAGGAAGACAGGAGCAAAGAAAGAAGGAAGAGAAGACCACAGAGCAAGAAAATAAGTAACAAAATCACAGAAGTAAGCCCTTACTTACCAATAATAATATTGAGTGTAAGTGGACTAAACTCTAATTAAAAGACTGGCTGATTGGATGAAAAAACAAGACTCATTGTTCTGTTGCTGACAAAAAACACGCTTCACCTATAAAGATACACATAGACTGAAAATAAAGGTATGAAGAAAGGTATTCTATGCCAATGGAAACCAAAAAAAGAGGAATTGCTATACTTACATCAGACAAAATAGACTTAAATACAGAAACTATAAGAAGAAACAAAGAAGGTTATTACATAATAATAAAGGGGTCAATTCAGCAAGAGGATATAACAATTTAAAAATATATATGAAATCAATAACGAGAAGACATTTTGAAAGTAAACATGTGGAAATTAAACAATATGCTCCTAATGACCAGTGGGTCAATGAAGAAATTAAGAAAGAATTTGAAAAATCTCTTTAAACAAATGACTGTGGAAACACAACATGCCAAAATCTATGGAATAGAGTGAAAGCAGTACTAAGAGGCATATTTATAGCTGTAAGTGCCTACATCAATAAAGAACAACTTCAAAGAAACAGTCTAATAATGTGTCTTAAAGAATTAGAAAAGCAAGAGCAAACCAAACCCAAAATTAGGAGAAGAAAATAAATAATAAAGATCAGAGCAGAAGTAAATGAAATTGAAATGAAAACAAATGATAAGAAAGATTAATAAAACAAGTTTTTTGAAAAGTTAGAAAAATCTAACTTGTTAGATTTTCTAAATCGTTAGCCAGACAAAGTAGAAAAGACAAGATACAAATCATAAATGAAAAAGGAGACATTGCAACTGATACTGCAGAAAGTCAAAGGGTTATTAGTTGCTACCATGAGCAACTGTATGCCAATAAATTAGAAAATCTAGAGGAAATTGACAGACTTCTAAACACTACCACCTCTCAAGATTGAACCAGGAACAAATTCAAATCCTGAACAAACCAAGTAATGAGATCAAAGCCATAATAAAAAGTACCCCAGTAAGAAAAAGCCCAGGACTTGCTGGCTTCACTGCTGAATTTTACCAAACATTCAAAGAAGAACTAATACCAATTCTACTCAAACTATTTCAAAAAAAGAGAGGAGAAGGGAATACTCCCAAACTCATTCTACAAGGCAGTATTATTTGGATACCAAAACTAGACAAAGGCACATCAAGAAAAGAAAACTACAGACCAGTATACACTGATGGATATTGATGCAAAAATCCTCAACAAGATACCACAAACCAAATTCAACAGTACATTAGAAAGATCATTCATCAATACCAAGTGGCATTTATTCCTGCAGTGGAAGGATGGTTCAACATATGCAAATCAATCAGTGTGATACATCATATTAACAGAATGAAGGATAAAAACCATATGATCATTTCAATTGATGCTGAAAAAAAGCATTTGATAAAATTCCATATCCCTTCATGATAAAAATTATCAAAAAATTGGTGATATAAGTAATATACCTCAGCATAGTAAAAACCATATATGACAGACTCAGAGCTAGTATCATGCTGAATAGGGAAAAACTGAAAGTTTTTCCTCTAAGATCTGGAACATGACAAGGATACACACTGTCACCAGTTGTTCAACATAGTACTGGAATTCCATCTGCTGATGAAAAGAATGTATATTCTGAAGTTGTTGGTAGACTATTCTGTAAATATCTATTAAGTCCATTTGTTCTAGGGCATAATTTATGTCCATTATTTCTTTGTTGACTTTCCATCTTGATGACCTGTTTGGTGTCGTCAGTGGAGTATTGAAGTCCTCCACTTTTATTGTGTTGCTGTATATCTAATTTCTTGTGCCTAGTAATAATTGTTTTACAAATCTGTGAGTTCCTATGTTAGATGCATATAAATTTAAGATTGTGACATTTTCCTGTTGGACTGATTGCTTTATCATTATATAAATGTCTCTTTTTGTCTTTTTTAACTGCTGTTGCTTTAAAGTCTATTTTGTCTGATATAAGAATAGCTAGCTACTCCTGCTCCCTTCTGGTGAGATCATATGATAGGCCACAAAACAAGTCTCAATAAATTTAAGAAAATCAAAATTATATGAAGTACTCTTTCAGACCACAGTAGAATAAAATTAGAAATTACTCCAAAAGGAACCCTCAAAATGATACCAATACATGGAAGTTAAATAATCTGCTCCTGAATGATCTTTGGGTGAACAATGAAATTAAGATGAAAATTTTAAAATTCTTTGAACTGAACAATAATACTGACATGACCTATCTAAACCTCTGGGACACAGCAAAAGCCATGTTAAGAGGAAAGTTCATAGCATTAAATGTCTATACCAAAAAGCCTAAAAAAGCACAAATAGACAATCTAAGGTCACATCTCAAGGAACTAGAGAAACAAGAACAAACCAATCCCAAACCCAGCTGAAGAAAATCAACAACAAAGATCAGAGCAGAACTAAATGAAATTGAAACAAAAAAGTATAAAAGACAAACAAAACAAAAAGTTGATTCTTTGAAAAGATTAACAAATTTGACAGACCATTAGCAAGATTAAGCAAGAAAATAGAAGATCCAAGTAAGCTCAATTAGAAACAAAATGGGAGACATTACCACCGATACCACAGAAATACAAAAGATCGTTTAAGGCTACTATGAACACCTTTATGCACACAAATTACAAAATCTAGAGGAGATGGATAAATTCCAGGAAATATCCAACTCTCCTAGATTATATCAGGAAGAAATAGAAACTCTGAACGGAGCAATAACAAGTACTGAGATTGCAACAGTAATAAAAAAATTGCCAAAAAAGAATTTGAGGATCAGATAGATTCACAGCTGAATTGTATCAGACATTTAAAGAAGAATTGGTACCAATTTTACTGAAACTGTTCCAAAAGATGGTGAAAGAGGGACTCCTCCCTAATTCATTTTATGAAGCCAGGATCACCCTAATACCAAAACCAGGAAAGAACATAACAAAAAAAGAAAACTACAGACCAATATTCTTGATGAACATAGATGCAAAAATCGTCAACAAAATACTAGCTAACCGATTCCAACAGCATATCAAAAATATAATACACCACGATAAAGTATGTTTCATAACAGGGATGCAGGGATGGTTTAACATACCATCAATATGTCAATAAATGTGATACATCACAAAAACAAAATTAAAAAGCATGTGATTATCTCAATAGATGCAGAAAAATTATTTGACAAAATCCGGCATCACTTTATGATTAAAACCCTCAGCAAAATTGGCATAGAGGAGACATACCTCAGGGTAATAAAGTCATCTATGACAAATACACAGCCAACATTATACTGAATGGGGAGAAGTTGAAAGCATTGCCCCCTGAGAACTGGAACAAGACAAAGATGCCCACTTTCACCACTTCTATTTAACATACTGGAAGTCCTAGCCAGAGCAATCAAACAAGAGAATGAAATAAAGGGCATCCAAATGAGTAAAAAGGAAGTTATACTGTCACTGTTTTCTGTTGATATGATTGTATACCTAGAAAACCCTAAAGACTCATCCAAAAAGCTCCTATATCTGACAAATTAATTCACTAAAGTTTCAGGATATGAAATCAATGTACACAAATAAGTAGCACTGCTATACACCAACAACAACCAAGCTGAGAATCAAATGAAGAACTCAGTCCCTTTTACAACAGCTGCAAATATAAATAAATAAAATAAATAAATAAATAACTTGGGAATATAACTAACCAAGGAGGTGAAAGACCTCTACAAGGAAAACTATAAAACACTGCTGAAACAAATCACAGATGAGACAAACAAATAAAAACACATCCCATGCTCACAGATGGATAGAATCAATATTGTGAAAATGATCATACTGCCAAAAGCAACCTACAAATTCAGTGCAATTCCCATAAGAATAACATCGTCTTTCTTCACAGAACTAGAAAAAATTCTAAAATTCATATGGAACCAAAAAGCCCACAAAGCCAAAGTAAGACTAAGCAAAAAGAACAAATTTAGAGGCATCACATTACCCGACTTCAAACTATACTACAAGGCTATGTTACCCAAACACCATGGTACTAGTATAAAAATAGGCAAGTAGACAAATCGAAGAGCATAGAAAACACTTAAATAAAGCCAAATACTTACAGCCAACTGATCTTTGACAAAGCAAACAAAAACATAAAGTGGGGAAAGAAGACCGTATTTAACAAATGGTTCTGCGATAATTGGCAAACCACATGTAGAAGAATAAAGCTGGATCCTTGTCTCTTACACAAAAGTTAACTCAAGATGGCTCAAAGACTTAAATCTAAGACCTGAAACCATAAAAATTCTAGAAGATAACATTGGAAAAACTCTTCTAGACATTGGTTTAGGCAGAGTTCATGACCAAAAAACCAAAAGCAAATTCAAAAAAAAACAAAAACAGATGGTGGGACTTAATTAAACTAAAAAGCTTCTGCACAACAAAAGAAACAATTGGCAGAGTAAACAGCCTCCTGAGTGGGTGCAAATGTTTGCAAACTATGCGTCTGACAAAGGACTAATATCCAGAATCTACAAGAAACTCAAACGAATCAGCAAGAAAAAAACAATTCCATTAAAAAGTGGACAAAAGACATGAATAGACAATTCTCAAAAGAAGATATACAAATGGCCAACAAACATATGAAAAACTGCACTACATCGCTGATTATTAGGGAAATACAAATCAAAATCAAAATATGATACCATTTTACTCCTGCAAGAATTACCATAATTAAAAAATCCAAAAATAATATATGTTGGCATGGGTGTGGTGAAAAGGGAGCACTTTTACACTGCTGGTGGTAATGTAAACAAATAAAACAACTATGGAAAACAGTATGGGGATTACTCAAAGAACTAAAAGTAGAACTACCGTTTGATCCAGCAATCCCACTACTGGGTATCTACCCAGAGGAAAAGAAGAGATTATATGAAAAAGTCACTTGCACATGCATGTTTATAGCGGCACAATTTGCAATTGCAAAAATATGAAACCAGCCTAAATGCCTATCACCCAACAAGTGGATAAAGAAAATGTGCTATCTATCTATCTATCTATCTATCTATCTATCTATCTATCTATATACATATATATATGAAATGTTTATAAAAAGAAATAATCTGTTCACAAAACCTCCTTAACATGTAATTTACCTATATAAGAAACCTGCACATGTACCCTTGAATATAAAATAAAAGTTAAAAATATTAAATAAATGTAAAACTAGTTTTAAAAACTAAAATTTAAAATCATAAGGAAACCAAAGAAATTTAATTTCCAGGTGGTTGGAGGGAGTGGAGAGTGTGGCATTGCTCCTTACTGAAACATATTCCAGTTAAAATTTAGCTTTCAGGCATAGTGATGTACATTAATTTATATAAATGTGATTTTAGAATTTAAAAAATGGTGAATTTTTGTTTGGTTAATAAATTGTAAGGCAAATTTAAAAAATAATTTCTTTGACAGCTGACATATATTAAAATCTAAAAATATAAAATTAATCTAATATGATTTTATTTTGGTAGATATATCCTGATTGTTTGGCACAAGCCATATATACAACGTTCCATGAAGCATTTCCAGAATCGAGTTACCTCTTTAATGATGAATTTAAAGAAGATCTAGGGAATAACATTTTTCTTTGGTGTTCAGGTATGAATATATCATTTAAATATTGATCATTGTTTTGGTTTCTAAAATTTTGGGGTTGCAGTATTTTATTTATTCCATCCAAAAATATTGGTAGTTCTTTTTCTTACAAAGCATGCCGTAGCAGTACCCATGTGTTAAAATAAATGTTATTTATTTTCTTCTGAAAATTTCATTATACCATAATTAATTACTTATTAAATTTAGAGCCAAATATCTTATAATCAATAGAATTATTATGGAAAACTGAAATGTCACAGAAATAAAGTCATACCATGTATGTACTATACTTGGACCATACATGTTTTAAACTGCTTTTAGAATACTACTTACATTTAATTAGCAAATAATATTATTTAGGTTAAAATCTAGAAATAATTTAATTTCTCAGAGAACATTAATCAAGGAAAACCTGTTTGTGAATCACTGTGTGTGTGTAGGTGAAAATGGTAGGATTGAAAAGCTAAAGGAAAGCAAAACTCTATCCTAGAACATTTATCAAGAGATTTAAGTACTAGAGTTTAAAACTAAGGTATAGAAATATAGTTTCATGTTCCTAGAATGACCTCCCAGCATTTTTTATAAGATTATTATTATTAACCACCAGAAGCTATTAACTGTTTTCACATAGTTCTTGTAAATATTTCAATCTAAATGTTATCTGATTTTTAAAACTGCTTAATGTCAGTTTTTACTAACCAAATCACTTTTATAAGAAAATGTTTTATACTTTATGGAGGGAGCCTTTGAGAGGTAAATACTTGAAAACAACGCTGAGAAACCACCTATGAATACACACAGGTAAGAATCTCCTGCTAGTTATATAAAAAATCAAATTAATTCAAACATAAGAAACAAAAAACGAAATGACCACAGCATTCAAACAATGAACATGATGAAGGGCAGAAGAATTTTCTACAGACCTATTATGAACTGAATTGTATCTTCCCCAAAATTCATGTGTTGAAGTAAATTCATCTCTACTACACCTCACAATGTGGCTGTATTTGGAGGTATGATCTTTAAAGAAGTAATTAAGTTAAATGGCATTACATGGGTGGGCTCTAATCCAGTATGACTGGAGTCCTTATAAGAAGTGGGAGAGATAAATCATATGAGCAACACGGTGGATTAGGTTATACCAGCTTTTATCTCTCTCACACACAAAAAAAATAATTAGACAGCTACCCATGAACAAAAATAGTCCTAGAAGGGCTTAAGAGTCAAATTTAAAACCTACAGCAACACAGTACAGCAAAAACCAATAATTGCACAGAAAGGATTTCTGGGGAGATTCGCATATGTGAGACATCTGGATACAGCTAGGAACAAAGAAAGATGCGGAATATCAGAATCAGTCGTGAGGCAGGTACCACTCTGGTCTCCAGTGGCCTGCTCTGCAAAGGATCCTTGCAGCCTTTTCTGCTAAGGACTTCAACAGTTCCTGAGGCAGCCACACACTCCCTGCAGCTTTCACATCAGATGTCCCCTTAGTGTTCATCCTTTCTGTCTTCAGGACACAGAGGACACTGCTGGCTTTTGCCACTGAGATGGTTAACCAACAGCCATTGCTGTTTTGACCTCCTGGAGAGAGAGAGAGACACTGCTGTGCTCCAACCTCAATAAGAAGCCACTGTTATGCTACCCAGGGCCAGGACCTACTCACATCCAAAACCATGCATGCCACAGACTCCAGAGCCACAGACACTCTCTGCATACCCACATTCTAGGCCTCAGCTTTGTTGCAGGAGCGTGCATGTCCATGTTTCATATTCCAAAGTCATTTTCACAACAAGCTAGCCTGCACCTGGGACCATGGAACCACTTTTACTCCACACGTCTGCACTTTAAATTCTAGCTGTACCTCCACTCCATAAACACCTCCTATGGACACCAGAGCCACTGCTGAAGCAGCTGCATCTGCATTGTGGACTCTAGAGCAACAGTAAATTTGCACATGCCCATGCTCTGGACCTCAGATCCTAGGGCAAACACCTGCACCCATGACACTGGACCCACTGCAACACCACCTCAGATTCCTGAGCTCTGCCTGAATTTACTCTCCAGACCTCATTTTCTTGTTTCTCCAAAAGTTCCCACGTCCTACAAGCCATTATTAATGCTGCTGCAGAGGGACCTGCACCACAGGCACCAATATCCCTACTGCCCCAGACCCTGGAGCCACTGACTCCTCATGTGTACTCAACTCCAAATCCTGGCACCATGGCCACTTTGTGGGTACTGGACATCAGACAGTGATGCCACCACTACTACCACCACGAGGATGCCCACAAACTGAACCTGGCATTTTTAGGGATATCTGTGGACATGAATTCCACTATGGGAGAAAAAGAGATTAGTAAGATCGCAGCAGCCTTTGTAGCTGAAGACCCCAACAACCCTCACAGCCATTGAAGACACCACTAGCCTTGGCAACTGAGGATGCTGCAATTTTCAGTGATGCTGTCCTCATCTGACAGAGCTGCATGGGGAATGTAATCTGTTGCATGCTCACCAAGCCAGAAACACTACACCTCACCTAGCCAATACCTTCACACCCACCCATAGTTGAAGCTCTTTCCCCACCAAAACCAGCATGTAAATTCTGGAAGAGGTGATTGCACCATCAAATGTGCAGACATTAATGCAAGGCAAAAAGAAACAAGGAAAACAAAGAAACATGATACCACTAACAGAATGCAATAATTTTCTAGTAACTGACCTAAAATAAATGGATACTCAATAATTTCCTGATAAAGAATACAAAATAATTAAGGAAACTAAGTTAACTAAAAAGAGAACACAGATAGACAACTAAACAATAGAAAAAGATACTTGAACAAAATGAGATCAATGAAGAAATAGGAATTTAAAAAACCAGAACTCTGGAGCTTAAGAATACAGTGAATGAAATGAAAAATGCAATAGACAGTGTCAACAGGAGGCTTGATCAAGCAGAAGAAAGAATCTGTGAACTCTAAGACAGGTCAATTGAAAGTATCCAGTCAGAGGAGCAAAAGGAAAAAAGAATGAAGAAAGTCTACAGGGTTTATAGGAAACCATTGAAAGAGTTAAATTTTACATTGCAACCTTTTCAGATCAATAGAGAGAAAGGGCAGGACCTGAAGCCTTGACCCACTGGAGCATTTGTACCCCCGGTACCAAGGTGAAGTAGCACCTCACCCCCTGGGGACCCAAAGTCTCAGCCTGCTCTGGTATCCTGCTTCTCCAGTGCCAAATCTGAGGCAATGCTTCACCTTCCAGGGACCCTAAGCTTAGGTCCCCCAGAGCAGTTGTGCCTTCTGGGGCCAAACTGATGAAGTGCTCCATGTTCCAGGGAATCAGAAGCTTGGCTGAGCTGTCCTTGTCATCTTCATGTTGAGTAGGCTGAGGAAAAAGAGAGATTGGTCTTGGCGGTGGTAGAGGCAGATGAAAATCCATATGTAAGTGAACCCAAGTACTTCAATTTATATTCTTCAAGTGTCAGCTGCATAATCAAACTCTCTCCTGGCTTGCAAAGTTTTTGTTGAAAAATCCACTGAAAGCCACCACATTCCCTTGTATGTGAGGAACTTTCTTTACCTTATTGCTTTCAAAATTTTCTGTCCGTGATTCTTTTTTTAACAGTACAGTTTTATTAACTAGTACCTTCATGTTGTACATTAGATCTTCAGACTAGTTCATCCTACATATCTGCTCCTTCATAACCTCTAACCTTTATCTTCCCATTCGTGCTGTACCCCACCCACCTTGCCTGGTCCCAGTAACCAATGTTTTATTCTTTATTTCTGTATCTTTGATTTTTCTTCTTTTCCAAATATCAGTGAGATCATGAAATATTTTTATTTATGTGTCTGGCTTATTTCACTGGATTATTCCTTCCAGGTTCTACATTGTGGGGCAAATGGCAGGATCTCCTTTTTTAAAATGCTGCATAATATTCTGTTTTACATAGACACCAAAATATTTTTATCCGTTCATCAATCAATAAGCACTTAGGCTGTTTCTATACCTTGGCTATTGTGAGGAATGCTGCAATGAACATGGGAGTGCAGATACCCTTATGATGTGGTGATTTCATTTCCTTTGGGTAATATACCCAAAAGTGAGATTGCTGGGTCACATGGTAGTTCTATTTTAAATTTCTTTAGGAACTCTCATACTGTTTTCCTCAATAGCTGCACCAGTCTACATTCTTACCAGTAGTGTACAAGGGTTCCCATTTATGCACACCCTTACCAATTTTTTTAATCTCTTGACTTTTTAATAGCCATTCTATGTGAGGTGATATTCATAGTGGTTTTAATTTGCATTTCCCTAAAAATTAATGATGTTGAGCACCTTTTCATATACCTGTATGTCTTTTCATATATTTGTATGTCTTCTTTGAAGGAATGTCTATTCAAGTCATTGGCTTATTTATTAATTGGGTTGTTTACTACTTTGAGTTGTATGAATTCTTTACAAATTATAGATATTACAATTAATAGATAGTAGTAGTTGTATTATTTGCCAATATATTTTCCTAATTCATAGGTTGCCATTTCATTTTGTTGATTATTTTCTTTGATGTGCAGAAGACGTTTAGTTTGATGTCGTCCCATTTGTTTATTTTTGCTATTGTAGCCCAAGCTATTGGTATGATCTCCAAATATTCATCACATATGTCACTGTCAAGAAGCTATTGCTGTATGTTCTCATTTAGAAGTTTTATGGCTTTATGTCTGACATTTAGGTAGCCTATCCATTTTTTTGTGGAGTTTCTGAGTGGCATAAAATAAGAGTCCATTTCATTATTTTGCATGCAGAAATTCAGTTTTCCCAGCACCATTTATTGAAAAAACTATCTTTTCCTCATTGTGTTCTTTTGGTGCCCTTGTCAAAAATTAATTCACCACATATGTTTGTCATTTATTTCTGGGCCCTGTATTCTATACCTGATCTCTATGTTGGTGTTCATGCCAATACCATAGTTTTTTAAAATTATTATTTCTATCGCTTTTTAATATACTTTTAAATCAAGAGGTTTAATGCCTACAACTTTTTTTTCCTCATAATTGCTTTGCCCTCTCAGGATCTTTTGTGGTTCTATACAAATTTTAGAATTGTTTATTCTATTTCTGTGAAGAATGTCATTAAGATTTTGTTAGAGATTGTGTTGACATTGTATATAGGTTTGGGTAGTATGGACATATTAACCATATTGATTCTTCTGATACATAGCATGGGATATCTTTATTGTCTTCTTCAATTTCTTTCTTCAGTGTGTTACAATGTTCAGTATGCAGACTTTTTACCTCCTTAGTTATATTTATTCTTAAATAGTTATTTTTGACACTCTTATTAAATGGAATTTTTAAATATCTTTTTTGGATAGTTTGTTGTTAATAAATGATTCTTGTATATTGACTTAGTATCCTGTAACTTTGTAGAAATCACTTATCAGTTCTAACTTTTTTGTGAATGCTTTGGGATTTTCTACAGATACTATCATGTCATCTGTAAATACAGATAATTTTATATATTTCCTTTCCCATTTTCATGTTTTTTCTTTTTTTTTTCTTTGTCTGATTGCCCTTGCTAGTACTTCCAGCACTGTGTTAAAGAGAAATGCAAAGAGAGAGTATCCTTGTCTTGTACTGGATCTTAGTGGAAAAGTGTTCTGATTTTTCCAATTGATTATAATGTTAGTTATGGGTTTTGCATAAATGGCCTTCATTATGTTTAGGAACTTTATTTCTACATCTAAACTGTTGAGAGTTTTTATCAAAAGAATGTTGAACTTTATCAAATGCTTTTTTTTGCATCAATTAATATGATCATGAGGCTATCATAACTGATTCTGTTGGTATGATGTGTCACATTGATTGAATTACATTTATTAAACCAGCCTCGCATGCTAGGGATAAAGCCCACTTAGTGATGATGTATGATCTTTTTCATGTGCTTTTAAATTTGGTTTGCTAATATCTTATTAAGGATTTTTACATCATTGTTCATCAGAGAAATTGACCTGTAGTTTTCTTGTGATATCTCCATTTGCTTTCAGTACCAAGGTGATGCTGATCTCACTAAGTGTGTTTGGGAGTATTTGCTCTAGTTTTATTTCTAGAATTTAAAGAGTATTGATATTAATTCTTCTTTATATGTTTGGTAGAATTCACCCATAAAGCCATCTGGTGTTGGGCTCTTCATTGTTGGGAGGTTTTTAATTACCTCTTCAATGTCTTTATTTGTTGTTGGTATGTTCCAGCTTCCTATTTCTTCCTGATTAATATTAATAGGTTGCATTTTTCTACGTATTTGTCCATTCCATTTAGGTTTTTTCAATTTGCTGGCATATAATTATTCATAATAGTCTCATAATTCTTTTTATTTCAGAGGTGTTTCTTGTAATGTCTCCACTTTCCTTTTTATTGTATTTATTTGAATATTCTCCCTTCTTTTAGTCTAGCTAAAGGTTTGTCCATTTTATTTCCTCAAAAAATGAACTCAGTTTTATTGATTTTTAAACGGTTTTTCTATTTTCTATTTGCTTTGTTTCTGTTCTGTTTTTTGTTATTTCCATCCTTCTGCTAACTTTGATTTTAATTTGCTCTTGTTATTCTAGTTCCTTAAGGCATAGTGTTAGGTTATTCATTTGGGATTTTTTTTCATATAGGCATTCGTTGCTATACATTTCCAACTCAGAATTCCATTTGCTGCATCCCACAGGTTTTAGTATGTCATGTTTCCATTTTCCTTTGTTCCAAGGTTTTCTTTAACTTCCGTTTTGATTTCTTCTTTGACCCATTGGCCAGGATTACATTGATTTCCAGATATTTTTTAATTTTCCCACATTCCTCATTATTAACTTGTAGTTTCTGGCCATTGTGGTTGAAAACAATACTAGATATGATTTCAAACTTCTTGAATTTGTTAAAATTTTTTTTGTGGCCTAACATATGGTCTATCCTAGAGAATGTCCCATTTGCATAAGACAGAAATGTGTAATCTACTGCTGTTGGATGGAATGGTCTGTATGTGTCTGTTATCACAGTGCAATCCAGTAATTTCATTATTAATCTTCTGTCTTCTTAATTTATCCATTGTTGAAAGCAGAGTATTAAAGTCTCTTGTTATTATTGTATTGCTATCCATTTCTCATCTCATGTCAAATAATCTTTGGTTTATTTAGGCACTCTGATGTTGGGTGCATATATACTTTTAATTGTTACATCCTCTTGATAAATTGATCCATTTATCATTAAAAAATAATGTTATTTGTCCCTTGTGACAGTTTTTGGCTTAAAGTCTACTTTGTTTTGCTATCGTAAGAGTGTTCTTGCCAAATTCATGTGGAACCTTATTTCTCAGCATGGTAATATTGAGAGGTGAAACTTTAAGTAGAGTTTATTGGGAGGTGTCTGAATCATTTGGGCTCTACCCGCAGAGGTGACTTGCTGTTGGTCTTAAGGTAATGGGTTCTTGCTCTCATGAACCTGAAATGGTTCTCATAGGAAATGATTACTTCCTGTGAGTGTGTTATGATATCAAAATAGACTGCTGTAATTATAATAGGATTTATGTAAGTCACATGGTAACTACAAAGTAAAAACCTACAGTAGACCCACAAAAGATAGACAGAAAGGAAGCAAATTATACAGCCAGAGAAAATAATAAAATCACAAAGGAAGACAGCAAGAAAGTAATAAATGAGCAAAGGATCTACAAAACAACCAGAAAACAAAAAACAAAATGGTAGGAGTAAGTCCTTACATTTCAGTTACATTGAATTTAAATGGATTACAATCTCCAGTCAAAAGATAGAGAGGGGCTGAATGGATTAAAAAACAACACCCAACTATATGCCACCTACAAGAGACTTATTTCAGCTTTGAGGATGCACTTAGAAAGTTACAAGAGGAAAACAGATAATCCATGCAAATGGTAATAAAAGAGAGTGATAAAAGCTCTACTTCTATCAGATAAAATGGACATTAAAACAAAAACTTAAAAAAAGAGATAAAGAGGTTATTCATATAATAATAAAGCAGTCAATTCATAAAGAGGATATAACAATAGTAAATATATATGCACTAGATGTTGGAGCACCTAAATATATAAAGCGAGTATTAACAGAACTGAGGGAAGAAGTAGACTACAATGCAATAATAATAGGAGACTATAGGACCCTGTTTTCAAAAATTGATGGATTTCTACAGAGAAAACTAGTAGGGAAACAAAGGACTTGACAACACTCTAGACAAAATGGACCTAACAGACATATACAGAACATTCCATCCAAAGCATCAGAATGCACATTTTTCTCACGTGCACACAAAACGTTTTCCAGGATAGATCATATGTTTGGGCCACAAAACAAGTCTTAACCACTTTAAGAAGACTGAAATTGTATCAAGCATCTCTTCTGACCACGATGACATGAAATTAAAAATCAGTAATAGGAAGAGGAAAATTTATAAATATATAGAAACTGAACACCCATTGGGTCAAGAAAGAAATCAAAAGGAAAATCAAAATATCTTGAGGAAAAAATGAAAATGGAAGCAACATATCAAAACTTATGGGATACAACAAAAGCAATTGGAGGATGTGCCATTGATGGAGCAGTGGGGGGACACACAAAAATGTGCACCACAAACTGTTTTAAACGTAAAAAATTTAGGGAGTTTTGGTCACATGAGCCTTTGTTAAGGAATTACAAGTGGCCATATGCTAACCAATTAAAATATGAAAAAGATTGTATGGTTTGTACCTACGAAGATTTGTAAAGATAAATGTAAATATTTTGGTGAATGAGCATAAGTAGTTTTTTCTTCTTGTTTATCTTTGTAGTTAGAGCTGTGTGACTCTATGATCTTAGAAAAATCACATCATTTTCTTGATCTGTTTACTTTGTAAAGTTGTTCTGATTAAACAATAAAATGGTTTTTTGAGAAATCTAATATTTTAATAATGTTGAATATTAATTATGATTATAATTGGAAAAATTCTGTAAATGCTCTTTTTTAAGAAGATATGGGATACTTGATGCTTTTTGCATTATTCTGGAACAATTTTCATTCCTGTTTTCTCTAGACTATTTTGTCTAATTTTCCACCAAAGAAAGAATCATTTTATTTGCAATTTTTACTTGACAAAAATATTTGTCATTAATTGCTTTTATTGTCATTACTTTCTCTCAGTCTTTTTAAATGATTGTTTACTCTTCTTTTTTAACTTACAGAGCTGAAAGTTTTGTACATTATTTTCATATTTATTGCTTAGTAATAAAAGATTCAAGGCTGTGAGTTTACCCCTGAGTAAACCTTTATTTATATCTCATGATGTTTAACTATAATTTTTTCACCACAGGCTTTCTTCATTATATGACTCTAATCCCTAAAAATGTGTCAAATAGCAAATTTTCAAATAGTGGTAACTGACATTTGATAATTTAATTGAGAGGAATATCAATGTGCTCCCAAGCCATTCAAAAACACCAACCAGCTTCCCTAAATATCTGTTATCATTTATCTATTATATATAGATAATCCCTTAAATATCTATATAATATGATGTATATTTTATATATAGATATTCCCCTAAATATCTATATAATATTATGTATATTATATATAGATATTCCCTTAAATAGCTATATAATAACCCACCAAGGATTTCTTCATAAGTCATTTAATAGACAAAGTAACTACCTGTTTATCCAGTAACAAACTTATTAATGGGTATGTTTTTTGGCAGTATTCAACAACAATGTACAATAATGGCCACAAATTATATTTGGCTTCTTAAGGCAATGAATAAGTGCTGAAATGTAAATGAACAATGAAATATGTAGTAAACATATTGAATATATTATCTAAATTGTGCCAGGGTTGCACGTTCTCGCAGGCGTTTGGCAGAGAGAAACACTGAGCCTCTTGGAGGACTAAACCCACAGTCGAAAGACAGGGAAGATGATGGGAGTAATGCACAATGCTTTTAAACAATAAAAGCATGAGACATGATCCTTTCTGGAAAATAGCTGATATACAAGTGCAGCATTAGCTGTATCTTCTCACCTAGGCTCCCAAGAAATCTAAACATTTTCACAATGAATGAGATATTTTGTGTTTTTATATTCAGAAATGGAATTTTGATTTTAAATATTTGCAAGTTGTTATAGAGAATATTCAAATCTTGAAGAATTCTGATAGAGATATCTTATTTCCCTACACTTTAAACATTTTATTACTGATTTTTAAATTTTTCTATGATTATTTGTTTTTAACATTATTTTATTGAAATCTAATATACATCCAGTACATTATACAAATCTGTAGGGTGTGCCTTGATACATAGTATATACTATATATAAGCATACACAATACATAATATATATACACAGACATATATACATGAAATCAACATACACATCAAGGTACGGAACATTTCCAGCATGTAGTTGCAATTTTGGTTTGTATTTTTACCTAAGAATCTTTCAAAATAGTGCTTTTTAGTGGCAAAGAATTTCATGTTTATAATTTAATTATTAGTTTAAACTTGTTTATATTATCTTAAACACTGTGGCCTGTGTATTATCCTTGTATTTTAGAATGTATTGAGTTGTTCTTGTCGTGTAATAATGCATAGTAAAACATTATAAATGGAATCTAATGACTTGAAAACAAAAGAATATTCTCTGTTGGAAATAGAATTCTTTGTATTATATTTGTGATTCTATAGAATGCTGTACACTTGTGCTTCTGTGGGGTTTTCTTTATATTTATATTTCTTTATATTTACAGTAGTTTTTAGTATGTGTTGTACTTTTAATTAATAAAAATATATTTTCTTCTATTAAAACTCAAATGAGTTTACAAATAAGAGAAATACTCTCTTTTTTGTCTAACATATATCTTACTTGAACAGTTTAGATACATTTCTTACTCTTCTTTTTACAATAAGTAAGTTTTTGGTATTTTAGCTATTAATAATTTAACATTGGAGCAATTTTAGAGATACATACAATTCAATTTTTTCTAGCCTTTCATTATAGTTCTATTACAACAGAGGCAAAGAAATTGATTTCACTTTTACCCAATGGTATCTCAAAACATGTTAACTTTTTTTGTTGCAGAAAGAATCTCTTAGTCGCTTGCGATAACTATTTTGATATCTTCAGATTAATTCTACCAGTCATAACCTTATAAAACTTCCTGAAACAAGATCAGTTTTTGTTTACTTTAGTTAGAACTACCTATTCTGATATTTAAGTAGTATAGAGCATTTATATTAGTGTTCTTGCTAGGCAGTTTGTGTGTGGAATGATTTTATTGATACTTTGAAGTATGCTTTGAAGACCCATAGGAGTGGCCTAAAGTAAACATTCCAAACTGAATTTACCACAGGATTTCAAAACCATTCTGTGTGAATCTCCTGGGTAATTGATATTGCCTCATCTTCATCTGTTACATATATTGTTTTTTAAATACGCAATAGAAATCAGTTAAAAGCATAATAATTGCAAAAAGTATTAAAATTGTATTTGTAGATGATATGATATATCCATGGAAAACTCTAGACAGTCAATAGTAAAACTAATTTGAACAAAAGGGTTTCAAAGGTAGCCACATACAAAAATTTAAGGGCGAATGATTAAACAAACTATGGTACATCTGTGCCATGGAAAACTACTCAGCAATAAAAAGGGAATGGATTATGGATATATGAAATAACTTGGATAAGTCTCTAAAGAATTATGCTGAATGAATAAAGTCAATCCCAAAAGTTCATATACTATTTGATTTCATTTATATAACAATCTTCAAGTTACAAAATTACAGAAATTGGGAAATGATTAGTACTAGCCAAGATTTAGAGATGAGAGAAGAAACTGGGAAGGAAAAAGAGTAGGTGTGGCTATAAGCAAGCAATTTGAGAGATACTTGTGATGGATCTGCTCTGTATCTTGACTCTATCAATGTCTGTATCCTAGTGTGATATTACACTATAGTTTTACAAGGTGTTACCATTGTGGGAAACTGAGTGAAAAGTATGGAGTATCTCCTTGTATTATTTCTTGCAACTCTATATACATCTACAATTATCTCAAATAAGAAGTTTAATTTAAAAAAATCACACTTACATTTTCTTTTGTGTGTATGTTGTTTTTTAGATTATTTTAGATTATTTTTGATGCAGGTACATGTGCAGTTTTGTTACATAGATATATTGTGTAATGGTGATATTTGGGCTTCTGGTAAACCCATCACCCAAATAGTAAACACTGTACCCAATAGTTCATTTTTCAACTCTGACCCTCCTCTCAACCTCCCCTCTTTTGGAGTCCTCAGTGTCTTTTTTTTTATCTTTATATCTGTGTGTACCCATTGTTTAGTTCCTACTTATAAGTGAGAGTATATGGTATTTGGTTTTCAGCTTCTGAGTTATTTGACATAGAATAATGACATCCAGCTCCATCCATATTGCTGCAGAAACATGATTGTATTCCCTTTTATGGCTGCATAGTATTCCATGGTGTATATATTCCATATTTTCTTTATCTGATCGTCCATTGATAGACCTTAGGTTTATTCCAAGACTTTGCTATTGTGAATAGTGTTGTGATAAACATATGAGTGCAAGTGTCTTTTTTGTATAGTGACTTGCTTTCCTTTGGGTTTATACCCAGTAGCAGGACTACTGGGTTCAATGGTAGTTTTATTTTTAATTTTTTGAGAAATCTCCATGCTTTTCCCATAGGGGTTACTGTATTACACATTCCCATAAATGGTGTGTAAGTTACCTTTTCTCCACATCCTCACCAATATCTGTTATTTTTGACTTTTTGATAATAGCCATTCTGATTGGTTTGAGATGGTATCTCATTGTGGTTTTAATGTGCTTCCCTGATAATCAGTGATATTGAGCATTTTTTCTTATGTTTGTTGGTTGCTTTTATGTTTTCTTTTGAGAAATGTTTGTTCATGTTCTTTGCCCACTTTTTAATGGAGTGTTTTTCTCTTGTTGAGTTGTTTGTAGATTGTGAAAATTAGTCCTTTGTCAGAGGCACAATTTGCAAATATTTTTCTCATTCTGTAGATTGTCTGTTTACTCTGTTTATTACTTCTTTTGCTGTGCAGACGGTTTTTAGTTTACGTCTTACTGGTCTGTTTTGTTTTCATTGCATTTGCCTTTGAAGTCTTAGTCATAAATTCTTTGCCCAAGACAATGTCAAGAAGAATTCTTCCTAGTTTTTTTTCTGGAATTATTTTATAGTTTCAGTTCTTATATTTCAGTCTTTCATCTTAGGTTAATTTTTGCATACGATGAGAGATAGGGGTCCAGTTTCATTTTCTGCATATGGCTATCCAGTTTTCCCAGCACCATTTATTGAATAGGTGTTCTTTCTCTATTGTTTATTTTTGTTGACTTAGTCCAAGATCAATTGGTTGCAGATATGTGGGTTTATTTATAGGTTGTTTATTTTGTTTCATTGATCTAGTGTCTGTTGTACCAGCACTATGTTATTTGGGTTACTATAGCTTTGTAGTTTAACTTGAAGTCATGTGATGTGATACCTCCAACTTTGTTGTTTTTGCTGAATTGCTTTGGCTACACAGGCATTTTTTGATTCCGTATTAATTTTAGGGTTGTTTTTTCTAAACCTGTCAAAAAAAGACATTAGTAATTTGATAGGAATTGCATTGAATCAGCAGATTGCTTTGGGTATCATGGTCATTTTAATGATATTGATTCTTACAACCCATAAACATGGGATCTTTTTTGATTCATTTGTGTCTTTTGTGATTTCTTTCATCAGTGTTATGTAGTTCTCTTTGTAGAGATCTTTCACTTTCTTAGTTAAATGTATTCCTAGGTATTTAATTTTTGTGTACATGTCTATTGTAAATGGGACTGAGTTTTGGTTTGGTTTTAGCTTGAACATTATCAGTGTGTAGAAATGCTACTGATTTCTATACACTGTTTTATTTCCTGAAACTTTACTGAAATAATTTATTAAATCTATGAGTCTTTTGGAGGAATACTTAAGTTTTTCTAGGTAAAAGATCATGTCATAGCAAACAAATAATTTGACCTTTTTTCCAGTTTGGGTGTCTTCTATTATTTCTCTCTTGCCTGAGTTTTCTGGACAAACTTACAGTACAGTGCTGAATAGGAGTGGTGAGAGCATGCATCCTTGTCTTATTGTGGTTCTCATGGGGAATGTTTCCAGTTTTTTCCCATTTATTGTGATGTTGGCTGTGTGTTTGATGGTTCTTACTATTTTGAGGTATGGTTCTTTTGATGACTGAAGGGATGTTGGATTTTGTTGAATGTTTATTCTGCATATATTGAGATGATTGGATGGTTTTTGTTTTTAATTCTGTTTATATAGTATATCACATTATTGATTTTCATATCTTGAGCCATCCTTACATCCCTGGAATAAAACCCACTTGACCGTGATGCATTATGTTTTTGGATGTGCTGTTGGAATCAGTTTGCTGGTTGTTTTTTTGAAAATTTTTACATCCGTATTCATCAGAGATATTGGACTGTAGTTTTCTTTTTTACGGTGTCCTTGCCTGATTTTGGTACTGGGTGATACTGGTTTTGTAGAATCAGTTAGATGAGAGTCCCTCCTCCTTGATGTTTTGGAGTAGTTTCAATAAGATTGAAACTAGCTCTTCTTTGAACATCTAGTAACATTTGACTGTGAATTTGTCTGGTCCTGGACTTTTTTGTTGTTTTTTTTTTATTGATTCAATTTTATTACTCCTACTTGATCTGTTCAGAATTTCTGTTTCTTCCTGGTTCAATCATGGGAGGTTGTATATTCCACAAAATTTATCCATTTCTTCTAGGTTTTCTAATTTGTACACATAGGGATGTTCAAAATAGTCTCTGATGATCCTTTGTATTTCTCTAATATCAGTGGTAAGTCAGTTTTATCATTTCTGACTGTGCTTATTTGAATCTTCTTTCTTTTTTGTTTGGCAAATCTACCTAGTGGTCTATCAATCTTGTTTCTCCTTTCGAATAACCAACTTTTCATTTCATTAATATTTTGTATCACTTTCTTAATCTCAATTACATTTACTTCTGCTCTGATCTTTGTTATTTATTTTCTTCTTGTAGCTTTGGGTTTAGTTTGTTCTTGTTTTTCTAGTTCCTTGGGGTAAATGTTAGGTTGTTAATTTGAGATCTTGATATTTTTGATGTTGGCATTTAACACTGTAAACTTTACTCTCAGCACAGATTTTACCATGTCTTAGATGTTTTGGTATATTATGTGTCTGCTTCATTGATTTCAAAATTTTTTTATTGCTTTCCAAATTTCATTTTTTACCCAAAAGTCCTTCAGGAGCAAGTTGTTTCGTTTCCCTGTACTTGTGTAACTTTGAGAGTTCATTTTAGGATTGATTTTTAATTTTATTCCACTGCGGTCTGATAAGATACTTGATACAATTTCAGTTTTTCAAATTTATTGAGACTTGTTTAATTGCTAAGCATCTGGTCAGTTTTGGAGAATGTTCCATATGCTGATGAGAAAAATGTTTCTTTTGCAATTGTTGGATAGAATCTTCTTTAAATGTCTATTAGGTTCATTTGGTCTAGAGTCCAGTTTAAGTCCAGAGTTCCTTTCTTGATTTTCTACCATGATGGTATCTAGGTCTGTCAGTGGGGTGTTGAAGTCCTCCACTATTATTGTATTGCTGTCCATCTCTTTTCGAAGGTTTATTATTCTTAGTTTCATGAATCTTTGTGCTCCAGTGTTGGCTTAATATATATTTAAGATCGTTAAATCTTGTTGAATTGAACTCTTTAATATCATATCATGTCCTTCTTTGTCTTTTTTTTTACCATTGTTGTTTTAAAGTCTGCTTTATTTGATGTAAGAGTAGCTACTCCTGTTCATTTTTGTATTCTATTTGTGAGATATATATATGTATATTTCTCCACCCTTTAACTTTGAGTCTGTAGGTATCTGTACACATTTGATGGGTCTGTTATAGGCAGGTCCTGTAGAACTGCTCTAATGGTGACAAATTAGTGTTTTATTTCTCCTTCATTTAGGAAGCTCGGTTTGGCAGCGTATAAAATGATTGGCTGGTTTATTAGTCTGTTTTCATGCTGCTAATAAAGACATATCCGAGATTGGGTAATTCATACAGGAAAAAGGTTTAATGGACTTAAGTTTAATGGACTTACAGTTCCACATGGCTGTGGAGTCCTCACAATCATGGCAGAAGGCAAGGAGGAGCAAGTCATGTGTTCCATGGATGGCAGCAGGCAAAGAGAGAACTTTGCAGGGAAACTCCCATTTTTAAAACCATCAGATCTCATGAGACTTATTCACTATCCCAAGAACATCAGGGAAAAACCTGCCCCCATGATTCAGTTACCTCCCACTGGGTCCCTCCCACAACACATGGAAATTCAAGATGAGATTTGGATGGGACACAGCCAAGCCATATCATTTTACCCCGATTCCCTCCCAAATCTCATGTCCTCACATTTCAAAACCAATAATGCCGTCCCAACAGTCGCTCAAAGTCTTAACTCATTTCAGCATTAACTCAAAAGTCCACAATCCAAAGTCTCATCCGAGACAAGGCAAGTCCCTTCTGCCTATGAGCCTGTGAAATCAAAAGGAAGTTAGTTACTTCCTATATACAATGAGAGTACAGGCGTTGAGTAAATACAGCCATTCCAAATGGGAGAAATTGGCCAAAACAAGGGAGCTGGCTGGGCGCAGTGGCTCATGCCTGTAATCCCAGCACTTTGGGAGGCCGAGACAGGCGGATCACGAGGTCAGGAGATTGAGACCATCCTGGCTAACATGGTGAAACCCCATCTTTACTAAAAATACAAAAAATTAGCCGGCCTGGTGGTAGGCGCCTGTAGTCCCAGCTACTCGGAAGGCCGAGGCAGGAGAATGGCGTGAACCCAGGAGGCAGAGCTTTCAGTGAGCCAAGATTGTGCCACCACACCCCAGCCTGGGCAACAGAGCGAGACTCTGTCTCAAAAAAAAAAAAAAAAAAGAAAAAAGAAAGGGGCTACGGGCCCCATGCAAGTCTGAAATCCAGTGGGGGAGTCAAATCTTAAAGCTCCAAAATGATCTCCTTTGACTCCATGTCTCACATCCAGGTCACACTGATGCAAGAGGTGGACTTCCACGGCCTTGGGCAGCTCCATACCTGTGGCTTTGCAGGGTATATCCCTCCTCCAGGCTGCTTTCACCAGCTGGCGTTGAGTGTCTGTGGCTTTTCCAGGTGCACAGTGAAGGCTGTCAGTGGATCTACCATTCTGGGAACTGGAGGACATTGGCCCTCTTCTCACAGCTCCACTAGGCAGTGCCCCAGTAGGGACTCTGTGGGGGCTCTGACCCCACATTTTCCTTCTGCACTGCCCTAGCAGGGGTTCTCCATGAGGGTCCCTCCCATGCAGCAAACTTCTGCCTGGGCATCCAGGCATTTCCATACATCCTATGAAATCTAGGCGGAGGTTCCCAAACCTCAATTCTTGACTTCTGTGCACCTGCAGGCTCAACACCACATGGAGGCTGCCAAGGCCTGGGGCTTCCACCCCCTAAGCAAACCACCCGAGCCCCTTTTAGCTATGACTGGAGTGGTGGGAACACAGGAAACCAACTCCCTAGGCTGCACAGAGCAGGGAGCCCTAGGCCCAGCCGACAAAACCATCTTTCCATTCTAGGCCTCCAAGCCTGTGATGGGAGGGGCTGCCATGAAGACCTCTAACATGCCCTGATGACATTTTCCCCATTGTCTTGGGGATTAACATTCAGCTCTTCATTACTTATGCAAATTTTGCAGCTGCCTTGAATTTCTCCTCAGAAAATGGGATTTTCGTTTCTATCGCATCGGGCTGCAAATTTTTTGATCTTTTGTGCTCTGTTTCCCTTTAAAACTGAATGCTTTTAACAGCATCCAAGTCACATCTTGAATGTTTGCTGCTTAGAAATTTCTTCTGCCAAATAACCTAATTCATCTCTCTCAAGTTCAAAGTTCCACAGATCTCTAGGGCAGGGCCAAAATGCCACCAGTCTCTTTGCTAAAATATGACAAGAGTCACCTTTGCTCCAGTTCCCAACAAGTTCCTCATCTCCATCTGAGACCACTTCAGATTGGATTTCATTGTCCATGTCACTATTGGCATAAAAATGCTGATAGTGAAAGCCATTCAACAAATTTCTAGGAAATTCCAAACTTCCTCACATCTTCCTGTCTTCTGGGTCCTCCAAATTGTTCCAACCTCTGCCTGTTACCCAGTTCCAAAGTCTCTTCCACATTTTTTGGTATCTTTTTAGCAGCACCCCACTATACCAGTACCAGTTTACTGAATTAGTCTGTTTTTGTGCTGCTAATAAAGACATACACGAGACTGGGTAATTTATACAGGAAAAAGATTTAATGGACTTAGAGTTCCACATGGCTGGAGAGGCCTCACAATCATTGTGGAAGGCAGGGAGAAGCAAGTCATTTCTTACATGGTTGGCAGCAGGCAAAGAGAGAGCTTGTGCGGGGAAGCTCCCATTTTTAAAACTATCGGATCTTGTGAGACTTATTCACCATCCCGAGAACAGCAGGGAAAAACCTGCCATCATGATTCAATTACTTCCCACTGCAACCTTCCCACAACATGTGGGCATTGAAGATGAGATTTGGGTGGGGACACAGCCAAACCGTATCAGCAGGCTTTTTGTTTTCTTTAAGAAGACTAACCCTAGGCTCACTCTTCTAGCTTCTCTTCTAGCTTCAAGGTTTCTGCTTAGAAGTCTGCTGTTAGTCTGATGAGATTTTCTTTATAGTTGATTTGCTGCTTCTCTACATCTGCTCTTAAGATTTTTTCTTTCACATTGAAGAGAGTAAAAGAGAGTCTGAGTACTGTATGGAGAGTAGAGATGGAGAGTCTGATTATGTATGCTTTAGTGAAGCTTGTTTTGTATAGTATCTCCCAGGTGTCCTTGAATTTCTTGTATTTGGATGTGTTCATCTCTAGCAAGATCAGGGAAATTTTCCTGAATTATTCCCTCAAATATGTTTTCAAATTCCTTTTTCTTCTTCTCCCTCAGAAGTGTTTATAAATCATAGGTTTGGTTGCTTTACATGATCCCATATTTCTTAAAGACTTCCATCATTTTAAAAAATTCTTTCTTTTTTTAATTTTTGTATGACTGGGTTAATTTGAAAGACTAGTTTTCAGGCTCTGAAATTTTTTTCTTCTACTTGGTCTAGTCTATTGTTAAAGCTTTAAACTGTATTTTGAAATTCTTTCAGAGAGTTTTTTTATTTTTAGAAGTTCTGTTGGTTCCTTAAAATATATTGATTTCCTCTTTCATATTCTGAATTTTTTATCTTTATTGTTTTTCAACTTTGTCTTGGGTCTTATTGAGCTTCCTTACAATCCATATTTTGAATTCTTTATTTGTCATTTTAGAATTTTCATTTGGTTCATATCCATTGCTAGAGAAATGAGTGTGATTCCTTTGGGGATGTCAAAACACTCTTTCTTATTTGCTTCCAGAGTTTTTGCACAGAATCCTTCTCAACTGAAGAAGCTATCACTTATTTTTAAATTTGCTATCATTTAGATGGGACTTTTAAATTTTTTATTCTTTTCTCCTTTGTGGGTCTGACTGTAGTGTATTTTGTGTATGATCATTTTGGTTTGTTCCTGGGTGATCTCCAAGGGCTAAGACACTGTTACGGGTTCCTTGCTTATAGATAGCTTTTGTACATGATTTTTGCCAATGGCTCTTGTTGTAGCTGTGTATTGGGTGTATGAGCTGACTCACTGTCTTCTGTGGGGCTGAGAGTGTGGACGTCTTAGGAAGCTCATCTCCTGCCCTAGCATGGTGTGCTTCAGCAGGTTATTTGGTGGCGCAGTTCAGTCCCCAGTACAGTAGGTGGTGCTTAAGACTGGAAGCCAGATCACCCGCCAGTATCTTGATAATGAGTGGAAATGCCGCCCTGATAGGGGTGGTGGAGGGAGTTCATGGTTGAATGTGCTGAGGTCTGGGGTGGAGAAATGGGGTGGGGGCTGCACCATCTCCTCATCTTTGGCAGGTAGAAATATAATTTGCTTTCCTATCATTCCCCTGTCGTAGGGCTTGCAAGCTTCAGTCAAAATAGATTCCATTCTTTATCTGGAGACCACAATGTGACTAGGTCCACGGAAAACACCCATCTGGTAGCTACCAAAATGGCCTGGGGAAGAAACTCTCTCCCCAGCTCCAAACAGTTCTGCAGCTGGTCTGCGCTCTTTTGCAGGAAGGGGAGATAAGCCCTCCCTTTGTGCAAGCTCAGGTGGCAGCAGGCACACTTTCAGGGAGGTGTAACTGACACAAATAGCATAGGAAAGGCTGTCTCCAAGTTCGTTTGCCTTAGTTCCCAGTGGGGAAAGCCTTGGCTATGTCCACAGCTATAGACAAGGGGAGTAAGAGATGAACCCCTCTCCATGCCCATTGTCAGCCACTGGTTGCTGCCCTTTTGCTAGGCAGAACAACATTGCCCCTTTCAGAGATCACCCCAGACCCATGTTTCCTTTGTTTCAAAGGGCACTTTAATGGGCTGCACTCCCCCTTTTCCTTGGGGCAGCCCATGCTAAGGGCTAGGTCTCCAGGAATCCCACAGCTCCCTAGGGTCTGGCTGGTCACCTGTGATTTTCAAAGTCAGAGTGTGTTCCAGAGCAATTTCCAGATGATCTGGTGATGCAACAACACAGGGCTAAGATTCCCTGGATAAGACAGTGTCCCATAACAAGTGTACAAACAGTATGGCACCCACCACCTCAATTCAGGTTTGAGGGGAGCGTGAACACACATGCACAATCTGGCTGCCCTGTGCTGCACCCCCAGGAAGTTCCCATATCACCTGCAACAGCATTGCTTGTGCTCACAAGGGAAGAGGGACTCTGACAATTCAGTGGTCAGTAGTCTGTCTTGGGGTGAGGGGAGCAAAGAAATATTTCCACCTATCCTTTCAGTGGGACTTGAAGTTCTCCAGGCATCAATCTCTACCAGACTCGCACTGTCTTCCTTTCCTGCAGCCCAGTTTCTTCCTGGGGGTTTGATATGGTTTGGCTGTGTCCCCACCCAAATCTCACCTTGAATTGTAGCTCCCATGTGTCATGGAAGGGACTTGGTGGGAGGTAATTGAATCACGGGGATGAGATTTTCCCATGCTGTTCACATGATAGTAAATAAGTCTCACAAGATCTGATGGTTTTATAAAGGGCAGCTCCCCTGCACATGCTCTCTCTTGCCAGCCACCATGTAAGATGTGCCTTTGCTCCTCCTTTGCTTTCCACCATGATTGTGAGGTCTCCCCAGCCATGTGAAACTGTGAGTTTATTAAACCTCCTTTTTCTTTATAATTTACCCAGTCTTAGGTATTTCTTCACAGCAGTATGACAACAGACTAATACAGTAAATTGGCACCAGGAGAGCAGGGTACTATTAAGATACCCAAAAATGTGGAAGCAACTTTGGAACTGGATAACAGGCAGAGAGGTTGGCACAGTTTGGAGGGTTCAGAAGAAAACATAAACATGTGGAAAAGTTTGGAACTTCCTAGAGACTTGGAGGGCTCAGAAGACAGGAAGATGTGGGAAAGTTTGGAACTTCCTAGAGATTTGTTGAATGGCTTTAACTATCAGCATTTTAATGCTGATAGTGATATGGACAATAAAGTCCAGGATGAGGTGGTCTCAGATGGAGATGAGGAATTTATTGGAAACTGGAGCAAAGTGTTTCTTGCTACGCTTTAGCAAAGAGACTAATGGCATTTTCCCCCTACCTTAGAGATCTGTGGACTTTGAACTTGAGAGAGATGATTTAGAGTATCTGGCAGAAGAAATTTCTAAGCAGCAAAGCATTCAAGATGTGACTTGGGTGCTCTTGAAAGCATTCAGCTTTATGTATTCACAAATATATGGTTTGTAATTGGAACTTACCTTTAAAAGGGAAGCCAAGCATAAAAGTTCAGAAAATTTGTAGCCCAATAATGCGACAGAAAAGAAAATCCCATTTTCTGAGGAGAAATTCAAGCCAGCTGCAGAAATTTGCATAAGTAATGAGGAGCCAAGTGTTAATTGCCAAGACAATGGGGAAAATATCTCCAGGGCATGTCAGAGGTCTTCACAGCAGCCCCTCTCATCACAAGCTGGGAGGCCTAGGAAGAAAAAGTGGTTTTGTGGGCTGGGTCCAGGGCCTTGCTGCTTTGTGCAGTCTTGGGACTTGGTGCCCTGTGTCCCAGCCATGGATAAAATGGGGCCAACATACAATGTACAGCTCAGGACATTGCTTCAGAGGGTCCAAGCCTTGGTGGCATACACATGGTGTTGGGCCTGAGGGTGCTCAGAAGTTAAGCATTGGGGTTTGGTACCTTCTGCCTAGAAATTAGAGGATGTATGGAAATGCCTGGATATCCAGGCAGAGGTGTGCTGCAGGGGTGGAACCCTCATGGAGAACCTCTGCAAGGGCAGTGTGAAAGGGAAATGTGGGGTGAGAGTCCCCACACAGAGTCCCCACTGGGGTACTGCCTAGTGGAGCTGTGAGAAGAGGGCCACTGTCCTCTAGACCCCAGAATGGTAGCTCCACTGACAGCTTGCACCATGTGCCTGTAAAAGCCACAGACACTCCATGCCAGCCCGTGAAAGCAGCCAAGAGGGAAGCTGTACCCTGCAAAGCCACAGGGGTGGAGCTGCCCAAGGCCATGGGAGCCCATCTCTTGCATCAGCATGACGTCGATGTGAGACATGGAGTCGTAGGAGATCATTTTGAAGCTTTAAGATTTGACTGCCCTGCTGGATTTCAGACTTGCATGGGGCCTGTAGCCCCTTCATTTTGGCCAGTTTCTCCCATTTGGAACAGGTGTATTTACCCAATGCCTGTACCCGCATTTTATCTAGGAAGTAATTAACTTGCTTTTGATATTACAGGCTCATAGTCAGAAGGGAATTGCTTTGTCTCAGATGAGATTTTGGACTGTAGACTTTTGAGTTAATGGTGGAATGAGTTGAGACTTTGGGGGACTGTTGCAAGGGCATGATTGTGTTTTGAAATGTCAGGACATGAGTTTTGGGAGGGGCCAAGCATGGAATGATATGGTTTGGCTGTGTCCCCCACCCAAATCTCATCTTGAATTGTAGCACATAATCCCCATGTGTCATGGGAGGGACCTGGTGGAAAATAATTGAATCATGGGGATGGTTTTTTTCCATGCTGTTCTCATGATAGTGAATAAGTCTCCTGAGATCTGAAGGTTTTATAAAGGGCTATTCCCCTGAACGTGATCATTCTTGCCTGCTGCCATGTAAGACCTACTTTTGCTCCTCCTTTGCCTTCTGCCATGATTGCGAGGCCTCCCCAGCCATGTGAAACTGTGAGTCCATTAAACCTCTTTTTTCTTTATAAATTACCCAGTCTTGGGTATTTTCTTCATAGCAGTAAGAAAATGAACTAATACAGTGTTCTCCCAACAGTTTTGAGCATAGTTCCCTTAGCTTTTCACTCAGGTCATGACCATCAACCTGTAACTTTAATTGTTCTGAGGAGTACTGGCATTCAACATCCATAGGCAGCCATCTTAAAAACCTATAAAAATACAAACCTCTATTTTTTAAGATAAAAGATAACCATGCTGGGGAGAGTGTAGGTTAATACGATAATTTTGGACAACTGCCAATATCTACTAAAGCTGAGCATATGCATACTTTTGGCACAGAATATGTATGACGTCCAGGTATATGCCCTATAGAAATGTACACATTTCTGTACACCGAAAAAAGTGCAAAATGTTCATATCAGGCCTATCTATAATCATCAAGACAGAAACTGTAAAAATGCCCATGAGTAATATGAAGTTTACATAAATTGCAGAATATTCATACAATAAAATATTACCAGAAATAAGAGTGAACAAATTATATCTATATACAACAATATGGTTGAATCACACAAACTTAGTTAAACGAAAAGAAAAAGCCAGACACAAGTGAGTAGATGCTGTATGAGTCTATTTATATAAAGGTCAACATCTATAAAACGGGACATAGGTGTGGGCAACGACTTCATGTCTAAAACACCAAAAGCAATGGCAACAAAAGCCAAAATTGACAATTGGGATCTAATTAAACTAAAGAGCTTCTGCACAGCAAAAGAAACTACCATCAGAGCGAACAGGCAACCTACAGAATGGGAGAAAATTTTTGCAACCTACTCATCTGACAAAGGGCTAATATCCAGAATCTACAATGAACCCAAACAAATTTACAAGAAAAAAACAAACAAGCCCATCAAAAAGTGGGTGAAGGACATGAACAGACACTTCTCAAAAGAAGACATTTATGCAGCCAAAAAACACATGAAAAAATGCTCATCATCACTGGCCATCAGAGAAATGCAAATCAAAACCACAGTGAGATACCATCTCACACCAGTTAGAATGGCCATCATTAAAAAGTCAGGAAACAACAGGTGCTGGAGAGGATGTGGAGAAATAGGAACACTTTTACACTGTTGGTGGGACTGTAAACTAGTTCAACCATTGTGGAAGTCAGTGTGGCGATTCCTCAGGGATCTAGAACTAGAAATACCATTTGACCCAGCCATCCCATTACTGGGTATATACCCAAAGGACTATAAATCATGCTGCTATAAAGACACATGCACATGTATGTTTATTGCGGCACTATTCACAATAGCAAAGAGTTGGAACCAACCCAAATGTCCAACAGCGATAGACTGGATTAAGAAAATGTGGCACATATACACCATGGAATACTATGCAGCCATAAAAAAGGATTGAGTTCATGTCCTTTGTAGGGACATGGATGAAACTGGAAGCCATCATTCTCAGCAAACTATCGCAAGGACAAAAAACCAAACACCGCATGTTCTCACTCATAGGTGGGAATTGAACAATGAGATCTCATGGACACAGGAAGGGGAACATCACACTCTGGGGACTGTTGTGGGGTGGGGGGATGGGGGAGGGACAGCATTAGGAGATATACCTAATGCTAAATGACGAGTTAATGGGTGCAGCAAAACAACATGGCACATGTATACATATGTAACAAACCTGCACATTGTGCACATGTACCCTAAAACCTAAAGTATAATAATAAAAAATTAAAAAAATAAAAATAAAAAAAGATAACTCATTATATCGACACTTAAAAAAAAAAATCTATAAAACTAATCTATTGTGTTAGTAGTGAGACTAATAGTTACCCTTGGAATGGATAGTAACTAGAACAGAGGACTCCTAGGTGCTCGTTATGTGAGCACTATATATTAAATTTGTAAAAAATTAATTGAGCTATACATTTATGATTTGTTCATTTTCTGAATATTTATATGAATTAACGAAAAGTTAAGTTGAAAACAAAGGCAATAGTAGCTGCAGTAAAGCCTCTATGATTTATTTAATCATTAATATCTTTGTATAGATTTCTCTTACACTGCTTTCTCTTACAGTTTATATCCATCAAGAATCACATGTTTTTTGAGTCTAATTCTCATAAATGATTTTCTCAATTTATATTTGTGACTCAAATAGATTTTTATCTTTCATTTGTGACTGTTTCGTGCTGGCAAAAGCACTTGTTGAAAGAGTTTTATAAAACATATTTTTATTTCTTTGTTGAGGAAATGTTTGTATTACAGATGTAAAATACTAGATTCAATGTTCTCTTTAATGTATCATATATTCTTCTTCAGGATAAAGTAATCACTTTCTTAGGCTCTTCACAGTATACTGAGTTCCATTAATTTCATTAACAACTGGCTTTAGTTTTGGTTCATTTTTTCACAACTAAACTTATACACAATAAGAGAAAAAAAGGATCACAAGAGGCTGTATTAGTTTTCTATTGCTGCTGTAACAAGTTGCCATTTAGTGATTTATAACAACACAAATGTATATCTTACAGTTCTGGAAGTTAGAAGTCCAACTGGAGTAAAATCAAGATATTGACAGAGATGTGTTCCTTTAGAGGCTTTTTGGGAGAATCTTTTTCTTTATAGCTTCTAAAAGCTCTCTGTATTTGCTATAAAGCTCTTTTCCATTTTCAAAGCCATAAGTGTCTGATCTCATATCACATCACTTTGACACTGACTGCTTTGCCTCTCTCTTCCACATTTAAGGATTCTTGTGAGTTCATTGAGCCTGCCTGAACAATATAATCACCCTATTTTATGGTCAGCCAATTAGCAAACTTAATTCTGTCTTCTCCCTTAAGTCCCCTTCACCATATAACAAGTCATATTCATAGTTTTGGGGGATTAGAACATGGATGATTTTGAAGGCTACCTCTGCCCACCACAGAGACACATTAAGGTTTTGTATAACTGGCTAGACTATGTCACAAGCTTTATGACTGAATTCCACATCCCAGCCTTACAAAAAGCAAAATTAAAACCTGTGCCATTACTTATGGCTTCTGCCTAGGATTTAGATAGCTAAAAATATATTGCTCCCTCCCTTCTACCAAAAAACACTGAACTATCTGCAATTTCAAAACCTTTCCTGAACCCATCAGAGGTTGTAGGCACCAATCCAAAATCCATTTTAAAAAAGTAGCCACCAAGCAGAGAGGGGATGCAAGCCTTGTTTACCCGGAGGAGATGCAGTACTTTGCCATAAAATCAAGTAAGAACAATTTAGCAGAAATTTTTAGTGAATTGCTAAAAGCTGAGCATAGATTAGTGTGCGGATAAAAGAGAAGTTGCCCTACATTTATGTTTTACACCATGGACCTCATAAGAAAGCTTAGGGATAGTGTGACAATCCTGAGAATGTCTGGGAGAATGGAAGAGCAGTCACTGAAGGAAAGGGATAAAGCCCCTACTTTATGTAAAAAATAACAATAAAATTTTTTTTTAAGTATTGGCATGGGGACAGCATACCCTGTTGTCCTTAAAGAACTGGTGAAGACCTGATTGACCTACAAGAAAGAAGCAGAGAAAAAACCCTCTACTTCTGAGGCCAGGACTACATACGAGGTCCAAAATATTAGAGGTGTGCTACAGCTGGAGCAAGTCTGGATCATTGAGAAGACCCCACTCCAAGACACAGTAACATAGCCCATCACTGAGCTGATTCAGGGCAACGGAGGATATCCCATTGCCACCCATCTAACAAACATCAATTAACAAATATCAGCAGTTTATTTCTGAGAGAGGGGAAAGTAGTGTATAAAAATACTGTTTTTGAGAAGAAGGCACAAAGAGAAGATCTAAAGTTGATAGACAAACAGACAAACACAACAAAACACTTGTGGAATAATAGTTCCCATCCTAAGAGGAATTTGAAGCATGTGCAGTACTAAAAGTAATAATAGCAACAAGAAAACATAAACACAGTTTATTCTAGACTAGATTTGGTCAGTTTCTCACACTAAATTTGAGCAAAAGAAGAAGCCCATTTTCAGGCATGAAAACTACTTACCTCATCTTTACTACACTACATAATATATTTGGTCTTCAACAAAAATTATAAGTTATGCAAAAAAGCCATAGAAAAAGAAAACACCATCAAGTGAAAAAGCAATCAACGGAATCAGTTTCAGGTAAGGCTCATATATTGGAATATCAGACAGGAAATTTGAAATAACCATAATTAATATGTGAAAGGCTTTAGTGGAAAAGGTGCATAACATGCATACTTAGATGTGTAATTTCAGCAGAGACATTGAAAACTCTGAGAAAGGATCAAATGAAAAACACATGAACAGAGATGAATGTCATTGACAAACTTATCACATAAACTTGTCACACCCAAGGAAAGAATCCATTAACTTGAACATAGATCAGAGAAATTACCCAAACTGAAACACAAAGAGAAAAAAAGAGTGAAAAGTACAGAACAGAGCATCCAAGAGCTGTAAGACAACCTCAAACTGTCAGGCATATATGTAATTGGAATCCCTAAAGGAGAAAAGAGAGAATATATTATAAAAGAAATATTTGAGAAGGTAATGGCTGAGATCTTCCTAAATGGAAAAGAGTAGTCTTTTCAAAAAATTGTCCTGAGGCCGGGCGCGGTGGCTCACGCTTGTAATCCCAGCACTTTGGGAGGCCGAGGCGGGCAGATCACGAGGTCAGGAGATCGAGACCATGGTGAAACCCCGTCTCTACTAAAAATACAAAAAAAAATTAGCCGGGCATGGTGGCGGGCGCCTGTAGTCCCAGCTACTCGGAGAGGCTGAGGCAGGAGAATGGCGTGAACCCGGGAGGCGGAGCTTGCAGTGAGCCGAGATTGCGCCACTGCACTCCAGCCTGGGTGACAGAGCGAGACTCCGTCTCAAAAAAAAAAAAAAAAAATTGTCCTGGAGCTCATGGATATCCATAAGTTGAAAAATAAACTTTGATTCAAATCTTCTAAACTATGCAAAAATTAACTGAAACGGATTATAGCCCTAAGTGTAAAACTTAAAACTATAAAACTTTTGGAAGAAAGCATGAAAGACATTTTTGTGACATTAGGTTAGGCACAATTTCTTAGCTAAGACACCAAAGGCATAGTGCATAAAAGAAAAATCTTGCCGGGCGCGGTGGCTCAAGCCTGTAATCCCAGCACTTTGGGAGGCCGAGGCGGGCAGATCACGAGGTCAGGAGATCGAGACCATGGTGAAACCCCGTCTCTACTAAAAATACAAAAAATTAGCCGGGCGTGGTGGCGGGCGCCTGTAGTCCCAGCTACTCGGAGAGGCTGAGGCAGGAGAATGGCGTGAACCCGGGAGGTGGAGCTTGCAGTGAGCCGAGATCGCACCACTGCACTCCAGCCTGGGGGACAGAGAAAGACTCCGTCTCAAAAAAAAAAAAAAAAAAAAAGAAAAATCTTGACAAATTGTATTTAATCAAAATTAAGAACTTCTGTTACTCAGAAGACACTGTTAATAGAAATGAAAAGAAAATTCACAGCCTGGAAGAAAACACTGGTGTATCATATTTATAATAAAAGATTTGTATCGAGACATATGAAGAGCTCAAAACTGACTGAAAAGAAATCAAACATCTCAATTTAAAAATGGGTGAAATATTCAAATGAAATAGGAAGAGAGGAAGTCATATTATGTCTGTTTGCAGATGACATGATCCTATATTTAGAAAACCGCATAGTCTCAGCCCCAAAACCCCTTAAGCTGATAAGTAACTTCAGCAAAGTCTTAGAATACAAAATCAATATACAAACATCACAAGCATTCCTATACATTAGCAAGACAAGCAAAGAGCCAACTCATGAATAAACTCCCATTCACAATTGCTACAAAGAGAATAAAATACCTAGGAATACAGCTAACAAGGGACATGAAAGACCTCTTCAAGGAGAACTACAAACCAGTGCTCAAGGAAATAAGAGAGGACACAAACAAATGGAAAAACATTCTATCCTCATGGATAGGAAAAGTCAATATCGTGAAAATGGCCATACTGCCCAAAGTAATTTATAAATTTAATTCTATTTCCATCAAACTACCATTGACATTCTTCACAGAATTAGCAAAAACTACTTTAAAATTCAGATGGAACCAATAAAAGAGCCCACATAGCCAAGACCTTCCTAAGCAGAAAGAACAAACCTGGAGGCATCACACTACCTGACTTCAAACTATCCTACAAGGTTACCGTAACCAAAACAGCAAAGTAATGGTACCAAAACAGACATATAGACCAGTAGAACAGAATAGAGACCTCAGAAATAAGACCACACATCTACAACTATCTGATCTTTGGCAAACCTGACAAAAACAAGCAATGGGGAAAGGATTCCCTATTTAATAAGGTGCTGGGGAAACTGGCTAGCCATAATGCAGAAAACTAAAACTGGACCCCTTCCTTATACCTTATATAAAAATATAACTCAAGATGAATTAAAGACTTAAATGTAAAACCAAAAACCATAAAAACCCTAGAAGAAAACCTAGGTAATACCATTCAGGACATAGGCATGGGCGAAGATTTAATGATGAAATTGCCAAAAGCAATTGCAACAAAAGCTGAAACTGACAAATGGGATCTAATTAAACTAAAGAACTTCTGCACAGCAAGAGATCATCAGAGCAAACAGGCAACCTACAGAATGGGAGAAAATTTTTGCAAGCTACCCATCTGACAAAGGTTTAATATCCAGAATGTACAAGGAACTTAAACGAATTTACAAGAAAAAAAAAACCATCAAAAAGTGGGCAAAGGATATGAACAGACACTCCTCAAAAGAAGATATTTATGTGGCCAACACATATATTAAAAAAAAACTCAACATCACTGATCATTAAAGAAATGCATATCAAAGCCACAGTAAGATACCATCTCACACCAGTCAGAATGGTGGTTATTAGAAAGTCAAGAAACAACAGATGTTGGTGAGGCTGTGGAGAAATGGGAACACTTTTACATTGTTGGTGGGAATGGAAATTAGTTCAACCATTGTGGAAGACAGTGTGGCTTTTCCTCAAGGATCTAGAATCAGAAATACCATTTGATCCAGCAATTCCATTGCTAGATATATACTCAAAGGAATATAAATCATTCTATTATAAAGATACATGCACATGTATGTTTATTGCAGCACTATTCACAACATCAAAGACATGAAACCAACCCAAATGTCCATCAATGATAGACTGGATAAAGAAAATGTGTTACATATACACCATGGAATACTATGCAGCCACAAAAAAGAATCAGATCATGCCCTCTGCAGGGACATGGATGAAGCTAGAAGCCATCATCCTCAGCAAACTAACACAGGAACAGAAAACCAAGAACCTCATGTTCTCACTCATAAGTGGGAGTTGAACAATGAGAACACGTGGACACAGGGAGGAGAAAAACACACACCAGGGCCTGTCGAGGGAGGAGAGGGTGAGGCGAGAGAAGGGAGAGCATCAGGACAAATAGCTAATGCATGCAGGGCTTAAAACCTAGGTGACAGCTTAGGTGCAGCAAACCACCATGGCACATGTGTACCTATGTAACAAACCTGCACATTCTGCACATGTATCCCAGAATGTAAAGTTAAATAAATAAATAATTAAAAAAATAAATATTTGAATAGGCACCTCATCGAAGAATTCGTATGAACCTAAGAACATCATCTCAATTATTGGCATAGCCATAATAATTCTGGAAGATTGTGGGTAATGAAAAGGGACAAAAAATAATTCAGAAAGAAATGTACAACTCTTAGTAATTAATAGAAGAAGCAAGCAAAAAAATGAAATCTAGACAGGTACAAACGATTTAAATAACATGATTAACAAACATGAAGTAATATATACATATAGAACACTACAATTGAAAAATATACATTTCTTCCAAACACAAAATATTTTTAAAAATTCTTTTCATATTCAGCCAAAAATCAAATACTTCCAGCTTTCAAGAGATTTAAATCATATGGAATCATTCACTGAATGCAGTGCAATACGTTAGAAACTATGACCAAAAACTAGGAAGTCTTTATGTAAGTTGAAGATTAAAAATATGTGCCTACGTGTGTAACTATGTAACAAACCTGCACGTTCTGCATATGTACGCCAGAACTGGGAGTATAATAATAATGAAAAGAAATATGTGCCTAATAACATGCTCATTTATCTAAGCCTCCACCCAGTTCTGTTCCCTTGCTGGAGAGGCATTGTGATCACTGGGTATATACCCAAAGAAATATAAATCATTCTATTATAAAGACATGTACATGTATGTTCATTGCAGTACTGTTGACAATAGCAAAGACATAGAATCAACCCAAATGCCCATCAATGATAGGCTGGATAAAGAATATGTGGTACATATACACCATGGAATACTATGCAACCACAGAAAGGAACAAGATCATGTCCTTTGCAAGGATATGGATGCATCTGGAAGCTATTTTCCTGAGCAAACCCAGGAACAGAAAACCAAACACTGCATGTTCTCACTTATAAGTGGGAGCTGAACGATGAGAACACAGGGACATATGCAGGGGAACAACACACACTAGGGCCTGTTGGGGATGCAGAGGGAGGGAGAGCATCAGGAAGAATAGCTAATGGATGCTGGGCTTAGTACCTAGGTGATGGGGATCTGTGCAGCAAATCATCATAGTACACGTTTACCTATGTAACAAACCTGCACATCCACACATGTTCCCTGGAACTTAAAAGTTAATGAAAAAATAAAATAAGAAATATGTGCCTACTAACTCGATCTTCAAAGAAGATATCATAATGGAAATTAGAGAAATGGAAACTAGTTTTGAACAAGTTGACATGAATAAATACTATGTCTCAAAATATATAAGATGACAGCTAAGGTTCTTGGAAAGTAATTTATGGCCTTTAATGTGTATTTTCAAAAAAGAATAAAGACTGAAGACCAGTGATCTGTTTAAGCATCCATCTCAAATGGGAAGAAACTAACCCTTCAGAAGCCTTTTTGTTTTTGACATCTCAATTCTCTATATTATATTCAAAAACAGAAAACAGAGAGAAAGCAAAGTAAGAAATAATCAAAGAATTACTTCAAAAAGTTTTCCATGCTTGAAAAACTTGAGTTTCTAGTTTGAAAGAGATTATCTAGTGCTTAGGACAATGGTTAAAAATTGCTGTATGCCACAGTAAATTGTTGTGAGTCCTTAGAACCCAGAGAACAAAAAGAAAATGCTAAAAAAAAAAACTTCCGGAGAACAGAAAGATTAAGAAACAGAATTGTATCATCCCTTCTATCAGCTACTTTGAAAGATGGAAGAGAATGGAAAAATGTCTTACAAATTCTAAGGGAGAATTATTTATAACCTAGGACCTTAGACCCAACCAATTTGTCAAGTAAGTGTAAAGATGAACTAAAGACATTGTTAACTTATATACATCTTTTCTCATCAAGTTATTGGAGAAAAAACCACTAAAATAAGGCGTAAATTAATGAAGAGGTTAAGATGAGAGTCAAGAAATGGAGGCTTTAACACATGAGACATGTAAATTGAATCTCCAAAATATTGGTGAAGGGAGCTCCCTAAATGATAACTGCACAGGCCTAATGAAAAAATTTGTTCAGATTCGAGCACATTGGCAGGCTTTGGGAGAGATGTCTCCAAGAATATTAAACTGAAAGTTTCTATAATGCATCTGAATATATTCAAAGGCAATTTAGACAATAGTGGGGGGAACAGTTTGGAGCTAAGTTAATTGTAAGTACTTAGAACATAAGAAAACAAAAACATCCAACAATTATTAACTTCAGATAAAGAAATTTTCTTAAGAAAATAAGTATAGCAGATTCATTTTTAAAGTCTCAATTCTCCACATTATTCTCTATATTCAAAAAGAGAAAACTGGTTCAGCTGTCAACAAGATTTTATATAGTTATAATAATGTAAATGCTGATATTCACACAGTGAAAATTATAATGGTTGATATTATGTAAAGACTAGAAAGTTAGCTTGTATGTGGTGATAATGGGTTAGGATGGTGAAAGATCGTTAAATCTTTATCTTCCCTAGTTGGACGTCAATAGATAATGCCTAAAATTAACACATCAAAATGTAACAATACAGCCCTTTTTTGTGTGTGCTATGGTTATGGGTCCCAAATAAAGATAGTTGCTTCTGGGAAGCAAGATATGGTCTTGGGGATGTGTGAGGAACTATGAGACTTTGGAAATTAAACAAATAGTTTGACATATAGTTTCACTCTTTAAATTATATGTCTGTATAAATTTTATAAAATGAAAAATGAAAATTCGAATATATGTAAGTTACCAAATAATTGCAAAGACATTTAAGGTTTTTACCTCCTTTATTTTATGTGCCATTTGTTTCTAAATCCTGTAGGATAACAATTTCCTAGGAAATACTTGAATAGATCCTACTAGAGTTTAGTTTTTTAAAATTGGCAATGTGAAAAGATGAATTTCAAGTGTTGTGGCTCTATATTAATGTCATTCTTTGGAACAATTCATGTTTTGTGACCAGTTTGAATTAAAACTTGTAAATAATGTTGGAATGTAGTCTGATATCAACCAGTGGCTAATTTGCAAAAAAAAAGTAACAGTGAAACTAACTTATATTAAGTGCTTACTATGGATCAGGCACCATGTTAAATAATTTCAGGTCTGCCTTGATGGCAGACAGGGACTAGATTGAAATGACTTTTGTGCCCCTTGTGTCAAGCACATAGTTTGGTACATAGTAATCCCTCTCTCTCTTTATATATCAGGACCAAGTAGGGTTTATGCAATACTGGACAGTATTAACCATGTATTTTATTTTCTATATTCTGATACTTTGATATCTGGGACCTTGATGACCCTAGAAGGACTGCACTTCCTAGGGTTAGTTAATTCCTAGAGGCAACTTGCCCATGAGCATGTTTTTTAAATGCTTTTTGATTTTTAAATAAACCAACCAATTCAGAGGTCACACACAACCGTTTCCTTTATTTGGCTCTTAAACTCTGGGTCACTATCCACCTGCCCTAATCATCCCAGGACTAGGTACCAGACTAGGGATAGTTCCTATGCACTAAAGCCTGCTGAAATTAAACTAGTCAATCATAGGCCTTCTTGCCTTGCCTCTTCCTTCCTAAGGAAAGCACAATAAAGACTCTCCCCCACAGTTCTCCCCTCTTTCTCTGCCTCCTGACTGGCCCAAGGGCTTGCCCATGTGGCCCCCTGTGGCATGACATCCCCCTACTCTTGGGAACTGTGAGTAATAAACTGTCTTTACAAACGCAATCTGCTGATCTGTTGGCCTTACTATACTTCAATTTTTCTATTAATGCACAATATTTTAAAACACGCAATCTATCTAGAAGCACTCAAGTGAATCAAACTGAAGTCTTCTGCTAAATAAGTGGTAACTGTATCTAAAAACATTTAGCAAATTATAATTTGATGGCTCAGTCTAGTGAATAATCCTCATTGAACACTCACTACTGAGAAAATGTTGGCTACATTTATGAGCATGTTAGTTTATAGTCATAATTATTGTTAACATATAATATTAATAATAATATTAGTTCATATTTGTGTCGTACTTTCCCATTTACCAACACTGTAACATATATTTCAAAATAATTTATGTTATTCTCATTTTTATTGCTGAGGACACAGATGTTTAGAGTGGTTAGATGACTTATCTAATCCTACGCAGCTTAAAAGGAACAAAAAAGGAACTTTTTTGTTGTGAGGATGAAGTGTATAATTATCATAAAAATGCTTTGACAAATTAAAAGATATTTTCAAAATCCAAATTTATTTGGCTAAATATGTATTTTATATTAACAGGTTTAAAACCTCAAAAAGGCTTTTGGACCCACTGGAAACTGAAAGAACTCTCCACAACCACCATTCATGGTAGCAAAAAAGCACCTGCAAAATCAGTAAAGGAAAGAATTGCAGACAGTCAAGAACGTATATCAACTAGTAAGTAAAGTTTTTGTATACTGAAAATGGAATAGGTAGCAAAAATCAATTAATTTATTTATTAGGCAGAATTTTCTAATGATTTATTTTTTGGTGACGGCCTTAAAATAACATTTGATTTATAGGTTGATGTCATAGTGGTACATACTTAAGTCCTTTTTCCATTTGCCTGTTACAAAATAATGATTTTTTAAAATTTTTATCCTTTTTGTCTTTATGTATATTACAGATATTCTCACTTACTTGTATTGCTAACTGGTTAATCATGTGTTGTCTCAATAGATAAATTTACATTTTTTATTTTGTTCATTTAAATTATGTTTTCTTTAGGGTTTCAGTTTTGTGGTGTGTTTGTCAAGATTTAACTAAGATTATAAAAATACCTACCTATATTTTTTCTAGTATTTTTAAATTTCCATATAAATTTAACTCTTTGTTATAAACAGCATAGTTGTATTCCAATATGATGGAGTTTTTTTTTCCAAATGATCCGTTTATTAAATAGTCCACTTATAGCCTACTTGAAATACCAGTTTATTTACATTTTAATACTCTTTTCTGTTCCTTTGAGCCACGTGCCAAATTCTTGTGCCAGGACCAAAGTCCTCAGTTACTCTACATTAATAAGCTTTGTAAGGCGAGTTTATTTCTCTCCTGTTTATGCTATTTCTTTAATACTAAACATAAGTCTAATGCTCAGGTCTCATGTCTGACCAGTTAAATCAGAGTCTAGGCTTAGTAATGTTTAAAGCTCCTCAGTGCCTCGGATGATTTCATGTGCAGGCCATGTTACAAACCACTAATGCAGAGGGAAATACCTTTCTAACCTATACCTTGATATAGGCCACGGAAGAGGAGGAATTAACCTACCCAGCCTACTCTTTGGGAAGTTATTCTTTAGTTAATCTTTGATTCTAGAATTATTTAATTAGGTAATTATTCTTCTTCAGATCTGAGAATTTTGAATTTAGAGCATCAGTGTTTTAACTGTGGTTTTCTGTATTCTTATCACAGTATATATCATCCAATATGATTTCTATCTTTTATTAGTTACAGGAAATTTTCTAGTTTGCTGTCACCCTCAGTGTTTTACCAAAACTTCGTACATATTTGTTATGGGGGATGGGGGGCTATTTCTAGGGATTTCTAATAGAAAGAGTAATAGTCTACTACTCACCCAGGCTGGAGTGCAGTGGCGCAATCTCGGCTCACTGCAGGCTCCGCCCCCCGGGGTTCACTCCATTCTCCTGCCTCAGCCTCCTGCGTAGCTGAGACTGCAGGTGCCCGCCACCTCGCCCGGCTAATTTTTTGTATTTTTAGTAGAGACGGGGTTTCACCGTGTTAGCCAGGATGATCTCGATCTCCTGACTATCTTGAGCCAATTTTGTTTATCTGTTTTGATTTCTCACCCTCACATGTGAATAACTAAATTGAGAGTATTTTGTGAACTTTCCATTTTTTTTAAGTAACAGAAAAGTGGTAAGAATAGCATAAAGAACTCCTATATATCCTTTACCTACCAATTATTTATATTTTGCTTGTTCTTTAAATCATTCTCTTTCTTCTTTTTTCACATAAGCAATTAAAGATTAAATTTCCCTAAGCACTGCTTTAAGTGTGTTGTGTTTAGATATGTTGTATTTTATCACTTAATTAAAAATTTTCTAACATTTACTATAATTTCTACTTTGACCCATTAGTAGATCGAAGTAGGCTTATTTAGAAATGTATTGTTTAATTTCCAAATGTTTGGGACCTTTCTAGATATCTTAAAATTACTGATTTCTAATAAAAAAAAAACTACTGTGGTCTGAGGGCATACTCTGTATGATCTTTTGCAATGTATTAAGGCTTGTTTTATGGTCCAGAATGTGGTCTGTCTTGGTGAACATTCCATGTACACTTGAGAAGAATGTATATCTGCAGTTAGAAAAAATCTCAATTAGATCAAGGTGGCTAATAGTATTATTCAGCTCTTCTGTATCGAGTCAGCTAACTGTAGCCTGTGGATTAAATCTGGTGTGCAGCATGTTTTTATACATTCTATGAACTTAGAATGGTTTTTGCATTTTTAAGGGTTGTAAAAAACAGAAACATAAAACAAAATAAAGAATATGTGACAGAGACTACATTGGCCTGAAAATCCTACAATACTGACTTGCCTTTTATAGAAAAATTGTGCTCACCCTAGTTCTATGTCTTTATTGATATTTTATTTCATTCTATTAATAACTGAGAGGGGATATTAAAATATAATTTTAGAATTATCTATTTCTCCCTTTAATGTTATTGATTTTTGCTGTATCCATTTTTAAATTATTGAGCAAATATACTTTTATTAAGTTTTTCCTTTAATCATTATAAAATTTTCCTTTGTAGCTATGATAATTCTCCTTTTCTTGAGTTCATTTTGTCTAATCTTAATATAGACACTTCAGATTTCCTATGCTTATGGTTCACATCGTATCTTTTCTCATCATTTTACATATAAATAGTTCATGTTCTTATATACTTTTTGTAAACAATCTGTAGTTGAGTCTTGTTTTTTTATTCAGGATGACAATCTCTTCACTTGAATTTGGAGTGTTACTTCATTTACGTTTAATGTAATTATTGATATGATTAATCTTATTTCTACTAGTTTCTATTTGTTTTGAGATTTATCCCATCTGTTCTTTGTTTTTCGGTTATACTTTCCTGTCTTCTTTTGGTTAATTGAATATTTTTGTCATTCTATTTTAATTCCTCTATTGGCTATTTACCTATACCACTTTTGTATTTTTAGAGGCTGCTTTAATGCTTGCAAAATGCATTCTTAAATTATCAAAATACTATCTAAAGTTAATATTGTCCTACTTCACTTAAAATGTAGGACCTTGGAGCAGTGTAGTTACATATACACCCCCTTGTCTTTTTTGCTATTGTCAAATATATCTACATAAATGATAGCCTCACATTATATAGTGTCATGACTTTTGTTTCAAATAATTACGTTTTTTCAGCTTTTTTGAGATCTAATTGGTGTTCAATAAATTGCATATATTTAAAGTGTAAAATTTGATGAGTTTTGATGTATGTATAAATCTGTAAAACCATTACAACTCGAGCTAAAAAACATATCTATCTCTCTCAAAAGTTCCTTATGCTTTTTTTGTAATTCCTTCTTGCCACCAATCCGCAGGCAATCATTTATGTGATTTTTGTCACTATAGGTTAGAATGTAATTTTCTAGAATTTTACATAAGTGAAATTATAGAGTGCATGCTGTTTTTCAACTAACATTTTTTATTCCACATAATTATTCTGAGATTCATTCATGTTGTTACATGTATTAATAATCTCTTCCTTTGTATTGCTGAATAGTAGTACTCCATAGTAGGAATACAATACGATTTGTTTATCCATTCATCTCCTGGTGGCTACTTGTATTGTTCTCAGTATTTGGCTATTATAAATAGAGCTGCTGTGAACATTTATATACAAGTATTTGTTTGGATATAGGATTTTATTTCTCTTTGATAAACATCTAGTAGTGGGATGGCAGAGCAGCATGGTTATGTAATATATTAGGTCATTCTTGCATTGCTATAAATAAATATCTGAACCTGGGTAATTTAGGAAAAAAGAGGCTTAATTGGCTCATGGTTCTGCATGCTTTACAGAAAGCATGGTGTTGGTATCTGCTCAGCTTCTAGGAAGGCCTCAGGAAGTTTACAATCATGGCAGAAAGCAAAGAGGGAGCAGGCACATCACATGGTGAAAGAAGAAGCAATTGAGAGAAAGTGGAAGGGAGGTGCTACACACTTTTTTTTTAAACTTTAACATGCACATGAATGACCTTTATTTTATTAAAAGTTTCTGTTCAGTGGGTCTGGGGTGGGACCTGGGATTTTGTTTCTTGCAGGCTTCAGGGAATGCGAGTGTTGCTAGTTCCACACACTTTGAGTAACAAAGTTATAAACAATATATATCTGATCTTTTCTTTTTTTTATTATACTTTAAGTTTTAGGGTACATGTGCACAATGTACAGGTTTGTTACATATGTATACATGTGCCATGTTGGTGTGCTGCACCCAGTAACTTGTCATTTATATTAGGTATGTCTCCTAATGCTATCCCTCCCCCCTCCCCCCACCCCACAACAGGCCCCGGGGTGTGATGTTCCCCTTCCTGTGTCCAAGTGTTCTCATCATTCAATTCCCACCTATGAGTGAGAACATGTGGTGTTTGGTTTTTTGTCCTTGCAATAGTTTGCTCAGAATGATGGTTTCCAGCTTCATCCATGTCCCTACAAAGGACATGAACTCATCATTTTTTATGGCTGCATAGTATTCCATGGTGTATATGTGCCACATTTTCTTAATCCAGTCTATCATTGTTGGACATTTGGGTTGGTTCCAACTCTTTGCTATTGTGAATAGTGCCGCAATAAACATACGTGTGCATGTGTCTTTATAGCAGCATGACTAATACTCCTTTGGGTATATACCCAGTAATGGGATGGCTGGGTCAAACAGTATTTCCAGTTCTAGATCCCTGAGGAATCGCCACACCAACTTCCACAATGGTTGAACTAGTTTACAGTCCCACCAACAGTGTAAAAGTGTTCCTATTTCTCCACATCCTCTCCAGCACCTGTAGTTTCCTGACTTTTTAATGATGGCCATTCTAACTGGTGTGAGATGGTATCTCACTGTGGTTTTGATTTGCATTTCTCTGATGGCCAGTGATGATGAGCATTTTTTCATGTGTCTTTTGACTGCATAAATGTCTTCTTTTGAGAAGTGTCTGTTTATATCCCTCGCCCACTTTTTGATGGGCTTGTTTGTTTTTTTCTTGTAAATTTGTTTGAGTTCATTGTAGATTCTGGATATTAGCCCTTTGTCAGATGAGTAGATTGCAAAAATTTTCTCCCATTCTGTAGGTTGCCTGTTCACTCTGATGGTAGTTTCTTTTGCTGTGCAGAAGCTCTTTAGTTTAATTAGATCCCAATTGTCAATTTTGGCTTTTGTTGTCATTGCTTTTGGTGTTTTAGACATGAAGTCCTTGCCCATGCCTATGTCCTGAATGGTATTGCCTAGGTTTTCTTCTAGGGTTTTTATGGTTTTAGGTCTAACATTTAAGTCTTTAATCCATCTTGAATTAATTTTTGTATAAGGTGTAAGGAAGGGATCCAGTTTCAGCTTTCTACATATGGCTAGCCAGTTTTCCCAGCACCATTTATTAAATAGGGAATCCTTTCCCCATTTCTTGTTTTTGTCAGGTTTGTCAAAGATCAGATAGTTGTAGATGTGTTGCATTATTTCTGGGGGCTCTGTTCTGTTCCATTGGTCTATATCTCTGTTTTGGTACCAGGACCACGCTATTTTGGTTACTGTAGCCTTGTAGTATAGTTTGAAGTCAGGTAGCATGATGCCTCCAGCTTTGTTCTTTTGGCTTAGGATTGACTTGGCAATGCAGGGTGTCACACACTTTTAAACAACCAGATTTTCTGTTAACTCAGAGTGAGAGCTTACTTATCACCAAGGGGATGTCCCAAGTCATTCATGAGGGCTCTGCCTTCATGATCCAACCACTTCCCACCAGGCCCCACCTCCAACACTGGGGATTACATTTCAACATGAGATTTGGACAGGGACAGATATCCAAACTATATCATTTCACCACTGACCCCTCCCAAATCTTGTCCTTCTCACATTGCAAAATACAATCATGCCTTCCCAACAGTCCCCAAAAATCTTAACTCATTCCAGCATTAACTCAAAAGTCCAAAGTCTCATTTAAAACAAAGCAAGTCTCTTCCGCCTATGAGCCTGTAAGGTCAAAAACGAGTTACTTACTTCCAAAATACAATGGGAGTATAGGCATTGGGTAAACATTGCCGTTCCAAAAGGGAGAGATCAGCCAGAAGAAAAGAACTGAAGGCCCAATGCAAGTTCAAACCTGGCAGAGCAGTCATTAAATCTTAAAGCTCCAAAATAACCTCCTTTGACTTTATGTCCCACATCTAGGGCACACTGGTGCAAAGGATGGGCACCAAACGCCTTGAGCAGCTTCACCCCTGTGGCTTTGTGGGGTTCTGCCCCCACAGCTGCTCTCACAGGTTATTGAGTGTCTGTGGCTTTTTCAGGTTCAGGGTGCGAGCTGCCAGTAGATCTACCATTCTCGGGTCTGGAGGGCAGTGGCCCCCTTCTCACAGCTCGACTAGGCAGTGCCCCAGTGGATACTCTGCGTGGGGGCTCTTACCCTACATTTTCCCTCTTTACTGCCCTAATAAAGGTTATCTATGAGGGCTCTGCCCCTGCAGCAGGCTTCTGCTTGGGCAACCAGGCTTTTTCATACATCCTCAAATCTAAGCAGAGGCTACAAAACGTTCTTCACTCTTGCATTCTGTGCACCTACAGGCTTAACACCATGAGGAAGCTGCCAAGTTTTATAGCTTGCATTCTCCAAAGTGGCAGCTCAAGCTGTACCTGGACCTTTTAAAGCCCCAGCTAGAACTGAAGCAGCTGGGATGCAGAGAGCAGTGGCCCAAGACTGTGCAGGGCAGCAGGTCCCTGGACCTGACCCATAAAACTATTTAGTCTTCCTAGGCCTCAGGGCCTGTAACTGGATGACCTGTGTGTTAGATTTCTGGTATGCCTTCAGGGCCTTTTTCTGTTGTCTTGGCTATTAGCACTTGGCTCCCTTTTGTTAGGCAAATTTCTCTAGCAAGTGATTGCTACAAAGCCTACTTGAATTATTCTTCCAAAAGAGCCTTTTCTTTCTCTGCCACATGGCTAGGCTGCCAATTTTCTAAACTTTTATGTTATGCTTCCTGTTTAATATAAGTTCCACATTTATCATTTCTTTGCTACTGCATCTGAGTGTTGGTTGTTACAAGCAGCCAGGGTTACATCTTGAATACCCTGTTGCCTAGAAATTTCTTCCACCAGATACCCTAAATTATCACTCTAAAATTCAAGCTTTCACAGATCCCTAGGGTGGGAAAACAATGCAGCCAAGTTCTTTGCTAAGGTACAACACAGATGACCTTTGCTTCAGTTCCCAATAAGTTTATTATTTCCATCTGAGACCTCATCAGCCTGGGCTTCACTGCCCATATCACTATCAGCATTTTGACCACAACCATTTAACTAGTTTCCAAGAAGTTCTGAACTTTCCCTCATCTTCCTGTCTTCTTCTGAGCCTTCCACACTCTTCCAGCCTCTGCCCATTATGCAGTTCCAAATCTGCTTCTGCATTTTCAAGTATCTGTATAGCAATGCCCTACTCCCGGTACCAACTTTCTGTATTAGTTCATTCTTGCTATAAAAGAATACCTGCGACCAGGTAATTTACAAGAAAAAGAGGTTTAATTGGCTCATGGTTCTGGACGCTTTACGGGAAGCACAGTGCTGGCATCTGCTTAGCTTCTAGAGAAGCATTAGGAAGCTTACAAGCATGGCAGAAGGTGAAGGGAGAGCAGGCGTGTCACATGGCAAAAGCAGGATCAAGCAAGAGGGGGGCAGAGGTGCCACAAAATTTTAAATAACCAGACCTCATGTGAACTCAGAACAAGAGCTCACTTATCACCAAGGGAATGGCCCCAGCCATTCTTGAGGGATCTGTCCCCATGATCCAGCCACCTCCCACCAGGCCCCACATCCAACATTGGGGATTACATTTCAACATGAGATTTGGTTGGGGGTAGATATCCAAACTATATCATGTATGTATAACATTTTAAGAAATTGCCAATCTCTTATCCAAAATTTTACATTTCTACCAGTATACAAGTTACATTTACTTCCTTACTAACACTTGGTATGGTCTTTTTAATTTTAGCTATTCTTGTGAGTTATATACTGATATTTAGTTAGGTTTTATTTTAATTTCTCTAATGATCAATCACGATGAGCTTCTTTTCATGTGCTTATTTGCCATCCACGTATCTTAAAGCTCCAAAATAACCTCCTTTGACTTTATGTCCCACATCTAGGGCACACTGGTGCAAAGGATGGGCACCAAAGGCCTTGGGCAGCTTCACCCCTGTGGCTTTGTGGGGTTCTGCCCCCACAGCTGCTCTCACAGGTTATTGAGTGCCTGCTGAAGTGTCTATTCAAATATTTTGGCCATTTTTATTTGTTTGTCTTCTTATTGAGTTGTAAGAGTTCTTTATATATTTTATGCTTATTTATTTAGTTAGTTCATTTTTAAGACAGGATGTTGTTCTGTCACCCAGGCTGGAGTACAGTGCCATGCTCACAACTCACTGCAGCCTAGAAAAAAGTTATTCATATATTTAGAAACAGGTCCTTTTTCAGATATATATTTTACAAATATTTCTTAATATCTTTTAAAAAGCAAAATTTATAATTAGAAGAAACCCATTTATCAATTTTTTAATATAGTTTGTGCTTTTTGCAGTTTATTTAATAACATTTGTGAACCCAATTTCACTAAGATTATATTCTATATTTTCTTCTAGAAATTTTATAGTATGTAGCTTTATAGTTTAGAGTTGTAGCTCTTACTTTTAGGTCTCTAATTCATTTTGAGTAATTTTTCTTAATTATATGTGTAAACATTAAGAATCACTTCTTAGCATATTGCTTCAGCACCATTTGTTGAAAAGATTATCCTCTCCTCATTGAATTATCTTGGAAATCAATTGACCACACATATTGGTTTATGTCTGTTCTCTGTATTCTGTTCCACTGATGCCAATAACCGGCTACCTTTAAAACTGTAGTTTTATAATATATCTTGAAGTTAGGTACTATAAGTCCTCCAACTTTGCACTTCTTTTACACAATTATTTTGGTTATTCTAGATTCTTTTCATTTCCATATAAATTTGAAAAACCGCTAGTCAGTTTCTAAAATATATACTCAGGCATCTTTATTTTAAATATATTGTATTGATCAATTTGGGGAGAATTGGTATCTTAACAAAATGAGTTTTTCAGTTCACAAACATAGAATATGCCTATATTTATATAATACTTCTTTAATTTCTCTCAGCAGTGTTTTCTAGTTTTTACTATACAGACACATCTTTTTCCAATTATACATGGCATTTTAAATTTTCAATTTTGATTATTCATGCTACTATATAGGAAAAAACTATTTTTACTTTGCATTTTTATTGGGTGCATGTATATTTAGGATAGTTAAGTCTTTTTGTTGTAGTGATTACTTTATCATTATGTAATGCCCTTCTTTGTCCTTTTTGATTATTGTTGTTTTGAAGTCTGTTTTGTCTTGATATAAGAATAGCAACCCTTGCTCTTTTCGTTTTCCATTTGGCTGACAGATCCTTTTCCATCCCTTTGTTTTGAGTCTATGGGTGTCATTTCATGTGAGATGGGTCTCTTGAAGATAGCAGACTATTGGGTCTTGATTCTTTTTTCAACTTGGCACTCTATGCCTTTTAAATGGAAAGTTTGAAAGTGTATTATATATTTTATTTATCTCTAAATATTTGAAATATGCTTTTTATATCTGATGCTAAAACGTGACAAGATTTTTTTGTTTCTGGATGAGATGGTCTAAGCTGTGGGAGCAAGGGCCAAGTTATAGTGGCTGTTTCTTTTAATTTATTGCTAAAATTTTAATTTAATAGTTCATGTTCAGCCTGGGAAAATCTTCAGTTTGAAATATGTACTTGATAAAGTGTGTTAACTTAATAGAGCTAAAGCTCTGTTAACTGCCTTACTCTCATAAATGAGTAATCTTTTTATGTGACAGGTGACTTTTATTATCATCTTCATTTTTATAAGTGATGAAACCAAAATGTAAGTTAAGTAATTTTCCCAAAGCCACATAACTGATCAGTGCTAGAATATGAATTGAAATTCAAGAAATTTTGGCCATAGAGTCTGAACTCATAACCACTTCACATACTGCCTATCAGTCATTTGATTTTACAGGCTTGTAATTATATTAGGCTTAAAATTATCATCGTAGAATAAGTGTTGTAACTTATGAGAGTTACCATAGACTTAATACTTCATTTATGGCAAATGTGAATGAGTTTTTAGGTCTTTTCCTGGATTAAATTTTAATAGATGAAGGTGAATGAGGAAAGATGCTAGTAGAAAGGCCAGAAAGGTAGCAGAAGACAGGACAAAAATTTACTTGTTTTCCAGTTTTGTGTGTGAATTTCTCTAGAAATAACAAGCAGTGGTTAGGGGACTTGGAAAATTCACACTTTGGGGCCAAAGTGGTGCAGAGGCACAATGGCAACAATGGGCCAGAATTTCTAAACCTCTAAAAGAAACGCAGCCTCCACTGAGAATCACATGTCTACCACACACCACTGTTTTTGATGGTGGAATTAAAAGAGAAGTTGTTGTACCATTTCAAAGAGGTAAAGGTCACTAAAGAGGTATTTTTTCTATAATCTTCTGCTTAGATTGTGACTACTAGGAAATCTACTTAAGAAAGATGTTTGTTCAAATTTATGAGTTTCTTTTTTGGACTTTCAGCATCTCATATTTCTCCAGAGCTTTAATCTACTTTTAAAACTATCTTCTGTGTTTTTATATCAGTTAGTGGTCAGTGAGTGCCTCCCCCCAACTCATTGATTTTGTCCTTGATGGCAGAGCAGGGTATGGATTGACAGTTAGAAACTGAAACATTCCTATCCTATAGGAAATTATTGCAAAGGGGCTTGGCTCATGGTATCTGAGAGCTTCTATATCCTGCTTGTTGCTTTACACTTTCTGTGTTCCTTACCCCCTAGTCTGGACACAGTCATTATTGTGGAGAATTCTCTGAACATAAGATTCAGATCAATGTATTTACTGGTGCCATAAGTATGTTTTTGTTTGGAGGCTTTCCTATACTATAGTCCCTAATGTTTCATCTGCTCTAATGTATTCAACTTGCACGTAAAGAACTTGAGTGTCTTTGAGTAGGTCATACAACCCCTCTGAGCTTTATTTTTACAGCTGAAAAATGAGGTGAGTAGAATATTTCTATATTCCCCTTTTCTAGCATTTTGTTCTTTAATGACTTCTATCCATAGGTGCTGAATAATCTTCCAAAGTGATTGCTGACTGTTCAGGTGTAATTAGTAATAGAGACTGGTGGTTTAGGATTCATGATTTGAGAACTCCTCCTTCTCTACAGCTGTGTGTGTGTGTGTGTGTGTGTGTGTGTGTGAGTGTGTGACTTTGTGTATACTAAAACCTTATTCTGTGTGCTGGAGGAAGGCTAAGGCAGATAAAGAGCAGAACTAGGGTAAAACATTAGTATATGTACATATGCATGCATATACGTATATATGACTTAAAAGAAATATTCTGTGTTCCATATATACTGCTGTCTTAGGATTGCTTCTTCTAATCTAAAACATATTTAAAACATAATTTTTTTCTACATTTGAGATGTCACTTATTGTAATGTGGAGTTAACTTTTTTCCAGAATTTTACAAAGAGGACTTTCTGTTTTGTTTTTAATGAAATAAACACACAGTGGATAGTTAAAATTTGCCTTCCAAACAAAATGTCATGATATCTCCCTTTTTAGGACTGGAATGTAAGCAGTTATAGAATTTCAGTATCTGGAATGACTCATGATTTATAAGCCAGCTCCTTTTAAACAGTGTATTGTTAGATTATTTACAAGACTAAAGTTTTAATGTTAATTTCTTTGTTGTGGTACAATACCATTTAAGCTTTTGAACTCAAAGATCATTTTTAAAAACTATTTTTATACCTCTCCCCCAGTTTCTAAATTCAATTTTTTCTCTTTGTCGGATTTCAAGGTTAAAACAATAACAAGTCTCATTATTTTTATAAACTATAGCTTAAACCACAAGCAATAAGAAAAATCCTTATATTCAACTAACATGTACTTTTATGTACCTAGTACACGTTACTGTACTTGGCACTGTAAGGAGATAACAAATAAAAAGAAACACAGTAGTTACTCACATACAAGTACTAGGTGATATTTAGCAAATGACATGTTACAGAAATATTTAAAGTAATAGCCAGATGCTTTAGGATTCCATATGTTATAAAGAGCTACTTAGATTTTATTATTTATTTATTTATTTTATTTATTTTATTTTTCAAGACAGAGTCTCACTCTGTCACCCAGGCTGAAGTGCAGTGGTGGGATCTTGGCTCACTGCAACCTCTGCCTCCCGGTTCAAGCAGTTCTTCTGCCTCAGTCTCCCAAGTAGCTGGGACTACAGGCATGCACCACCACATTCAGCTAATTTTTGTATTTTTACTAGAGACAGGGATTCTCCACGTGGGCCAGACTGGTCTCAAACTCCTGACCTCAAGTGATCTGCGCACCTTTGCCTCCCAAAGTGCTGGGATTACACCATGAGCTACCATGCCCGGCCCGGATTTTAGTTTGCACCTCTAATTTTGCTACCTCTTCACTATTAGCAATGCTCAGGGACAAAAAAAAAGAAACCATTAAAAGTAGGATATAAAATAGCACTTTGAGAACTAAGCCAGTAAAATTTCCACATTATGCTTTTCATTATACATCATTAAAAGAAAACCAAGAAATTTGCACAGCTAAGGAGTGAGGAAACCCCAGAAATATGCTATTAAGATGGTCAGACATACAAACTCCCAATGTGGTAGCAATTTGGTAAGTTGTATTGTTGTTATTGTATTTTACACTATGTAGAGAAAGACTATATGAACAGAAGCAGAGTGAATAACATAAGGCACAGAGTAGCCCAAAGAACTGGAAATTTGGTAGAAATTTAACAGAACTATTCAGATTATTATGAGTTAGATTTCATCATAATTTGGAGAATATGTATATTTCAAACCCATTTTCTCTCCTTTTGCTTTGATGCCATGCTCACCAAGCAATTTCAAGTTATTTAACTTCCAAGATAATTTTCCATGTCTACCATAAGATCACCTGCAAGTACCTCCCCCAGATATATTGGTCTGTTGGTTGGTAGCAGTAGTCAGAGGGGCTGGGTTTAATTTTGAAACAGCGGGTTTCCATTATATTATGAAATGAATTATTAGCATATTATACTAAATGACATTAAAATGCAGTGTTATGGAGAAGTGAATGATAAGAGTTTGAATACCGGAGAGATTTAGTCATCAGTTTGCACAAAACAATGTGATATATTTCTATTCATTTTCAACAATCACATTTGTATCATGCTTGGGTATTAGAATGACTCTTTGCAGTGAGGTGTGCTTATTATTCTGTCACTGCATTGGAATTGGTTTGTCCATTAGTTTAATAAATATTTGCTGAGTGCAATGAACATTTACTGAGTCCTTATATTTCCTGAGTATTAAATATATTTACTGAGTGCTTAACAGATACTCTTAAAGGAGCTTCGGATACATAAGGGAACAAAACAGATAATATCCTTTTCCTTATGTAACTTATGGGCTAGTGAGGAGAGACAGACAATAACCAACAAGTGTGATTAAATAAGTTATATAGAATGTGTAGTAGCCATACATATACCTACCACACACCTCTAGACTGTGGTATGAATACCGTGTGAGGAAAAAAAAAGAGCCTCCAACTGAGAGGATTGCAGGGGAAGCACTATCTTAAGAGGACAGCTAAGTTTTCATTAGAGTAAATCAGTGCAATGTATAAATCTGGCAAAATGTTAGGAAAAGTTTTCACTAATAAAGTCCATCTTGTAACATGGACTTCCAGGACAATACTGGACCCTGTTAAACACAGAATGAAGTCAACTAGAAAGTTTGCAACAAAAACAAGACTAAAATTGCAGTTCTTGACAATATACATTTTTTTGTTCAACTGAATTTTTTGAATTTATTGCTGACTCTATGTTTAGGGTGTTGTGTGTGTGTGTGTGTGTGTGTGTGTGTGTGTGTCTCCCACTAAGGTAATAGAGATGATACTGGTTTGACAGTTGTTTAATATATGCATATTTATATTTAAGATTCAAGCATTAAAATTGCTGTTCCGGTCAAAGCACGATGGTAACTTATACATGTGCTCTACAACTGACATGCTAAAGACTTAGGAAGTTTTTTTCTTGACAGTCTGTCAGCTATCACTTATGGTTCTTAGTGGTTCCAAAGGCTCATTTGTTCCAAATCTGATCCTCATAAAATTGGTTATATATCTATAGGTATGTAATTGTTTTAAATTTTGAAGCATGGATTTTATTAACACTATTACAGTGCCTGACACTGTACTATTGACTACACACATACACACACACACACATATATATATATACACATACATACATACACAGACCCCTTTATATATTTGTGTAACTGAAATAGATGTGGGCATATATAACATAAGTGTGTGTGTATTTGTGTTGCTTAAGTAGATAAGTGTAAATGGATGGATAGATAGACACACAGGTATGCCTAGTTGCTTAAGTAGATAAGTGTAGATGGATGCATAGATAGACATATGGGTATGCCTATCCATCCTCTACTGAGATAGAGATAAAAATTCTCTAAATGCTAGATTAATGGCACAGATTGACATGCAGTGGGAATTTATAGAAGAGAAAAATCATTGTAAGGCAGGACCAAGTCTGGTAATAATTCATTAAAGAGGAGAATCTTGATTTTGTTCTTGATGGCAGAGCAGGGTATGGATTGATAGTGAGAAGTTGAGACATTCTGGATGATAGAGACAATATAGACAAATCACAGAGACACAAGGAAGTATGGTGTGTATACAAAATGACATGAGAACAATGGTCTAAGGAGACTATGAAGTTTGTGAACAGTGAGGAGATTGGACCAGATGGATGGAACCAATTTGTTGATGGTTTTGATTTCTAGTTTAAAGAATTTTACCCAAATTCAGTGAACCCTAGAGAGACAACATGGGTTCTACAATTGGTAATTGACATAGTTTAAATGACATTTTAGGAATATTAGGTAGCTAAACAGGAACTGAGACAATGAGGACTTGGAACAGAAAAACAAATAGGATGCTATTGCTAAACTTTAGGTACAATTTAATGAGGTCATGAAAGTAGTGAGGAAGAGATGAGACTGAGGGACATTAGGTAAGAAGAGTTGAGCAATCTTGGTGATTACTGGATAAAGGAACAGGCCCAAGAAGAAGATTCAGGACACAGTCACCACTAAAATATGATAACAATGACTACATTATTATGAAATTATGGATTTTCAGTAAGTTTAGTTAATTGAATGAGATGAGCAATGTGGGTGCCAGGTTTGATCATTCACGTAGAAGACCATGCTATTTATTACATCAATGCGGCACCAACATCCCACTCTTCCAGCTCCATAAAAACTGAATGTGAAGATAATTTTTTAAAACACATTTGCTATTGTTATTCTAATAATAAATATCATATATATTAATGTAGAAAATTTGAAAATAAAAAGTATTTAGAAGACAATAAAATATCACCTGTGATTTAACCTTAATAACATTAAGGCATGGTAAATATTTCTCTTTTGAAAGGGAATAAAAATTCCAATATTATTTTTGAAACAGTGAATGGAGCTAATTAGGAAGATTTATTCCAAGAAAGTAACATTTTTCTTTTTTCATTATAGAGCAATATCATAAAAGTTGGACAAATGAGTAGCTAGTTGAGTGACATGTACAATAAATGAGAAATATGAAAAATTAACCATGCTGTTAACTATAGAAACTTAAAGTTGAATTGAGATAAGCACTGTCACCTAGCAAAACAATGACAGACAGGAATAAAGAAAAGGGAGAAAAGCTGAAAAATGTTACATGATTCATTCTAAGAAGGCCTATGAGCATGAATTGCTGAACACACTAAGCTTTCAAGGATAAGAGATGAAGTACTTCAAAAGCAAAAAGTTTTGATCTCTTGCTTTTCCTGATGGATTCTATTTAAATTGTATACAGGACTAGCATCACTATCAATGCTATCAAATATCTTGTGCATTCAAACCTGTGACCAATAGAATTTTATTTATAAAATTTTATAAAAGTATAGATGTGTTTTTACCTCACATAGTGATTGCTGCATTTGTTAAATAAGATATTTGTAAAAACAGATTCTAAAGGACCTTGCCAATATATAACACAGACCTTTGTATAGCAATAGATAAGATTATGTAGGCATGATGACAAGACTGGAAAGATCTTTGTATATAAAGTTTATTATATATTTTATCAATAGATTATTAATATGGATCAGTTAGTAAGCAAGTATTAATATTATTAAGTACTTTTTGAGGTTCTATTTCCTTACCAGATTCCATGGGGAATTTTAATAAGGCAATAGTTATTTTTACTTTTATCACACTCGACATATATTTATCATACAGTGCCTGATACAAACATGGTTGAATTGTCAATATATGCTTGTTTAACTGAAGTAGATGAAGACACATATACATAAACATATATATGTGTGTGTGTGTATGCATATGTGTGTGTGCGTGCAATCAATTACTATATTAGAATGCAATAGGATTCAGAGAAGGAAAAAAATTGTTATAAGGCAGGGGCAAGTTTGGGAATAGCTCGTTAAACTTGAGCTTTGTCCTTAAGAGCAGAACAGGGTATGGATTGATTGACAGTAGGAAGTAGAGATATTCTAAGCAGTGGGGACAGTATAGACAAAACTCAGAGGCAGAATCAATTTACAACTTGTGTAAATCATGATAAATAAAATGGACTAAAGAAACTACGAGATTTATATTGACCAGTGAGAAGATTGGACAGTCAAGTTAGAGCCAATTGTTTGACAGCTTTGGGTGCTAGTTTAAGAGATTTAAACTAAACCCAATAGGCAAAAAAGGGCCAATATGGGTCTTCAATTGGCGACTGAAATAGTCAAAGTAGTATTATAGGAAGATTAAAGAATTAGGCAGCATATGAGATGGGAAGGAATTTGAAACAAGAAAGATTAAGGAGCTGTTGCTAAATTCTAGGCATGAAGTAATAAAGCTGTAGGAGGATGAAGAAAGAGATGAATCTGAATGGATGTTGAGAAAGAAGTTAGCTGAGTGTTGGTGATTTACCATATTCACAGAGTCAAAGGGAAGGAGAGACAAGAATAAGAGCTGACTAAATTCTGAGTATAAAAATGAGAATATTTACTCCGGCACTGCTGATTAGAATGTATTCTGAAAAAAACTTTCAGAAAATCAGTTTTTCAATTTTATTTCCTGTAATTGTCCTAAGAAAATCAGAAATATAAGGAAGCATATATAAATTGTTCATATTTATCTTAGTAAAAAAATTGAAATAACCAAAAATAATCAACAATAGAAGATACATAATAAAGAAGTGATAGTAAAGTAGAAGCCCTCTCATCTAGCCTGGTTGTATCTATTAATTGGCTGATTAATGGAAAAATTTCACTCAAGTGGAGAATCATTAAGGTGATATGTACCTGCCCTAAATATATTTACTTCAAACATAAAAAGGCACATTTATCATTTTTCGATGTAGAGCTATGCCCTTTCCTCTGAGTATGATTCTAATAATGATTATACCCATTAAATATTGTCTATAGTATCCAGTATCTGTTTCTTTAAAATGAACCGAGAATTCAGTGATATCTGCCAAACAACTTAAGTGCATAATTTCTGTAGATTTTTGTTACTTTTTCTTGTTGTTTTGCCCACCTAATTAAGCAGCAAAGTTTTTAATTACTCACCTTCTTCCATTGCCACTCCTTAGCCACTATAAGGACAGGCTCCTATTCTGAAGAATATGGAAAACAATTGCAATTTTAAACAGAGGATGCATGATCTGAGATATATTTTAACAGAATCACTCTGGCTGCTCTGTTTGAGAATGGACTGTGGTGGGGGAGGGAGAACTTTTGTGCACTTTGTATTCCATAATCATTCTGATGCAAAAACAACTGTAACTCTCTTTCTAGTGTCTACATTTCCTGTGAGCCCCAGTTGTGAATAGCAGAAAATACGGAGGCATCTAGGAAAACCTAGGGGCAGGAGGGGCTGGGAGGGAATAAGGCCTTTCAAGGTGTTTAAAGAAGAGACAAAGATGAAGAAGCAGGCATAGTTTCTGAAGAGCTTTTTTGGTTTTTGTTGTTGTTTGCATTTACCTAATTAGTTCTCGACTGCAGAGGCACATTAGAATCTTCTAGGGAATTTTTAAAATACCACTGCATGGGCCACCTGTCATATACACTGATGTTAATTGGCCTGCGTTGGGGCCTAGGTGTCTCTCTCTCTCTCTCTCTCTCTGTCTCTTTCTCTCTCTCTTTCTCTCTCTCTCTCTCTCTCTCTATATATATATATATATATATCTCCCGTTCTGTATATATCTATGTATCTATAGATATATAGAGAACAGGGGATACCAGTGTGTACCTACCACTGAAATCAATTGTTTTCAAGTCTTTTTAGGTCTTATTCTCAGATGGTCTTGGGTAACTGGTGGCTGATTGCCTTCAGCATCTAGAACAAAACACTCTAGGCCCAGAGGAATTCCAGCTAGCATCTATGATCTTATTCTCTTGAGGTAGGGCAGCTAAAGGGAGGATTATCTTCACGTTGAGTCTGATAGCAGGGTAATTTGCTTCATGTGGAGGCAAAGGGATATTGTTAGTTTTCCAGCTACACTGGGAGTTCTAAGTCGGCACATCTCAGGCTAATAGGAAGTCCAGATTGGTTCAAACCTTTTCTTAATTATCCTATGTAGGAATGGACCACACAGTATCCCTCAAGGAAGAATCAAGAATGTTTCCACAGAGAATATACATATTTCATCTCTTTCTCTGCTGAATGGATCCCCACTGAAAGCCATGAATTACTCTTATTAGACCCTGTAGAATCCCTGTTTATGGCAGTGACATTAAAAACATCTAGTTTATGACTTGGATTAGGCAGCCTGTAAAATGGCTTCCAGTGATCCCTGCCTTCTGGTATGTATGCCCTTGTATAATACCCTCCTCACGAGTGTAGGCAGAGGTAACATCACTTTTGAAACTAGGTTATATATATTAAAACAAACAAACAAACCTGTGGCTTCCATTTTGGGTACTTTATCTCACACTCTGATTTCTTGCTCCGTGGGAAACAGACTGTAATGTTGTAAGCAGTGCTATGGAGAGGTCCATGTGGTAAGGAAGTGATAGGTCCTGATAACAGCCAGTGAGGATCTAAGGTGGATCACTTTCTGAGTTGAATATTGAGATAGATGACTACAGCCCTGGTCTACACCTTGATTGCAGCCTCCTGAGGAATTCTGACCAAAAACACTGTGCTGAACCATGCCCAGGCTCCTGAGCCACATAAACTATGAGAAAACAAATATTTGTTTGAAGCCATTAAGTTTTAGTTTCTTACACAGCAATAGATAACTAACACATGGAAGGATTCATCAAGAGAAGGGTTTTTCATAAGTGAAATGTTATTTTCATCTCACATTTCAATTATCAGAATATAAATGAAAGGAAATAAATTTGGATAGGCTCTCATAAATTCAATGATAAGAATTTGGAAAATGCAACCACATGATAACCAGGAAGTAAAAGGAAAACATAAGAGGCATCTTCCCAGACGAGAGTAAATATCTAGTTCCCTGAGAAGTGTAGTCTGAGAATGGAGAAATCAGATGTTACTGGAAAGAGGCTAGGACTGTATTATTTCTTGCTTCCTGTCAAGCCTTTTCAACTCAAGAGAAAGTAAATTTTCTTGACAAACCATTCAAAATTAAAGGATAGGTGGGAGTATATGTGTTCCTGAAGGAACAAGTGACCTTCATTGAAAGCAGCAGCTTGGTTGAATAAATACTGTACAGAAGTGGAATAAAGAGTAGCTGACAACAGTGCTGAAATAGTTACACATGAAGTTTTAATGAGCTATTTCATATTAAGATACATATTGAGAATTCAAACCAGAGAGACGAGTTAATAGATATTTTCCCAACTCTGTTTAAGGGTGATCATAGAAATGATACCCACAAGTTAGTCATAGTGGCCTGCATCCATTTCGATATATCAGTGATGTATTCTGATTGGCCAGTAATCACCCATACTGACTGTTAAATATTTTTGTTATCACTCTTATGCATGGTGAATTTGAGTTCTGGTTTTCTTTAGCCTTGTGTTATTTATGTGTAAAGTTGGATTATGGGAGGCAAAGAATCTCTGGTGTCTCATTCACGCTCAAGTAAATGGCAGTGGGTTAGGGATGTAAATGAAACTGCATGATAAGCCCTGCAAGTCATTCTGATGTATCAGTTTTGCTTACTGGTGTTTAATTGCAGACATTGTCATATTAACGCAACCACAAATACATTATGGAGTAAGATGCAAAAATCACATGAGTCTTAAGAGAAAAGAAATGTTCTGTCTGTGGTGGGCCCCCTTTGCATTATTCTCTAACTTCTCTACTATTAGAGAAATTTCAGTAGGAAATCGTGAGGGGCACTGTTTTAGAGTTTTTGTTGTTATAGGATTGCTTTTACTACAGCTAGGTCCCCTCGTACATCTTTATGTTCTTTGGCAGTCTAGAGAACCAGAAGAGCAAACTCTATGGGATAGAAACCCTAAGAATTTACCTCCAGCATCCCTTCTCTTCTGTCATTAAATTGAATTTGTAGCCAACTCAAAGGCTGACAATTTATACTATGGTTTTTATATTTTTATATTATAATTTATATTATGACATGTCAAAATGTTTTGTTCACTGCTTTGAAAGTATCTTTTGTTTACTTTTGTTATCATTTCATATTTTAATTTTTTCCTTTCTAATTGTTAGAAACTCATGTATTTAATTTTATCTTTCAAAGAACATTTTTAAAAGGCTTACTCTGCTTATATGTATATTTTGCACAGAGCTTTCCATCCATAAACAAAAGGCAAATAGGAATCAGAATTGAAAACAACACAATTTCTTTTCTCCTTTGAGTCAAATCATCACAGTATAGATTAGTCATTGTGTATGAAGTGCATTGCCAAGACATAGTCACATTTGTGTACAAATGTAAAGGCTGTATCTCAATAGAAATAAAAAACAAAAAAATGCAGAAGACCATTAGCTAATAATACTAATAATCTAAGAGTAGAAAGCATGTGCTAACTGATCTAGACTCTTGTGACAGTTGTATATCTACCCAGCTGCATGACCTTAGGTGTATCAAAATCTCAATTTCCTAGACTACAAATGAGTAAGAGGGATGGGGGCGCCTTACAGTTTTAAGATTCTAGAATTCTAAGTGTGTGTAACTAGAGCAAATTTTATTTTCTAAAATTTGCATAATAAATTTAAAAATAGGAGAAAAACAAATAATTAAAGTACTTATTTCTAGAAGTCTTTTTTAGGTGACTTATACTACCAGGAATGGATTTACCACTAAATATTGGTTTTCCCTAATTCAGCATTGCTATGTAATTTGATGGAAGTATAACTCCATAGACAAAGAGCATTTGGTCCTAACATAGCTTGTATTTTATGTGTATATACACTATTTCTATTTAAATTTCTATATAGTCATGTTTTACCCTTTTAAAATGAAGATTAGTTTTATTATGTATTTTCTTTTGTCTATAAACATTCAGTAAATTCACACTGAAAACTGATTATGAACAGATAGTCTGCTAGGCACTAAGGAAACACATATGAAAAACTAAGTCCTCCTCTGCCCTCAATATGCTCACAAGACTACAGTTACTGCAGCCTGACCTCAAAACCTAGCTAGCAAAGTCCTTGAATCAGGTGATAGTTCACAATACCATTCATGCTCTCTCCCAAGAGTGTATCTGAGGAAGGGCAGTTCTTTCTAGTTTTCTACATCCTGGTCGTATAGGTCAACCACAGGAAAATTAAATGAATCTATTGTTTTTGTTGACCTAGCCTTTTCATATAACTCTCATCTATAAATGTATTACCAAATACTATTTATATAAAGGGACTTGAATGACAAATATTTTGAAATTAAAACCACAATGGTTAGCATACCTTTTCAATTAGATAAATGTTGACCTCCCATTGGTGAACATATAAAGTGCTACCAAGATCTGCCAATGAAAGACTTTTAAAGTGGAAATTCATCTTTGTAATAATCCTGTTATCTGTAGGCCTACCTCAAGCCTTCAGGACATTCAGGGCCCCTTATTCCTGACTGTATCTTCTATTTTGGACATTGTGCTCTTGCCCTCTAACAGGAAAACAACTTTCAGTGCTGCCACCTTTTGAACAGCAGAGATTTCTAGAGATTAGAAAATTACTAAATTTAAATATACATAGTTTTAAAATATGATACTTTTCTACCCATGCATTCAAATGTATTCTAACTTTAAAATCCTGTAAATACTTATATTTGTAATGATTTTACTTATATGATCCAATTAATTGGCAAGAATATGTGGTGAAAGATTTTTTACATATTTGTATTGTTCTGTGTGAGACATCTATTGTAAGCGTTGCTTCAGGCTCTCATTTTTGTCTGCCTTCCAGGATTTGCTGGCCCAAGTGCTGTGTGCTAAACTTCGTGTCAGTCACAAAGGGGAGGGAAACTTGCAGTTGAGCCAGACAGTTTTGTTATTCCTTTAAAATTAAAAGCATATGAAACAGATACAGCTTATTAAGTTTTTTTTATAAATAACATAAACTTAAATAACAAAACAATAAAGTTCAAAAACAACTTAAAATAGAGTTTAATGCTGTAACCATAGGAAAAAAAGCATGATTATTTGTGGGAAGAACATTATTAAAAGCCATATTCCAAAATATGAATTATACAAAGATAGATTATGTTACTTGAAAAAAACTTAAAGATTTCTCAATTTTACTTTGAGGAATTATAAAATGTTATTATGTGGCAAGTGAGATGAAGTATAGTATTATCATCAATCACTGTTGCTATCTTATATACAAGATTTTTGGAAACATCCTTTTAGCAATACCCTTTCCACTTGAGCAGCATTAGAAATTTTGTTCTTATTAATAGGTATAAGCATGTTCTAATCCTGTACTTTTGTTATCTATTTTATTGACTTTCATAATAGATTTTTTTGAGAATATTCTTTTTTTCTGGTTAGAGTTTAAGTAGATTATAATTTTTCACTAGAAAGCATTTAAAATGCTGCTCATTTTCCATAGTTAGTGTGGCTTGATTATCTGACAAATCCTGCCAGCAGCCTGTAGGTCTGATATACCTTATATAACATCATCTGCATTATTATTATTATTATAGCAGCCATTTTATAAGCAGATAGGAATATTTAAATAATCATTATCAGATAATCAAATCTAACATACTCTTTAAGGGTAAATTAATTTAAGAAAAAAATTACTATTACTAACACCATGATTGTACAACCAGTTTTACAATTTTTTACAACCTTTAGTTACTAAATCTGATTTTTGTGTATACTTTTCAAATCTTTTTTTAATGCAGTGTCTTAAAACACACATAAATGCACAAGTCCAGCTTGATCAGTTTTTCAGTAGTTTTCCAGCCTTTCTTGATTACTAAAAAATAAAAGGAAAGAAAATTTTGAGAAGAAAGAAAACAGTCCACTTAAAGAAATCTCCCTGCTGGAACTGGTTCTTTATATACCATATGCAATTAAGTTATTGCCATAGGAAGAAAGTGGGCTGTTTTTTGTTCTTTCTTCGTTTTTTTTCCTCTTACAGGAATCCCCTTTTGATTTAAGGCAACAAACATTTCCCCTCCATTGTGTGTCCATTTAGCTGATGCATATGTGTTGTAATGGTTTTCCAGAATTAGTTCTTTGAAGTTACAATCTTCATTGCATTCTTTCTGTTAAAACAAACAAACAAACACACATTATCCAAATGATTTTTAGAGAGGCTCAATTAAACAAAGAGTAAGCAGGTAATATTTGGTAGAATTGAAACATACACAACTTTTTTTAACCCTCAGATTGAGCAGGCCTAATGTGGTTTATTAGCTATACTTATGTAGTATATTTGCATAAAAAGATGTCTTAAATTTGAAATAAAAACACCACATAATACACAGCTAGTTATGAAATATGTGTAGCTTTTTGGAAGTTCATGTCAACTATTCTTTAAAATTAGGACCTATTTCCCCCTAAGTAACAGGCCTCATATTACTATTCCCACATCACTCATTCTTTAACCACTGGAAATTTGGTGTAATTAGCAGAACCTCTGCCTCCCTCAGGTGAGAGACTTGTTTCACAACTTTTCTTTATTTACTTCTACATTGTCTTCAATGCTAATGGAAGATAAAAGGTTAATTTGTTCATCCATGCAACCATTTGTTCATTCAATTAAACCTGTATCATTATATAATTAGCCTGTTCCAGGCATTATGCTGAGCTGTGGGGAATACAAAGGAAAGCCAATTATATTTTATTATAGTGGGATGAACTGTTACATATTTTGCATTGTAGTGAAGTGGGAACAATATGAATAATTACAGTTCAAAGCCCATGATTGTGAGATTGATGTTGATGAATGAACTAAACATTTCAAGATTTTTTCCCAAGAATTTTCATGTCAGCTATGTGCAAATTGGGTGAACTTTAACAAAAAGAGCTTTAATACTGGCAAATGGAAATTTTGGATTTTAAATATCTAAAATGCACATGGAATTTTAGAGCTGGAAGGATCCTTAGAGGTCAGTTAATTCAACTCATTTTACAGATGAAGAAACCAAAATCCAAAGAACAAGCCATTTGTCCAAAGTCACACAGAAAACATTTTTTCTTTTAACGTTTGAGTATAAAGTGTTTTAATAAAATCATTAAATTATACAGTTGGAGATAAATTAATTCCATTTTTACTTTTCAGAAAGGTGAGATATTTTGACAAAAAATGAGTTTTAAAAATTAAGCCTAAGTTATAAATTATCAATACCTTTGCATAGAGTTTTCCTTCCTTGTTCATTGCAAGATAGAATTCACTTTCCACCCCTTTGATTGCCACAATTCCAACTGCCACTGTCCTGATTTCCATGATATCTGCAAGGAATCACAGAAAGACATGTTAAATATTCGTTCAGCTTTGCAAATGATCCACGAATGGCCATTTGTTCTTATTTCCGTTTTAATCGGAAGTTTTTAAAATTTTTAATGTGATTATTTACTCAGCCCAAGACCCCCGACCCACAACAGATACACACAAACACCAGAATAGTCATTATATAAGGGAAGTGCAAACTGACGATTTTTATTTTGTAGAAAATGTGTCTGTATCAAGCAAATAGTTACATATTTGAGTTCAGCTTTTTATTCTCTAGAATTAAATTTCTAATTTACTATAATAATAATAGCTAATGTTTATTGAACTCATACCACATGCCAAGGATTATTGCATTGCTCTTATGTATTAACTCATTTACTCATAACCACAGATTGAGGCAGGTAGTCTTGTTATCCCAGTTTTACAGATCAGGAAACTGAAGCACAGAGAAACTAAGAAATTTGCCCAAATTCTTATACCTGATAAGTAGCAGAACTGGAATTTGAACCCAGATATTCTGGCTCTTAATCATTATATAATTACTTTTCTATTTGGATAAACTTTATCTTAAAAATTATTGCCAACAGAATAGCTCTTGAATATACTGAAAGTGAAGAAAATTCTAATTAAAGCAATTGTAAATGATGGTAAACAGAGCCTACTGCCTTAAAAAAAAAGATTGTTTTAAACTGATAGTATTTTGATACATGAAAAGACCATTTAAAAGAAAATTGTGAATCCTGTTTATATAATACTTCATCACTTTATACCTTTGTAATTAACTTTTAAATCTTGAAGTAGTATTTACAAAACATGTTTACACAAGAATGGTAACTTACTATTTTCCTTTATTATATATATCTTCCTTAAATCCTGTGTTTTAATGACACACTAAAGTAAAATCTCAAGAAATTTATTAAAATGATATAAAAATTAAAATTTTAGTGCACTTTTATGCAATTTGCTATTAATTACATTTTCTACATGAAGGTACAGTCCTGAGACATTCTTTTACCTATGTCTAACACAGTACAAAGAAAAGTCGAAGTGTCAATTATCTGTGTGATTGGGCCTTCAAAAGCTATTTTCTAAAATATTGACTTAAAGAAAAAACTAATTGTTTTGTACCATACCTTCACTTCATTCTCTTATTTATTTTTTTGACTTCATTTTTGCTACCTGGATAATAAAATTTCTATTCATGTCATTGGGATTTAACGTAGCCCAGCTAATATTTGTCATTTGCCTCACATATATGTTGCATATAGAAGCCCTTTTCCCAATATACTGTACTTAACGCTAGTCAGAGCTCGTCCAGTTGAGAGTTTCACAGCTACTCATCTAGAAATTGGGTTTTATTAAGAAAATGCAAATGAATGGATATTAATCTTTTTATGTATTTATTAAGCATTATCACAATGCATACAACCCTACTGTGGTTTTAGGACACAAATTAAGAAAAACAGCCCTGGTTTCTGACACCAGAAGTTAAAACCTAGTAGAAACAGCAAACACGTCCATATATTTTGAAGAATTTTGAATAGGCTAGAGAAAATTTTAATAATTGCTTACAAGCACATGAAGGATTATGATGTTGATGCATTCATGTAGTGTTCAACAGATCTTCACTGAGAGCCAATTCTATGCTAGGCTCAATTCACAGACAAGCCTTGCCCTTTTAGAGCACTCTTATTTGGTAACTACAACTTCATTGCATCAAAGGAAGCACAAAGGGAAATAACATGCAGAAGAATACTATTAGGTTAAATTTGTACTAATACAATGAAAAGTACTGAAGAAATTCATTGATTCAACATATTTGCAATACCTCCAAAATGGAATAAATGTATCAGTTAGGTTGGTGCAAAAGTAACTGTGGCTTTTGCCATTACTTTTATGACAAAAACTATAATTACCTTTGCACCAACCTAATATTAAAAAGACATATGGAATAGTTGGTTTCTAAAGATCTTAGCATTGTAAAATATCATTAAGAAGTCAATATTTTCTTTTCCTTCAAGTCTGCCATTCCTCCCTTTATGTAATATATTTTCTTTTAGATAAAAGAGAATGCTGATGCACAAGCTGAGAGTGTCTTTCATGATCAGTTATTAGGGACTGGAACCTGTAATGTTTGCTGGCTTTTCTTTTACAGAACAATTGTACAACATAAATGTTGACTGATAGAGTTATTATTAATTATGATAGGCAGACATCTTCCCTTTTCGGTCCAGTCATGACAGTAAGTTCAGATTGCCCCACTCCCAAAACATTTTCCTCTATCCCCTCCCTGTCTATTGCCCACTATTTCTTTACTGCACTTTACAAGAGGTGATGGCTGGTTGTGGTAGCTCACACCTGTAATCCCAGCACTTTGGGAGGCCGAGTCAGGCGGATCACTTGAGGTCAGGAGTTCAATACTAACCTGGCCAACGTGGCGAAACCCCGTTTCTACTAAAAATACAAAAAATTATCTGGGTGTGGTGGCGGGTGCCTGTAATCCCAGCTACTCAGGAGGCTGAGGCAGGAGAATTGCTTGAACCCGGAAGGCAGAGGCTTCAGGGAGCCAAAACGGCGCAACTGCCCTCTAGCCTAGGCAACACAGTGAGACTCTGTCTCACCAAAAAAAAAAAAAAAAAAAAAAAAACAATTAGTTGGGCATGGTGGTGCATTCCTATAATTCCAGCTACTTGAGAGGCTGAGGCAGGAGAATCACTTGAACTTGGGAGGCAGAGGTTGCAATGAGCCGAGGTCACACCACAGCACTCCAGTCTGGGTAGAGTGAGGCTCTGTCTCAAAATAATAGATAAATAAATAAATAAAAACAAGGTGATGAACATTTTTAATCTTATCCCTCCACATATTAGGGTTAAGGATACCAAAAATTCTTTGTAAAAATTCTACGTTTAGCCAAGATGAGAATAGACTTATATTCTTAATTGCTTGACATATTTAAAAAATACCATTCACACTGGGAAATCAACATATCTAGAAGACGATTCCTTGAGGAGAGCCTTAAGCAGTGTTGGCAGAATTAGTACCTTATCAACCCTATTTTCTAGTCTATTTTGTTCCATGTCCTACGACCCTCTTTTATTCAAGAAAAACTCAAGAATAAAGAAATTAACATTATCACTCTTTTGTTCAGTTGCAGTGTGGGGAGTGATGTTCCTTTCAATATGCACAAATATTTATAGAAGTATTAACTGGGCCGGGCGCAGTGGCTCACGCCTGTAATCCCAGCACTTTGGGAGGCCAACACGGGCGGATCACCTGAGGTCAGGAGTTCAAGACCAGCCTGGCAAATATGGTGAAACCCCATCTCTACTAAAAATATAAAAATTAGCCAGGCATGATGGTGAGTGTCTGTAATCCCAGTTACTCGGGAGGCTGAGGCAGGAGAATCACTTGAACCTGGGAGGTGGAGGTTGCAGTGAGCCTAGATTTCACCATTGCACTCCAGCCTGGACAACAAAAGCTAGACTCCATCTCACAAAAAAAAAAAAAAAAAAGAAGAGGTATTAACTATGAAATCCTACCCTCCAAATCAGAAGCCACAAAGTTGCTCAGAAAACATAAAAAAAAAATATGTAATATACAAATATTAAGTTAGTTACCAATATAAGTTAATTATACTTGGTCTTTTTGTCTACAATGTATTCATTGCCTCACATAAAACAAATAGAAGAGGCTGTCTTTCTTTGTGGATTTCCATTTGTGCTTAAGAGAAGTTTGTTCACATAAGTAGCACTCAGTGAATTTATTCCCAAAAATTTAAGGCATATTACATAGATGCATCAAATTGTTGACATAATGTCCATGATAGCATAATGGTAGAGTTCAAAAATATAAATAAAGGAGAGAGAGAGAATCAGCTCATGCAATAGAACATGAAAAACCAGGCAATATGTCAAGCACATTGACCATTTAGCCTTGTCAGCAATATTGTCAACAATAGCATAAATTTATGATTTAGGATGTCACCCTTATACACTAGAGACTATGCCCTAAATAGCTTCCCTATTTTTTATCCTCTGGTTCAATAATTTATGAATTTATCTAAACCTTTTTGTCTGTTTGTTATTTAAACCTGTATCACACTTGGAATGAAAAGTGGGGAACTTTGATCTAAATGGCAATTACTTTTTAAAAAAATTCTCTAAAATCTTTCAGAATTTTAGGTGTCCCTCTAATCTTGTATTTCAGAAATTGATACCAATTCTTTTTTTAATTACCAATAGCTTTGTGATTTTAAAGTGTTTTAACTTTCCTGTTTGAAAAATTACTTTTTAGTGTCTCACTACACAGAATCCATGCCCACCAATCTCAGCATCATTAATATTTCTTTTTCCTGAAACTTTAAAGCTTTATATTTAAAGTTTTGAAGGGGTATATATCAATATGGCTGTGCTAAAATGATAACTAAATATTATTTTCAAGTTGGAAAAAAAAGTGGAGGCAGCGGTTTGATGGTTAGCCAATCAGAACATTTAATCTTGTCCTTGATCAAATATACCCTCTTCAGCATGTTAAAACTAAGAACTAGTATCAACAACAAAGAAACATTTAAATTTAAATACATTTTGTGATTTTCTGTCAAGCCTGGATTGTTGAGTGGGAAATCTTAACCATTATATATTTATGTTAGGTTTAAGGCTATAGATTCCATTCATTTTACATCACTAAAATACACCGACATATACATATATGCAAAAAATATAGCAATATATCCAACATATACAAAAAACACTGAAAACACAACAATAAGAAAAAAAACTAGTTAAAAAGTGAGCAAAATCTGGACACCTCACTAAAAATACACAAAGGGCAAATAAGCATATGAAAAGATGCTCAATATCATAGATCATTAAGGAATTGCAACATGGATGCAGCCGGAGGCCATTATCCTAAGCAAATTAGCACAGGAAAAGAAAACTAAATACTGCTTGTTTTCACTTATAAGTGGGAGCTAAACACTGGGTACTTAGGGACATAAAGATGGCAACAACTGACACTGGGGACTACTGGCGGGGAGTAGATGAGGGAAGGGTTGAAAAACCATTAGGTACTATGCTCAGTACCTGGGTGACGGGAGCAATCATACCTCAAACCTCAGTATCACACAATATACCCAGGTAACAGACCTGCACATGTACCCCCTGAATCTAAAATAAAAGCTGAGATTATTTAAAAAGGAATTGCAAATTAAAACAACAGTGAGATACCTCTGTACAACTATTAGCATGACTAAACTCCAAAAAACTGACAGTGCTGTATGCTGGCAAGGATGCAAAGCAACCAAAACTCTTTCATTACTGGTGGGAATGCAAAATGGTGCAGTCACATGGGAAGACAGTTTGGCAGTTTCTTAAAAATTAAACATACTCTTACTATATAATCCAGCAGTCATGCCCCCAGGTTATTTGCCCAATTGAATTGAAAACTTATGTCCACACAAAAACGTGAACATGACTATTTATAGAAGCTTTATTCATATCATCAAAAACCAGACGCAACCAGCATATCCAATAGGTAAATGGATAAACAAACTATGGTACACGTATACATTGGAATATTATTTAGCAATAAAAAGATATTGAGCTGTGAAGCCACAAAAAGACAAGGGGAACCTTAAGTACATATTGCTAAGTGAAAGAAACCAGTCTGAAAAAGCCACATACTGTATGATTCCAGCCATATGACATTCTGGCAAAGGCAAAACTTTAGAGACAGTAAGATCAGTGGTTGCAAGGGCCTTGAGGAGAGCAGAAAAAGGATGAAAAGCTGAATCACAGGGGATTTTTAAATCAGTGAAACTATTCTGTGTAATACTGTAATAGTGGATACATGATATACATTTGTCAGAACTCGTAGAACTATACAAAGCAAAGCGTGGACCTTAGTATAAACTGATGGTATAAATAAATATTGGCTCATCTATTGTAATAAATGTGCCACATTAATGCAAGATATTTATAATGGAGGAACTGTGGGGTGAAATGGAGATTGTTTATGGGAACTCTATTTAATCTGCTCAATTTTTTTTTTTTTTTTTTTTTTTGAGACAGAGTCTCGCTCTGTCGCCCAGGCTGGAGTGCAGTGGCACAATCTCGGCTCACTGCAAGCTCTGCCTCCCACGTTTGCGCCATTTCCCTGCCTCAGCCTCCCGAGTAGCTGGGACTACAGGCACCCGCCACCACGCCCAGCTAATTTTTTTTGTATTTTTAGTAGAGACGAGGTTTCACTGTGTTAGCCAGGATGGTCTCGATCTCCTGACCTTGTGATCTGCCCACCTCGGCCTCCCAAAGTGCTGGGATTACAGGCGTGAGCCACCGCGCCCGGCCTGTCTGCTCAGTTTTTTTTTGTAAATCTAAAAGTGTTCTAAAATATAAAGTCTACTAATTTTTAAGTGCAGCTGAATTTAATAATATAATATCATTGAGTGCAGAGAAACTATTTGTACTGACATTTTACGTTATTTATTTATGTCCCAGATATATAGAACATATGGGATTTGTTATTAATTATTATTAAAAATGTCTTTGGTAATGGATTAAGATCTTCTTACCCAATGGATAACTTCTTTTTGTGAAATATGGATAGTAAGGAGGAGTAAGGTCATAATAAAAACACACTTTGGAAATTGTAGGATACAAATACTGGATATACAGACCACTGTTTCACTTGTTAAGTGTACAGTATCTCTCAGGTGTTTGGGAATGGAAAACAAGAGCCAGTAATATTTTAGAAACTTTATCTGATTACTTTAATTATGATATCCTATCTGGATATTAATAAATATATACAAAAATTCAGTTAGTATTTTCTCTTTCCACAGAAAAAATAAAATGAGTGATACCTAGCAGTATATGCCAATTGCAAAAAAAAAAAAAACAGGAAAATAAATAGGAATTCAGAAGAAAGAAGTGGTCAAGGGAGGATTTGAGGAATAGATAGAGCTTGAATTAGATCTTGATGGATGAATAGAGTTGACATAGGTAGAAAAGATGGAAACATGCTAATTGAGAGATAAAAGTACTATGTGCAAGGCCATGGAAGCAAAGATTCAAAAGTCATGTTCAGAAGATTGAAACTAGAGCTGTATGTCTGGAATAGGAAGTGTAACAAAATAGTGAGAGGGTGGAAAAAGAGTTAGGGCCAAATTGTCAAGGGTCTTGAACCTCCCAGGTTCAAGCAATTCTTGTTCCTCAGCCTCCCTTGTAGCTGCAATTACAGGCATGTGCCACCACACCCGCCTAATTTTTGTAATTTTAGTAGAGACCCAGTTTTGCCATGTTGGCCAGGCTGGTCTCAAACTCCTGACCTCAGGTGATTCACCTGCCTCAGCCTCCCAAAGTGTTGGGATTACAAGTATGAGCCACCATGCCCGCCCCTAGCTGTAAATTTTCTGCAAATTGTGTACATTCTTGGGAATTGTTACAAAGTAAAAAAATATAAAATTGTTTTTAGATGTTATGAAAAAATTAATACACTTAATAAATAATAAAGTTAGCATAATATTTTATTTGTTAAATATCTGCTAATCTGTATATTTTATTTTCAAATTTTACTGTCACTATCTTAATATTAAAGTTTAAATACATTTGCAAGCCTTTGAAATGTTCACAGGCTCCCATCTCTGTGCATATAGGTCAAATGAATAAAATGTCCCTGTCCTTAACTCTGAAATCTTTTCAAAGGACTACCCTGGTTCCTTTTCACTAGCACCAACTTTCTTGAACATGTAGCCAGAATCTGCTCATTCTTCTTCAATTTAACTTTTGCATCCTAACTTCTATCTCTTTATTGGCGTTCTCTCTTCAAGCTCATGGATAAACTCCTAATTGCCAAATCCAAGAGTTCTTTCAGTAACGCTTTATTTTATGCACTATTTGGCTCGCTTCACACTCCTTGTTCTATTCCTAATTCTCATGTTTCACTAATTGTGCACTACCGGAGTGCAGGGTGAAAAAATTAATCAAGCTGATCAATTTTTGTGTAACCAATTCTATATGTCTTTTGTGATAATTTATTATATTGTATCTATGCTTAAAAGTATGTTTTCCATACCATTGTCTGAAATATAGTTTATTCTAACTTTTATAGTTTGAATTTTAAATATAAATTCAAATTATCTTAAATTCATCTGGAATTAATTCTGGGGTATGATGTGAGATGATACTCTAAACCAGCAGTCAGAGGACAGGGGCCGGGGGAAGGTTCAGGATGAAACTGTTCCACTTCAAATCGTCAGGCATTAGTGAGATTTTCTTAAGGAGCACACAACCTAGATCCCTGGCATATGCAGTTCACAATAGGGTTCACGCTCCTATGAGATTCTAATGCCACAGCTAATCTGACAGGCGGTGGAATGCTTGCTCACCCGCCACTCACCTCCTGCTCTGCGGCCTAGTTCCTAACAGGCCGCAGACCAGTACCGGTCCTCAGCCCAGGGGTTGGAGGCTCCTGCCGCAAACTGATATTTTATTCCTTCAAATAGCTATCTAGTTTTTTCAACGTTATTTATTAAACATTCTATTCCTTTTTTTACTGATGCCTCTCTTTTACCTTTTATTGACTGTTTTGTCCCACTGATTTACCTGTCTGTCAGCTATATAATCTCATTAATTTATTGTAGGTTACCAGTTTTCAGGTGATTCATTACATTTACAAGTAGCTCTGATTGTGTTACCAATTATACGTGAATATATCCTCTGAAGCTATGCAGAATAAATCAATACCATTTCCACATAACAGCCCTTGAAAGAGGTGAAGACACTGATCATGCTTCCCGTTATCCTTAGTTTCTTTGGCCCTTTCTCATACGGTATGAATTCCAGACTCTTTACCAGCTACATTATTTACTTAAAATAAGTATCTCAGCAAGAACTGGACTGATATAGATAGCCTAAGACAGAATATTGTTCATTATTTTCCTTGATATAGAACATAAACATATTTTACAGTAATACAATCTCACCATCTCCTTAAAAATATTTAATCCTGCCATTATTTTAGAGTTTGAATATAATAAAAAGTTTGCCTATCAAAAATAAATTTTGTTTTAGGTTAGTATATTTTTCAAGGTTATATTATAAAGTTTGTTTAAATATGTTTTATATATAAAGGCAAATGTCAACTGTTCCCCTTCAACAAATGATGAATGTTCTTCATTTTCTTTAAATTAATTATGTTTTTAAAAACCTCATGATTTTTGAAAAAATAAGTTTTAAAATGACCTCATATAGCATGTGTAGAATTAAAAGTGAGTTAAATAAATATATGTTGAAATATAAATGTTATAACATCAAAGATGACAAAATCTAGTTTTGGGATCTAATCATTAAAATTCTTTCTATGCTTTAAAAAAATTAACTCACTTATTTTTACAATTTCTTTGGTTTCTAAATGTTGAAATAAGAGAAATAGTTTTATTCTTCTATTTGCAAATAGTGCTCCATAAATAAAATATTGCAGGGGTAGAGAGTCATTATACCCCTCCAAAATGTGAGACCAACTCCAATATGATTGTCACAATATTTTCTGTAACATACAAAGCTATTTAACAAGTATTTATTGAGTGTTTATTGCCAGACCCATTCTTGGCGCTAGGACTGTAGTGATCTGAAGAAAATTATCTAAAATTAACTGTAAATTGTCAAATATACGTCAATTTAAGAAATAAAATAAAAGCAAATTTTAAAGTTATTTTATGCTTCTAATAACTTATATTTAACTCAATGTTCTTTATACTTTCTCTTGTTAACCAATGGTTTGTTAAGGTTATAAATTTAGCAGCATATGACAATGAATGAACTTATTTATATAATAGTGAACATCATCATGACTTCATTAAATGATGAAAGGATGAGTTAACTAAATTGTGAGTAAATCTATCTCATCTTTCTAAATTCCAGGCATTCATATTTGATATGTTTGTGGAGGCACTCAAACCATTCTTTTCTAAATTGAAAAAATACAAAAATTTTTTTAAAAAATATTAAGTTGAAAAAAGATTACAGTATGCCTTTAGTTAAATTAATCCCCCAAGTACCTTTGGAAACATTTGAGTGGTCCACATACAATTGCTTAAGAAATGGTGAGTTTTAATTCAGTCACTTTAATTCTGTTTATAATTTGGCATGGAATGAATCACAAATAACTGATACATGAGTATATTAAAATTTATGGTACCCAAAATATTAGATACTCCTTTCTCTTATTTGTCATTGGCAAATTTGGGAAATGTCTTCATCTGTAATGTCATGTAACTTTTCCATCTACTATTTATCATTGCATCTGTGCTTTTTTTCTACCCATTTGAAGTTACACGTTTTGATTCTGGCCCTTTTCTTATGAGGCATAATAAGCTTTCTATTCTCTTCTTGTCATATCTTCGCCCCTTAAGTCTTCAAGCTTATGATAGTATAATGTCATTCATTATGATGTTCATTCCTTCAATCATATGTAGGCATTTTTCTCCCCAACTTTCTGAGCAAAGACTTTTAATTGTTCCCAACTTTTATTCTCTCCTTTTTCCATGGCAATAGAATTTTTAGCTGACTGCACAAAATAAACTTTGCATTTCCCAGTCTTTTTTGCAGCTTAATGTGGCCATGTGACCAAGTTTTAGCTGATGTGATTTAACTGAAGTGTCCTATGGCAACTTCCAAAAGTCTTCCATAAAAGGTAGCCAGCAGAAGCCCTTTGTGCTCATTTTTAATCCCTTTATTCCACCTTCCTGCTGGAATTTGGATTTACCTTGGGTTATGAGAACAAAGAGATTATGGAACGGTGAGCTAAATGGACCTGGAAACTTCCAGATGTTTTTGTGGAGCAGAGTTGTCACTCCTCCAGACGTTTATTGCATAGAGAAATAAACAATTTTTTTAAGCCAAACTGAATCTTAACTAATGCACCCCAATTTCATTTTACTTCAAATGCATTCTTCATAAAATGTACATAAAACTCCAGCAGCCTATTTTTTCAGTTATTCTAAGCTAACAGCCAGAAAGACAAGTCTTATTTTCAACACTGTTGTTAATGGCCATGTGTTTACTTTCACAGCTTTTTTTTTTTTTTTTCACTTCTAAAGTCATGAGATAGAACTAGAAGAAAAAATGAAAACAACACCTGTGCTGTCATGTCTTTCACTTTCTTATCCAGAACTTCACTGTCACGAGGGATTCCAAGTTTCTTCTGGTGCTGTCATTTATTCCTACATGTGTCAGCATTTAGTTAGCTTGATAAATCTTTTCTGGCTGCCCTTTACATCTTGATACACGTGTCAGAAGACCACAGCTCCCCCGTCAGCAAACTTTCAAACCTGTGTTCAACTGCTTCCTAGCCAAGAAATTACCTAATATCAGCTAGCTTTTCTGGATGCTCATTATTGTTACATAAAGCATGAGATGCTGTTGTCACTCTCAAAAAGACCAGATTCACCATTCTTGGTTAGAAAATCGTAACTTTTCATTTTTGAATAAAATAAGTTATTGATTACTTAACTATGTTCAGTACTCTACATATCTGTCATCTTTCTTCTGTATATAAATTCATTACATTTGCCATATTATTATTATTATTTTTTGAGATAGAGTCTCACTCTGTAGCCCAGGCTATAGTGCAGTGGCGCCATCTAGGTGCACTACAACCTCCACCTCTCAGGTTCAAGCAATTCTCCTCCCTCAGCCTCCCGAGTAACTGGAATTACAGGTGTGTGCCACCACACCAGCTAATTTTTGTATTTTTAGTACAGAAGGGGTTTCGTCATATTAGCCAGGCTAATCTTGAACTCCTGACCTCAGGTTATCTGCCCACCTCGGCCTCCCAAAGTGCTGGGATTACAGGCACGAGTCACTGTATCCAGCCTCACATTTGCCATATTCTTAATGATGGTTTGGATTCCCTAGCCTCTTTAGATTTTTTCTTCCTGGCTTCCTTTCTGAATTAGTTTTTCTGCTCCCTTTAAAAGTACTTATCTTTTCTAATAAGCTGTAGCATAGAAAAGAGTATCAACAAGACTTTTTACTTTCACATCTAGTCAAGAAAAACAGTTTATATTATACATGAATTGGTAACCATCTCAGGCACAAGATGTGGAACAAACACAACAAATGTGTTCCAAGTGGGCTGCAGTAGTTCCCTTGGTGTCCTTACATCCTGGAATTTCTCCCAGCAAGCTGTTTGAGTTCTTGGATGTATTTCTTTTCATTCTTTCTAGATGACACCCTTGTCACTGCATTTCTACTTCGTTGATCTTCTAGAAAGTAATACATAATACTGGAATGTACCACCTTAATGCCAAACTTCAGCAAATATGATAGATCACAAATACTCATTTATACTTAACAGCAATGATCCAAATTATTTCTATCACATTTACACATTCCTCTTGCTATGCCCATTTTTTCAACTTCCAGGCCCAATGGATGTTGAGGCTAAAGCAAAAGAAGTTAGAGAAGTCAAATATCATTTCAAAAACAGGTCATTTTGAGAATTAAGTTATGATAAAAGTTAAGGGGATGCTATTTTTACTAGGTGGGAGTGATAATGTGTTGGAGTTTTTATGAAGATATTAAGTTTGAAGTGATAGTGGTTGTGTATATACTTGTCCTAAATTTGGCATAAGAAAATCACTTTGTGATCTAGATCCACAGTGAAATTGTAGCTGTACTAGATATGTAGGATCAACAGAATTGCTTATTGGTAATAGAAAAGAAATTTGCTCAGCACCAAAAAATTTCATATCTGACTTTTTAAAATATAGTGATGATAGTGTTTTAATTTTAAAAATATTTAATATGTACTCAGTGTTCCCAATGTTCCCAGTGTTAAAGAATTATAAGGTGTCACTTAAAGTATTCTCACATGTGGTTTTTCTATCCCTGTCTCCCTCTTTAATTTACAATCTACAGTAACATTTTAGAATTCCATCATTTTCCATGCTCTGATCATAATACCGTGGTCTTCGAAAGATGGAGCAACATTAGAATGTCCCATTTTGATTATGGTTTTTTGTAGGGCTTAAATTTTACCAGAGAATTAAGAAATATATTAAAGCATAGCTACCATTTCTATTTAATGCCATCCTCTAATGAAAAGATGGAATCATTAAACTCTTAATTGTACTGTGAAGGTGAGAATTCTTTGGTTTGATGTGGATTTATGTTTTCTCCATTCTCTTTATCACCATTTCTCATTTTGAGTTTGCTTATCATTATGACTTCTTAGAGTCATAAAAAATTGAAAGATAATGACAATATGTTTCAGCCAGTAGCTTCTCAATCACATTACTGCTGTTATCAATCACTTTTAAAGGCATAACTTAATTGTAACCAGTGTCTTGATAGTGAAGATTATTTCATTCTCTGCCAACTACTAATTAGTTCTTGCAAATGAAGTCCTTGGCTACTTTTTGTCTGCCTTATAGTAAAATCAAGGAATTTAAGTAAATACTTTATTGAATTATTTCAATTCAATACTTTATTGAAGTGACACCTAATAATTTAATCCATAAGCCACTGTTTTGGCCTTGACTACAGAAATAAATTTTTCTTGTTCTGACTCTAAGAAAGGGAGTAAAAATTGTGCTATGAAAAGCCAAGTGATTTGTTGGTCTGAGATTTCAGAATGAAGTAAACATAGTGCTTATAAATCACATATAATGTATTAAAATTAAATATAATTGTAATGCTCCATATCCTTCAAATAGAAATAGAATTAAATTTAATTTAATTTTAAGAGTATCCCTGGAGTAAACAGCAGTTTTCTGTGTAGACAATATTGATGAGATAAGTGGTATAATTATCTCTAACCAGGAAATGTTTCTCTAAAAGAAAATATGTTTGAAAGCAGAGTAATATAAGTTTTATATCAAGTGTTATAGACAAATGTCTTATAAGAAAATAAATGACTCAAGTACCATTTTACATTTATTTCATTCAGTCTTACATTTATTTTACAGATGTTTTATGAGTCATTTCTTTTCTTGTAAACAACTTGTATAAGTCATCTCCATCATGAACCAAGTCAAAATCATGTAAATATATACATATACATAAAACATGTAGCTGTATTTTTTTAAGGTGTCAACCTGAAACATAAGCAAATGACCTTTAGTAATGTATGCATGTTATTCAAAATTGACTTATTCAAAAGTGACAGTGAAATAGAAAAAGCCCGAATTATGAGCACTTAAGTTGAAATAAACTTGTTCCATCAGTTAAGCAGAGTAACTGCTTAACATGGAAGACAAACCTCTTTTGTCAGTGCTAGTGTTGGGATAGGACCATTAACTGGATATGCTGTGCACATGTTGGCTTTGCTGCCTGGAGGGAATGATTCAATGTTTGAGTTAGGAAAGAACTGAGTTCACTTTCTCCACATTTCTTTATTGACTTTCACTTTGAAGGGGTAACACAGAGGACTCTGTGGAGGTAGTGACCTCCAGCAGGCTGTATACAGAACCTGCTTCCAGGTTCTTCTCTTTTCCCATGAACCCTGGAGTCCACTATTGTAAAAAAACACAATGATACATATGGTCAATAATGCTAATCTTGTCACTGGATCACTTTACCCTAAGAAAGCATGCCCTGTAGCTGTTAAATAACAGATTTAAGTCAGAACCTTGGAATACACTAAAAGAAATTAGAAAACTAATCGAAGCCTGCAAGAAAGAAACACAAGTAGATAAATTATTACTGAAACCCAGAAAGTATAATTCCCCTCAAATCAGCATGAAATTCAAAACAGTTCCACATGATTGCATAATTGCTGGTATCAAGTATAACTGAAATGTCCTGCAACAAGAGAACTGATTCCACATCATCCTCATTATTAGGGAATAAATCAAATATACTTCTTATTAATCCCATATATATTTTATAATGATGTCAAAAACCATTTAAATGACATGTCTGGTTAACCAAAAATAATTATGTCACTCATTCAAGGATTTATTAAGAAAATAAAACATTAGAAAATCTTTAGAAAGTATATCAGCTTGTGGTACAATTATAGCAATACTTTCCTTTGAAAGAATTTAAGTTGCAGCAGCTTGTTTCAGCAGGGTTAGAACTATATCAGAATTTGAAGTAAACTATTCGGTTGTGCAATATACAGTGTGATATTTATCCAATAGCATATTACTGAAGAATGTCATGGGAACATCATTGAACTGTATTGCACAGACTTAATTTCTATACCAATTTACTGATCATTTTCCTCATCATTTATGGCCTCTCAGGAATGCAAGGGACCGACCTTTCTCCTTTGGGCCAGAGAAGATATATTCCCTGAATCAGACAGGGGGAAATACTCTTTGTTTACTTTCTAATCGCTTAAGATTCTAAACTTTTATCCAGAAAGAATTATTTGTCTGACAATGTAGACTATTTACATCTGCTAAATACTACACTTCACTATGTTTTTTAAAAAATGGCTCCAAAATTATCAGAATAGGTGTGGATATTATAGTCCCAGAACACATGATAAAGTATCAGATTTTTATGTGAAATGGAAATAGTTGAAGCAATCTCTTCCCACCATCTAGAAAATCTCTTCCATTTTCTGGATTTTCCTAAAGTCTAAAATATCTTCAACAGGAAACCAGATTTTCATTACATAGGATGAGAGGTAAGTTTCAAAATACAAATGTACCAGGGAGGAGTTAACACCTATGCATAAATTTATACTGTGTATAAGTGACTATACCTTCTCTGAGAGCAGAATTTGATTGGGCTAGAAGGAAGTGATCACAAGGGCACTAAGAGTAAAATTGAAGGGGGGAAATGGTCAGAAAAAGAAGTTATAGAAACTTTCATTAACGTTTTGTTCATAGCTACCTCTAGGAGTCACAAAGCATGTTATGCTACACTTTATCTAATTCAGAGACACCAGCTTAGATGATAAACTACACATCCACTTTCTCCCTTTATTTTAAATACTAATATACTCCGTGAAATTTACCGTCCAGTAGATATGTAATGTAATCTTTCTTCCCTCCCTCTTTAACTTGTGTTTAAATGTTCTGCTACTCAGGCATAAGATAATTCTAAACATTTTGGTTTCAAATCATGCTGGTCATCAGCATGGAAAAATTAAAGCACAATTTAAAGTCATTTTGGTCATTGGCTTTCTTAGGACTTTTAAAGCATATGTTCTTTGCTAGCAGTCTAAACAAGGAATTCTTATGTGGAGTAGTTAATATTTTTTCACAGAAATGAAAGTGAAAGGAAAAAGAGACAGAAATAAAAACATCTGAGTTTACTTAAGAAGATAATTAAAAGATTTGAAAAGGGTTAAAGACCCCCAAGCTCTTACCAGAAACAATTATGTGTCCTCTCTATATTACCAATGTATATCCAGCCGTTCTCTTCTGTTTCCATTGCCATCACATTAGTCCAGGCCTTCATTTTCTGGTGCCTCAACTATTATTATAGTTTCTTAACTAGACCTTTGCCTCCAGCCCTTCTGACTTTAACCCTTTATGTATTCATAAGACATATGTTATAAAGGTTACTCTTCTGCTCCAAAAGTTTCAGTGGTATACTCTATTAAAAACGAAAGCAAACAAAAACCTCTTTTATTTACATCCAAAGCTGTCCAAAATCTGACTCCAGCCTACAATATTTTCTCCCACTTTTCTTCTACAACTTAGAAGATCCTTTGACTTCAAACAGATTTACTAATTGTCTTCCTCTCCCATGCAAAATGTCAGAGTCTCTACCTGCTCTGCCTACCAGTTCCTAGAATTACATAGAATGCTCTACTCAAGTACTTCCCAAATGTTGCCTCATGGACTGATTGCATGGAATTACAAGATGAACTCTAAAAGATTTTCAGGTTTCCAGTTCCCATTCCTCAGAAAGTCTGATCCAATAGGTATGAGGTGAAGCTTGATAATTAGTATTTTAACAGCTTCCACCTACCTGAGTACCCAAATTGAACTTCCAGTTTCTCCATAGTGATTAATAGTTTTCTAATCTGTGGTCATCTATTTTACTTTAAGAACATACTGCTGTACTATTAATTAGCACCCACCTCTATTGTTCTCTTGTTATTTATAAATTTTGCCTATTTTTAAATCTAGGTTGTCAACTATGTGAAGAGACTATCTTATGCTTCTGCTAACCCCCAATACTTGGTACAGGGATTTGTATTTGACACACCCTCAATAAATGACAAAAACACCATATTAAGTAGTGTGTCAAATTATAAGTTGGCATATGAATGTTATTATTCCAAGATTAAAGAATCAACAAGTTTTCTAATCATACTAAATGTCGAAAAACTAAGGTTAGATTGAATAACAAAAGTATTTGCTAAATTTCCTTCTAATTTTCATTACATTTTGGAGTTTAATTAAATAAGCACAAAATTCCTTGGTTAATTTAAATAATACTTTATCTCAGATTGTATTTTATGACGCCAACTCAAAAAGGTTGAGAGAATCCCAAATATCTCTAGTTTTCCAATCAATTATAGGTCTCTCTTTTTTGGTTTTGGCTAAATCTCTCTTGAATCTATTTGTATTTTCAACATGCAACACTCATATTATGGGTAACAACTTACATATGTTTTCTATGTACTATGTAAGATAGCATATCTGTTTATCTGTCTTACTCCTAACACATTAACACTTTAAGAAGTAGGCCGGGCACGGTGGCTCACACCTATAATCCCAGCACTTTGGGAGGCCAAGGTGGGCAGATCACTTGAGCTCAGGAGTTCGAGCAGCCTGACCAACATGGTGAAACCCGTCTCTACCAAAAAAAAAAAAAAAAAAAGCCAGACATGGTTGCCTGTAATCCCACCTACTTGGGAGGCTGAGGCAGGAGAATCTCTTTAACCCAGGAGGCAGAGGTTGCAGTGAGTTAAGATCATGTCACTGCACTCCAGCCTGGGCAACAGTGTGAGACTCCATCTCTAAAAATAAAATTAAGAAGTACATTCTAGTTCTAATATTTCATGAGTTATCCAAGCCTCTGTTCTTATCCATATTATGATTTTATATACATTGAATACAGTCCATTATAGTTTCTTAACTAGACATTTGTAACATTATAGTTTCTTAATTAGAAACTAGTTAAGGTGTTTATTATCACCTTAATAAACATTTATTATTCTAGATGATAGCTAAAATGTTTTTTAGGTATGTCATGTATGTCTTACGTTATTCATTTATTCATTCTAATTGCAGGATGCTTCCATTGTACTATATAGTTTTTATTAATGCTAAGCAAGGAGAATGGCATCTGTCTTCCAGATGTAGATACACCACACTGTTTACACAGAGATACTATGTGTTCTGTTTTGTGTCTTACATTCTTCCTGATAGTGTCCATACTTTATTGGTCATTTGGGACCACTGCACATTAAGATAACATTTTTATGGGAACATCTGAAATGATTTATTGGTGTCATTTTTGCAAGGAAATCATTATTCAGTGACTTTTATCTTGTAAATATAATTTAAATTTTATTACAAAATTTAATACATTAAAAGTCATCTGCCAGTTTTTTGCCTACCTATATATAAATGTTCTGTCTTCCAACATTTTATCATCATTAGCTTAGTTCATGAATTTAGAGATGTTAGTCTAACCTACAAACTTGGAATTTTCACTACACATACATACTTTTAGTTCATTTATAAAAATGTCAACTAAGTTGGATCATTTTAGAGGAATCTCACTGTTAACACATTTTTATTTAAAATATTAATTCAAACTAATTCCTTTTCTGTTTCTCTTTTAAGAAACAGTGATTCTCAACATGATAGACTAGAGGTGCGGGCAGAAATTGTTGGGCAAAAAATATCCTTCGGGAAATAAAGTGTCAGAATCACTGCTTTTTAAATCTACACATACTCTGTGGAGATTCTGATTACCTACCCTCCCTACACCCTCATTGAGAAAATCCATCCCCTGCCTAACCCATCCCTCATGAGGCTTATCACAGTAGTTAGCCAATGAAACTAATAGAATTATTGTCCATACATCAGGTGTTTGGGGATGGAAAAAATATCATAACTTATTCAAAGCCAGGTTTTAAAAAGCGTCTCACCTCTGCCAATGAAAAAGATTAGCTTTATCCTAGGATAAAAATAGTAACTCTAAAACAAACAAACAAAAAACAAACAAAAACCTTGTTTGTTGAGCCACATCAAATCAGTTTGAAGTAGTCTAAAAAACGATATTTATGTGCTTATAAGAGCGTTAGCAAATACTTAACAATTTTCCCCTTACAGAAGCTGCCTTGCCTTTCCTCAGAATCTGTTCCGTAAACATTATAAGTACTTTGTAGCAGCATAGTAGTGAAGCAGAGAAAATCAGACAGAAGGAACTGTGTGAGAAAGGCACAGAAGCATAAAACACTGTGGCATTTGGGGGTTAACTTGGTGTGCTTGCAACTTATACACAGTGAACTTCCAGGAAAAGAAATAAGAAATATAGGCAGGGCTAGACCGTTAAGAACTCATGCAGCTAGTTGAGTTTGGATTTTTTTTTTTTTTTTTTGAGACGGAATCTCACTGTGTCGCCTAGGCTGGAGTGCAGTGGCACAATCTCGGCTCACTGAAACCTCTGCCTTCCGGGTTCCAGTGATTCTCCTGCGGCCTCCCAAGTAGCTGGGATTACAGGCGCCCATCACCACACCCGGGTAATTTTTGTATTTTTAGTAGAGGTGGGGTTTCACTATGTTGGCCAGGCTGGTCTCGAACCCCTGACTTCAGGTGATCCACCCACCTCAGCCTCCCAAAGTGCTGGGATTATAGCTGTGAGCCACCGCACCTGGCCGAATTTGAATTTTTATTCTGTAGGGGATGGTAAGCCACTGAAAAGTTTAGAAAAATACTTCTAGCAGCAGTGTGGGAGATAAATTGGCAAGAGGCAAGACCAGTGAAGAGATTGTGGTACTGATCTAAGCAGGAGTGGATGGAGGCCTACTCCAGGGCAAGAATCGTCAGGATTGGGAGACAGTGAACTTGTTTCTTCAAACAGGTTGTATTTCCATAAATGGTTCATATAGATCCTGAATCTGTTTTGAGTGATTTAAGACACAAACTCTTTAAAGACCTCAAAGTTTTGTTGATATTTAGAGAATCCAATAATGCTATATTTATCATGACACAGTTCCATTCTGCTAAAATTGAATGTATAAAGTGCCTAAGTTAGGACCTAGAGAATAAAATGTATTTATTTATTTTAAATGTAATATCATTTATAATTTATCAATAATCTTTCAGAATACAGTCATCCTTTCCATACATGCCAAAGTCTTCACTAGTCTAAGCTGCTTTCATAATCTGATATATCATATCTTATCTTTCAAGGTTGTATTTTAACTTAATTGGAAGTAAAATAAATTGAATGAGAGAAAGAAGAAGGAAGAGCAGTCATAGAATCTGTGAGCAACAGTGAGTTAGCTTTCCTCTTATTGGTAAGAGTCACTGTAGCCTACCCTTACCTCCCTACTCTATACTTTCCAGTTCTGTGCCAAGGAAAGTGGATCATGCACAATGAATCAAAAGATACAAAGTTAAAATAGAATCAGTAGAGACTTTTTAACAAATTGTATTAGAAATTATATTTGACCATGCTGGAAAAGAGAATTATGAGACTGGACTAAAAATATTTCTGGACTAAGGCTGGCCCTCTAGTGAGTACAAGGGGAAAAAGGGTTGTGATTAAGAAATATCATCCGAAAACATCTAAATTTAGTATATATATGTTAGGAGCTTACTATTTATCTTGCAAAATACATGTTTAGAAATTATTTTCTGCAAGATATTTTAAATAATGAGACCATTTTCAGTGCACTCATATATTATTAAAGTATAAAAAAGCAATAATCAATCTTTTTTTCATCCCAGATCCTCCAAAGTCATCCCAGATCCTCACACATTTCTCCTTTCACCATGCTCTCATACTACTTTTAAATACAATTTTTTTTTTTTTTTTTGGGACGGAGTCTCACTCTGTCACCCAGGCTGGAGTACAGTGACATGATCTCAGCTCACTGCAACCGCCACTTCCCAGGTTCAAGCAATTTCTGACTAATTTTTGTATTTTTGGTAGAGATGGGGTTTTGCCATGTTGGCCAGGCTGGTCTCGAACTCCTTACCTTAAGTAATCTGCCTGCCTTGGCCTCCCAAAGTGCTAGGATTACAGAGCCACTGCCCCTGGGCAATAATTAATCTTAAAGCTACGTGTATTAGATAAATGAGGATACCCTAGTAACCATATGTAGATAGTGAGCTCCCAGTTGTTTAATTTGAAATTAAATCAATACCATAATTAGCATAAGAAAATTCAACGTGAATTTCACATGTATCTCTTTAAGTTTTAATGGAGTATAAAAATTTTTCATCAAAAAAATAAGGATTGCTCTTATTCTTTTTCATGCTTTGAGAATGTGCATATTGTACCTGCACTATCTGAATACATAGTGTACAACTTATTCTAGCCAGTATCTGCAGGGATTAACTTCATATGCCTAAATTAAACAGAAGTGCATGGCTCTTTCAGAGACAAGACATCTAGCAGTAAGTAGGAGAAGTATAGAGCATGAAATACGCAGTTTCTCAGATTAGCTAAAGTCTGCACTGAAAATTGACATGATGTCAGATAAGCCACTCCTCTTTTTATAGCTTGGATGATGGCTAAGGAATGTGTATTTAATGTTTTTCAAATCTGCATAAAATGAATCAAAGTTATTGACTGTATACCTACTCAGTATCTAACATTGTGCATGGATTTGTACAGGGAATACAAAAAATAAATTGTTAGCTCTCTATCTTTGAGGAACTAATTGCCTTTTGAGATAATGAGACCTGCAATTAGCCCAGATGACAAGGAAGACTCTAAGTGGCAAAGTAGTAAGGAAGAGAAAAGATCTGTCACTAGTCCAGTCGAGGAGGACTTCGACAGATAGGAAGAAGAAGTTCATCAGGATGGAAGAGATATTTAAGTCAGGGAGAAACATACTAGAAAGAAATAGACTAAGAAAAATGGCAGAGGTGGGATGAAGCGTAGTATTTTCAGGGGAAGGCTGGCCCCACAAGATGAGTATCACTCATTCTTTATGGTCTACATGGATGCCAGCTATCAACACTGAGCTTTGACATAGGGGAATTTGGCTTGGACAATATTCCTTTAAGAAAGAAAAATGAAAAACAAACCAAATGCATTCTGAAAAAGACAAAAAAAACATAAACAACGCTCTTCTTTGATATCTGCCTCACACACAAAGCTTTGCCCTCTAATATGTCCCTGCTAAGGACAGAAAATCATATTGCCAAAACAAAGAAGCTGCATAGTTTTTACAAGTGCCAGAGGGGTTTTAGATGTTTAATTATTATATACATGACTGGTATCAAGAGTCCTATTTTTTTCAGACTATAATGAATACAATGTGTGTGTGTTAAAATGTTTTATGACTTGGCTGTTGCTAGAACATTTTTGGGATTGGCCAGTACTCCCACCTCGAATATTTGGTAATGATCGCCTGAACTGTGAAGAAATGTCAAAATATAAGTAGTAAAAACATAGTCCTTCAAAAGGAATCCTGGTACCACAGATTTAGAATTTGAGCTAATTTGAGCACATGCATTCAGACTTTGCAGTGGAATCAGAGATCATATATGGACACCCACTACACAACTAAAACACTTAAGTAAATTATATGTCATTCCACTAAAATCAAACTTCACCTTCCATAAGCATGCCTATATGTTTGTCTCAACATATTGTTATCTGTGGGTGGATCAGTACTTATGTACTATGTAAGTAATTGTGCAGCTTACCTACTTCTAGGGACACTGAGTTTTTTGGACTTTTTTTTTAAGGCTTCAGAAGTAACTTTGGCAGGTACTAGGAAAAATAGTATCACTTTTCTTCCTCTCTTGGGGCTTGCCTCTTCCATGATACCTGATGCTCTGGCTTGACATTCCTTGCACAGGTTGTCACAGTGCTAACAAAAACATAAAGTTTGTTGTTGGTAGAGATGAACTAGGCAGTGGTGAGGTGTGGTGTCAAGGGAAGAAAGTGATAGCTGTGGAAATTTCGTCTACAGACAGTGTGTGGGTGGATAAATATTTAAGAACAGACTCTCCAGAAGAAAAGAAAAGTCTCTGATGTGTGGCATTTGCCCATTTACATTGTGTAAATACCTCCACCATGTCCAGTTTTATGCCCATGTCAAGATACCAACATGGTGTTGGGAAGAGATGAATGTGGAGTTGGAAAGAGATGCACACAGGAGCCAGGATGAGCCATCTCCAGCACACCACCAGCTACAAATCTCAAGCACAGTTTATGTCATGAACTATAGCCTGGTTTTGGCCCCTGAAAATGTGTAAAATCACTTTAGAAAGCATAAAATAATAGTGTAGAGCACTATAGAAATACTAGTTGTAATTATTCCTCAAACTCTATAAATTTACATAAAAGCAATATTTGCAAAATATAGAAGAGATAAAAGAAAACAAGAGGACTTTAAAATATATTAATTAAGATAAAGATAGAGGAAGGGAAAAGAAAAGCACTTAACACAATGCTGAAATGCAGGTTCATTTTAAAAATCTCTTTTCACTCTTCTATCTCAAAAAAAAGAAAAGAAAGAAAACAGCACTGCAAGAATGGACAACACATGGACTAGGAGGTTCAGAAAATTCATGGAATAAACATACTAATTACAGGTGTTCTGATTCTAAGAGAGTTTTTGAATTTGTTGCAGGCATCACATGGTGTGCTGCTCCCCTAGAAAGCACCTAATGCAGAGAACCTATCGGGAGCCTACTCCTCCATGTCTGAAAGTAGCCAAATGTACAATTCTCTCCTCCTCTGGCCAGGACAGCTGACATCTGCACACCAATTACAATGTGGTGTGAGAAACATACATGCACACTCTTTCTCCTGGACAAAGATTCAAAGCATTTTGCAACTTTCTGGGAAACTCAGAAGATATTCAGTAATGTTTGTATTTATATCACCAGAGAAGGAAGATATATTAGTTGAGTATTAGTTATATGACAGAAGATTTTGTGTGTTTTTTAATAGAAATGAAGGACAGTCAAATGAATTGCTTTATTGTTCTGGATAGCAGATCAATATTTTTATAGGCAGTGGTAATTTTTAGCAACTAGTCTCGTAAAAAATAATTATTACTAAATAGAGTAGTAGATTCTACTTAGTAATAGTAGTAGTAGGTCAGTCTAGAAAAAATAGACAAAATACTAGTGCAGGGGAGAAATACTTTGAATTCATCTGCAACACTTATTTTTTATTTATAAATTGAATTTATAGAATAAATTTCTAAAAGACAGGATTTTAGGAACTTCAGAAATATCCACAACTGTAACTAATCCTATTGCTTTTAGGAAACATTATTATGAAGTTGATTTTGAGTTTTGTTTTCTGATGTATTAGATTCCCATTTGTATGAAAGTCAGAAAATATGGGAACATAAAGTTCCCTTTGATTTCTATAAAGACAAGAGCTTGGCAATGGTAAAAAGCAATTTTTAGTCATCCTGTTCTTAAAGAGTTTCTTCTAGTGAGTATTATCTTAAAATGCATAAAGTGTGTTGAATCTTAAATTGGTAAAGAGGGAACAGGAAAATCTTGGATGAAAAATAATCCAAATAAAACCAAAACCTTTAAATGAGAATTAATTAGAAACACAAGTTAACTATGCTGGAAGTGCATGTTTATGAGTTTAAGTGACCTTTAAAGATGACTCAAAGCCAAGTAATAGTTTATTTGTGGATTATGACTATTTAAATGTGCTATTTGGCAGGTGGGGGGGTTCTTTTTCTCCAGAGTATATTAATTCAGTATAAATGAATTAATATACATTGGAAATCTATTGTCATTGGGACCTGAGGACCACTTCAAAAATCCTGCTCTAAGATCATACTCATATCAATAATTTATGTTAGTGATTATAAATACCTTCACTTATCCATCTTATCAAGCTGAAGCCCTACCTCAGCACCTTTCACTAAGTTTTCAGAGAATTTTTACATGTTTTATCTCATTTGATCTCCCCAACAACATCTTGCTATAAAGTGAATATTGTGCTTTTGGGGAAAAAATATTATCAATCGAGAAAGTGATGCCTAACGAAAGATAAGTAACATCAGTAAAGGCTTAATTTTTCTAACATTAATTAAATGTTTAACTTGTGCTAAAATTAGCACAAAAATAACTAGATTCATTTAATTGTAAGTTTTTTATATCATTATGAACGCTTTCCAAAAATATACCATTTAACTGATGACTATAAAAACTCCTATTCTCTAATATAATGTATTAATCAATTCTCTTAATTTTAAATATACTAAATAAAGCCTCAAGACTTGCCATCTATTTTCTAAATACTGAAGTAATAGACATTGGAAATCTATTGTCACTGGGACCTGGGACCACTTCAAAGATTCTGCTCTAAGATCATACTCATTTTATGGACTCATTTTTCAAGTCTGTACTCAAGTTTTCTCTCCTCTTGAGAAATGGAAGTAGAAAAGTTTCTGTTCTCTAAGGAATTTGATAATATATTCACTCATAAAAAGTTATAGATTTTTAAGAAAAAGTGACTCAAGTATTTATATTTTACTGAAAAGTTCAGTCCTCTTGATTTTCCTGTTTTAGTTAATGGCATCATAATTTTCCAAACCATTCAGCTTTGAAATTTGAATGCTTTTAAAAAAATGTTCTCTCTCATAGCCCATATCTAATTACCACTTTCTATGGATTCCACCTACAGTGTAGTTTACACACTGATTTGATTTTTTTCCATTTCTATTGCTAACACCATTGTTACCGCATTTGGAATATTATAGTATTCAACGAACTCTTTCTCTCTTTGCCTACTTTCTCCTCATTCCAATCAATCCAATAAACTGCTTCCTGCTTTCCCAAAGAAAAAACACTGTTAAAAGTTTTAGTAGTTCTCTACTGTTCATGAAATGAAACCCAAACGTCTTGCTGTAAATTATGGAGTCTTCCTATTTTGACAGGCATGGTGGTGTAGTAGTAAAAATGATACTGGCTTTGAGACATGGCTTTAAATCTAGATTCATGCACTCACTAGCTCTGTGATTTTGAGCAAAGTGACGACTTTTTCAATTCTGAGTTCCCTTCTCTATAATATAAAGGTATCTTTAAAAATTAAATTGGATTGAATTGTAATGCACTTAACACAGTAAAAACAGTTGCCTGTCTTTTTCTGGTCCTATTTTTCATCGACAAAGTTGGACTTTGATTCTCACAACTCTGCATCTTTTGCTTATTTGTGACTTCCATCACCTGTCAATACCCTGTTCATCTTTCAAAGTGAGACTCAAGTTCCTTCCCTGGTCCTTTCCTCTTTTTTCTTTTCAGAAATTCACAAAATATAGTATCTCTCACTCTTTTTGGAAAGAACACTTATCCTGCCTTATTTTGTAGTTACTTATGTTAGTTATCTCTCCTTCTCAAACATTTATTCCTTGAGGAGAGAAAGGCAAAGGAAAAAAAAGTAATTCTTGAATAGTCTTATTTTTATATATATCCAGTTGAATGCTTGCATAGAGTAGAAACGCTGAATTTATTGAATAAATGGAAATATAATGGTTGAGAAATTTTACTTCAAGTATGTTACCCACATAGCATTACATTTTACATTAACCTTTCCTAACCCTGTCAAGAAATTTTAATTGGCAGAAATGACTTGTCATATAAGACACTGTCCAGCTGCTTTCCCTTTCCATTATTTCTTTCAACTTCTAAATAAAACTCTGCACTTTGTGCTTCTTTCACAAAGCATTCTATTATGATCATCAAACACATTTTGGGAATTGGGGTAATAATTCAAGTCTCAGAGGGAAATAGGGTAAAAAATGAAATTCTAAAGAATTAATTCTGAAATATAGCATATCTGGAAAAAGAACTGAAAAAAATCTCAATCAAATGTGTTTAACAAAATTATAATACAGAGTCTAGACTTACTTTTAACATTTTAGAATGTCTTATAAGTTAGTGAAAGGCAGAAGTGGCATCAATATGTGGTCATATTAAAGCATGTAACAGCATGTTGAGTTAGTTCTTATTTATGTCAATAGCTCTTCTAGAGTGTTTCTGATACTCCCCTAAACAACATAGTTCCCATTCTGTAGTAATTTCCAACACATTTTGAGCTCTAGAGTGAAAAATTAAGAGGAGCATATTTCTGGGTACATAAAGAAAAAAAAGAATAAAGCCATGGTTCAATAATACCCAATAGTGATAAGATAAGCTACGTGAGACAAACTGAAAAATTTCTTCTATTGACCATACCCAAAGTGGAGCACATTTTATTTTCTCCATTTTAAGCAAGAAAATAGCATACATTTGATGTTTAAAACATCAAAATCACTTATTTAAGTGCTGCCATTTAAAAATATGTCTGTTTAGAAATATAGGACATTAGATTAAAAATTGCTAAATATATTTCTTTAAAGACTTTTATCTAAATCCAAAAACTTTTTTATAACTGACGATGGACCTACCCAGAAATTCAGTAAAGAATATTTGTCTTATCTTTTTCAGAGTAGTGCAATTGAGCACCCATATGGTATCATACCCATTATTTTTAACATTGCCTTACTACAATTTTATTACTTAAGGAAACATACAATTTATTTGAAAAATGCTGGGGTTTTATGCATTTTTCTGCACACAGTATTCATCATGAAGTAGATATTCTTAAAATGAAAGCTGTGTATAAATACAGATTGACCTTGATTTTCATGCTAGATGAATTCATGACAAATATAAGCGCTATACATTAGGGATTCCATGGCCACTTTGTTAACACTGTGTATTCACCACCTAGCGGAATGGCTGACACATAGATGACAGGAATATCACCAGACTTGAGGTGCCTGTCACATTGCATACATACAAATCACCTGAGACGCCAATTAACAACAGAGATTTTGACTCAATAGGTGAGGGTTAAGGCTTAGGGAATATGCTTTAAAACAAGTAAAATAGGTGATCCTAATACAGGTGATCCCCCAACTACACTTTAAATCATACTGCTGTTTAGGGGCAATGTACCTGTTTTCCATCCCACCTCACTAAAATCCCTGGAATTGGTTAATGGAACATGGTGAAACTGAAGGCCTGCAGAGAGTGCTTTCAGAATATATTATGGGCCGGGCGCGGTGGCTCACGCTTGTAATCCCAGCACTTTGGGAGGCCGAGGCGGGCGGATCACGAGGTCAGGAGATCGAGACCACGGTGAAACCCCGTCTCTACTAAAAATACAAAAAATTAGCCGGGCGTGGTGGCGGGCGCCTGTAGTCCCAGCTACTCGGAGAGGCTGAGGCAGGAGAATGGCGTGAACCCGGGAGGCGGAGCTTGCAGTGAGCCAAGATCGCGCCACTGCACTCCAGCCTGGGTGACAGAGCGAGACTCTGTCTCAAAAAAAAAAAAAAAAAAATATATATATATATATATATATACTATTCATTTCAACACCTCACAGAAGAAAAAAATACTGTATCATTATGATACTAATTTTGTGCCTAATAAAACTTTTTTAGTTTTTATAATTTCTTCTCTCACAAAACCTTAGCCTCTATGATACGTAATATATGTAGTTGTCAAACTTTCTGTAGAAATTGGCAAGCTCTAATTGGTTAAAATTTTAAGTGACAGTATTATTTATTTTATATGTAAGTATCCATATTCTTAGTTAATATTTTGGAAACAAATACATATAAACCCTAAAGGAAATTGGTTTTTGATATACTTTTTCTAGGTCATGGGATTTATATCTGACTTAAAATTTTGATTGAATTAAACTGTCATTTTAAAAAAAACAGTTTTTAGACATATGTTTCCCCACTCACACACATACAGATGGCACTGACCAGGGAAATATATTTTGGGGGAAGGAGCATTCAAAGGAGTTGATTAGCTGTAGCTATGCTAACTATATCTATAGTTTAGTTTTTTTCCCAAATAGGTTCAGCCCACACGTGGAAAAGAATAACTGGGCAGCTTCAGACAAAAAACCTAAGCTATCCAATTGCCTGTAACAGATTTTACAGTAAAACGATGAGGTTTATTTTTAAATGAACTATCATAACAAACTCAGTGTTATTAATTTTGTTATACTGGATTTAAAGATCAAGAACGTAATTGAAAACCTATGATGTGGGAATCAAGAGGCATAAGGAAGTTTTTGTTCTCTGAAATGTCTTTCTTATCCAGACTCTTGCCGGCTGCAGCCCTTGAATTGTAGCATTGGAAACTAGTTGCTCTACATTAAACATCATATTTTCAGGGGCACATAACTAAAGAGTAAGTATTTCTGAGAAAGTTTACACATTGAGCTATTAACCATTAATAATGTCAGTTTATAAAATGGCTCTCTAATGGTGTGGCTGGCTAAGAGGAGGGACTTAAAAAAATGGCATTCAGGATAGTTTTGAAGGGTCAGTGTAAGGGAAAAAAAATTATCTGTACCAACATATTCAATGACATAGGCCCAGAGAAATGAACTCTAGACAGTCAGGAACACAATAAAAATTCCAAGATTTGGAAGAAAGAGATAGCTTGTATTGACAGGAAACTGCTAAAAGATGATGATGAGGGAAATGAACACACACTTCATCAGTTGTTCAATTGTTATTCTTCTGTCACTTGAGTCTTGACATAGAAACTAAATTCACTCTTCTGCCATTCTAATTCCATTATTCTGAATTTCTTTATAGTGAATTTCCCTGTAAGAAGGCATGTTTATTCCACAACTCTGTTTTAATTTGTTTCTTCTCTGTTTTAAGTTGTATAAATTATGGATTTATACAACTTTGGCACATGCATTGCTGATCCATTCCTTATGGGCTCATGCAACCACATTTGTATGAATGGCAGCATCACAATCTAGTTTGTGATTGAGCATGACATTTTCTTTGCATATGTCTGTAGAGTGTTCCCTCTATACATTTCCAAAAACCTGTTTTCCGACTCAGAAATTACAACATTAGAATTCACAAGATGACAGTATCTCTAAAGTTAAGTAATCTCTATGGATATCTGATCTCATTTGCATGTATCTTTATTTATAATTGACTGTGATATTGGGATGAAGCTAACAAAATTTAAGAAAGAGAAAAGCAAGGCACTGTAAATACAAAAAGCAATTGCACAATTATAGAAGCAAAGGAGACCTAACTTGGCAGCAATTCATCTGAAAGGGACCTGGACAAGCTTAAGATGAGCCGATAGTATGGCATATTTGCCTCAAACTATATTAATGGGAAGGCAACCTTGGCTGCCTTAATAGAAGTGTAAGGTTGCCAAGGAGGCAGTAATCTTGCTGATTCTGGCCCCACCCTATGCAATTTGGAGCACTGCATTCTGGGTATCCTATTTTAAGTGGTATTCTTAGAGGACTGGTGGGTGGTGAACATCTGAGAAATCATGTTTAAGTGTAATGGTTGAGTGAATTTACATTGCTTAGCCTAGAAAAGGTAAGATTAAATAGAAATATAACTGTCTTTATATACTAAAATCACTGTCCTATAGAGGACAATTTGTAGGTATAGAAGTAAAAAACATTTACCTATTTATGGTCTTATTTTAGATTGATTTCATGATTGTTTTATTCCATATAGAAATAACTAGCAATAAATACCAGGAGCCCAATATGAGCCTATGCAGGTGGAAATTAGGTAACAAGAAAAACTTAGACTTAGTAATGTAGTCTGAGATAGTGCTAGAGTGAGCAGTTCTCTACAGACTGAAGGTATCATTCAAGTCTCTGTTCGAATTCCTATGTTAGCCAGACCAGCATTTAAAATAGCCAAAAATTACTTATCAAGGGGATGAGTGCAGACGGAAAAGAATGTTATTTCTCCTATGAAAGTGGTTTTTTTAGTGGCATATCCATATTATTCATATGCAAATAAAGAGCATGAGGAAAGGGGCTTAAACTGAAGCAGGAGTAATTTCCCTAGATATGAGAAAGTATCCAGCTGTTAGGGTAATATAATATTGGAATCGACTGCTAAAGAAAATTGTAGAGGGTTCATTCTTGGAGAGCTTCAAGAAAAGTGTTGCCAGTTATCTGTCTTGGGTTGCTTAGTCTACTGGGTATTTGGGGGAGCCTTTCTTATCTTATCAGAGTGTGATGAGAGGAAATTGACAGCCACATGTATTAAAAGCAACAGTTTATTTTATATATATATATGTACATATGTGGATGTTCATCAAAGAATAGTATATGCTCATCAAAGAATATTTGGAAATCACTGAAAAAAAGTAAAGAGAATAACCAGAAATATCACTATTGTAATCTAGTATATTTATTTTTAATCATTTTTCTGTGAATTTTGATTAACTTAGGAGTTTTTTAAAACAATAAATATACTCTTTTAAAATTGCTTTTTAAATTTAAGCACAAGGAATTTACCCAGTCACTTTAATGAACAATTAATATGCACTTCAGTTCTATATTGTGGTTAGTTAAAGCAAAGAAATGGAGAAAAGGAATTAAAAGAGTTAAATGGAAAGAAAGGAGAGAAGGGAAGAGAAAAAAGAATAAGGAAAAGAAAAGAGGGAGAAAAGGTAACAGGAAAGAAGACAAAGTTGGAAGGAGATGTAGAAAAAACAGAAGAGTTGGGGGGACAACAATAGTGAAATGTTAGGGAGAAGGTTGAAAAGAAAGTTCTAGTAATTTATGATAGAGATCCTCAGATAACCCTCATTCATCTGGCCCTCATATATGTTAGCTGTAAATAGGAGCATAATATGTTGGTTCATATTTCTGTCTTTTGAAGCTCTAATAAGTCTGTTATTTACTGATTATAAATCTGTATATACTTTCGGACATTAAAATAATTTCAAACTCTCAAATCAATAAGATATCTGGAGCAGCTTTTGAAAGATGAAGTTCTTCTCTGGTTGCAGAAGTAAAGGCTAGATCTTTAAAGGACAAGAGCCTGAGGATTCTACCTCTACCTTATATTAATTGGCATGAAAAACAAAAGGCAAACCTATTGTTTATTCAATGCATTCTCGTTCTGTGTATCTTGGATTTTATGTTTTTATGTTTTCTCCTTCATGTTGGTGACCAGTTAGTTGAATTAGTTTGGAGCAAGCAGTAATGAGGACAAAGTCATTCCACATAAAAATTTCCTTAAGCATTAACAATTATCCATGAATCGATTGCATGTTTTACCCAAATCATCTTCTTCAAAAATGAAGGAGATAGCTTTGAAATCTATCAATTTGCATAAATTTACCAGAAAATTCACCCCAAGCAAATACACCACTGATGGTGAACATGTATTTTAAACCTGACAAACAATACATCAATGCATATGCTACGAAGACTTAGTAATTAAATCACATTAAGATTGAGAAGCTCTTATTCTAGCATGATTTCTATACTAGCTGCCATATTTGACTCTTTTAATGCACATCTGGGTATCTAGAAACATATGTTCCAAATCTGACTCTATCACTAACTAGCTCTGTGATCTTTGCTGACTTCTTAACCTCACAGAAGCTCAAAATGTATTTACCTCTAAGTAAAGTTCAAGTGATGAGAGTATTTTGCCAGCCATGTTACAGAGTTTCTTAGTTAATATCCTCAAGCTCTTACAAGTGTCAAAAGAAATAACAATACAGTGCAATATTATTTACAATGGGCCTGGTGGATTATATAACAACACTTTGTCCACCTAAATTATTATTACAAGGAACACATTTTGAAAGCCTTATATCAGTGTAGGAAACCACAGGCTTGCATATTTGACCTTTAACATGATTTTATTCAGTGTTTAGGGTAACGTTAGTAGAATCACAGTCCATTTATTCAGGACGAGTTCTCGCACCCCCAAATTCCAGTGAGTGTTCTGGTTATACCTGTCAAAATCTCTAGAAACTTCAGAACTTCCAGAGTATCTCTGCCTTGTATCTCTCCTGCTTTCTTGATGTATCTGTGTATTGCTTTTCCTTCTCTTTAGTGAGCACTCCTTCCTCACTTCTCCCCCTGCTTGTATCTTTCTCTATTTGCTTCCTAACATCCTTCCTTTAATTCTGTCTCTCCCATTTATCCTTGTTTTGCGCTATCTACTCTTTTTATAATATGAAGTTAAAATATGTTTTGAAGCATTTTATCTGTTCACTAGCTCGGTGTTACCACTTTCTTTGCACCATATTCTCCAGCTTAGACGAGACAGAGATCCCCATTCCTCACTGTTGTCCTAATGCATCTGCACCTTTTTTTCACATTTTGTTCTCTTCTTTAAAAAAGCTCTTTACCCTCTATGAAATCCTCCAACCAATCCTTCCTTCAAGCAAATGCACCTTTACCAGGAAATTTTCCTTTCCCAGTTCTTCCATTCTGTCCTCTTTACCTCCTTAGGTGCACCCAGAAATATTCTCTTTCAGTCTCCTTATCACTCCTTTGTTCATATGAAACTTACTAGCAACTATCATAACTTACCAAATTATTTCCTACGGCAGTACATTAAGGGTAAAAGTCACATTGTTTATCTTTGTATCCGCTATTACACAATGTCACCTGTACATCGAAGGTGCTCCATGAGTACTGAATTGAACTGCACTAATTTAAATCTTAATGAACTAGATCTAATTGCCCTTTGATTCCATGTAACATTCAGTTAAGATTTTCTAAGATGAGTGAGTGGCTCTTAACTTAAAAAGAAAAAAGTATTCCCATATTTATCAATGAGTGAAGCCTTCCTCAGTGAAAATTGTTGTCAGCCTACTCCCAATTATAATACACTAATTACTTCATCTTTACTTAAAGGTAGTGAATTATTTAATAAAACATTGTTATTTAGAAATACAGCATAGTTTTAATGTACAAGAAAACTAACATTGTAAATATGTCTATTCCAGTAAGGAAAAAATTCATGAATTTATATAAAATTATAATGTAGATGGGGAAGTCTGATACTTGAGCATTTTTAACAAGAAATTATTAATGATAGTATAGATATGTTTGTCTAGTAAACTTTCTGTCTAATTTCAAATGATCATACTAAATTTTAGTTTGAAATTATCTGATAATTGGAATCTGGTGATAAGAGAGTTTCAAATACACTCTTTTACTATTATTTCTTGGCTAACATGAGCAGGACTTTAAACAGATACCTGAAATTTTTAAAAACTGGACAGCTATTATCATCTGAACTTGATGGATCATATACTTTTCTATATTTTATTTTATTCTTTCAATTGACATAATAATTGTACATATTTATGGTGTACACAGTGATGTTTTCATATATACAATGTATAGTGATCAGAGCAGGGTAATTAGTATGTCCATGATCTAGACACTTATCTGAACGAAACTAGTAGAAAATTAACAAAATATAAAACAGCTTAAGCAAAAGGTCCATTTGTTTTGGATAAAAATGTTCTAAAGAAAAAACAATAGAAAACTTACATTTCAAGTGGGAAAAATGTCTAGAGAGGAAAATTTAGCATGATAAAAATAAGTTTGCCACAGGAACAGAAAACCAAATACTGCATGTTTTCACTTATAAGTGAGAGCTAAACACTGAGTACTCATGGACATAAAAATGGCAACAATACAAACTGGGAACTACTAGCAGGAGGTAGAGAGGTAGGCAAGGGTTGAAAACTTAACTATTGGGTACTATGCTCAGTACCTGGGTAATGGGATCATTCATACCCCAAACCTTAGCATCACACAATATACCCAAGTAACAAACCTACACATGTACTCCCTGAATCTAAAATAAAAGTTGAAAAAACACCAACCATTTTAAATTATGAAATTTTAATCTGTAAAGAAAAGGATTACAGAGGATAGGTCTCAAATCTATATAATAATTAGGACTTTAACCAAATGAATATGAATTCATATATAAATATATGAATATGAATCAGAATGAATATGAATACATGAATATTTGTTCTAAAGTATTTTATTTAAATTTACACACAAAGCTTCTAATTACCAGTATTCTGAGATGTGATAAAAACAAAAAAAGAAAGGCCAAACTTTATGCATTAGGTTGTAAATTTATTTTTTTAGCTCAAAGTATATCACAAAAACATTGATTCAAGATGGCTTAAATTGATTATTGAATGATAGATTCATGCAGAGTATTTAAAAAGCTGGAGATATTTGCAATTTATTTCTAGCCTTTGAGACAGACCACAGAAGATATGCACAAAGGGTCCTTGGTCTGCAGTCAGCAACAGAATATAGGCTAAGAAGATTCCTGATTCAACTTAGATCTGCTTCATTAGGCTTCATTAGATACCAAGTTATTTCAGCTTGAGATAAACCTTATGTTCTCTCACACACATAGCATTTTAACTGAGTGTAATTAGACCCACGTACTACAATCTATTGATGTTTTGAAGCAGATAATTTCAGTGTTATTTCTTTGTCTACTTACTTTTTATCCTAAAAAAGTTTTTAAAGACAAATATGTGATCATCTATATTCTTTATTTTTTACTTTTTCATACTATAAAACAGAATCTGTTATAGTTTAAAACAACTTTGGTTCCCTGCATTTTCAAATCTTTTCATAGTAGCATGTTCTACTGAAATGTTAAAATGTTAAAAAGAATAAACACTGGGCTAAATAGCTGGATTGTGGCCTTCCATTCTCCATTTTTTCATTGTCTTGAGAGCAATCATAAATCCTGAAAGGGAGAATGGATACTATAATGAAAAATTAAATAGCACATATGGTTCTCATTGATGAGTTTTCTGCTATCCCAGCAATGCCACTGCCTACCCCAGCATTGCTTCCAACACTGCCCTAAGATCCTTGTAAGAAAGGTGACCTTGCATCCTTGTTTGCCCAGCACAATCTCAGTTTACACCTGCTATCCTGATGTGTTTATTTACAGCACAATCTTTTACTCTCAAAAGTGTTCCAGTTTGGATGATAGATTATATGTAGAAGCATGATGTAAATGTTTAACAACTGACTCTCAGGGAAAAAAAGTGTACATATATATGCACACATAGTTCATTACAAATTCTATTGATATAAAGGAAGCATAGCACACAAGCATATAAATAATAAAATACAATACTCACAAAATGCTTTCACTATTTCTGTTTTTCTCTGAAGCCAAACCATGGTTGTAATAGAGGAACAACTATAGTTCTGACAATAACATTTGTTGATATTTTCATTCATGTTAATAAATAAGAAGAAGGTAAATGAATGAAGATGTACATTGGAACTTCACTCACTTCTCAATGATATGAGTGACTTCTTTGCTGAATTAGATCATAGTTTTTAGAGATACTAGAAAACTATTGTCTCATTTTTGTTCTATTCACAATGAAACAGTTATAGACGCAAACCCTTAAAGTTTAATCTACATTATTAACGTTTTTTTGTATCTTCGCTTAAATGTAGACCATCAACAAAATAGTGAATCAAGCCCTGATTTGTAGCACTGGCCAATTTATGTGGTATAGGTGCTCTTATCATAGTTGGGTCCAAGCTACCAACAAAACATCACTGAACAGAGTTGGGAAGAAATATACAGACACATACCATTATCTAGTATTTCCATCGTATAAATACGTTAGAAATAACCTAGTAGTAAAGAGTTTTGGGTATTTATTACTTTTAATGTAATTTATTTCATTCTAAGTTTATGTAATTAAATGTTTAATAATGGCTGTATTTAACAAGTTTATAAAATTTTTGAAAATTTAACAATTGGCTGTCATGGACCAGTACAAGCGGCTTCAGCAGACCACCAAATATGGTCACCCTACTTATAACTAATCCCATATATTCAAACATTCATTGGCTACATATTTTCAAGCACTTAATATGCGCCAGGAATTGCGCTAGTTTTGTGAGATGCAATACAGCAGAGTTCGAGATAGAAACTATTTCTGCCTTCACACGATTTCCAACAGCCTTTGACTCTCCCACTTCCAATCTCTTTTTCCCAATCAACCCAATCATTAGTGGTGTGAGCAGCACATATTTGGTGGATTGTAGTGACTTAGTAGGGATATAGGTGTCATGTGGAAGCACAAACAGGGAATTAAAAAGAAGAAAAGCCAATGGTTGGGTATTTGAAGTGTCTAGTATAAATAGTAGCAAATTAGAACTGAGCTTTTTCTGTCAAATGTTTAAATAACCATGCTAGTAGATTTCCTTTACCTGCAGCTTTATAATGGCAGGCAACAATAAAAGACACTGCAGTCATGTAATTAGTGAGTAACAACTCTATGCAAAGCACTAGTCTAATGCTGAGATGGGAGGTGAGGGATAAGGAAAGGCGAGAGAGTGACAAGGGAATTTGAAAAGGTTGACATAATAGATGGAAAGACCTATAATACTTCCAACTCCTGGTTCTAAAGTCTAGGAGAATACAATAATCTAAGGAGAAAATCATAACAGTAATGCCTTATATTTGTATACTGTTTTACAGTTCTCACATTTTACTCTCACAAGGTACTCAGCAGTGTGCAGGGGTGGACTGAAATGGCCAAGGGGAGCTTCATGGAGAGTTGAGACTTAATCTGGGCCCTGAAGAATGGGTAGATACTGAGAAGAAAAATTCTAGTCAATATTGTCATGCAGAGTGAAAAAGTACGGATGTTTATAGTCTAGGAAAAATAGTGAATAGATTGGCTGGCTAGAATAGAATCTTTCCATTAGCAAACAGTAGAAAATAAGGTAAAAGAAAAAGCGAGCCAAATTATAGAGTTTCTTAATGATGAGCTGAGAGAAGCCTTACAATACCTTTATTCACTGAAGTTTTTATTGCTTCTTACTTAATTCAATTACTTGAACACATTGTTTCCTAATGTGCTGGACACTATAATGGATCTTTTGATAAAAAGATGAAAAAGAAAAGTTCCCTGCCCTCAAAGAGCTCTAGCCAGACAGACATATACAAATAATTATAATACTTGAGCACTACACGAAATGATAAAAATAAATGTGTAAGTACAATGAGAAGGTTGCTCCCTCCTCCTACTGACCACTGGGAAACACCGTATGCGATTAGTCATGTGACTGATAGGAATTCAATGAGATAATACATTTTCTTTAAAAACTTTACACAATACTGCTATTAAGAATAAGAATTATGAAAATGTGTAATAAAATAAAGAATAAGAATTATGAATAAAATAAAATAGTATTATAATCATTATCATTGTTATTTGAGAGGCTGAACATATGCAATGATGTGGAGCCCCTGAGGAGTACTGCTGTGGTGAATCAGAAGAAAATTATACCATGTCATGAAATGCACTCTCCTTTTCTCTCTCTCTATGGAAATCCTAACTAATCTTTATGTCCCACTTTGTCTGTAATGCTTCCTGGTCTACTTTCCTGGTCTACTTCAATCCTCTGGAGCTCCTGTTGGAACTGTGGCCAATACCATATGATTTAGCCTTTAATGTCTCTCTAATTTTATTTTTATTTTACTTCATCTTGTGTTGATATTAGTTTTATTTCTAAAATTGGATTTTTAGAGGCTGAATCCAAGACATATGTTATGCTTCCTAATCGTTGTATCCCCTAATGAGCCTGTAACACTGCAGACTTAAATTGATGCTAAATAAGTATGAATTGAGTGTTTAATTTGAAAATCTAAGTCATGGGCACCCAGGCAACATTGGCAGTATTGTTTGGTGAGCCCTCTGACCTCCTTCTGCAGTCTCTTCCACTTCTGTATTCTCTTCTCCTTTTAAGGTGATCTCATGTTCTCTGTGTTCTACCCAATCAAAACCCACATTCAGGAAATTATCTTATTTACTCATTCATTTTAAAGGTGTAAGCTATTCATAAGTATTTAAGCATTATGTTTTGGGGGTAATTTACACTTTGAAAGATAAAACATTAAGCCAAAAAGAATGAATCTCTAAGCAGTAAGCAGGTTGAGTTTTCTTGTTACAGTTTTTTGAGTCTAAACCAACTTATAACCAGTATCATCTTGATAGAAAACTTAAAATGTAAAATATTAGAATGTTTAATAATACCTCAGTAATCAACTTCAGAATGTTATATAACAAAACAACTCAATGGGTGGAAAGAGCATTGGCTTTTCATTTCTTTAGAGCCCTGAGTTCAGGTCCTGACTCTGTTGTTTACTAGTACCAAACCATTCTCTGACTGTCAAACTGAGCCTCATTTTCCTCATTTATAAAATGGAATTAGATGAGAGAAATCATGTAAAGCACCAAGTATTGTGCCTGACAAATAGTTAATGCCCAATAAAGAGAAGTTTTTATTCCCCCATCTATTTATTTAATAAATATTAATGCATTAATTTGGTTAATTTTATTTTAGCTATATGACTGTACAACAATATGTCCATTTTAGATAATTTTATGTAAATAGTAGGACATTAAGTAGTTTCAATTTCAGTTTCAATTAAGTATTTGGTTTTATATTATAGATGGCCAACTATAATCAATTTGCTGATCTCTTTTTCCTATATATATAAACATTGGCTTTTCACTATAAATACTTTGGAGCAATATTCTACCCCTCTATGATGACTCTTTTACTTATAAGAAATATGTCAACTTTTTGACATTTGGTGGGGGAACAAAAGGGGAAATGATCCAAATTGTAAGAGTGTATAAACAGAAGGAAATCAGCTAAGCTTTTGGTGTTACAAACCACAGTAATAATGCATATTGTTTACACAGTGAGTTTGACTAAAAGTATGCTGAACTAAAAACCAGAAGACTTCAATTCCAGTCCAAACCACCACTGCCACTAATTCATGATGTCATTTTGAAAAGTTATCTTCTTGTGACTCAGTTCCCTCATCAAATAAAATAAGCATGATAGACTAGATCAGTGCTTCTTAAACTTTTATTGGAAACACAGATACTTTTGAGAATGTGATCAAGGCTTTGAATCCTGTCCCCAATATTTGTGCGTATTTTTTCCTTTCCAGTTTCCCTGAGGGCTATCTGCAAACTTCATGTCAAAATCTTTGGACTCTGATCTCGTGGCTTCCTTCCAGACCTGTAACTCCAGAATGGAGCTGTCTTTGTTTCATACAATCATTAGTGTGATTTTAAGCAAGCAAATCATCCAGTTTATTTCTCAATGCCATGAAGTGGGGTATTAACACATGGTATAAGGTTTCCTCCCTCTGTCTGCAGTAAGAGAAGAGAGCCACGTTCCTCCTAAGGAGACCCTAACCCAAATTAGCAGTTCCAGTAAGGAAAGCTATCTACTTCCTCAGGCTTGTTCAGAAACAAACTTATTCCACAAACGTATTGCTCTGTTTCTCTTCTATTGTTGCTTTAACTTAATTTTATGTGTATTTAGAATTTTAACTTGACTAAAAATTCTTCAGATGCAAAAACCATGCATGGTAGTTAGTCCCTGGTTTGGCCCCAATGATCCCTAACACTTAGTATTCACTATTCACACCCTTGGGTAGTTCCCTCCCCCCACGTTTTACTGTTTTACTAGGGTTGGTGTGTGTGACCAATAAAATAAGGCAGAAATGATGGTACGTCACACTGCAATTTCTATCTTAAAGATTCTCTCTCTCTTTGCCTCCCTTTGTCTCTCTCTTTCTCCCTCCCTCTCTCTCTTTCTCTCCTACCCCTCTCATTGCTCAGTCTGAAGGAGGCCAGTTGCCATGTCATAAGGACACTCAGGAAGCCTGTGGAGAGGCCACATAGCAAAGAGGAAGTTTCCGGCCAACAGCCTAATAGAAACAGAGGCCTGCCAACAAGCATGTGAGAATGCTTTATAGGCCCCAGTCAAGATTTGAGAAGACTTCAGCCCTAGCTGACATTTTGATTGCAACCTTGTAAGAGTCCCTAAGACCAACCCATTCAGCTAAGCTACTCCCAAATTCCTCACCCTCTGAAACCGCAAGACAATAAATACAGTTTTAAGCTGGTAAATTTTAGGTAACTTGTTATGCAACAATAGATAACTAATTTTCTCTCTCTCTCTTTTTCTGTCTCTCTTTTTTCTCTCTCTCTCTGTTCTCTCTCTCTCCTTCTCTCACCTCACCACCCACTCTCTCTCTTTCTCAGTTGCTTAGCACTATCGGTAACATTTAACAACTGAAATCTATTCAAGAAATCTGGCCTACCTCTCTTAATTTTTATTTATAAAACAAATACAAAACCAAAAACTGAGGCCCAGGATAGTCAAGTATTTGCCCAAGGTCATTCAGTTAATTATTGGAAGAAAAAGGATTAATACCCAGGTTCCCTAATATATGATACAGTATTATTTCCTTGTCCTCATGCTCCCTCTCACTTTCTTATCAACTCAGTCTACTCCTATGCTATATATAATGTGTATTAACATTTATACAAAATAACGGTATTGGTGTGATAAGCTAAGAATGACAAATCATTGGTGAATTTTCTAGCCTACTTTTCTCCCTTTTCTCTTCTGCAATTGACAATCTGGTCCATTTATAAATCCCTGTATCAAAGACTGGGTGGAACAAAGCAATGGATATTCATTATCATGAGTTAATTTCATTGCTTTGTGGGTAGTTCTGGTAAGAGGATTTGGTAAGAAAGGTTAAATTTTTAACAAAGTAGTATTTGAGTTATTAATTGATATTAACTATCCAGGTCATTTTTGTGAATAATGTAAATGAATGTTTTTGATTAGTTACTGCTTCTACTATTCTTCAATGGCTCCTTATAGCCTATGGGTAAAGCTTCATATTCCCTAAAACAACTTTCCAAGATATAAGACTTCCCTGCAGTCTTATCTCTTCCTACTTCCTATCTTGAACTTGGTACTCCTGAAACACTAATTCCCATACAAACCTACTGACACACAACTCAGCTTTTTCTTCATGTGCTATTTTCCAGGAAGGGATACCCTTTCTTCTGACTCCCTTCCCCATTTCCTACCCTCTTCTCTAGCCTGATTCACTCCCACTGGCTCTTTGAGATGTGGTTAAAATATGTTTTTTGAAAGTCTTGCCCTTTCTCTCCCAGGTGCTGTTAGCTGGCCTCCACTAGAGTCCTCTAACTCCCTGAACATATCTTTATCACAGTACTTACTATATTCTACTGAAATTGACTCTTTGGTGTTGGTATCCACACATAGGCTGAATTTTTTCAATAGTGGGTCCTTGCGTTGTGTATCTGTGCATACATAGTACATAATACGTAATATATGCTCAGTAAATATTGCAATAAATAGTATTCTAATTGCTGGAAAGAGCCACTGCAACTTTCAGAATACAAACCTTCTAAGATATTCTTAAGACACTGAAAGAACCTAAAGTTAATCAAGTCACAAATAATGCATGTCTAGTTTTCAGAAAAATATTGAGAAGCAGAGATATGATTTACCCAGAATCACACCCCAAAAAAATCCTTAAAATAGAATTCCAGATATACTATCTTTGCATTAATTCATCATTTTTATTCCCTTTCTTTTGCCTCTTACTTTTTGTGGAGCACAGTCCTAAAAGGATTAAAAATAAACTAAGGACATGGACAAAAGAAAGAACCTATTTGCCAGTAAACTGTTTCTTTTTCACCATCCTTCAGACATGCTTGTTAAAACAAACTCTCTGCTGTTTCTTTTATTTGTTTTTGTGTTGCTTTGTATTTGAATTTAGTGGCTTTAGGGAAGGAAATTATCTTTAGGCATTCCTAAATATGACTAAGTTATCTGAGATTATCTGAAATTAAACTGTATATATACAATTTAATATATAATATATGTAGTGTCTGGATAATTATTATTATGCATTCTATAATAATTTTCCAGACACTAAAGAACAGAAGTATAGCTTTAATAAATGTCAGAAATGTGTTTAAAATACAACCAAGTTAAATTTTGTAGCATCTTTAGCAATGTGTAAGCAAAATAAACTGAAGGTTGCTACGCCTTCTCAGAGGAAGACAGATGGATATGTTTTGTACAAGGAAAGTTGGAGTAAGTTTGTATTTAATAAGATGAAGATAATGCCAAGTATTCGTTGGGTCATATTACAGAGAAGAAAATTTCAGTTGTTTGTATTTCTTCAGATGCAAATTATCCCACTGCTTGATACAAATTAATATGTGATGTTTTAATAACACCAGTGACAGTATAGTGATACATGTGGTGATACTAAAACTGTGCTTTGGAGTTAAACCTACTTGCATTCACATCCCAACTTTGACAGTTACTAGCTATGTAACCTAGAGCAAGTTACTTAATTCTGTGAGCCAAAGCTCCCCCATCTGCAAATGAGCATAAGTCTGCCCACCTAATAAGAGCCCTGTGAAGATTAAATTAAATAATGTATATAAAGTGTTTAACACAGTGCCAGGCACATAGAAACCACTCACACATTTAATTTTTGTTGTAGTAGTCTTTTTTGTTATCTTAATACTAATGGCCCATGTTTTCATTGAGGGAAAAAATTTACTTAAAAATGCCTCATTTTTCCTCTTCTCAGTCTCTTAGTAACCAATTGGTGTTGATTATAGGAAAGCTGGAAGGTTTAAAGCAGGATTCCTGCATAGTATTCCATGGTGTATATGCAGCCATAAAAAATGATGAGTTCGTGTCCTTTGTAGGGACATGGATGAAACTGGAAAACATCATTCTCAGTAAACTATCGCAAGGACAAAAAACCAAACACCGCATGTTCTCTCTCATAGGTGGGAATTGAACAATGAGAACTCATGGACACAGGAAGGGGAACATCACACTCCGGGGACTGTTGTGGGGTGGGGGGAGGGGGGAGGGACAGCATTAGGAGATACACCTAATGCTAAATAACGAGTTAATGGGTGCAGGAAATCAACATGGCACATGGATACATATGTAACAAACCTGCACATTGTGCACATGTACCCTAAAACCCTAAAGTATAATAAAAAAATAAATTAAAAAAAAAAAAAAAAAAAAGCAGGATTCCATATATGAACTTCTTGCTCCTTAATATACAATGATGTTAATCACACAATGGACTCATCAGACCTACTATGCAATATATAATCTTTGTAAGTTAACTGACTACTCAAATATTTTCAGGAAACAATCAACATTGTATGCAAAGGTTTTTGATAGGATCATCTGAAACACTGGCTAATTTTGAACACCAATCTTTCTTCATTAAAATGAACAACATCTAAATAGGAAGTAAAACAGGCCCATGTATGATTTTAAGACAGTTAGAATTTATATACCAGCAAACTTATTAAGCTGGCCAATTTCCTGAAGGTCTTTTTTTTCTTCCGTGAAATGAAGTAACAGTGTAATTGCAAGCTTACAGCATGGAGATATTTTGAGAATTAATCAGAATGGAATGTACTCTGTACCAATTTCATTATTGGCATATGTATTTTTAAAGAATTAACATTAATTATATACTTACATTTATTCACTCAATAAAAATGTTCCCAGTTGTACATTGTAAGATTTTGCAGACTAAATTAAAAGATTTATGGCAACAGTAACAAATTTACTTCTATACAGTGCAGTAATTTTAGTGGTAATATTAATTTGAATATCTAATAAACTACTAAATAGTACTTCAAAACATCATAAATTTTAAATTACAACAAAGCAACTATGATGTAGATTTATGCTCATCTTCTTTGGGATATCTATTATTATTCAATATCTGGCCATCTTCCAGCCAGTTAAGAGAAAATTTGAAGACCAAATTTGGCCAGAATCTTTTCAAAGCTGAAAGCACTTCTGTGTGCCTGTTAAACATCCAACATTATTTTATAACACATTATTTATACAAGAAGGGAGGTGAGCCTAATTTTGCAGAAACAAAGACATATCAGTAGTTTTATGAAAGTAGCATACTTCATGAATTAGAGGGCATAAAACTATGCACAGCTGCTTGACTACTGAGTGTCTTGATTACATAGTTGAAACAGGTGATCCAGTGCTCATGGTAGTAAAAGTATGTCTTATCTTAAAGAATGTGGTAGATAACCTTCATAATTTTGTCCTTACATGCCAAACATATGACTCAAAATTATTATTTTTCTCACATTTTAGAAACTGTTAGGGAAAAAAACTCCATAAAGATAACTTCGATTTTACAGCGATTGTCAACAGCTGACATAGGCAAGTTACACTTATGATCAAAGATTGAAAAGGCATTAAAAAGTGAAAAATATTTCATTCTTTTTTTCACACTTATGCCTTTTCCAGATGTACCCCCTCTCACTTCATACACAATGATTTTAATGTATACCATTTTGTATGTGTTCGAAATGAACATTACTGTTTTGTATGAATGTATTTTTATTGTTGTAAAATACACACAACATACTGTTTATCATAAAAAAGTGAAAAATATGCAGTTATTCAGAAAAAATATATTATTCCAATTGAATTATGCCTTTAAAATTTCCCTTTAAAGGAAAAACATTGTATGAACTTTGAAAAATTGGTTCTCTTTTTTTATTAATTCAACAAATAATCATTGATGTTTTCCCTTGCCAGATTGAGCATACACAGTGAACAAATTCACAGTCTATGTTTTTAGATTTAATTTAAGTTGCTGGTAGTTTTTAATAAACATAGCAATCATTCAAAGCATGCAAATTAATAAAGAGTAAATGTTCTTATATTTTTAATAGAAAAAAAAACTTTTACCTTGGTGAGTTTAACATTGATACTTGGAAAGATGTTAAATCTCTTTTCATTTCCCAATCTTGCAGTACTGTTACTACCAAACATCTACAAAAAGCATTTCCTCTGAGGATAATACATCTGTCCTCTATCTTTTGTCCTTTCATCCTTCGGGCCATTTCCTCTCAGAAAAGATTTCCATGGCCTTCTCCTTGTGTTGGGTTAGACAACCTGCAATATGCTCTAAACTTACTCACTCTGACTTGGAGTTCTCCCTTGACTCCCAACTGTTAATTCTGTAAAAGCATGGACTGTATATTTGCTTACTATTGTATTCTTAGTCTAGCAAAAAGAGGTATAAATAACTTGGTTGAATTAATTAAAAACAAAATTCATTAGCCTTTAAAATTTTGCATATCTTCATTATTCATGCAAACAAAGGAGGAAACTATGTAGCACCTACAAGTGACCTTCCTATGAGAGCTGCCTCAATATGAACCAGATAAACTAGGCCTATGGTCAGAAGTACAGTTAGAGACCCCGTAAGATACCAAAAGACTCCTGAAGATCAGGCTACTGGCACTAAAACGAATTGAGAGTAGATTCACCAACTTTCTCGACTTCTCCCTAGTTCTCTCTTCCTATGCATATGCCCTCTCCTCCCTTCAGTGCTGATCACGAACTCCAGGATCAATATTAGTAGGCAGATCCCTGCCCCAAAATTATCAGTCCACTGCTTGTTTTCTAGCATAGCTCATTTAATTATTAAAGACTTTTTCTGTTTTTGTCTCTAATGCAGATATTCCTTAAACCAGTATCAACTATGAATTACTATTTTTTTCTGTTTATAGTTTTTGGCATGCATGGATTAGCTGGCAGTCAGGTGGGAACAAGAATGGGTGTCATGGAGGGCCACAGCTCCTCTAGAATTGGTCTTCACTATGCCCTGCCAATCAACCTTCCAGTGTCACCAGTGGTAACTGTGTCTGCTTATATAGTCGGCCTCTACAATAAACCAAATTTTCCACCAGTTCCTTGAAATCACCTAGAAAGACATTAAATCAAATTGGTTCTGGAGGCCATTTTTTTTTAATGATAGAGAATGAGAGGGAAGTGAGGTGTATTTCTCTTTTATTTCAGCAAGGCTTTTAATTCTTGCCCACTTTAAATTTTCATGATAATTTAGTAATCTATTTCTTATTTACAACTAATTTTAAATGTGTAATAAATTAAAGGATAAATATATTGAGTGATCACCAATCTTTCTCCCCTCTTTCACCCTTTCACCTCTTACACTGGGCTAAGTGCTGCTGTTCCTACCATTGGAAGATTTAAAAAAATAAAAAGTAAGATATGGTAATTATTTTCCCAGAACTGGCATTCTAGTGACAGTGCCAAATGCAAACAGAAAGAATTATAAGACAAGGCAGATGTGCTGTGCACAGGTAGAAAAGCAACTGGGGCACAGAAAGAGAATAAGACCATTACTGGCTCTGTATTTAAAATCTCAAATAATTGATTTATTTGAAGAATGTGGAGATTAATTCATTAAATTTGTAGTCCTTTCATCAGATTATGTTAAATTTCTAAATAATTTTTAGACAGTAAATGAAACTTATTTCTTTATTGAAATAATTGAAATAGCAACAACTTTTGCTCCAACTAGTTTTTTGAAAACTAAAAATTTATTGTTTTAGATGTATACAGTAAGAATTTTTCAATCATATTAGGATCCTAAAGCATTTTTAGGTTACAGCATAGGAAATGTTTTTGGTTAGTTTATCGGTGGCCCAAATAATAGCTGTTGGGCATCATTTCTTGTTACAGGAGGGTGGTCCTATAAATCTGCTCAGAACTCAGAAAGAATTTTATATTAGGCTTAAATCCCGCTGCAAATCCCTGGATTTCTGTCCAGTATTCATGCATAAAATATTACTCTAATAGTCCGAAAATATATATAATCTTCTGACTTTGGCATACATGCTTAGTTGGTCATTATTAAAATGTTAGTTCAGGTCAATTGTATAGTTTTTTTATTTGGTTCAAACAATTTAGTGGCAACTTCGTTTAGTTCTCGACAACACCAAAGATAGATCCTTAGACAATAGCTCTCAAGTTGAAATTTAATAAAATTTAAATATTCCACCCAAACCAGGGACTAAGAATGGAGGTGAGGGAGAGGAGGAGTGTTATGTTGTCAAATAAGTTTAAGAAATCATGTATACTCCTTTACTAGAGTTTTTAAAATTCACATTAGTATAGTATAGACTCAGAGAAATTCTGCTGAAAAAAAATTGTTCGATTTTATTTAACCAAAATATTTCTCAGCAGGTTAGTTAGAGAAGCTGTGCTGCAGGAAACAGCCTTAATATCTCAGGGGGCACTACTGTTATAAAGAAACACAGTTTGGAAATATTACCTTAAGAAAATTCTGCAAGCTGAGTTCATTCTGAATTTGGTCTCAAACCATTTTCTTAGCATTACTTACAGTTACATCTAAAGTTCAAATAGCCAGATAAAATGGGAAATATTACAATAGAATATAACAAATGTGGTATTTGAGGATATTGAAATGTGTCTTATTTCTCTTACATTAATCTTAAAAATAAATTCAGTTTCAGAATAATTCTGCTAAATAAGCAAAGATTATTACAGTTTTCGGCACAAAATCAACCAAGAGATTCAAACCTATTTGAGTAATACCTGTAATAATCTATTATCATTTCAACCCCTCTGTATTATTATCTGACATTATTATTTCAATTTCTAGGTAAATCCAACCCCCAGCATTTTAGTGGTTTTGTTTCTTCCCTCTACTATCTTGTCATTCCATTGTCTTATTCTTTAAGTGCATCAAGAAAGTTAGTGGAGCTATATTTTATGAGAAACTTTGCTTCATTTTAAGTTTACAGAAGATTTAAAATCCATTAATTTTTATGTAAAGTCTTTTTCCTTTTCTCTTTTGCTCTTTTTCCTCCTGTTCAAAAAGATATTTTCTTCCTCTTTATTTTTAGATGGACACTAGCTAATGACTCTATCAAGTACTCATGACCACTCCAGTAGAAGAGATTACTTTCTTCTGGAGGGAAGTTAAGCAACTGGAGAATCTCTAAAGCCAATTTTCCCCAATATACATCAAACTTTTTTCTCTGAGAATGATGTTGCCTACCTAAAGACAAGGTTTACCTGGGCATGGGTACTGGATAATTCTCTCTCACTCCCCATCTTAATCACTGTGTCTTTACATATTGCTACACAAACCCTTTCATACACATAGTTAAGGAACTTTAATGACATTTTTGTTAGTGAATTTGACATGACTTCTCTACTAAAGATATGTCCAGATATAATCTCAAATGAAGATATAAAACTTGGTCCAAAAGCGGTTAAACATTCAGGAACTCTTTAACATAATTTTCCAAATCATGTGAAAGGCAGAGGATTTTCATTTACAACCTATTTGAGGGGTAAAAATATTAGATATTGTTTAGTAAAGGAGTTTATATTGAAGTCTATTTCATTGAACAAGAGTCATTTTTCTCCATATTACTTAAGTATACATAATTTTATTGTATGTGAGATATATAAAATTTAAAAGTGAAAAAGTATTGTATTCCAATAGTGATGTTAGAGAAGTTATTGTGCTACCAAAAATTGTGTGATACAAAGGAAGAAAGCTATGATCCTTAGAAAATAAAAAAAGCTTTGCCTTAATGTTGTGCATCATTCCAGTCTTAAAAAGAGAACAATCCTCTAGCTTTATGTCTTTTCTCTGATCTGGATAGACCCTTGCTATGGTTTGAATGTCCCCTCCAAAACTTGTGTTGAAATTTAATTGCCATTGTGATGGTATTAAGAGATGGGACCATTAAGAGGTGATTAGGCCACGAAGGCTTCAACCTTCTGAATAGATTAATGTCATTTTCTCAGAAGTGGGTTATCAAGAGAGTGGGTTGTTACAAAAAATGATTTCAGCCCTGTGTGTCTCACACTCTCTTACTCTCATACATTCTTACCCTTCTACCTTCCACCATGGAATGACACAGCAAGCAGGCCCTTGCTAGATGCCATTACCTTGATATTGGACTTCCCAGCCTCCAGAACTGTGAAGAATAAATTTCTTTTCTTTATAAATTATCCAGTCTGCAGTATTCTCTTATATCAACACAAAGCAGACTAAGCCAACCCTCTAGAATTGTGGTTCCCTCCCGCTGGGTTTCCTAGGCTGGAGGTTGTCTCCTTAAACCTCTGCCTTTGAACTTGGTGGTGTGGTCATGAGAGGTGAGATCCTAATCTGGGGGCATCTGAGTTCATAGTCATAAGGGGGCTCATTTAAGTGCAGAATAAGCAGACATTGAGGCCTGTACTCCAAGTACCCTACTGCAACACCACTTTAGAGTGTCAGAAGAGATGCAGACCTGCCTGTCATTGTGAGACTGTGGCACAGAACCTATTCTTCCCTGCAGCTAACTCATTCACCAAAGCAGTCTTCTTAACATAGTAGCTACAGAGCTATCATCATGTATGTTTCCAGGCCAGTTCACCAAATGTTGGAGCCACTAAGATTTGTCAGAGAGGTCAAATGAGCCCAGAAGAACCCTCTCAGTGCGTAAGTCAGAGATTTATGCCTAATCAAGCCTATTTCAAAATCCTCTAGGGTTCAAGTTAACTTTGAATCCCTCTACAGGGTCTGAAACATTCCCAAGACACCTGAGGTGGTTCAGGCTGAATTAGAATTCTTGGTCTCCATAAGCAGTGGTTTGCAACCTTAGCTGCACTTTAGAATAATTGGAGAACTTTAACAAATACTAATGCCTGGTCCTTCCCGTCTTTGTGAGATTCTGACTTAATTCCCCAGTAATCTAATGTGATCCCCTTAGTCCAGTGGTTCTCATCCCAGGCAGCATGTCAGAATTATCTGGGGAGCTTTTAAAATTCCTGATGCCCAGACTGTACCTCAGATCAATTTAATGAAAATTTTTTATGGGTGGAATCTGGCATCAGTATTTTTTTAAACTTCCCCAGCTGATTGTAATATTTAGACAAGGTTGAGAATAGAAAAATCTAGAAAAGGCAATTCTTTCAATATATCTAAGAGCTGACTTCTTCCATCCTCTGTAATTCACTTGGGCCTCTGAATGCTCTAAAACTATAGGCTAAAGAGTTATTGTACAGCTGAGTCATAAGGGTCAGTCTAGATGAGGATTTACAAAAGAGAAAAGAGATGGTAAGAGATGCACTCATGGCAATGAATGAACTTATTAGCACTTCGTAAGTGCCAGGCACATGTGATAGCCAAAAAGAAAAGATTATAAAATTAAAAACTAATCAAAGAATAGCTAATATTTTCAAATCTGCTCTCCAGCAATTTATCCATTCTCCATAATTTAAAGCCCTAACAAGTTACTTAAGGGAATGCGGGTCACCAGTTCTACAAGATTCTACCTTGTCTATAATTGCTAGGATTTTGGTTTGACTGCATAGATATGTTACTTATTATCTATTTTTTTAAAGGCAGGGGTTGCCCTTACATTGCTATTTTTGATTCTGATAATGTGAATTATTGTTCTTTTAGATAACTTGCTAGGAACTGTTTAGAATATAAGCAAATTTACCATCTCCATATCCAGAGGCGATATGTGTATTTGCTAGCTTCTAACAGACATTATTGTTAAGTAGGAGCCTATCCAAAGAATTGTTGACAAATGAGTCGCTGAAGGTTTTGTAGCCAAAGTCTAATTCAGCAACACTGTGTTTATTTGCCTTTTGCCAATTGTTAGGCCATATCCCATCACAGTCTAACAGTCTAAAAGAGAATATTGCCAAATCATTGGCCAGTTTTCAGAATGGCTAACCCTTTTCTTGCTATGGAACTAACAATGCTTCATTATAATCAAGTGAGGCAATTTATGACAAGAAATTCTTAAAAGGAGTAGATGATATTGACTATTTTTGGGAAGAGCACAACTTTTTAGTAATTGGATACCAAAAGCAAGAAAATTATCCTGAGGGATTGGATTCTGTCTTCCACATCTGTCTCTCAAGGCGGTCACTGAGTGCCCAGTGCACTGCTGCTGTCTCTCACTCGGCACCTCAATACTCAGCTTAAAGAGCAGTGTTATTTCTGTCAGGTGCAGAATGATAGCCTCTGTCTGCTGTTGGACTGCCTGGTGCAGCAGTTATCTAAATTCACCCTCTGATATTGTCCCCATGGGGAGAGTTCTGACAACAAAAGTGGAAGTATTGACCATTCATTTCGCCCTTTTATGATGTTCTCAATGCTCTTCTTCTTCTTCTGCAGAGAAAATGAATATTTACTTCATTTTGAATGTGTACTTTGGAGGGACATTTTATGCTTTTAGTATTCTTATTATTAGTTAAGGTTAGGTACCAGTTTCATCACCTGGAAACCCACTGTTAGGCTAAATATGAAGCCACCGGAGAGATAAGTAAAGAGGAGAGACTTTCTGCCTCCTGGGTAACAGTAATACACAATCCTTATGACCAGTTCTCTAGTAGCAGCTTCTGTCCCCTCAAGAGTCTGAAATGTGGTCCAGTATCTCTTGGCCTCTCATGAATTCCCCCATCTTCATAGTTCTTATTTATATGTCTACTAATACAAGTCTTATTTCCGTTGGGTTGCTTGGTACACTCTTTCTGTAATATATTCATTCTAATCTAAACTTAAAATATTTCACAAAACAACACAGTAATTAAGGTAAGACTAAAGTAAGTGACAACCTCACAATCCAGGATGGCTTAAGTAATTTTTAAAAATTCCCTAAAGCTATGAGACATGAGCAGTCACATCCACTTGCCCACCACTCCCTTTTCCTTCTCCATGCCCTCCAGCCATCTACCCCAGCCCAAAACATTCTGGAAGCAGAATTATACATCTAGATATTTTACTTCTCCTGCTAGCTCCAATACATATTTACTAGTATCTTAAAAAACCACATTCCTGTCTGAAAGCGTTGCTTCTGCTGGTGAAGTGAGTAGTCCTCTGAAGCCTATTGACATTCTCAGGTCAGTCATTCAAAAAAAAGTCATGAGAAAAGATTGGGGACTTTCTTTTGGTAACCAAAAGAATAATTATATTTTGCATAGCTGGCATATTACTTTTCATGTAAAATTTTATCTTCCAAGACACTAAAATCTATACCAACTTAAAAGACCTCCAAAGAAAGGTGATTGACAACCTGTTGAAAAAATTTAAGGCATCAAAACATTGAAAATGAAATTCTGAGTTTGATTCTGATCTTTAATCAGAATCCTGCTGCATTTCATTCTAGTAGACAATCCAATTACCTTTTTCTCTCATTTTAATGAAAATAGGAAGGAAACATTCTTTCATTAATTTGCCCAGTCATTCAATTAATGATTGAGGAATGTAAACAATCTTCAAATGTCATAATTTCAAGTTTCCATTCTTGTTATTTTAAATAAATTCTGGGCATTTTTTGAACCTGGATTTCCTAATATAGCAGCTTCAACTTCACATGTGTCAGTTAGCACAATTGGACATTCACTCTTAAAATTATTATAGTAAGGCTACCCTTCAAATAATAGGAAATGGCTATCAGAATTTTCTTCTAACATGTTATTCTCCATTGTAGCATTTCCCTCTGTACCTAAGGACTTCCTATAGGAAAAAAAAAGGGTGCCTTATCTTCTTTTTAACTTTGGAGAAATCTTACTGACTTCTTCTCTAATAAGATAGCCACATAACCTGACAACAGTTTTAGGGTTTACTTAAAGGATTCTGATGAAAGTTTCCCTTTCCAGGATAATTAACGGTATCAAGAAAGTATACCATATATACAGCCTATTAAAAAGTTTATAGAAGTAAAAATTATTTACATGATGTGTATCTTGTCTTTTTAGTACACTGGTATTGTGACATTCTAATTTATAACAATATAGAGCAACTTCCTTTTTTTTTCTTTTGTGCTATAGAATTGGTGTTAGAGGAGATGGTTTACAAAATTGGCTTTAGGGTTACTCAAAGTTAGCACTAAATTGTGTTTCAAACTATAAAATAATTTTAGCATTTTATGCATGTGTACTACCTGAGTTTCATCATTTCAAGAAATTTTAACACAAAATAAAATTTACATATGCGAATGTGTTCCAATTGAAGATATTGTTGATCCTAAATAATTATGCATAGTATTCATTTTCACTGGATTTTACATCTACTTTTTTACTTTTTCATTACTCGGTAAAAGGATTCAAAAGGAGTAGTCAGCATATAGAATTCCACAGTTAAGGTTTGGTAACCTTATTACTATAATTTGAAATTAGTTCTGACAGCTCATCCTATTACTTTCATCTCATTCATTGTGTGAGATAATTATACAATGGGTATTTAGGTTTCTTTATATTTATGAAATATATTCTGTGGTTTAAAATAGAATAGATTATAAGAACTGGAAAGTATCTTGGAAATCATCTGTACCTATCCCACATTTTATAGATGAAAAATTGAGGGTGAGAAAAACTAAGAAATTGTCCCCAGATCATAATTCAAATTATGACCCATGTGTCATAATTTTTACCTAGGCTGTGTCCTCTCCACCAGGTTTTATTATCCATGATATTATTATTGATATATAATATTATCCATGATAATATTATATAATATTGTTACTATATCCATGATATTATCCATGATAAATCTGAGCAACTTTTAAATAAATTAATTATAAGCCAAATTCTGTTGCTCATATAGAAGTAGATATCAAAAAAATTTTCTCCAAATAGTCATTTCCTTAGATAAACTTTAGTATAATAAGAATGATCTTCTAGGACTAACATGATACCTTTATTAATCTCAGTAATAATAATAAATAATAATAATAAAACCATAACTGTCCAGTCATTAAAATGGCCTTAACATTCTATATCAATTATGTTTAAAAAGAAGGTCCTCTCATTTTCATATTGGAAACAATTCTCTGAAATTCCCATTTATTGGTTGATTAGTTCAGAACCCTAAAAGTCATTCAGTAAACAGGCAACAAAAGTTTGAGTAATTGCCGCAAGCCTGGCACTGTGATTTGCACATGTTTACACCAGTCTCCCCATGCATTCTTTTTCAAATGACTTTAAAACAATCAATATGAAATTGTATATTAATAACAATGTTGTCTGAGTGCTAGTAATGTAAACAAAATTTATTTTTACTAAGTATTTTAAATCCTTAATGTATATGTTGAGGTGTGTATCTTATTCCATTACATTTAATACTATTGAAGTTGGTTATTCATCATAACCATTAAATGCAAAACACAACCCTGATATTTTAACATAAGAAGAATAACTGATTCTTGGGAAAAGTGTAAGGCATTAAATTGAAAAACATGGAATTATCATCTCTTCCAGCTTACTTTTTTTCCCTCACATTTACATTTTTTTTAAGGTAGCACAGAACTTTTATGACATAAAAGATTTAGTTAAGGAAAATGTTAGGAGAGATCTGTTTTTCTGCCTAAGTTGATAAGTAATCAACCAATCAATTAATACAAGCTCATTATGACTCAAATGAATAAGGATACCACAGATTCCCTTCTGTCATTATACACAATTGCAAAGGAATGCACATCTTAGCACAGATTAAGTATTTTAATTTACATCATGAAAATATTATTTCAAAGAAAATCAAATTAATAAAAATAATTTCCCTACTCTTTAAACTAGTGATAAATAGCTTTTAGTGATAATTTATGAAGTTCTAAATTAGATATCTTAATGAGTTTTGCTAGACAATATTAAGTCACATTTTGGTGTGAATAATATTATTTACATTTTGCTTAACTTATGAGCATTTTCAGGACAAGGAGTATATATTTTCAAATTGGCTTAGATTATTGGGTCCAACTATAATGTAAGTAGATTTACCCTGTTCCAAGAGATATTTTTAGGGGCATAGTTCAACATAGTTCAATTTAGAGAAATTAGATGACATTTTATTTAACTTTTTTTCCAAGAAGCAAAAGGAAGCTGAGAAAACATGTCACCTGAAAATTGATCCATTAACAGATTGCTAAGGTTCATAAGCAGTACTTAAAATAAAATTACTTACTGTAATTATTCTTCATCTCTTGGGTCCCTTTTACTTTGCCTCTTTTATCAATCCTCAGGTACCACTGTGTTCGACAGAAGAGTCTTCTCACTCTTATATCCCCTCCTTCCATGTAATCATAACTTCTTGTGTGTCGCTCAGGGCTGGAACAGTTCACATTTGTAGCCATTTGCTCTGGAGTCATGTCATTGCAAGCTAAAGATATAGTACCCACTAGACAGATAATGTGAAAGTATGATCTGTAGAGCAAAGTTGGCAGGATCCATGTCAGTATCCATTTGTGCATTATAGTGTAGTGCTCCGGGTGTTCATGAATAACATAATGAAAATTGAATCTTGAGTTGATTGTTACTCCTAGGTCATTGACCTCTTCCTATCTGTGAATTGTAGATTGATTTAAGAAAGAGTAGTTGCTCTTTCCAAATTGTTAGCCTTATCCTTTTTGTTCCTGATAACAACACAGGATTCCTCCTTAAATAACTCTGTTGATAAATCCTCATAAAAACAGTTCGTAGTAAGTTCAGTTGCTGTGACGCTGTTTGCTATTTGACTTCTGTTTGCAATGAGAGATTAAGAATAGGGAGGGGAGGAGAGAGGAAGATAAAAAATTGTATGTATAAATTTTAGTGGGTAAGTAGTAGTATTAATATACAGTATAGGTTATTCTTTGAAGATACATTTAAAACAGCCTTCACACAGGATATCAAAATCTTTACCGCTTTATGTGTAGATTTATAAAATTTATGCATGAGTAGAGACAAAACAATATGACTGTATCATTCATTCCCATTGCTATTTTGTGAGAACCATACTGCACTCAGAACTGTTGATTTAAATTAAGTTTTTACAATTACTACTAACAAAGTGTAACTGCTTTCTCCCTAGACTTCTTTATTATATGCTTTTACATTTGTGGTTAATCAATTATTTTCTCCTGAACTGCCCAGGTTTTTTAAGTTAAATGTCAGGATTGCTCTGGAGAACTTCAACCTTATCTTTATGTTCTACAGCATAATTACTATAGATAGTTACATGGCTTAAAAATCTTGTAACTTTCCTGCTCAGTACTAAAATCAGAAAAAGAGATAAACTTTTAGAAAACATTCAGCATTGTTTTTAAAGACAAATAACAGTAACTTACTTGTTTTGTTGATAACAGCTGGATATATAAGAATTCCATGTCTGTTGTCTGCCTTGTGCAACTTGAGCCTTTCTACTGTAGCTACAAACTATTTCTCAGCTGAAAAGTTCTCCAGCAGAATCATAATTGTTTCCATAAATCAACAGGCAGGAGAATTTTCTCTGTGTGTGTGAGCGCGTGTGTGCTTGTGTGTGTGTGTGTGTGAGCCTTTTATTCAGGGCTTTTCGATAAATACCTTTGCTGACCTCATTGGAAGCAATTAAAACTTAGCCAGTGAGCTGTTAGTTGAATACAACAGCGAGAATAAAAGGAGGCTTGTATAGTATTCAATGGTCATGAGAGGGAGCTATGAACATGTTTTATGCTTAAATCTACAAGTGGGTACCTACTTTGTAGAAACAGATCTCTGGTTCTGAAGCAGTTAGAAGGGGAAAGGGAATTTTTTAAACCTTCTTTGCAATATAGCAGTTGTATTATACTTGGAAAATTATTCATTTGAACATATATATAGGGTTTTTTAATATTTAGAAAATCTTTTCCATAGCTTTATGATACATGCATTTCTTCAATTACTTCTTTGTGCTCAGAATGTTAGAACAAAACTAATATATGTTAACTAACATATGAGTGCCTCAAAGCACTGTGTAAATAAGTTGAATATTATCACATCATAGAGACAATTCATTGAATATGAATATAAGTTCAATTTTTATGTATTATATTCCTAGGCTGAAAGTGAGAAGATCTAGATTCTTATTTGAGTTGGACCACTAATGACCAGTATGACTTTGGGCAAGTTACCTGCTGTTCCAGAGTCTCAGCTGCTACATTTGTAAAATTGGTGTATTGGTCTAATGCCTCTATATGGTGCTTTACAATTCTGTGATCTGTGACTTATACTCACTACTAATACAAGGAACAGGGCACCTACTTTTAAAAGCTGTTATTCTTTAAAAAGGAGGAAATGGTTTCACATTGATTATCAGTGTTTGATTTTTGCCTCAATAAGAATATTGGAACAATAAATGTTAATTTAGAGATGGAATTATAAGATGTATTGCTAAGGTAAATAAGAGAAAGCTATTTTACTTTCAGCATGAGTTCTCTCCTTTACTTCCTGTTCTGGTATACATGAAGTAGTGCTGTAGTGTTGTATTAGATTCTTGTTGTAGAATAATTGTGTTGTCTATCTAAATCAGTATTAAGAAAGTATATTAAAATTATCTTTTTCATGTTATATACTCCTCAAAACACACACACACACACACACACGCGCGCACGCACACACACACAGACACACACACACTATGTGAAATGCACTACTTTACCACCAGGTGGTGCATGTAGACCAACTAGGAAAAGGAAATTAAATCTACTCAACTGGATTATAGTTTATGTGATTTCTCTTTGTATCTGTCCCTTTAGGGAACAGAATGAAGAGCACAGAATAGTTCAGATGTACCCAGTTACTCTTTATATGCCAAATGTTGAATGTTCCACATTTATTAAAGCAGAGGAGGACAGACTCTTTGATAATTGCATCTGTTGAAAGCTAAAAAGCTGAAAACATCCTATCATGTATTCTCTAAAAGGAGGAAGAGAAGGAGGAAAGAAAATATAATGTTATTGTGTTCTGAATCACACTCCGCTAGTTTTGGAGGTAACAATAATGAGCAGGCTCAGAATTCCTAGGACTTAGATATTGCTTCTAAAGAAATAAAAGTTATCAATAGTAAGTTTACAGTGTAAAGATATTCAAGAGCTACTAAATCCATTTGTTCCATACTGAACCCACGGATTTTAAACCAAGAAATCAGTAAGTTAGAAGTCCACATTTGCTAACTAAGTGCTAAATACTAAAATAAAAGAAATGGATAGTTTGTTAGCAAAGAGTGCTTAGTGCCTCCTTAATATCTGCTATATAGGATTAACTGTAAAATGGGAAACAAAAGAATAAAATTGTGCTCTATGAAAGTGCATTAGATGCTATTACACTCTGTAATTTGGAAATATGATCCCAGTAATACTAATGAACAGATTAATCTCAACAAGGGATCTATATCAGTGGTTTAAATTCTTTGATTATCATTTTTTATTGGAGAATTATTAATTCAGGATGGGCCCACAATTCATTAGGACCACAGCTATAATGGAGAACCAAACTTAGATTTCACTGTGCCCTTATTATGCTTATGCTTCTAAATGAATTCTCCAGTAACTAAGAATAACTTTAGGCAACTCTAGATGGGGTAACCCTCTGGATGTTTTAAGTTATACATTGGCAATCATTTGTTGCTCTTGTTTTAATAGACCTATAGTGATAGATTAAGCACAGGAATACTTTGAATCATTGTCTTTTTTTGTTATTTGTAGATTGAATTTTCTTTTTTAACACACCATTGCTGGCTTCAAAGAATTAACTGTCCTGGCATGGTGGCTCACGCCTGTAATCCCAGCACTTTGGGAGGCTGAGGCAGATGGATCACAAAGTCAGGAGATCGAGACCATCCTGGCTAACAAAGTGAAACCCCGTCTCTACTAAAAATACAAAAAAATTAGCCAGGCGTGGTAGCCAGCGCCTGTGGTCCCAGCTACTCGGGAGGCTGAGGCGGGAGAATGGTGTGAACCCAGGAAGCGGAGCTTGCAGTGAGCAGAGATCGCGCCACTGCACTCCAGCCTAGGCGACAAAGCGAGACTCCTTCTCAAAAAAAAAAAAAAAAACAAACTGCCTCATTCATAATCATGTATGATATAATCAGTAGAAGGGAACATAATTAAATATTTTCATTACTTTGCATTCTTACATCTTATTCTGTTCCATATCCTCTCAGTTTTCATTCTTCCCCAAAACATAGATAATTCTTTTTATTAGTTTCTTGTGTATCTTTTCAGAGTTTCACTATGCTTATACAGGCAAACTGGATACATATGTTTGTGTGTATATATTTATACACATACATATTATTTTTTACTTTTACCCTTTTTATACAAAAGGTAGCACACCATATGCATTGTTTTGTCTGTTTTTTTTTTAACAGAAAAATCTTCCTATCTCATTATTTAGGAAGCTTCTCACATTTTTGTTGTTGTTATAGCCACAGGGTAGTCTGCTGAATGGGTATATCACAGTGTATTTGAGCAGCCTCCTATTGAGGAACATTTAATTTTTTTCAGTACTTTTCTATTACCAGAAAAATGCTGTAATGAATAAAGACATAAAATATGGACATAAATTTTATACTATGAAAATAAATCTATAGGATCAATTTCCAGAAGTAGACTGCCTGGGACAAAAGGTATAAAAAAAAGGTATTGCCCACTTATCCTCCACAGAGGTTGTACTAGTTTTATAATCCCACCAGCAGTAGGTAAGAGTGCTCATTTATTTCAAAAAATTTATTGTGAAAACATTTGGAGTTTTGTTAGTCTGACAAGTGAAAATGCCATTAAATTGTAGTTACCCTTTGCATTTCTCTTCTTATGAGACAAGGTAACCATCATGGACAAGTGCTACAAAGAAAAGATACATAGTGCCATGAGTATCTATAATAAGTGGCAATATGTAAGCTTTCCCTGCAAAACTTCCACTAAAGGTGCAACTTTACAGCATGAATGGGAGTTAACCAGGTGAAGAGGTACTATACAAAAAAAAAAAAAAAAAAACCCTGTCCTTTTCACAGTGAAACACAGGTTTGGTCCAAGTAGAGAGAATGAGAAGGGACTGTGGTGCATGAAGAGGTTGGAGAGGCAGGCAGGATCTCCATGTGCTTTATTAAGGCATATGATCTGTATTCCAGGAGCAATAGGAAGCCATTATAATATGGTAAGCAGAAGAGTGACATGATCAGAATTTTACTCTGCCTCTGTTCTGATCAAAACTTAATTCCTATTGGCAGAATGGGCTTATGAAATATTAAACTGTGTTCATTTAAACAATTTTTTTCTGTTCTTCATATTTTCAAAAAGATATTGGAAAGGAAAGGTTGAGGGAAAAAGTCATAAATGCTTCCTGACTAGGGCAAAACATGAATCCCTTTCAAAAGGTCATGCCAAGTGCACTGAAACTAAAGGAAGCCCTAGAGTGCATTTGAGAAGCAGCCCAGGGAAACTGTCATAGAGTCCCATGGACCTGGGAGCATAGAGAAAAGTTTATGGCCCCCATATTTGGGGAGCCATGCTTGTATATATATCTGTACCACAGCACATAGCAGAGGCAGCAATACTGCAGAGAATCAGGGCTGCCTCATGTGTCTGAGCAAATAGGTCCATAAGGACCCCTCATAAATATTTCCCATATTTTAAAATAATTCTGAAAGTAGCAGGGAGTTCAGACCTGTAGAAATCATGTGAACAGAGTGACTGAATACCCCAGAAGAGGAATCAGGGTAGACAAATGACTCAACACCTAGATGGCCTAGCTTTGGCCATGCATAAAACTCTTGAAATCTATCCCATCTTGAAACAGAAGAGGGAAACCCAAGAATAACTGAAGTTAAGTTTTTTACCAAACTGGAAGAGCAGAATTCTCAAAATTAAAGCTAGGTTGATTTATATTTATAAATATAAATTTATATGTTATTCTTTGCATATCTGAAATTGTGGTCCAATGCATATTTCTTTTTTTTTCTTTTTTTTTTATCTTTTAGGTTCAGGGGTACATGTGCAGGTTTGTTATACAGGTAAACTCATGTCACAAGGGTTCAGTGTACAGATTATCACCGAAGCACTAAGCATAGTACCTGATAGTTATATTTTCTCTTCCCTCCCTCCACCCTCAAGTGGACCCCAGTATCTGTTGTTCCTCTATTTGTGTCCATTTGTTCTCACTATTTAGCTCTATTTATAAGTGAGAGAATATGGTATTTGATTTGCTGTTCCTGTGTTAGTTTGCTAAGGATAATGGCCTCCAGCTCCATCCATGTTCCTGCAAAGGACATGATGGCTGCAAAGTATTCCATAGTCTATATGTACCACATTTTCTTTATCCAGTCTACCATTGAGGGCATTTAGATTGATTCCATATCTTTGCTATGGTGAATAGTGCTGCAATGAACATACACATGCATGTGTCTTTATGGTAGAATGATTTATATTCCTTTGGGTACATACCCAGTAGTAGGATTGCTGGGTCAAATGGTAATTGTGTTTTTAGTTCTTTGAGGAATTGCCACACTTCTTTCCATAATGGTTGAACTAATTTACACTCCTATCAGCAGTGTATAAGTGTTCCCTTTTCTCTGCAAGCTTGCCAGCATTTATTTTTTGACTTTTTAGTAATAGCCATTCTGACTGATCTGAGATAGGATCTCACTGTGTTTTTTATTTGCATTTCTCTAATGATTAGCAGTATTGAGCATTTTTTCATATGTTTTTTAGACACATGTATGTCTTTTCAAAATTGTTCATGTCCTTTGCCCACTTTTTAATGGGGCTGTTTGGTTTTGCTTATAAATTTGTTTAAGCTCTTTGTAGATGCTGGATGTTAAATCTTTGTCAGATGCATTGTTTGCAAAAATTTTCTCCTATTCTGTAGGTTGTCTGTTTACTTTGTTGATAATTCCTTTGCTGTGCAGGAGCTCTTTAGCCTAATTAGATCCAATTTGTCAATTTTTGCTTTTGTTGCATTGCTTTTGGCATGTCTGTCATGAAATCTTTGCTAGTTCCTATGTCCAGAATGGTATTTACTAGGTTATCTTCCAGGGTTTTTATAGTTTTAAGTTTTACATCTAAGTCTTTAATCCATCTTTGGTTTATTTTTGTACATGGTGTAAGGAAGGGGTCCAGCTTCAATCTGCTTCCTATGGCTAGCCAGTTATCCCAGCACCGTTTATTGAACAGGGAGTTATTTCTTCATTGCTTGTTTTTGTGAGATTTGTCAAAGATCAGATAGTTGTGGGTGTGCAGCCTTATTTCTGGGCTCATTCTGTTCCATTGAACTGGATGTCTCTTTCTGTACCAGTACCATACTGTTTTAGTACTGTTGCCTTATAGTATAGTTTGAAGTCCGGTAGCATGATGCCTCCAGCTTTGTTATTATTTTTTTAAGAGAGTCACCCAGGCTGAAGTGCAGTGGCATAATCATGGCTTACTGCAGCCTCAAGTTTCTGGGCTCAGTGATCCTCCCGCATCCTGAGTAGCTGGGACTACAGGCATGCATCACCATACCAGGCTATTTTTTTGTATTTTTTGCAAAGACAGGATTTTTCCATGTTGCCCAGGCTGGTCTCAAACTCCTGACCTCAAGCAGTCTGCCTACCTGGGCTTCCTAACATGCTGGGATTGCAGGTGTGAGCAACTGCACCCAACCAGCTGTGTTCTTTTGGCCTAGGATTGCCTTGGATCTTCAGGCTCTTTTATGGTTCCATATGAATTTTAAACTAGTTTTCTTTAGTTCTGTGAAGAATGTCATTGGTAGTTTGATAGGAATAGCATTGAATCTATAAATTGCTTTGGGCAGTATGGCCATTTTAATGATCTTGATTCTTCCTATCCATGAACACGGAATGTTTTTCCATACATTTGTGTCATCTCTGATTTCTTTGAGCAATGTTTTATAATTTTCATTTTGGAGATCTTTCACCTCCCTGGTTAGCTGTATTCCTAGGTATTTGTGTGTGTGTGTGTGTGTGTGTGTGGCAATTGTGGATGGGATTGTGTTCCTGATTTGGGTTTCAGCTTGACTGTTGGTGTATAAGAATGCCAGTGATTTTTGTACATTGATTTTGTTCCTGAAACTTTGCTAAAGTTATTTATCAATTCAAAGAGCTTTTGGACAGAGATTATGGGGTTTTCTACGTAGAAAATCATGTCATCTGCAAACAGGGATAGTTTGACTTCTTCTCTTCCTATTTGGTTGCCTTTTATTTCTTTCTCTTGCCTGATAGTTCTGACCCGGACTTCAAATATGATGTTGAATAGAAGTGGTGAGAGAGGGCATCTTTGTCCAAGACATATTTCTACTACATTCTCAGAGATGTCCTTACACTATGAATTTATCTTCCTCTTTTCTTCTGTCTACCCATTCCATAAATCGGCTTGAACCCTGGGTCATGCCATATAACCAATCTTACTTATTTTCTTGATTCATCCATCTAACAAATATTTATCAAATAGATACTTGGTGCCAGATGTTGTGCTGGCCTTTTGGAGATACAATGGTGAATATTCTGGAAGTGACCTTTGCCCTAACACAGCATGCATTCCAGTGAGAGAAAAAACATAAACAAGTAGATTGGTGGGGGTTGGGGGTGGGGGTGGATCTTGGTGTGTTCCAAGAACTGAATGAAGGCTAATATGAATGAAAAATGGAAAAAGTAGTGAGAGATGAATGAGCCTGAAGAGGTAGGCAGGGACCAGATCATAATGAACTTTGTAGGTCACGGTAATAGGAGTTTGGGTTTATTCTAAGTATTAATATAAAAGGAGGCTGTAGTGTGGACGCGTCAACCCAAACCTGATGGGCCTGGTCAAAGACAGTAGTTTAAACTCTGGCATAAAATCCCAAAAGTAATTGAGCAAGCCTGAGGTCCCTATAAATCCTCAATTATGTAAACTTGTGCTTACCCTTGGCATAATGCCCTAACATTCTAAAACTAACTGTATATAAGATACAAAGTATGAGTCATATGTTCAAAATTGTGGTGTGCTGGTGACTCAAATATATAAATATCTCAGTTTACAAAAGTTACTTGACTCTTGTATCTCTGAGTCTATAAAAATTTATGCTTTAATTTTATATTTATAAGAAGTTACCTGAAATGCTAATCTAAATTTAAAGTTCTTAAAATTATATTATGAATTTACTGAATTGTGATACAACTTTAGGCCTAGAGCAAAATCTCTAGTTGGAGCTACTAGTTTGGGTTTTTATTTTCCACTTGTACATTTCTATACAATGAAAGCGTATTATGTAATTCATTCTTGATTGTCTTGATTCCCCTTAAGTTACTGCTTAACTTTAGGAAACAATCAATTTCCTTGAGTAAGTGCTTTACATTGGTGCCTAGTTTTGACAGCTTCATGCCATTCTAAATGTTGAAAAATGTTCTAACAGAGAGAGTTTTGCTTCATCCCTAGAAGAACATCATGACAAACACAAAGACCTTGCGCAATTGAGGTTATTACATTGTTAGCTCTAAATTGTCATTATTTGGTTCTACATGAATTGTCTATGTAGCAAGGCAGCAAAATGAGGGATAAAACTAGCAATAGCAATTTTTCTTTTAAAAATGTTTCATGGATATCAATGTGTTAGTAGCAAAACTGGCTTAATTTTTAATTCATTAGCTTTCAAAGCATGTTCAAAAGTGAGAAAAAGAGGCAGAGTAAAAGTAATTACGATAGTAAAGAAGAAAGTTAGGGAGTCCACCACCTTAATTATAGAGCTACATCCATGAAAAGCCAAGTATTCAGTAAAAATTTGTATTTGTGTAAAACTGGTGGCTATCACAATAACTTATGCATGAGAAAGGAGGTTTATACTTCTGCTTAAGCTCCTCTTCAAGCTAAACGTTATTTCTATCCTCAGCTACAACTTATATTTTTCCTTCAATAGTTTTTAATATTAATTCAAACATAGTGAGTCCTTATTCCTCTAATTTATTTCAAAGAATGTCAATTCTACCACAACTTCTTCTACACCTGTTTCTTCCTATCAATTATCACTGTCACATCCTAGATCAAGTTATTGTTATAGTTCACATTAATTCTATTCCTCATCCACCTCTTTGTATCTTCTCTCCCCAATCTCCAATCCGTTTTAAATGTTGCTATGAGATTAATCTTTCTAAAATATAATTGCAACCATGTTATTTCTCTGCCCCAAAGTCATAAGTAACATCCCCATTTTTCCTAAATAAAACTCTACTCTTCTTTTTCCAATATGCAGACTACTGTTTCCAGTGCCCTCTATGATCCTCAACATCCCCCAAACACTGGGCTCTCTCACTTGGTTTGGAGTGTAGGGAGATTTCCCCCCTCCCTCCCCACACACACACTTCTCTTCTTGGTAGAGAAGTGGACTAACAGAAATCTCCCTCACGAATTCTCTCTCTCTCTACCTTCTCTCCCTCACTATCTCCCCATCTCTTTCTCTCTCTTACATATTCAGTCTGTGTGAGGGACCCAAGAGTCATGTAACCAATTATCAGATATTTCCTTTGAAATTTTACATATTGAGTTTTTAATGATGCAATGAAGTCCTTGGTCCTATTTAACTGATAACTCAGCTAATTATTTTAAATCAACACTGTGTATTCAGATAGTGTGCATTATGACATACTGTTCAATAAGATAAGCAAGGTCCCTGACTTAGAGCTTAAATTATTGGAGGAGGGGGCAGATAATAGACATTAAAAATAACTCTGATGGGTATTACAGGAGGAAATAAATAGGTTGTTATGGTATCATTTAACACAGAAAGGAGAAGGATGTTTCAAATCTCATTACAAAATGTCTTTCTGTAGAATTGCCATTTAAGCTCAGATCTGATACATGAGAAGAAATCAGAAGTGGAGGTAGAGCATTCTAGATAAAGGTAACAAGAGCAAAAGTTCTGAGGTGAAAATGAGCTTGTTGTGTTCTAGAAACCAAAAGATAGTATAACTGGAGCATACTGAACAAAGGGAAAGTTGGGCAATACGAGACCAATGTACATAAGGCCTTGATACCAACATTAAAGACTTTGGATTTGATCCTAAGTATAATAGGTTGTAATTAGCAAGTATAATGGGTATAATCATTCTGAAAACTTTTTGGAGAATGTTTGGGAGATGGCAAAAGTTGAAATAAGGAGACTGGTTAGGAGACCATAATTGAAATACAGGTCAGAGATGGTATCTTAGACTAATTATGGTAGGGGAGATGGAAAGGAGTAGGTAGATGTATGTTGGAGACTGTATTAGTCTGTTCTTACGCTGCTGATAAAGTCATTCCCGAGACTGGGCAATTTACAAAAGAAAGACGTTTAATCGACCCACAGTTCCACATGGTTGGGGAGGCCTCACAATCATGGTGGAAGGCAAGGAGGAGCATGTCAGGTCTTAACACGGATGGTAGCAGGTAAAGAGAGAGAATGAGAGAGAAGCAAAAGCTGAAACCCCTTACAAAACCATCAGATCTCGTAAGACTTATTCACTACCATGAGAACAGTGTGGGGGAAACTGCCCCCATGATTCAATTATCTCCCACCAGGTCCCTCCCACAACATGTGGGAATTATGGGAGTACAATTCAAGATGAGATCTGGGTGAGGACACAGAGCCAAACCATATCAGAGACAAAGCTTTATTCAATGTAAGAGACAAAGAGGAGTCAAGGTTAAATTCCAGATGTCCAATATTTGTAGCTGGGTAAATGGTGATGTCATTTGCTTAGCTAAGGGAGACTGGGAGAAGACCAGGATTAGAGGGGAAAATCAGACAACTGAAAAGTTTGGCTGAGAGAAATGCTATCACCCAAAGGCCAATTCATTCTGGATCAGAGAGATCTGGACCTTTTTACTCCTTTGAATGAGAACCAAGAAGCATCTTGAAATTCAATTTCCACACAAGTGTGGAAGTAGAAACAAAATCTCTTTTTAAGGATATCTGGTGCAAAAGGAAAGTTTTTCTTGTGCAGTATTAACTATGCATTTTAATGAAAATAATAAGGGCCATCCTCCCTCATTTTTCTAATTAAGGATGTCTCTGACAACCAGCATATCATAGGCCCCAGTAATATAATGTGTGATATTGGAAGTCAAACTATATTATGGGACCTTATTGTGAAAACCTAAAACTGATTTATTCTTTCATTTCAGCTATAAATGGGTTTCAAAGTTGCCAAAAAATGTCAATCTACTTAGTGTTCAAATCAATTCTTGTGACACTGAGAAAAAAAAAAATTTAAGAATAACAGTGTTGATATTTTGAAAAAAAATTAATCCTTAGTACCCTCTCTGGTTATTTGACCTGAAAGAAAATTGCTTTCATATTCCTGAAAGCTATACTTCTTTCCATAGAAGGATGTTAGCAGAGAAACATAGTAGTAGAGTTGCTCATATCAGATTATAACACCACGCTGTATTGCACAACAAAAAGAATATGTTAAAACTAAAATATTGTCTAATGCCAAGAAAAAATGGCTAATTTGGCAAAAATTATATTAATCATTTTATAGTGCCCAGAAGAATAACAAAATAAGACTGATTTTTTTCTAATATAATTTTTTGGCTACACATGATTATAGCTTTGATTTCTTAGCCTAAGTAGTTTGGAAGTTGGAAACATTGTAGCATGAGCTTAGAAAGCTGCTGAATAAGTAGAAATACAAAATTATAGCATGTTTTAGAAGAAATATTGCTTCTTAATGCCAAGTACTGTATGTGTAATAAATCAAACTGTCACCTGGTTTAATTGAATCAATAAAAGAATATGGAAATAGCTTATTAGCTTATCTGCAAATGAGGATGTAAAAGTACTGAAAGATGTTTGAAAATTGCTTTCTCTCTAAAATATGTAAAATTCCCCATAACAATTGATATATCCTATTATTTGTGCACAATTTTGGAAATGTCTGCAAAGCAAAAAGGACAAGTTTGAATTCAAAACCCAATTTGAATGGTAACAAATTCTGAATTGAGAGATTCCAAATATAAGAACTTCTGCCATATTTTAAATTATGCTAAGAATACATGGTTTATTAGGATAATATTTATTATTTTTGCCTTGAATAAATAAAATTAAAGGGGATAATTCTAGTTCTTAGTACAACTAAAGGATTAAGTAAAAGTCTACTTCAAAAATGGTAATGACATTTTTTATATGTACTCATCCTTTACCTTGATTGCCTTCTTTATGCCTTCCATTCCATTTTGTGCCACTCACGTGTCGACATATTGTGACAATAAATATACTTTATTTCCAGTGTCATCAAATATAAAACCAGAATGCAAACTCAGAAGTATCAAAAATATCATTGTTCATCTTATCTCTCATAAAGCTGGACAAGAAAGAATGAAATATATAAAATTTTTTGATTATTTTAGCATACCTAGAATATATTTTGATTTAAAAGGGGACTTTTTTTCTTTCAACAATGTTCCTCATCTCGTTAGTACTTAATTTATCCCTTTTAGAAGGAGAAATCATCTTTTTTTCTGTTTTTCACTTCCTTGGTTTACAGATAAAATTATATTATGCTGTTACCCTGGTGATACCAAATATTTACAAAGATTTAGAGATTTTTTTGAGGGGTTCTATTTTCAATTCTGCAACTGTTTTTTATCCTATCCATCCTCCTTCCCTTTCTCTGCATTTTTATTTTCCACTTTGTTATTTTTTTTTCCTAGCTCCCTCTCTCATTTGTTTACTTTCACTCCCTCTCTCCCTGCCCACCCCCCACACACACAGATACACACACACACACACACACACACACACACACACACACTCAAATGCTTTTTCTGTCATTCCCATGCTTCAGGTTTCTAGAAAACTCATTAGGTCATTCTTATATTAATTTTCTACTTGCTTATCATTTTTTCAATCTGGTCTTGAAAAACACATCTGGTTTCCATTCTAATCAGTATTCCTCTGAGAGTAGCATCATGTTATAGAAGTCAAAGAATTCTCAAATAATAACCCATAATGATGCAACTTCTGGTAATTTAAACTTTTATCCAGTAACTTTAAAAGAGCTATTCATGTAGTCTAACTTGGCAGCCTTTTTTTTTTAAGATAAAAGTTTATGGAGGTGGGGTTTGTATGGGTAATCATTTAAAGAAACAATATTTGGAAACCTTTTTCAAAATGACAAATTTTTAACTAAACATGGAAAATGATTCGCTATTTTCAGTAGCAATTCATTTCTGAGAGTTCACAATTGAAATGACACATACAACTTATGTGCTATGGAAATGAGGTGATAGTGAAGCCTATGTACTGAAAAAGGAAGACAAAAACCTTAAAACTACTAAGAAAGAGCAAATAGATGTTGTGAAAAATTATTGAAAACTACTTACAAAACATAAAGCTATGTGCATTATGAGAGGATATAGTATTCAGAGGTAGCATGGAACAACGTGGCCTATGGGGAGCTGTCAGGGTTCAAACAATTTGCAGACATTCTGCATTTGAATTATCGTTCTTAATAATTGTGTGACATAGGCAAGTTATTTAACTTCTCTGAGTCCATCACATGTTACTAGAATAATAGAGGACAAATTTCCACTTGAAGAAGCTTAAAGGGCTGGAGAGTGGATGCAAAAAATAAATAGGGTGCTTTAGAAGATCCGAAGTGAGAGTACAGTTGTGAAAGAAGATAATTAGATAATTCTAGTGCCAGCATTATAGGTGAGATTTAGCAGAAACCTCACGTGGGAAGGTGAGCCTGAAAAGAAATGAGAACAAGGGAAATTTAGAGCCTGAATGATCCTAATAAACAATAAAAGCAGAGATGAATACAGTAGAAAACAGAAAGAGACTAATCTTCTGGCATATATCTCTATTTTATATATTAAAGCCTTACATAGCACTTACTGCATGCCAGGTAGTTTTCTAAGCATTTTATAAAATTAAATAATGCAGTCATATTAAGTTGGCATTATTTTTATCCTCATTTTGCAAGTGATGAAACTAGTCTTAGGTATAGTTTGCCAGAACAGAGAAAGAAGTGGAATAAAATTTGAGGTGACTTCAGTTCTCCAGCAAACATTGCTAGAAAGTTAAGGGAGAGATAGTTCTGTCCAGGAAGAAAATAGTAATAACAATAATGATTACAACAACAGCATTTATTGAGCCTTTATTAAGTGCCAGCCACTGTTTTAAGTTTATATAGATATAGAAAGAGAGAGAGAAGGAACAGTAATAAAAGAGTACAAGTACTCCTTTATCCTCATTTTCCAGATGAAGAAACAAGGCACAAGAGAGTTTAAGTAACTTTCACAAGTTAATAAAGTTTGAAATAAATTGGAATATTGATACAGAAAGGCTAATTTGAAGCCTGAGCCTTTAGTCACTAAATACTTTCAACATACGATTTATTTTCATAAAGGGGGTGGGGAGGGTGTCCCTAACATGCTTCACTTTTTCAAGTGTGCCACATCTTAAAGTGGAATATGCTAGTTGACATGGTCAGTTCACATGTAAAGAACCCAAATAAGAAGCCCTCCAATACTGAAGTGAAACTTGATAAGAAAAAAAACATACTCATCTCCAGAGGACTCTCATGCCAGCCATCCATAATACTAAACTTAATCTTTAATCATACATATGAACCAAAGATGACAAACATTTGGAGAAAAGAAGAAAGATCAAAGTGAAGGCACCAAGAAAACTGATCCTTCATAAAGGCAATCCAAGAAATATAAAATGTGTATTTCAAATTCTTACTAGAATTTATATACTCATTCATTTTAAAAATATTCACTACACACCTCCTACTATGTATCAGACTCCGAATTGTGGTAGTAAATGCCATGGTGATATAACCCTACCCCTCCACCCCCAGAAAAAACCACCACAACAACACATGTTACTTGCTCCCGTGGAGCTTATCTGAAATTATATTGCATTATTTTAAAAGCATAATCTGACAGAAAATGAAGCAGAAAAAAACAAGATTAAGTATCAAGACTATGATAGCAGAACAAATAATTTGGCAGAATGGTTAAGTAATAGACTGAATATGGCTAAAAAACAAATAAATGATTTGTAATGTCCGGCATCCAAAATTAGAACAAAAAACAGAGAGGCAGAAAATAGAGAAATGTTAAAGGATGTGGAAGATCAATTTAGATAGTTTATCTTCACTTCAAAACGAATTCCAGGAAGAAAATATGAAGGAAAAGCGAGAGAGCAAAGAACACTTCACAAAATTGAATAAGAACTCAAGTGATCAATTGAATGACCCACCAATGGCTAAGCATAATGAGTGAAGACCCACGTCATGGTGAAACCTCTGAACTCAAACAATAAGTAGAAAATATTGAAAGTTTCTAAAAATAAAATTTGCACAAGTTGCGTACAAAGGAACTAGAATCAGATTGGCATCAGATTATATCATTAGGCAGCACTTGATGCTAGAAGAAAGTATGGAATACCTACAAAGATTTGAGCAAAATGATATTAAGCTAAAATATATACCAGTTAAAATATTATTCAGATGCAAGTATAAATAAAAACATTTTCATGCAAATAAGAACTTCAAATGTTTCCCAACTTTAGACCCTCCCTGAAATAATTACTGTGGCAAAATAAAAAATGTTTCCAAGAGGAAGTGTGGGATACAAAACAAAAAGGATGAAATACTACTCAACAATAAAAATAAACTATTTGCTGGTATGTAGAACATGTGCATGAATCTCAAATGCATTATGCTAAGTGAAAGAAGCCAGACCCAAAAGGCTACATGCTGTATGGTTCCATTTTACATTCTAGAAAGGCAAAAACTATAGGTACAGAAACAGATTGCCAGAGGATGTGGTGTGGGGATGAGAGATTGACAACAATGGGGCATGAAAGGATTATTTGGGTGATGGAACAGTTCTATATCTTGATTGTGGGGGTAGTTACACAATCATGTGCTTTTGGCAGAACTCACAAAACTAAAGGTGAAAATTACAGCATATAAATGATACCTTATATATAAATACGTATTATATATATATTAGTACGATATATAATTAATATAATAATATAATATATTTTATATTATATATTATATATTATATTATATATAAATAATATAATATAATATATTTTATATTATATATAATATTATATATAATATAATATATTATATAATATTATATATAATATAATATAATAATATAATATATGTATTAAATACATATATATATGTTAGTACTAATGAGGGACAAAACAGCAGAGAGTAAAGAAACTAGTTAAATATATATTTGAATCTCAGTGTTAAAATTTTAAAAACAGGGGAGAGGGCAAGATGGCAGACTAGACAAAGCCAGGTGGAAGAGCTGCCACCGAGGGACTGAGGTGACTGGTGTACTACTAACAGATCTTCAGAGGGAAGGCACCAAGTGTGGTCGCAGGGAAAACACAGAAGCTGGGCTGAAGTGGGAAAAAGCCAGGAACGCTGCCTGGGGCTATGGTGCACCAGGACTTGTTCCTGGTTCCCAGCGACTCAAGGAGAATGGGCCAGTTGAACTGGCAAGGAGCAACCGGCTCTCACCATGGGCCTCAGTGCAGGAGGAGACTCCTAAACCACCACAGACACTCGAGTTGACAGGGAGAGCTGCTTAGAAAAGTGGTAGGGACAGCAAGCCAGCTGATGTGGAGCCCAGAGGTTTGGCATGAGAGCATCTGTAGCAGAACGAGGCCAGGGACAGCCATCCTCCTAGGCTTGGCTTGCTCCCATAGGAGACATTAGCCCCAGGAGAACTATCGGACCTGAACTTTGCAGGTCAGTCTTGCCCGTCAGACGGGGCCAGTCCAACCTGAGCACTTCTTGGTCTGCTGGCTTCTCCTGGGCCCCCAGCCTTGCCACATCTGCTTGCAGGGCATCCTCGGGTATTCTGGGGTCCTGCCTCATAGCTCCTGTACTGGTGGATCATGCTTGACTGGTGTAGAGCGCCAGTGGGGCTGTCCCCATAGCCAGCCCAGCCGCTCTGCCTGCTCCCTCTCCACACTGTGTCTTCCCTCAGGTCCACAGCAAACCCCAATCATGTTACTGGCACACGTGTGTATGGGTGGGTTTTGCTTTCCTTGCCCTGCCAGTGTGTGTGTGTGTGTGTGTGTGTGTGTGTGTGTGTGTGTGTGTCTGTGTATGCACCCTGCCCTCACACTGCTGGGTCAGAAGTACACTCTGCTCCCCCACGGCACTCCCCACCACTAACCATCATTGCAGTCGGAGCCTTGGCTGGCACTTAGCCAGCTAGCCAGCGCCACCCCGGCCAGCACCCCACCCTCCGGCCAAAGCTGCTGCTGTGGGAGTGAAGCTAAGCATGGAGAACAGCAGATCCTCCTCCACCCTGAGCGATCACCCCTGCCTGCAGTGCATAGATCACACACAGTCCTGTACCCTCCAGCGCCCCAACACCGTGCCAACACTACCAACAGTGCAACCGCCTGCAGTCACCAGCAGGGACCACCCCCCCCAACCCATCAGTCCTGGAGCCATATTGCCTCTGCCACTGAGATGAATGCCCATATGAAAACAGGAACCCTGGCATCCACTAGCATCCTGCTTCAGCCAATGAGTGTGCACCCCACCACGTTGCTGCTGCTGCTGCTGCTGCTGCTGCTGCTGCTGCTATGTGTGAACGAAGATGGATCCTGCTGTCACTGCACTATGAAAAGCTTTGACCGACACCACCCATCAGAATGTAGTGACCAGTGGTCTGGGAGCAACTCAGCTCCCCCAGGACAGTGGATTTCTAACCTTGAGGAGCCAGAGAACAAAGTCAGGGCGCAATACAAGTCCCTCAGAGTTAGAGCTCGCAGCCCAGGAGTTGGGAGCTGAGTGTTCGCCCCCTAGAATCTTCCAGAAATGAAGCCAGTTGGTTAAATCTACCTTATACCACAATCAAACCTTCAGGGTCATCAAATAGGATAAAAGAAATAACTATTCAAAGGTCAGCACTTCAAAGACTGAAGGAACATAAGCCCACAAAAATGAGAAAGAACCAGCTCAAGAACCCTGACAACTCAAAAAGCTAGAGTGCCTTCTTTGCTCCAAATGACTGCACCACTTCTCCAGCAAGGGTTCTGAACCAGGCTGAGATGGCTGAAATGACAGAAATAGAATTCAGAATATGGATAGAAATGAAGATCATTGAGATGCAGGAATACATTGAAACCCAATCTAAGGAAGCTAAAATAAAATGATGTAAAAGCTGACAGACAAAATAGCCACTATAGAAAGGAACATAATCAACCCGATAGAGCTGAAAAACATGCTACAATAATTTTACAATGTGATCACAAGTGTTAATAGCAGAATAGACCACATGGAAGAAAGAATCTCAGAGCTTGAAGACTGGCTTTCTGAAATAAGACAGTTGGACAAGAATAGAGAAAAAAGAATAAAAAGCAACAAACAAAATCTCTGAGAAATATGAGATTATTTAAAGAAACCAATTCTATGACTCATTGGTGTCCCCGAAAGAGATGGGGTGAGTACAAGCAACTTGGAAAACATATTTCAGGATATCATTCATAAGAACTTCCTCAACTTAGCTAAAGAGGTCAACATTCAAATTCGGGAAGGCAGAGAACCCCAGTAAGATATTTCACACTAGAAGATCATCCCAAGACACATAATCATCAGATTCTGTAAGGTTGAAATGAAAGAAAAAATGTTAAAGGCAGCTAGAGAGAAAGGTCAGGTCACCTACAAAGGGAAGCCCATAAGACTAACAGAGGGCTTCTCAGCAGAAACCCTACAAGCCAGAAGAGATTGGGGGCCAATATTCAACATTATTAAAGAAAGTGAATTCCAACCCAGAATTTCATTTCTCACCAAACTAGCTTCATAAGTGAAGGAGAAATAATATCCTTTTCAGACAAGAAATGCTGTGGAAATTAGTTACCACCAGACCTGCCTTACAAGAGCTCCTGAAGGAAGCACTAAATATGGAAAAACCATTGCCAGCCACTACAAAAACACACAGACCAGTGACACTATAAAACAACCACATAAACAAGCGCCCATACGAACCAGCTAACATCATGATGACAGGATCAAATCCACACACAACAATACTAACCGTGAATGTAAATGGGATAAATGCACCAATTAAAAGACACAGAGTGGCAAGCTGGGTAAAGAACCAAGACCCATTGGTATACTGTCTTCAAGAGATGCATCTCACATGCAATGACACCCATAGTCTCAAAGTAAAGGGATGGAGAAAAAACTACCAAGAAAATGGAAAAGTGAAAAAAATAGGAGTTGCAATTCTAATTTCAGACAAAACAGACTTTAAACCAACAAACATAAAAAAAAAAGACAAGGAAGGGTGTTACATAATGATAAAGGGTTCAATTCGGTAAGAAGACCTAATTTTCCTAAATATATATGCACCCAACACAGGAGTACCCAGATTCATAAAGCAACTTCTTAGAGACCTTCAAAGAGACTTAGACTCTCATACAATAATAGTGGGGGACTTTAACACCCCACTGACAGTATTAATACAGATCATTGAGGCAGAAAATTAACAAAGATACTCAAGACCTGAACTCAGCACTGGATCAAATGGACCTGATAGATATCTACAGAACTCTCCACCCAAAACAACAGAATACACATTCTTTTCCTTGCCACATGGTATATACTCTAAAATTGATCATATCATTGAACATAGAACATTCTTCAGCAAATGCAGAACTCAAATCATAACAACCAATCTCTTGGACCACAGCACAATACAATTAGAAATCAAGAATAAGAAATGCATTCAAAATCATACAATTACATGGAAATTGAATAACCTGCTCCCGAATAACTTTTGGGTAAATAATGAAATTAAGGAAGAAATTAAGAAGTTCTTTGAAATTAATGAGAACAAAGATGCAACATACCAGAATCTCTGGGACACAGCTAAGGCAGTGTTAAGAGGGAAATGTATAGGACTAAATGCTCACATAAAAGAGATAAAAAGATCTCAAGTTAACAACCTAACATTGCAACTAAAAGAACTAGAGAACCAAGAGAAAACCAGCCCCAAAGCTAGCAGAAAACAAGAAATAACCAAAATCAGAGCTAAACTGAAGGAGATTAAGACACGAAAAAACATTCAAAAGATCAATGAATCTAGCAGTTTTTTTTTCGAAAAAAATTAATAAACTAGATAGACTGCTAGCTAGACCAATAAGGAAAAGAGAGAAGATCCAAACAAACACAATCACAAAAGACGAAGGGGATATTACCCCTAGCTCACAGAAATACGAACAACCATCAGAGAATACTATAAACACCTCTGTGCACATAAACTAGAAAATCTAGAAGGAATGGATAAATTCCTGGACACATACACACTCCCAAGACTGAACCAGGAAGAAATTCATTCCCTGAATAGATCAATAACAAGTTCTGAAATTGAGGCAGTAATAAATAGCCTACCAACCAATAAAAATGCAGGACCAGATTCATAGCTGAATTCTACCAAAAGGTACAAAGAAAAGCTGGACCATTTCTACTGAAACTATTCCAAAAAATTGCAAAGGAGGGACCCCTCCCTAGCTCATTCTATGAGGCCAGCATCATCCTGATACCAAGACCTGGCAGAGATACAACTTCAGGCCAATACTCTTGATGAACATAGATGCAAAAATCCTCAACCAAATACTGGCAAACTAAATCTAGCAGCACATCCAAAAGCTTATCCACCATGATCAAGTTGGCTTCATCCCTGGGATGCAAGGTTGGTTCAACATACACAAATCAGTAAATGTGATTCGTCACATAAACAGAACTAAAGACAAAAACCACATGATATCTCAATAGATGCAGAAAAAAGGCCTTCAATAAAATTCAATGTGCTTTCAAGTTAAAAACTCTCAATAAACTAGGTATTGAAGGAACATACCTCGAAATAATAAGAGCCATATGTGACAAACCCACAGCCAATATCATACTGAATGGACAAAAGCTGAAAGCATTCCTATTGAAAATCAGCACAACACAAGGATATCGACTCTCACCACTCCTATTCAACATAGCATTGGAAGCTCTGGCCAGGGCAATCAGGCAAGAGAAAGAAATAAAGCATATTCAAATAGGAAAAGAGGAAGTCAAATTATCTTTCTGTGCAGATGACATGATCCTATATCTAGAAAACCCCACTGTCTCAGTCCAAAAGTTTCTTAAGCTGATAAACAAATTCAGCAAAGTCCCAGGATACAAAATCAATGTGCAAAAATTGCTATCATTCCTATACACAAACAATAGGTACAGAGGACCAAATCATGAATTGTGAATGAATTCCTACTCACAATTGCTACAAAAAAAATAAAATGCCTAGGAATTACAGCTAACAAGGGAAGTGAAGGACCTTTTCAAGGAGAACTACAAAAGACTGCTTAAAGAAATTAGAAGACACAAATGGAAAAACCTTCCATGCTCATGGATAGACAGAATCAATATTGTGAAAATGGCCATTTGGCCCAAAGTGATTTGTAGATTCAATGACATTGACATTCTTCACAGAATTAGGAAAAAATTTTACAATTTATATGGAATCCAAAAAGAGCCCAAATAGCCCTTTCTCTGCAAAAACAAAGAAGAGCCAATATACACATCATCTCTGTGTCTTTCTATCATGCCCTTTGCTTGTCTTGCAATATTTTATTGTACACCAAGCTTGTATATAAAAGAACTATAGAGTCTGGAGATGATATTATTTGTCACCAGAGGTGGTTCTTCCTTTTCTCATTTAAGATGAGGGACCGAGACTATTATTTAATCAGTGGTTGAGCTAGATCAGAGCTGGAATGCAGTTTTGGTAAGATTAACCCACATTTTGTTCTCCTCTGTTCTTTGGACATGGCATTCATGGGCCTTAAATTAAGAAACTGGAAGTTTCTGAATCCCCAGCCATGAAAATTTAGAGAGATTCAACTCTATCCTTTGAATGTGTTGAGCTTAACTCTTTAACCTTTGATACCACACATCTTCAAAATTTAATATATGTCTTGATGAGAAGACCAACCAGGTATTTACAAGACTGCCTCGCAGTCACTGTAAGAACTGTAAAAGACTTCATAGAGACTTCAGAAGTTTCTGACCCAGCCCTGCCTCAGCCTTTCGAAACACCACATAACTCAGCAAATATCCTGTGGTAAAAATTAGCTGCCATGTATGTGATGCTGCTTTAAATTTTTATACCTGCCTGCATAATTGTCCAAAGTTCTGATGGTTCATCTCTTCCATAGTAATGTACTTCTGCCTATGCTAACCCTGATTCTCAGCAGTACTCAGAATCTGCAGATGCTTTCAAGGGACGAAAATAACTGAGAGTGACAGCTCACATAGGAAAGACTCTTCCCTCTAGAATTTTAACCTCTCCCTTGCCCATTGTTTCCAGTGTCCTTAAAATAGCATTTTTGTAATATCTGTACTTTTTTCTCATTATTGAAGTGGAAACATTGCCTACAAGAACTACTATATCCTACTGAGAACCAAAAGTGATTTTTTAAACCATCTTTATTCTTCTTACAAAAAAAAACTTAAAACCCCCTAGAAAAGTTGAAAACAAAGCAATAGAAAAAGAAAATACCACATAACTATTTAGCAAAAGAAAGCTAACATAGTAATATTCATATAGAATAAATTAAAATTTAAGGAAGAAGACATTGGTAAGTATTAATATGTGTATACCAAAAATATTGCCTAGAAATATATAAAGCAAAAATGTTCAGACTCTCATGGATTAACTGACAAATCCGTAACAACAATATAATATTTTAATCCTCCTCTCTCAAATAACAGTAGTTAACTCTGGCAAAGAATTGTTAAAAGAATATTAGGAGAACATTTGTAAGTTTGGCATGCGTGTGTGTGTTTGTGTGTGTATATTAGACACTGCATTCAACAGTCAAGACTATACATTCTTTTCAAGTGAAGGTACAAATGGAACAATTACAGACATTTTCCACATACTGTCATAAATGAAATCTCAGCAATATATAGACTTTATTACCTTCCTACTGCTCCTCACCCACTGAAGTCCTTTCTTCCTTAACTAAATTAACCATGGCTAATCATTATAGTTATTTATTTGCACTCACCTTCCACTCTTTTGCAATTCTTCCTTTTCAGTTCACTGAAAAAGCCACAAACCTAATTAAAGATAATTCTCCACACCTGAATTTGTGCAGCTAAATGTATACAGAAATTATACAACCGTGCTGAATAGTCTCATTTTAAATTCATAATTATATAACTCAAATCGGCCTTAATTCTGTCAGACAATCCTACTGCATTCCCTATTACTTTATTTCTCTCATTCACCTAGACAACTACTTCCACCTTTATTTCTCTTCAACTCTCCAGCACCACCTCCCCATCTTCAATCTCAGATGGTGACTTTGCATTCTACTTCAATTAGAAATTTAAAGCAATGAGAACCTCCACAAATTCCCACCACCACATCTACCCAATTACCAGCATTACGTACCATATTCTCTGCTTTCCCTTCTTTGCTCCTACCTAAGGTCAACTTTTCCTAGCATTTCACAAATATAGCTTCATTTACTCCTCCAATTATCCTATGAACTGGTGTTGATGGTATCATTTTACAGCTGGGGGGAAAGCTTCAAAGTCAAATCATTAGAGAAGGACTGTTCTAGCTCTGTGTTCTCTATCCCCTTGTTACTCAAAGGTGATTCCACAGATCAGTATCATCACCAACACCCGTGATGTTATTGGGCCCCAGACCTAATTAATCCAAAAAAGCGATGCATTTTAAAAAGATTCTCAAGTGTTTCTTATGCTGTTTGATATTTAAAGAACACTCCTGTATACCAGTTTGTCCCACCCCATGCACATTCCACTATAGTATAGTGGCACCAATTATTTAAAAAATAAAACTGGTTCTTAGATTATGTTTTACTAGAACTCAATCCTTCTCCAAGGTACTAATTCAAGCCCTCCATAAATTCTATTAGTTTCTTGCAAATGAAGTTTCTGATGGTGTTCCTTCTTTTGGTGTGATTGATTTGATTAAGCTTGGATTCAGTTAGTCTCAGTAGTCAGGGTAGGAGCTTGGTGGTAGCCAGATCAAAGAATTTGGAATTACCAGCCTTGTAAGAGCCAATCCTTATTGTATTCATTCATTTTAACTGTTAATTTCTCATTCACTGAGAAAGGACTTGGTTTAATTAACAACAGAACAAAATTTTGCAAATTTGATCTTGATATATGGACTTATTTTAAGGCATATTGTTAGTGGTGAAGATTGGGAACCCACCTATGGAAAAAATTTGAAAGCCTATAATTTATTTTTTTAAATAATGGAATTAAATTTTAGTTTTTTGTTCAGTGCAGAAGTCTGACTTACAGTAAACACTCTGATGGAAATATTTTAGTGAAAGGGTAGGGAACTGACACTACGTCATTAAGACTTCTGCTAGCATTTTTCCCATTAGAGCACAATGGCTCCAAACAAAGAGGAAATGATACTGGTGAACCACAGCACCCTCCATTTACACTAAGAGGAAAACACATTGAACTCTCATGAAAGTTTTCTCTCTTTTACATTTGAGCCCTCTCCCCACATTTTGAAAGAAACCTGCATTTCAAATAAAGTATACATACACTGACCTCACCAAAACATAAATTTTGTTATCATTTTGATTGCATTATTTCAAGGTTTTAAATGTTTAAATTAAAAATACTCCAGTTTATACTTCTATAGTAACAGGTAACTATGTACTCCTTTGCTCCTCTTTTCTTCATGATTTTCACAGTGGTAGGATTGGTCCATTCCTGTTGCTATTACAAAAAACTACACCCAGCTAACAAAAAGTTTCAAGCAAGCCCTTGGCAAACATTTCAAAATTCTCTCTTCCAATTCAAAATCTTCCAATAGACTATCATGTTACCTTTCTCTACTACAAATAGTCTGTGGGGAAATTAAGTCTATGACCATTTGAAATAATTAGGCTCATTAAGAGCTTATGACCTAAGGGGTAAAGCCACATCACTCACGTCGTTCATTAAGCAACTATAATATTTAAATGAACTTATAATTACCCACCAGTTATTTCAATCATCCTCAAAGATTTGAGTTCAATGCATTATTTCTTGACAGATGCATTTTTAAAAGCTTCTTACACTTGGATAACCACTCCATCTTAATGTCCTTTGCTGTTTGTCTTCTTCACGTTCTTAAAATAAGGACACTCAGGGTGGTCTGTTCATTGTCTTGCCTTGTTACTCAGCTTCACTTTTATATACACTCCACTGCCTGAATTCATTTTCCATGTTTGAACCCCTGCAAATCTAATCAGTTTTTAAGACCTCACTGACTACCTCATCACACAGTCTCTTTTGCATGTCCTTCCCCATGCACATTCCACTATAGTGTAGTGGCACCAATAATTTAAAAAATAAAATTGGTTCTTAGATTATGTTTTACTAGAACTCAATCCTTCTCCAAGGTACTAATTCAAGCCCTCCATAAATTCTATTAGTTTCTTGCAAATGAAGTTTCTGATGGTGTTCAGTTCACAGTCTCTTTTGCATCCTAGAAGTTTCATTTCTGATGCAATATATTTGCCTCTTTATGTCATATTAACTTTATAATAGATGTTGAATTTTTTCACAAGTATGACCTGTAATATGTTTTATCAACTCATTTGGTCATAATTGACTGTTAAAGGCTGTATTCTTTACTTGTCTTGAAACTTGCAGTGTTTTTCACATTGTCTACTGTTACTAAACCAAATATGGGTCTGCTTGCCTGGCACAGTAAAGCCAAACACCCACACCAATGTTTGCAGTAAGAGTAAGGAGGGCGTTTATTTGCAGGGTGCCAAGCAAGGAGAATTAGGCAGCTAATCCTTAAGAGCTGGCCTCCCCAATGGCCTATAAGCAAGGGCTCTTAAAAGCAGAGACACCTCTTTTTAGGAAAGCAGAAGTTACAGTCAAAATTGTAAATCAATACCTGGAGGTTATATTAATACATTGGTTTGACCCAAAATGGCAGGCTGTCTTGAAGTGGGGGCTTACAGGTCATAGGTGGATTCAGAGATTCTTTGATTTGCAATTGCTTAAGGAAGTCAAGGTTTTGTTTAAAAACTTGGGGTCATCAGAAGGGAATGTTGAGGTTTGACCTGTGGGCATTACTCTCTCAAGGTCCTTTAGGAAAAAATTTAGAACAAAGAACAGCAATTAGATTTCATATTCCCTTTATCTGAAGTCTGTGTGACTGTGGTTGGCCTTTTCCATCTGGTGGGTTTCTGAAAAACAACTTAGGGACATCTGTCATCTTTAGTTTCTATAGGGAACCAAACATCTTATCCTTCTTGCTTATTGAGTTGCTGATTTACTTCTCAAGGCTAGCTATATGCCTGGAATTTCTCTTGAAGGGACTCAAGGCTTTTCCCTTATTTTCATGCTTGGGGTGTCCCAGCAGGCCCCTAAGAGGGGTCTCTGTTCTGTCTTGCTACAAGAGGTATTTCTTAAAGAAATGTGTGAATAAATGAATAAATGGCAAATAGCTGATTTAGGCTGGAGAAATACTATTTGTGTTTTTTTTCCTGCTTAATAGAGGTAGATTAATTTGATCTCTCTCTTCATGTCTTAATTCATATAATCTAAAATAAAGGACATAATTTGAATATAAATAAAATTTTTTGAAAGGCCTCACTTTTACAAATGAAGAAGTTGAGACCCAATTGGAAAGTGAGTTGCCAGAAACTACATATATAGTCTGAAAAATTTAAACTAGAACTAGTCCTGAATCTTCATCCCATGGTCTTCCTAAGGACAGTTCTTTCCAATGGAAATACCAGGTTAATAGCAGTGTCTCAGTTGTTAGGCTGTTTCAAGGAAGGGATAACTGAAAGGTATGGCAAAGCACAAAGGTCAGTTCATACTGGTTGTCACATGTTTAAAGTTTTTGTTAGTATTAAAACAATGGGCAATATATTTGTATATATATTTACGTATATGCCCATTTTTTCACATAAGGTTTATTTTACATAGCTGTACATAAACGTGTTGAATACAACAGCATAAAATAACATGTTAAATAAGCAGATAAGGAAAAGAGGATTTAAAAAGTGAGATAGGAGGGAAGATAAAAGCCTGAAATGAGGTTAGAATGTGAAATTCTATTGAAAAATCTTTTACTTTTGCTAGACTTGGCCCATGAATTAGATTGGCTCTGAGCATTCTATCTGTCAAGGCAGAGGAAATGACAATGCCACTTTGGATAATTGGGAAGTATCCAAAAACAAAACAATGTGCACATCAAGTACACCTATTCCTTATACTAAGAACAAATAGTATTTTTTTCTTGTGGATCCCTATATCAAACAGGATAGACAGAATTATGCTATAGTAACAAACATTAATAAAATCTTAGTGGCTTATGCTGACAAAGGCTTATTTTTCACTCACACTGTGTGTCCATTGCATATAAGATGGGGTCTCTATCTACCACAGTAACTCATATATACAAGCCAAAGGAGACTTCATCTCATTTATAATCAGTGCAGCAGGAGGAAGAGAAATGGGTGGCCCGTATAGTGGTTCTTAAAGCTTCCACTCAGAAAAGACACATTTCATTTGAGCTCAAATTTCTTCATTTCATTTCCCAGAGCAAGCCCCGTGTCCATACTTACCTTCAATGAACTTAAAGATAGTTTGCAGTCCAACCTTGTGCCTTGGAAGGATGAAAAGGTGAATATTTCTGAACAGCCCAACTGATTACCACACTTCCCATAGAGAAGCACTGCGTAAAGTAATGAGTTATGTTGACACAGAAAATACGGCCAGAACTGAGTCTATGACATTGCACAATGTTGACCAAGGGCATAAAGACAAGGCAAAAGCTGGTAAAAATGGTTCTACCGGTGGCTAGGAAAAATCAGTTCTGATACATAGCTCTTTACTGGTCTACCTGAATTCAGGAATATGTTTCAGCTTTCCTAAAGAAAGGGATAAAAGTTACTCCTACATATATATTTCTTCTCTCAACAAAGCTTTTCTATGTATGAACTAATAGTCAGTTTGCATTTATATCCCTTAAGAAATATTAATAACAATACTTTTTTCTTCTTTTTTAAAATTCAATAGCTTTTGAGGTACAATGGTTTTTTTTTTACATGGATGGATGAATTACATAGTGCTGAATTCTGAGATTTTAGTGCACCCATCACCCAAGTAGTGTACATTTTACCTAATGTGTAGTTTTGTATCCCTAGCCCTCCTCTCACCCTCCCCGCTCTGAGTCTCTAAAATCTATTATATCACTCTGTATGCCTTTGCATACTCATAGCTTAGCTCCCACTTAAAAGTGAGAACATATGGTTTTCAGTTTTCCACTTGTATGTTACTTCACTTAGAATAATGGCCTCCAGCTCCATCTAAGTTGCTGCAAAAGAGGTAATTTCATTCCTTTGAATGGCTGAGTAGTCCATGGTGTGTATGTGCCACATTTTCCGTATCCACTCATTAGTTGGTGGGCACTTAGGTTGGTTCTACATCTTTGCAATTGTGAATTCTGCTGCTATAAACATACATGGGCAAGTGTCTTTTTTATATAATGACTTCTTTCCTTTGGGTAGATACCCCGTAGTGGGATTGCTGGATCAAATGGTAGTTCTATATTTAACTCGTCAAGGGCCCTTCATTACGGTTTTCCATAGAGGTTGTACTAATTTATATTCCCACCAGTAGTGAATAAGTGTTCCCTTTTTCCCACATCCATGCCAACCTCTATTGTTTTTTGACATTTTATTAATAATAATGGCCATTCTTTCAGAATTCACTGTGATATCTCATTGTGGTTTTAATTTGCATTTCCCTGATGATTACTGATATTGAGCATTTTTTCACATATTTATTGACCATTTGTATATCTTCTTTTAAGAAATGTCTATTCATGTCCTTTGCCCACTTTTTAATGGAATTATTTGTATTTTTTCTTGGTAATTTGTTTGAGTTCCTTGTACATTCTGGATACTAGTCCTTTTTTGCATGTGTAGTTTGCAAATATTTTCTCCCATTCTGTGGGTTTTCTGTTTACTCTGTCGATTATTTCTTTTGTTGTGCAGAAGGTTTTTAGTTTAATTAGGTCTCCTTTATTTTTGTTTTTGTTATATTTGCTTTTGGGATCTTTGTTATAAATTCTTTGCCTAGGTCAGTGTCTGGAAGAGTTTTTCCAATGTTGTCTTCTAGAATTTGTATAGTTTCAGGTCCTATATTTGAGTCATTGATTCATCTTGAGTTGATTTTTGTATAAGATGAGAGATAGGAATCCAGTTTCATTCTTCTACGTGTGGCTTGCCAGTTTTCCTAGCACCATTTAATGTAATAAATGATGTTAATTCCCTAACTTATGTTTTTGTGTACTTTGTTGAAGATCAGTTGGCTGTAAGTATTTGGCTTGATTTCTGGGTTCTCTATTCTGTTCCTTTGGGTCTAGGTGCCCACTTTTATATCAGTATCATGCTGTCTTAGTAACTGCAGGCTTATAGTATAATTTGAAGTCCGGTAATGTGATGCCTCCGAATTTGTTCTTTTTGCTTAGGATTTCTGTGGCTATTTGGGCTCTTTTTTGGTTCCATATGAATTTTAGGATTGTTCTTTCTAATTTTGTGAAAAACAATGTTGGTATTTTGATGGGAAGTGTATTAAATCTGTAGATTCCTTTGGGCAGTATGATCATTTGCACAATATTGATTCTTCCAATCCATGAGCATGAAATGTGTTTTCATTTGTTTCTGTCATCTATAATTTCTTTCAGCAGTTTTGTAGTCCTCCTTGTAGACATAGTTAAATATATTCCTAGATATTTTATTTATTTTTTCTTTTTTGCAGATCTTATAAAAGAGATCACATTCTTGATCTGGTTCTCAGCTTGATGCTATACATGAACAATGATATTGTTGTACATTGACTTTGAAACCTGAGACTTTACTGAATTCATTTATTAAATCTAAGAGTCTTTTGGAGGAGTACTTAGGATTTTCTGGGTACACAGTCATATCATCTGCAAACAGTGATAGTTGGACTTCCTCTTCTCCAGTTTCAATGTCCTTTATTTCTTTCTCTTGCCTGATTGGTCTGGATAGCACTTCCAGAACTCTGTTGAATAGGAGTGGTGAAAGTGATCATCCTTGTCTTGTTTCTGTTCTCAGGGGAAATGCTTACAACTTTTCCCCATTCAATAAGATGTTGGCTATGGGTTTGTCATATATGGATTTTATTATTTTGAGATAGGTGCCTTCTATGCCTGGTTCTTATTATAAAGGGATGCTGTATTTTATCAGATGCTTTCTCTGCATCTATTGGGATAATAATATGGTTTTTGTTTTTAATTCTGTTTATGTGATGTATCACACTTACTGACTTGCATATATTAAACCATCCCAGCATCCCTGGGATGAAACCCACTTGACCATGATTAATTACCTTTTTGACATCCTGTGGGATTTGTTTAGCTAGTATTTTGGGGGCAATTTTTGAATCTATGTTCATAAGGAAAATTGATTTGTAGTTTTCTTTTTTTGTTGTGTCTTTTCCTGGATTTGGTATCAGGATGATACTAGCTTCACAGAATGATTTAGGGAGGATTCCTTCCTTCTCAATCTTTTGGAATAGTTTCAGTAGGATTAGTACCAATTCTTTGAATGTCTGGTAGAATTCAGGTGTGAATCCATCTGGTCCTGGGCTTTTATTTTGTTGACAATTTTTAATTCCTGATTCAATCTCACTGCTTCTTATTAGTCTTTTCAAGGTTTCTATTCCTGATTTAGTCTAGGCGGATTGTATGTTTCCAGGAATTCATCCATTTCCTCTAGGTTTTCTAGTTTGTGCATATAAAGGTGTTCATAATAGTCTTGAATGATTGTTTCTGTAATTCTCTGGTGTTGGTTGTAATGTCTGCAGTTTCATTTCTAATTGAGCTTATTTGGATCTTCCCTCTTCTTGGTTAATCTAGCTAATGGTCTGTCAATTTTATTTTTTTCAAAGAACTAGCTTTTTTTTCATTGATCTTTTGTATTGTTTTGTTTGAATTTTATTTAGTTCTGCTCTGATCTGTGTTATTTCTTTTCTTCTAGCTTCAGGTTTAGTCTGTTCTCGTTTCTCTAGTTCCTTGAGGTGTGACAGGTCATCAATTTGTGCACTTTCAGACTTCTTGATGTAGGCAAAACTTTCCTCTAAGCACTGCTTTTGCTGTATTCCAGAGGTTTTGATAACTTGGGTCATTATCATCATTCAATTCAAATAATTTTTAAATTTCCATCTTGATTTCATTGTTAACCCAGATATCAGTCAGAAGCAGCTTATTTAATTTCCATGTATTTCTATAGTTTCGAGGGTTCCTTTTGGAATTGATTTCTAGCTTTATTCCACTGTGACCTGAGAAGATACTTGATATAATTTTGATTTTTTTAAATTTTTTGAGATTTGTTTTATGGCCTATTATATGGCCTGTCTTGGAGAATGTTCCACGTGCTCATGAGAAGAATGTATATTCTGGAAATCTTGGGTAGCACAATCTGTAAATATCTTTAAGTTCATTTGTTCTAGCATGTCATTTAAGTCCACTGTTCCTCTATTGACTTTCTGTCTTGAAGATCTGCTAGTGCTGTCAGTGGCACACTGAAGTCTCCCAATATTATTGTTTTGCTGTCAGTCTTGTTTCTTAGGTTTAATAGTGATTGTTTTATAAATGTAGATGCTTCAGTGTTTGGTACATATAAATTTAGGATTGTAATCTCTTCTTGTTGAATTGATCCTTTTATCAATATAATAGGGACCATCTTTCTTTTTTTAGTGTTGTTGCTTTGAAGTCTGTTTTGTCTGATAAAAGAATAGCTACTCCTGCTCACTTTTGGTTTCCATTTGCATGGAATACCTTTTTACACACTTTTACCTTGAGTTTATTTGAATCTTTCCATGTTAGTTGAGTCTCTTGAAGTAGATATTTCTATTGTGATTTTTTTTTATCTATTCTACCATTCTGTATCTTTTAAGTGGAGCATTTAGGCCTTTTACAGTCAACATTAATATTGAGATGTAAGGTGCTGTTTTCTTCATCATGTTGTTACCTAGTTTGTTTTTTTTTTTCATTGTGTTACTGTTTTATAGGCCCAGTGAGTTTTAAGCTTTCAAGAGGTTCTATTTGGGTGCATATTGGCCTTTTGTTTTAAGGTTTAGAACCCCTTTTATTAATAACAATATTGATTACCATTTATATAACCTTTACAATATGCCAGACACTGTGTTTTTACATATATATTCTCATTTTATCCACTTACCAAGTTTATAAGGTAATTATTATAATCTCCAAATTATGTTTGAAGAAACAGGCTTAAAGAAATTAATTTGCCTAAGGTCACTTAATCAGCAAATGGCAAAGCTGGCATTTAAATTTGTGTCCGTCTGACTCCAAAGCCTATGTGCTTAACTAATATACTACTCTGCATCAGAAATGCAGGTTAAGGTTACATGAATATACTTTAAACAATTGGTCAAGAGGGAGTTAGATCCACTCTCCTAATAAATAGGAGAGGAGAAAACCTGGCCTGATAAGAAACCTTGCCAAACCTTTCTCCAAACCTCCAAAATTCCTGAGTGACATTGTCTTAGGAGATACCTTCAGAGAAGACTCAAATGCTATCAGAGCATGTTTTACAGGAAGAGCAAGGTCCTGAAATTCTCTGCCATTGGTGGGCCATTCACTTTGAGTATAACTGAAATGTTTTTCATGGAAAAAAAACTGGAGCTGTGGTCTGAAAAATAGAATAGTATGTATAGAATCATACATATAAAATATTGTTCCAATAAATGTTCCGATCAATTAAAAAATCTTGTCAAAGTAATTATAAAGAATGTATAAAACACAACAAGAAAATAAGATAAGGAGAAATATTTAAGGGAATTATTAATTAATACATATTGTTGTCATTTTAAATCTTGGGTCTATAATCTTAACTATTACTAGTCACAGCAGAACAGTTTATAAGGCATTTTTATACCACAGCTTATTTATACTTTGAGTGGCAGAATGAAAACAATGCCAATCTGGTATAATATGACTGTTTAATTCTGTTGGTAGGAAAGTCACACACACAAGAATGTTTTCCAATTCCTTGAAATTCCCAAGTGATCAACAACTAAGAGGATCACTGTGTTCCTGTGGCACTTCCATATTTTTTTCTGCTATAGAGCTATTATGTTGCATTGCAACTACCTAAGAATACATCTGAGACTCGTCCCCACCCCATCCCCACAGACAGTGAGCCCTATCTTCATCCTTGTATCCCAGGCATTGAGCATAATTAACACTCAGTAGGCACTTTTGTAATGAATGAATATGGGTAGAATGAGTGATAATATATAGCAGTTTTTGCTACTAGTGCTCAAAGAGTAAAATATCCTTGAGAAATTGAGGAGTTCATACAAGTTTCTTAGTCAAAGTTTTTTTGGTTGTAACACAAATCCGCTTGAACTGTGTAATGGATGTTAAAATGAGGCTGTTTCTGTTCTAGTTTCTTCTGAATTCTTAAAGGCTGATGACATTAATAGGTACACCTAAAGAGAAGTCCTACCTTGCAGGATATTAACCCACCTTGAACCTATAAAACATAGCAAAGAGGAGTGTTGAGGAATCAAGAGAATTCCTTAGGACAGAAGTACCTTTGGAATACTTTTTCCCTCAGTCCCAGTGAGGAACACATTGGGATGTTAAAGAAACCAAGAAACAGAAGCTGCTGCCTCCTCATTCAAAGCCAGGTGTCTCCTGTATTTGGGGGGAGTATGACAAATGGTAGAGAAAACTATGGCCCATCATTAGCACGTGAGATTATGAGTCTCAACAACCTGGCACATTATCTTTTTCTTTATTTGTTTGTCTTTAAATAGCATATCAGCATTTCTTTGATTGCTTTAGTTTCTGGTGAAATTAAAAAATTATTTGCCAATCGTATTCCTTTTTTATAACTTAGTTCTTATGTCTGTCATCTGTTATCTACTGAGGTTTTGTTTCATACTGAGGTTTTGTCATCTGTTATCTACTGAGGTCTTGTTAGAAATATTTTTTGCCAGTTTTCCTTTTGTGGTACTGTACTTTTTGCCTAGCAGGACTTTTGAATTTTTACATAATAAAATATAGGCATACCTCAGAGATATTGCAGGCTTTGTGTAAGACCATTGCAATAAAGCAAATATTGCAACAAAGTGAGTCACACAAATGTTTTGGTTTCCCAGTGTATATAAAAGTTATGTTTATACTATATTGTAGTCTCTTAAGGGTATAATAGCATTTTGTCTAATAAAAAGTACATACCTTAATTTAAAAATACTTTACTGCTAAAAAATGCTGACACAGAGACAGGAAGTGAACACAGGTGTTGGAAAAATGGCAACAACAGACTTGCTCTACACAGAGTTCCATGAACATTCCATTTGTAAAAAAGCAGTATCTGTGAAGTACAATAAAGTGCAGTTAAACAAGATATGCCTGTATATTAATGTTTTACTCTATAATCTCATCTTTTGTAGACTTCTCCACCACCTATACATATATTTTTTCTAGTTTATATATTGTTCTGCTTTTTTTAATCCAGATTTAATTTTCCAAACCATCAACTGTTTATTCTTTGTTAGGGAGCTAAGATTACACAAGAATGGAACACCTCAAAATGATTTTGCATAATAGCACAAAGTAGGAGAAAAAGACAACAGAAGAAGGAGATTGAAATAAATGTTAAATGAACCAATTTACATTTCTACCACAATGAGAATTCAAACCTTGCTTCTGAGTTTAATGGCTTTTTAAAATTGTGCTTTTTAAAATTGTACTCAGCATCTACCTATGATTGTTGCTTTTTAAAAGGTTGTGAATTTCATTCTCGTTATGGTAAAGATATTCTCAAAACCTTTATCAGCTACCCATAGAGTGTTTTCTTTATAAGGCCTGCATAAAAAAAGAGAGCTCCATCTTACCCTAACAAAAATAGCTAGCTGGGAATCTTCACAGGGATTGTTCTTTTTTATCTCATAGACACTGTGAAGAGTGTAATGAATAAGATGTCCTTGTTTATTAAGTTAGCTGTTAAAAAAAATGTGCATTTTGAGAATGATTCCTGGCCCATTTTGTTGCCACTTCTGCTTTTCTCTGTCCTTTCATTACACTTTAATTGCATGCTACGATTGCAGTATTTAGGTACCTTTGTAAGTGCACAAGACATTTCTACATGAATATGGAGAGAATAAGAAAAAAAGGGAAAGAAATTTCATTTCAATATGTGATGCAGTAGAGATCAAATTTATTTTTTCCTAAAGAGTTAACATTTGCCTTATTTCTTTTTATTCAATGATTCATCTTTTCTTAATGGTTAGGAATGTCACATTTGCTAAATAGTAAACTCATTAATATTTGCTTGAAATTATAAATTATGTTACTCTTTCCTAATGATTGCAATACCTAATTTTATGTCCACACCATGTTATTTCAATCATTATTGTTTTATATATTTTAATATCTGACAGTATAATTCTTCTATCATGACTTTTTTCACTACTTCCTGCATATTGTACCTATACTAAACTTTTTAATTTGCACTTTAGAATAAGTTTGCCCTGTTCCCCTCCCCACCAAACAATCATATATAGATTGTTTTAGAATTGTATTTAATATTTATAAATTATTTGGGGGAGAACTTATACCTTCATAATTTTTATTCTATACATTCAGAAATATCATGTGTATCTTTAGTTTGTAATGTTCTGCATCTAGGTCCTAAACATTTCTTAAATAATTTCTTCCTACATATTTCACATATTTTAAAATTAGGAATGAGATTTTAAAATATTTTATTGTCTAACTGGTCAACTGCTGACATTTATAACAGCCATACATTTTTATGTATTTGTAATTTGCAACTAAACTCTCCTACTTAACAATGCTTATTAAAATGATTATCTTGTGTTTGCTTGGAAGACCATAATATCACTTGTAAAAACAAAAAGCAATTAGTGTTGTCTTCCTGATTCCAATATTTACACCTCCTATTTATTTTTATTGGCTTACTGAATTGGTTAGGATTTACAGAGCAGTGTTAAATAACAGTTGTGATGGTGGGAATATCTACTAAAATTTCAGCTATTAGCAAATACAAAGTACCTTATAAATATCACTGAAGCAAGTAAAGAGTTAATATTTTACATAACAAAAAATAATTTTTACATGAGAAGAAATATAAAGGTAGCTATTACTTCTCATGGATGTCACCAAGGAACCATGTTTCTTATGTCCTCCTGCTTCAGCATCCTTAGCATGTTACTTTTATATTGTCACAAGATAATTGCTGTATCTCCTGGCATTCCAGCCACACAGGAAAAAAGAGAAAGGACACCAGGCATATAGTAAGCCTTTTCTTTATCAGGTTTTGCCTTTTTATTTATGAAATAAAACCTTCCCCAGGGGTGATATGATTTGGATGTGTGTGCCCTCCAAATCTCATGTTGAGATATAATCCCCAGTGTTGGAGATGGGCCTAGAGGGAGATATTTGGACCAGGAGGTGGGGGCAGATCCTTCATGAATGGCTTACCACCATCCCTTTGGTGATGAGTGAGCTCTTGCTCTGAGTTCGTGTGAGATCGGTTGTTCAGTTGTTTAAAAATGCATGACACTTCCCCTCCCCCTCGCTCTTGCTTCGTTTCTCACCAGATGACACATGGGCTCCTCCTTTGCCTTTTACCATGATTGTAAGCTCCCTGAGGCGTGCACCAGAAGCAGATGCTGGCACTATGTTTCTTGTACATCCCGCAGAACCATAATCCAATTAAACCTATTTTCTTTATTAGTTACCCAGCCTCAGGTATTTCTTTACAGCAGTGCAAGAATGGACTAACACAAGGGGCTTCTGCCTACATTTCATTGGCCACAACTGTGTCACAAGGGGCCAATTAAATCAAATCAAATCAAATTCAGAGGAGTTAAGTAACTCAAGTGTTTAGCTTGAGTAGAAAAAAATAAAGGGCAGAAAAAAATAAAGTAGAAAAAAAAAATAAAGGACTTTGAAGTTTATGTTAAATGAGCCAATTTACATAACTACCATAGAAAGAATCCAAACTTTGTTCCTGATTTTAATGACATGCATCAAATTATTCTGCATTTAAGTAATATTTTGAATTTTTATTTCAAGATGATTTCTTTAGCATGTTAGAGACATAACCTTCTTTTATGGGTTTACTTAGTGTTTCATTTGGAATGAATATTACATTTTATTAAATATATATTTTTTAATCAATGCAAAACTCCTGCTTGAGAAAAGTGGAGGGAAAGGTAAAGAGGACTTTGTCTTCACCTTAGGTACCAGCAAAGCCATGGCAGGGCAGAGCACCACGTGGGCACTTGGGGTCCCCGATTCCAGGATTTGACTCTTGGACAGCATTTCTGGACCTGCCCTTGGACAGAGGGGAGCACGCCACCCTGAAGGGTGAGGCCCAGGCCAGGCAGCATTCACCACAAGCTGACTGAAGAGCCTGTGGGCCTTAAGGGAACTTACGTAGTAGTCTGGCAGTACTCCCCATGGCCTGGGGTGTCAGTGGCTATGGGGTGAGGCTCCTCTGCCTTTGGAAAGGGGAAGAAAGAGAGGTCTTGTGGTTTGAGTGCCAGCTCAGCTGCAACACAATAGAATACCAGTTAGACTTCTAAGGTTTTTGACACTAGTTCCTGACTCCTGGATGGCACCTCTGGACCCACCCAGGGCCTGGGGTACCTCAACACCCTGAAGGGAAGGAAATAGGCCAGGATGGCTTTGCCACCAGCTGATTGTAAAGCCCTGGGGCCTTGAGCAAACATAGGCAGTAGCCAGGGAGTGGTTACAGCCGGCCTTGAGCAAGACCCAGTGCTGTGCCGGCTTCAGGTCTGACCCAGTACAATCATAGTGGTGGTGGCCACAGTGGTGCATGTGTCACTCCAGCTCCAGCTTCGGGTGGCTCAGAATGGAGAAAGAAACCCTGTTTGGGAGAAAGTAAGGGGTGAGAAAAGAGTCTCTACCTTGTAATCCAGAGGATTCTGCTGGATTATGTCCAAAATCATCAAAGTACAAATAAATAAAATTAGAAATGAAAAAGGAAGCAATACAACTGATATCACAGAAATTGAAAGGATCATTAGTGGCTACTGTGAGCAAATATATGGCAATACATTGGAAAATCTAGAATAAATGGACAAATTTCTAGACACATACAACCTACCAAGATTGAACCATAAATAAATCCAAAACCTCAACAGATGAATAACAAATACTGAGATCAAAGTCCTAACAAAAAGTCTCCTGGTAAAGAAAATCCCAGGATCTCATAGCTGAATTCTAGCAAACATTTAAAGAAGAACTAACCAATCCTACTCAAAATCAAAAACTAGAGAAGGAGGGAATACTTCCAAATTTACTCTACAAGGCCAGTATTACCCTGATACCAAAACCAGATACAGACACATCAAAAAAAGAAAACTACAGACCAATATCTCTGATTAATATTGATGTGAAAACCCTGAAGAAAACACTAGCAAACAATACATTAGAAATTAAACAATACATTAGAAAGATTATTCATCAGATCCAAGTGGGATTTATTCCAGGGATGCAAGCATGGTTCAACATATGCAAATCAATCAATGTAATACACCATATCAACAAAATGAAAGATAAAAACGATATGATCCTTTCAATGGATGCTGAAAAAGCATTTGATAAAGTTTAACATCCCTTCATGATAAAAACCCTCAAAAAACTGGGAATAGCAGGAACGTACCTCAACATAATAAAAGCCATATACAACAGACCCACATCTAGTATTATGCTGAGTGAGGAAAAACTAAAAGCTCTAAGATTTAGAGCATGACAAGGATGCCCACTTTCACCTCTGTTATTCAACATAGTACTGGAAGTCCTAGCTAGAGCAATCAGACAAGAGAAGGAAATAAAGGGCATCCAAATTGGAAAGGAAGAAGTCAAATGATTGTTATTTGCAGATGAGTTGATCTTATATTTGGAAAAACCTAAAGACTCCACAAGAAAACTATTAGAACTGATAAATTCAGTAAAGCTTCAGGATACAAAATCAACATACAAAAATCAGTAGCACATCTATATGCCAACAGTGAACAATCTGAATAAGAAATCTTAAAAGTAACCCATTTACAATAGCCACACATAAAATTAAATACCTAGGAATTATCAAAGAAGTGAAAGAACTCTATAATGAAAACAATAAAACACTGATGAAATGAATTGAAGAGGACACCAAAAAATGGAAATATTAGAAAAATATTCAGTGTTCACAGATTGGAATAATAATATTGTTAACACGTTCATACTAACCAAAGCAATCTACAAATTCAATGCTATCCCTATCAAAATACCAATGATATTCTTTACATAAATAGAAAAAAAAATCCTAAAAGAATACCAAGAAGAACCAAAGCTATCTTAAGCAGAAAGAACAAAACTAGAGGAATGACATTACCTGACTTCAAATTATACTACAGAGCTACAGTAACCAAAACAGCACCGCTATCTCTTGTCATACACAAAATGAAATAAAAATGAAATAAAGACTTACATCTGAGACCTCAAACTATAAAACTACTGCAAGAAAACATCAAGAAACTCTCCAGGACATTGGTCTAAGCGACAATTTTTTGAGCAACACCCCACAAGCACAGGCAATCAAAGGCAACTTTGAAAGATGTGAACACATCAAGTTAAAAAGCTTCTGCACAGCAGAGGATACAATCAACAAAGTGAAGAGACAACCCACAGAATGGCAGAAAATATTTGCAAACTACTTATCTGACAAGGGATTAATAACCAGGGTATATAAGGAGCTCAAGTAACTCTATGGGAAAAGAATTGAATAATCTAGTCAAAAAATGAGCAAAAGACTTGAATAGACCTCTCAAAAGAAGACATACAAATGGCAAACAGGCATATGAAAAAGTGCTAAACATTATTGATCATCAGAGAAATGCAAATCAAAACTGCGAGATACCATCTCACCCCACTTAAAATGGTTTATTTCCAAGACAGGCAATAATAGGTGAGGATATGGAGAAAAGGGAACCCTCATACACTGTTTGTGGAAATATAAATTAGTACAGCCACTATGGAGAACAGTTTGGAGGTCCCTTAAAAAACTAAAAATTGAGCTACCATATAATCTAGTAATCTCACTGCTGGATATATACCCCCTAAAGAAAGGAAATCAGTATATCAAAGAAATATCTGCACTCCTGTATGTTGCAGCACTGTTCACAATAGCTAAGATTTGGAAGCAACCTAAATGTCCATCAGTAGATGAAAGAATAAGAAAATGTGTACATATACACAATGGAGTACTATTCAGCCATAAAAAGAGTAAGGTCAAGGCATTTGCAACAACATGGAAGAAACTGGAGTGAAATAAGCCAGGCACAGAAAGAAAAATATTGCATGTTCTCAATTATTTATGGGATCTAAAAATTAAAACAATTGAACTCATGGACTTAGAGACTAGAAGGATGGTTACCAGAGGCTGGAAGGGTAGTGGCAGGCTGGGGAAGAGGTTGGGATGATTAATGGGGACAATAAAAAAGGTAGTTAGAAAAAATGAATAAGACCTAGTATTTGATAGCACAACAGGGTGACTATAGTCAATAATAACTTAATTGTACATTTTTAACAGAAGAGAAAACCACCCCATTTACAATACCATAAAAACAAATAAGATACTTAGGAATAGATTAGCAAAAGATGTGTAAGGCTTATCCACAAAAATTACAAACCAGTATTGAAAGAAAGTATAGAAAACCTTAATGAATGAAAAAACCTCCATGCTAATGGATTGGAAGATTTAATATTGTTAATACAATACTCCCCAAAATGGTCTACAAATGCAACACAATGCCTATTAAATTCTAGCTACCTGTTTTGGGAATGATATAGAAATTCATATGGAAATGCAAGGGAACAAGAATAACCAAATCACTATTGAAAAAGGAAGAACAAGGTTGGAAGACTCACAATTCCTGATTTCAAAACTTGCTACAAAGCCACATTAATCAAGACAATGTGGTACTGGCATAAGGGTAAACATATAGGTAAATGAAATAGACTGGAGAGTCCAGTAATAAATTTCACATTCGTGGGTCATTGATTTTCTAGAAGAATGTTGAGACCATTCAATGTAAAAAGAATGATTTTTTCAGCACTGCTGTGACAACTGGGGTATTCACCTACAAAAGAATAAAGTTGGACTTGTACCTCACACAATATACAAAATTTAACTCAAAATGGATTATATACTTAAATATAATAGCTAAAAATATAAAAATCTCAGAGAGAAAACAGGAGTAACTCTTCCTGACCTTGATTTAGGAATGAGTCTTAGATATGACACCAAAAAAAACAACAAAATTAAAAATAAATAAATTGAACTTCATTCAAATGTTAAAACTTAGTGCTTCAAAGGACATCATCAAGAAATTAAAAACTTAATCCACAGAATGGAAGAAAATATTTGCAAATCAGGTATCTGATAAAAAAGATTTGTATTCAGAGTATATGAAGAACTCTTATAACTCAATGAAGAAAGACAAACCAATTTTTAAATAGACAAAGAATTTAAATAGACATTTCTCCAAAGAAGATACACAAATGACCAATAAAAACTAAAATGTTGGGTTCAGTGGCTCACACCTGCAAATCCTAGCACATTGAGAGGTCAAGGTAGGAGGATTACTAGAGCCCAGGAGTTCACAGCCAGCCTGGGCAACATAACGAGATCTTGTCTCTACAAAAATAAAAAAATTAGACAGGTGTGGTGGCACATGCCTGTGGTCTCAGCCACTCAGAAGGCTGACGTGAGAGAACTGCTTGAGTCTTGGAAGTTGAAGCTGCATTGAGCTGTGTTTGTGACACTGCACTCTGTCCTGGGTGACAGAGTAAAACCCTATCTCAAAAAAAAAAAAAAAGATGGTTCAACATTATTCAACAACAAGCAAACACAAATTAAAACCACAGTGAAATACCACTTGACACTCATTTGGGTGGCTAAAATAAAAAAAGACAGACAATAACAAGTATTGGCAAGAATGTGGAAAAATTAGAATTCTCATACTTGTTTATGGAATTGTAAATGGTGCAATCACTTTGGAAAAATAGTTTGGTAGTTCCTAAAATGGTTGCATATAAAGATAATATATAACTCAGCAATTCTACTCCTAAATATATGCCCAAGGTGATTGAAAGCACATGTTCACAAAAAAAAAAAAAAAAAAAAAAAAAAAAAAAAAACTTGTACACATACCTGAGACTGGGTAAATTATAATGTACACATACGTGAGACTGGGTAAATTATAAATGTTTAATGGACTCACAGTTCCACATGGCTGGGGAGGCCTCACAATCATGGCAGGAGGCAAAAGGCACATCTTACATGGTGGCACACAAGACAGAATTAGAGCCAAGTGAAAGGGGAAACCCCTTATAAAACTATCAGATCTTGTGAGACTTATTCACTGCCATGAGAACAGTATGGGGGAAACCACCCCGATGATTCAATTATCTCCTACCGGATCCCTCCCACAACGTATGGGAATTATGGGAGCTAATTCCCATAATTTGACTGGGAACACAGCCACACATATCATTCTGCACCAGATCCTCCCAAATCTCATGTCCTCTCACTTCAAAATCAATCATGCCTTCCCAGCAGTCCCCCAAAGTCTTATTTCAGCATTAACTCAAAAGTCCACAGTCCAAAGTCTCATTTCAGACAAGGCAAGTCCCTTCTGCCTATGAACCTGTAAAATCAAAAGCAAGTTAGTTCTTTCTAGATACAATGGGGTTACATGCATTGGATAAATACACCCATTCCAAATGGGAGAACTTGGCCAAAACAGAGGGGCTAAAGGCCCCATGCAAGCCTGAAATCCAGCAGGGCAGTCAAATCTTAAAGCTCCAGAATGATCTTCTTTGACTCCAGGCCTCACATCCAGGTAACACTGAAGCAAGAGGTGAGTACCCATGGTCTTGGTCAGCTCCACCCCTGTGGCTTTGCAGTGTACAACCTCCCTTCTGGCTGCTTTTATGGGCTGACATTGAGTGTTGGCAGCTCTTCCAGGCACACAGTGCAAGCTGTTGTGGATCTACCATTCTGGGGTCTAGAGGACAGTGGCCCTCTTTTCACAGCTCTACTAGGCAGTGCCCCAGTGGGGACCCTGCGTGATGGCTTCAACCCCACATTTCCCTTCCACACTGCCCTAGCAGAGGTTCTTTATGAGGGCCCAACCCCTGCAGCAAACTTCTTCCTGGACATCTAGGGATTTTCATACATCCCCAGAAATCTAGGCAGAGGGTCACAAATCTCAATTTTGACTTCTGTGCACCTGAAGCCTCAACACCACATGGAAGCTGCCAAGTCTTGGGGCTTGCACCCTCTGAAGCAATGGCCTGCGCTATACCTTGGCCCCTTTTAACCATGGCTAGAGTGGCTGGGACACAGGGCAACAACTCCCTAGGCTACATACAGCAGGGGGGCTCTGGGCCCAGCCCATGAAACCATTTTTTCCTCCTAGGCCTCTGGGCTTGTGATGGCAGGAGCTGCCACAAAGGTCTCTGACATGCCCTGTAAGCATTTTTCCCATTGTCTTGGTGATTAACATTTGTTTCCTCATTACTTATGCAAATTTCTGCAGCTGACTTGAATTTCTCCTCAGAAAATGGGTTTGTCTTTTCCATCACAGCGTCAGGCTACAAATTTTTCAAACTTTTATATGCTGTTTCCCTTTTAACACCGAATGCTTTTAACAGCACCCAAGTCACTTCTTGAATGCTTTGCTGCTTAGAAATTTCTTCTGCCAGATACCCTAAATCATCTCCCTCGAGTTCCAAGTTCCACAGATCTCTAGGGCAAAGACAAAATGCCACCAGTCTCTTTGCTAAAACATTGCAAGAATCACCTTTACTTCAGTTCACGACAAGTTTCTCTTCTCCATCCGAGACCATCTCAGTCTGGCTTTCATTGGCCATATCATTTTCAGCATTTTGGTCAAGGCCATTCAACAAGTCTCTAGAAAGTTCCAAACTTTCCCACATTTTCCTGTCTTTTTCTAAGCCCTCCAAACTGTTCCAAACTCTGCCTGTTACCCAGTTCCAAAGTTGCTTCCACATTTTCAGGTATCTTTACAGCAGCACCCCATACTACCAATACCAATTTACTATATTAGTCCATTTTCACACTACTGATAAAGACATAACCAAGACTGGGTGATTTATAAAGAAAAAGAGGTTTGATGGACTCACAATTCCATGTGACTGAGGAGGCCTCACAATCATGGTGGAAGTGAAAGGCACATCTTACATGGTAGTAGTCAAGAAAGAATAACAGCCAGGGAAACCCCTGGTTTTATAAGGGAAACCCCTTATAAAACCATCAGATCTCATGAGACTTATTCACTACCACGAGAACAGTATGGGGGAAACCACCCCCATGATCCCATTTTCTTCCACCAGGTTCCTCCCACAACATGTGGGAATTATTGGAGTTACAATTCAAGATGAGATTTGGGTGGGGATACAGCCAACCCATATCAAGTGGCTACTATGAAAAAAAAATATATGCCAATAAATTGGAAAATCTAGAAGAAATGGACAAATTCCTAGATGCATACAACCTACCTAGATTGAATGAGAAATAAATCCAAAAGCTGAACAGCCCAATAACAAGTAATGAGACCAAAGTAATAATAAAAGGTTATCCAAGAAAAAGAAAACCTGGGACACAATGGCTTCACTGATGAATTCTACTGGGAACTAATGCCAATTCTACTTAAACTGTTCCAAAACATACAGGAAGAGGGAATACTTTCAAACTCATTCTCTGTGGCCAGCATTACCCTGATACCAAAGCCAGATAAAGACACATCAAAAAAAGAAAACTACAGGCCAATATCTCCAATGAATATTAATGCAAAACCACTCACCAACAACTAGCTAAGCAAATGTAATGGTACATTAAAAAGGTCATTCATTACGATCAAGTGGGATTTATCCCAGAGATGTAAGGATGGTTCAACATATGCAAATCAATCAATGTCATACATCATATCAACAGAATGGAGGACAAAAATTATATGACCTTTTCAATTAATGCCAGAAAAGCATCTGATAAAGTTTAACATCCCTTCATGATAAAAAAAAACCTCAAAAAATGGGTTTAGAAGGAACATACCTCAGCATGATAAAAGCTTTATATGACAGAACCACAGCTAGTTTTATACTAAATGGGGAAAAAAACTGAAAGCCTTTCCTTTAAGATCTGGAACATGACCAGCATGCCTACTTTCACCACTATTATTCAGTATAGTACTAGAAGTCCTAGCTAGAACAATCAGACAACAGAAAGAAATAAAGGGCATTCAAATTGGAAAGGAAGTCAAATTATCCTTATTTGCAGATGATGCGACCTTATATTTGGAAAAACCACCAAAAAAAATTAGAACTGACAAATTCAGTAAAGTTGCAAGATACAAAATCAAGATACAAAAATCAATAGCATTTCTATATGCCAACAGTGAGCAATCTGAAAAAGAAATAAAAAATGTAATACCATTTGCAATAGCCACAAATAAAATTAAATACCTAGGAATTAACATAACCAAAGTGAAAGACCTCTACAATGAAAACTATAAAACATTAATGACAGAAATTGAAGAGGACACCAAAAAAAATTGAAAGATATTCCGTGTTCCTGGATTGCAATAATCCATATAGTTAAAATGTCTGATCTATAGATTCATTGCAATCTCTATTATAATACCAATGACATTCCACACAGAAATACAAAAACATATATACAAAGCTATAGTAACCAAAACAGCATGGTACTGGCATAAAAACAGACACATAGGCCAATGGCACAAAATAGAGAACCCAGAAACAAATTCACACACCTACAGTGAACTCATTTTCAACACAGTTGCCAAGAATATATATTGGGGAAAAGACAGTCTCTTCAATAAATGGTGCTGGAAAAACTGGATGTCCCTACACAGAAGAATGAAACTTGATCCCTATCTCTCACCATATACAAAAATCAAATTACAATGAATTTAGTACTTAAATCTAAGACCTCAAACTATGAAACTACTGCAAGAAACTGTTGAAGAAAACCTCCAGGACATAGGTCCAGGCAAAAATTTCTGGAGCAATACCCCCACAAACACAGGCAACTAAAGCAAAATGTACAAATGAGATCACATTAAGCTAAAAAAAAAAAAAAAGAAGAAGGAGAAAAAGCTTCTACACAGCAAAGGAAACAATCAAGAAAGGGAAAAGACACAGAGAATATTTGCAAAACTATCTATCCTGACAGGGAATTAATAACCAAAATATATAAGAAGTTCAAACAACTCTATAGGAAAAAATCTAATAACCTGATCAAAAAATTGGCAAAAGAATTGAACTTTTCTCAAAAGAAAGCATACAAATGGCAAAACAAAAAGTGTTCAACCTTCTTGATTATCAGAGAAATGCAAAGCAAAACTATAATGAGATATCACCCCAATTAAAATGGCTTATATTCAAAAGACAGGCTATAACAAATGCTGGCAGATGGAGAAAAGGGATGTGGAGAAAAGGGAACCCTTATACACTGTTGGTGGGAATGTAAATTAGTACAACCACTATACAGAACAGTTTGGAGGTTCCTCAAAAAGCTAAAAATAGAGCTACTATACAAACCAGCAATCTCATTGCCAGGTATATATACCCAAAAAAAGGGAAATCAGTATATTGAGGAGATATCTGCACCCCCATGTTTGTTGCAACACTGTTCACAATAGCCAAGATTAGGAACCAACCTAAGTGTCCATCAACAGATGAATGGATAAAGAAAATATGGTACGTATATACAATGGAGTACTATTCAGCCACAAAAAAGAATAAGACTTTGTCATTTGCAACAACATGGATGGAACTGGAGGTCATTATGATAAGTGAAATAACATAGGCACAGAAAGATAAACATTACATGTTCTCACCTATTTGTGGGATCTAAAAATCAAAACGAACTCATGGAGATAAAGAATAGAAGAATGGTTAATAAAGGCTGGGAAGTGTATTGGGGGTCTGTGGGGAGGTAAGCATGATTAATGTGTACAAAAAGAAATAGTTAGAATAAATAAGACCTAGTATTTGATAGCACAACAGAAGGACTATAGTCAATAATTTAATTGTTCATTTTAAAATAAGACCAAAACAGTGTTATTGCATTATTTGTAACACAAAGGATAACTGTTTGAGGGGATGGATATCTAATCTTTTATGATGTGATTATTATACATTGCATGCCTGTACCAAAATATCTCATGACCTCCATAAATATATACACCTAATATGTACCTGCAAAAATTAAAAATTCAAAAAGTTTGTTTAAATGTGATTTACTACTGAAAGAGATTAAAAAAAAAAAAAACAAAAAACGCATGACCATCTCAGTAGACACAAAAAAAAGCTTTTGGTGAAATCCAACATCCATTATAAAAACTCTCAACAAACTAGACATCAAACAAATATTCCTCAAAGGAATAAGTGTCATTCCTAACAGAACCATAGTCAGCAGCGTACTGAATAAGCAAAAGCTAGAAGTATTCCCACTGAGAACTGGACAAAGACAAGGATGCCCACTCATCACTCCTATGCAACAAAGTACTGGAAGTCCTAGCCACAGCAATCAGGCAAGAGAAAGAAATAAAAGGCATCCAAATAGGAAAATAACTCAAATTCTCTCTCTTCATTGGTGATATGATTCTGTAACTAGAAACCCCTAAAGACGTCGGGCACGGTGGCTCACGCCTGTAATCCCAACACTTTGGGAGGCCGAGGCAGGCAAATGACAAAGTCAGGAGATTGAAACCATCCTGGCTAACATGGTGAAACCCCATTTCTACTAAAAATACAAAAAATTAGCCAGGCGTGATGGCATGTGCCTGTGGTCCCAGCTACTCAGGAGGCTGAGGCAGGAGAATCGCTTGAACCCAGGCAGAGGTTGCAGGGAGCTGAGAACCCTCCACTGCACTTCAGCTTGGGCAACAGAGCGAGATTCCGTCTCAGAAAAAGAAAAAAAAGGAAAACCCTAAAGACTCTGCCAAAAGACTTCAGCGAAGTTTCAGGATACAAAATCAATGTACAAAACTCAGTGACATTTCTATATACCAATAACATTCAAGCTGAGAACCAAATCAAGAATGCAATCTCATTTACAATAGTCACATACAAAAAATTAAATACCTAGGAATACATCTAAGCAAAGAAGTGCAAGATCTCTAGAAAGAGAACTACAAAACACTGCTGAAAGAAATCATATTTGACACAAACAAGTGGAAAAACATCCCATGCTCATGTATTGGAAGAATCGATAACGTTAAAGTGGCCATACTTCCCAAAGCAATTTACAGATAAAACCCTGTTCCTATCAAATTACCAATGTTATTATTTTTATATCATATATGTTGTCTTTCATACTATTTGTCTAATTATTCTAGTTGTTCTACAATAATTTAGCTTTTATTGCAGTTTTAATTACTTTCCCACACTGAAGCACAGAATGTGCTGAGCATATCAAATAATATGTAAGCACCCCATGAATGCTATTGCTAATAATTTAGATTTTGCTCATTAAATGAGATCAAAAGAAATAATAGAGAACAGTCATAATGTTAAGAGTAGCATATGAAACCATGAGGATTATGGACAAGTTTAAAAGAAAAATGTGGTACATGATAGAAATTATATGGGAAAAAAAAGTTGAATATTTGCCTTTCACACAAAGTATTGCAAATTTTCCTGGCCTTCTCTTTTATGGGACATTTTCAGATATGGAACTGTGGAAACATGGTTTCAATGAGGGACACATCAATAATAAGTTCACACAATCACTAATACAAAGGAGGAACACATCAATAATAAGGTCAAACCATCACTAATACAAAGATGGTTAAGAATTTTTATGACAGTACCAGTCAAGACTGTCAAGGTTTGGTTATAAAATAAAGATAGTCTCAATTCCTTCTAATTTTATTATTCTCAATAAGCATAGTTTGTACTCCACATACAATTAAATTAGTCTCAATTTTATATCATCCTAAAAGGTCTTGTGTAGATAAATTTACATATCATGGGAAAAGTAATTTATCAGATGGTATGCTCTAAGTTTTGCCTCTGAACCCATTTAGTGGTGGATTTTTAAAAAATGTTTTTCATTCTATAGGAAAGATTTTTAAATGGGTCAATAAGTTTCTTCACCAGCACCTTTGATCAAATCTTAAGCTTAAAAGCTACTCTTTTATAAAACATATGTAGTGTTTGGCTTCACAGAGCCTTAGTTCATAAATAAATACATCAGTTTCTTATTCAGATACTTGTCACTTTGGTTCTTATAAAAAAAATAGAAATACTTTAAAAATAATAACTTGTGTCTTGCATCTATAACTTGCCTGAGCAATGATTTGGTCCTTAGAGATACAACTATAATTCATAGTAAGAAATAGTGGATAAAAGTAACTCCCAAAAATGCCAAAATAAAGTAATAATAAGATGGCACTTTCCTTGGGAACCAAATGTGATATGAATATACTAAATTTGGTACAGAATTAGTGAAACCTAAGGATGCTAGTGACCTACATAAGCATACACTTCATAGTTAACAAAGTATATGTATAAACACTCGGACTGTATAATCTCTCTGTGAAGTTATTTATAATTATGTATATTATGTTAACATAACATTACAAGGAGAAGCAATTCTAATTTAGAGCATTGTGAAGGTCCTTAATCTTTCAGTTTGCCAATTTGAACCATGAATTTCACACAGAGAGGTGGGAGGATGGATCTGTAAGTAGGTATGTAGAGAGATATAACTCATTTGAGATTTAATATATATACAAACCAATGACTGGGCCTGCAGATGATCAGATTGAAAGGACTTGGAAGTATGCATATAAAGATCTGAAACAGTCAGAGAAGCATGATCAGAAAATACACACAATAAGACATTAAGAATATACTCACGAGGCCGGGCGTGGTGGCTCATGCTTGTAATCCTACCACTTTGGGAAGCCAAGGTAGGAGGATCTTTTGAGGTCAGGAGTTCGAGACCAGCCTGACCAATATGGTCAAACCCAGTCTCTACTAAAAATAGTAAAAATCAGCTGGCCATGGTGGTGAACGCCTATAATCTCAGTACTCAGGAGGCTGAGGCAGGAGAATCACTTGAACCTGGGAGGCAGAGCCTAGATGGCACCACTGCACTCCAGCCTGGGCAACAGAGCAAGACTCGGTCTCAAAAACTCATGAATATGCAATACTTTATTTGAAATACTCATCATTTTCCTATATTATTGGACAAAATTGCATTCACATTTTATTTTTTATTTGCTCAGATCACATACATTTTGCCTAATGGATACCTATATTTTCTCTTTATTTCTCCTGGCATTTCTTTTCTACCCCTCTCTCCAAGGTACATTCCAACTCTTGAGCTTCTAAAATTATTATTACTGTGCTATTTTGGTGCATTCTATAGTTCTTATTTATGAGTCTTATTGGATTCCTTCCTAGACTTCATTAGAACAACTAAAAATCTCGGGAATTCTGACCATTTACAGGATTTAAAAGTCGACGGTAAAATTATATCAGGCTTGGGTCTCAGGTATTCTCTTTGTAAATGACTGAAAGATCTGATCTTGAAGTAGTCTAGCTTCAAAAATTCTTGCTTTGATACCAACTATCTTTATAAAGTAGAGCTTTTATCTGGTGTGGTTGGTTAATGGAAAAACCAGTTACCCAAATCAGGAATCATGGAAAATGATACTTGTATCTTTTAACAAGTTAAATATTGCATCATTTGTCTGTCTTTTAATGCAAGTATGAGGCCTTTTCTTGAATTATCTTGCATTTCAATACTAGATTAAAAGTCTCTTTCTGAGAGTAGTTCTGATTTTAATTACATATATTCTAAAGTGTATCTATCAGCAATACTTTTTCTGTTTCTATAGTTTAGTCAATTATTGTATTAATATTTGTGGCCTACACTTGACCTTTCTTTAATTTTTCCAACATGTAGGAGTTATTTGCATTTCAGGAAGACTGTTAGAATAAAAACTGCAAAAGTGGATAGTAATAACCATACTTACTTACATGTCTCCCTTTTAGGGGGGATAACATCTCAAAAATAAATAGGAGATAATTATGGAAATGAAAGTTTCCCAGTGCAAGTGGAGGAAGACTGGAACATTTTTTCACTAGTGAAATTTCTGGAGGCTTAGTAAGAACAGTTAAGACATATTTTATTATAGTTTTATCAGATAGAGTCATTTTTGGATTTTCAGGTAATATTCCCAAGCTTTCAGAGATACTGAGAACAGAAGAGGCACTAAAACTATAATTCGGGGGAATATTAACATTTTTCCCTAAAACTAATCAATGGGTTAGAGGGAAAAAAGCTAATAAATATAGGCATTTTAATGTTATTGATTAGTCATCATATCTAGATGAGTTTCTTTGCAATTTTTATTTGACTCTTTTTCTCTTCAAATTGTTTTGCTTTACTATTTTGCCATTGCCTTACTACCAGCTTAGATATTTTGCCTCATATTAATGTATACTACTGTCTGTTAAATAGCAATTCCACAATTAAGCTCAGGTGATCTGAAAAGTAAGCTTTTTATTGTGTGTACAGTGAACATGAAGGAGAGGTTCTTTTATTTTTTTAATTATACTGGTTCATAGAAGACTAGAAATTAAGTAATATCATATATATTAAGTATTATATGTGTATTTAAGAATTTTCAAAATTGAGCAAATTTTGAAGAAAAAAATATGGTTTATTACTTTTCTTGCCCATTCTAATTCTAAATCTAATATTCTTTCTACTCAAAATGTTTAAATGTAAGTTCCTTGCTAACCAATTCTTTAATCCCCGGTGGACATAAATGCTTACCTGCCTTTAGTATTTCAAGCTAATGCCTAATATTTCCTAATGTCTAATGTCAAAAATCAACCCAAGTAACTTTCTTTAACTCTTAAGAGGTTTGTCATCAACATTACAATCACTAGATCTGATTAGTCTACCCAGTAACTGATAATCAGTGCCAGAGTCTAGAACAAACCTCTCAGATCACCTTTTTTCTCGGATGTTAAGATACACTTAATACCTAGCTTGTGCTTTTAGGCTGATTGACATATCTGATTAAATCACATGGTTCTCTTTTCCTTTAAGAAGTGGCACGAATCCCTCTGTACCCTCATACATATTCATGCCGGTTGAAAGGAAAGGTCATCAAGTCTCGTCTTATCTGGGTGTATTGTCAGAATATGGAAAAACAGGACTCTAACAGGTAGAGGCCCAAGTTGCTTATTGCATTTAATTAGAGGGTCATTGCTCTGGACTTAGAAGCAAAAGACCTAGATTTGTGTCCTCTCCTTCTACTACTTAGTAAATAGTAGCGTAAACAAGTCATAGAACTTGCACTTTAGTCTTCTCAACTGTAAATTACGGAAAATGTTTCTTAGCTCATCGAATGGTTTGCGAGGATGACATAATGTAAATAAATGAATTTTATTTCATTTATAAATGAATATTTATAATAATAATAAAGCCCTATTGAGTAAAAATATGAAATGTAATGTTTATTTCCTCTTTGGGACAAGTTATAACAATGTCTTAACACTCTTTATCCATGTTTGCCCTTCTCCATGTTTAGGGTGCATCGTTAAAAGGCGAAAGAGGTATCATGCTTTTTCTGTGAAGGAAAAAAATACCAGAATTTTAAAAAGTATTTTATTTTCTGTTTTAGCTATCGACTTCAATATTATAAAGATTCTAAACAATCCAAGAGCATATACATTGCCCATATCCAAGGAAGAATCAAGATTATCAAGACTAGCAACAAAGGTTTGGAGTATAATAGTTATGAAAAAATTTCATACTTGTTTAATTTGCAATATAATTGCAATTGACTGTGCTGTACATAGGCAATGCTGGTTATTACATTCTTACCATATATTTTGAAAAAGAATTTAATGGTCAAAAGAGATTTGTTTGAGGTTTAATCTTAATATTAAAAAGTTTTATTTTCTTCTGAAAATATCCCCATCTCTAATGAAAAATATCATAATATTTATCTTTTTTCCCCACAACATGTCTTGTCACTGTTTCTCCTTTGGTTGACATACAAAGGCTCCATCTGGTGTTTGCACATGAATATGATCTGAATAAGCAGCAAAGCTGCAGGCAAAACTTCAAAGGAGTATCAGTAATAGTTGACCTGTCCTTACTTCTTAAGCCATGGTCCTAGAATAATTGACCACATGTAGATACTGTTACTCTTGAGTCTTGAATGCTTAGTTTCTCGACATTCTTGAAGGTGCCATGCAAGTAGAGATTTCATGTACTCACCACCATGTGTTGCCTTAGCCAAAATTTGATGAGATTATTGACCCGAAATTCTGAATTTGGTATCTTAATTTGTTAGACAATTAGGTTTTAAGTTGGTTACAGTCTTTATTGCTAAAATATTGTCTACATCATCTTGTCAAGTCTGATAAGATAATTTATTTAAAATTAAAAATTATGCCTATATAAAAACCACTTTCTGAAAGTCAGTATTTATGTTTTTCCCGGTATTTAATAACCCAAGTTTAATAAAATATCCTCCTACTTTATTCTGACCTTCACAGTAAGGCTAAGGATGGTTTGCAGGCACTTCAGATATTAACTGGTGATGTATAGAAGTCAATTTTGAATCAATGACAATGTCACACCATTTCCTTTGGGGCAATATTGCCAGATTTAGAAATTAGAGATAAGTAATAGAAATTGTATATCTGGTCTTCAGCAAACACTAAAAATGGTCTCTTGTACTTTGTTTAGTAGCTAACACATGGGTTTGTAACAGATTAAACAACCTTTTTCAGAGGATGCTGTCAACAGAAATTGGAAATATATCTTTAGTAGTATAGCACATTGCTGCATTTTTTGCCCTGTCCCATTGTACTAGTCAGCTTGGATTGCCATAACAAAATACCATGGACTGGGTAGCTTAAACAACAGAAATTCATTTCTCATAGTTCTGGAGGATGGGAAATCCAAGATCAAGGAGCCAGCCAATTTGGTTTTCTGGTGAAGGCTCTCTTCCTGTCTTGCAGATGGCCTCTTCCTTGTCGTGTCCTCATATGGCAGAGAGAGTGAGCTCTGGTCTCTTCTTCTTCTTATAAAGACTCCAATTCCATCATTGACAACCTCATCTAAACCTAATTACGAAGAGCTCTGAAATCATATTGCTTCAGCAATGGCCAAACTATTTATAAGTATTTCTTCTGGAAGGAAAAGACTCTGAAGGCCATAATAACTGTTTTCAAATACGTAGAGAGCTACTGTAGGAAAGCAGAATTAGAGTTTTTCTGTATGGCTCCAAAAAAAGTATAACTTTTGCCAAAAAATAAGTGAAAGATACAGGGATATAGATTTCAGCTCAAGATGAAAAATTTTCTAGGCACCAAAGTTGTCCAGATGCTAAATGGGTGCCTGTGGGTTTCTAGTCCCTGAAAGTGACACTGGGTATGAGCATTAGCAGAACATATATTCAAGCCTCAAAAATCAATGTTTAGCTTTCTACTCATTGTAGCAATTATCCTTTAATAAATTAACTGAGAAATTAGGCACCCAAATCACCCCTTGGACTTTCTATTTCATCCCTTATGATCATTCTTAAGTTTATGGAGTTGCTTGATTCTTTGAATTTAGGCTAGGTTGACTTCACAATAAAAGTCTTGTTTCATGGAATCTTAAAGTGTTCTGACAAATTTCTGCTATTATCTTTCATGGGATGAATGGAAACATTAGGGTTTCTGCTCATTGGTTTGGCTATTTGGAGTGTCTCTAGCAAGAGGTTTTTGGTTAACTTGCGACATTCTGCTTTAAAAACCAAAACACCAGGCCGGGCGCGGTGGCTCACGCCTGTTATTCCAGCACTTTGGGAGGCCGAGGCGGGCAGATCATGAGGTCAGGAGATCAAAACCATCCTGGCTAACACGGTGAAACCCCATCTCTACTAAAATTAAAAAAAAATTAGCCAGGCCTGGTGGCGGGCGCCTGTAGTCCCAGCTGCTCGGAAGGCTGAGGCAGGAGAATGGCGTGAACCTGAGAGGCAGAGCTTGCAGTGAGCCAAGATCGCGCCACTGCACTCCAGCCTGGGCGAAAGAGCAAGACTCCGTCTCAAAAAAATAAAAACAAACAAACAAAAACAACAACATGGGATTTGCATTTAATACCTATTTGCCTCTTACCTGGCTGAAGTACTCTTAAAAACCATGAATTCTTATAGAGGAAAAAGGGCTGCAAACTGTGATTTTCTTAACTTAATAACTGATAACTGCAGAAAAATAACAGAAATGTCTATTTCTAGAATTTTAGTAAGATAGAATGTTTATCTTATAGTACCCAAGAAAGAAACAGGAAGAGTGTTGCAAAATATATATCTAGACAGGCAAATTTCTTAAAAATCTAAACTGAGCTTGGGCTAGTTTTGCATACATTTTGAAGATTGAGCTATATATAACCCAATGTGAATTATCATGGGAGCTTAAAATGAGGGAGTGATTTACATCATAGAAAACATGTCTGATATTGACATTAACTTTTTACTAGCAAAGAATTGCTATTGATTATGATAGTCCCATTATTTGAAATGATTTTGTAGCTGCTAGGAATTCTGAAACATATTTTTTGCAAAAACCTATAGAATAAAAAAGTGACCATAAGCAAAAGAAATTAAGCGAACTTTATGTATCAATAAAAGCAAATGAAAACAAAATTTTATTTCCCCACAGTAAGTGGAATCAATAAAAAATCTTTCATAATGGTATTACAAAGATTGAGGAAAACTTAAAATATTAGTAGTTGCTATACTGACATTTCTCCCATAAGAAGGGAATAATAGAATCTTGGAGTAATTATATTTATGGTTATTGTATTCTTGACATAGAATTTTTGGTCAACAGGTTTTTTTTTTTCCATCAGCACCTTGATGCTATCCCACTGCCTTCTGGCCTGTTTGTTATGATAAGAAGTTAGTTATTAATCCTTTTAAAGTTCCCCTATATATGAGTTGCTTTCTCTTGCTGCTTTTGAGGTTTTTCTTCTTGTCTTTATTTTTAAAAACTTTGTCTAGGATGTGCTAGGTGTGACTTTATTCTACTTAGAGATTGCTGAACTTCTTGGATGTGTTTTTCATAAATTTTGAAAATTTAGACCATCATTTGTTCAGATATTTTTCCTATGTCTTTTCCTGGCTTTGTTCATTTTCTTTATTTTTTTTTTCTGTTCTTAAGACTGAATAATATCTATTGCCTATATGCAAGCCTGATGATAAATCAAAAGGGTAGAAGAGCCTTACTGCACATACTTACAGACTCATACTTTGGTAAATTCCTCTAATTAAGAAGATGCTTTCTGGAATTTCCTTTATTTTAATATATCAAATGGTAACTTTATTTATGCTAAATATGAAGTTATATTTTATTCACAGTTTTTTAGAAACACAAAAGTAATCATCGTCTTGATTCTTTTCTTCCTCTTACAGTCGCACTATAGTAGTACTGGTCCAGAGTTTAATCGTGTTCTCTTCAATTTTGGAGGTCAGAGTCCATTGATTTTATATTATCTTAAGATGCATGAGCTGGCTGGTATTTCCAAAGCTTCTAAGAAAACCAAGATTAAACTCACTAGGATATTCCAGGAACCATATCCTTTTTAAAGCTTTGCTTTAATATAATTTGTTTCAAAAATAATATTCAAAACGTTTCACTGAATGTCTCAATTGAGAAAAAAATTGAATGTATGTTTTATCAATGCTTCTCTTTAGTATTAATATTTACTTATGCTTAAAACTTTGGTAGTATGTTTGGCTTTTCTTTATTAGATCTAATGCTATGATTTTGCATGTAAGAAAAATAAAACAAACATTAACCAAATAACTTAAAACTGGTATACTTGGTTCTCTGATAAAAGGCTATCTTTGCAACTTTACTGTTCAGTGACTGGTTTCAAACATTTGTCAGAATTATGAGGCATGGGCTTCTAGCCTTCTCCAAAGAGAGTCTTACAGGCTCACGCCTGTAATCCCAATACTTTGGGAGGCCAAGGCAGGAGGATTGCTAGAGCCCAGGAGTTTGAAGTTCAAGACCAGTCTGGGCAAGATAGTGAGAACCTGTCTACTACTCAGGAAGCTGAGGCAGGAGGACTCCTTTGAGCCCAGGAGTTTGAGGTCACAGTGAACTATGATCATGCTACCACACTGCAGCCTGGGTGACAAAGCAAGACCCTGAGTCAAAAATGAATAAATAAATAAGAAAAAAATGAATTTTGGTACATTTTTAATATTTTGGTAATTTTTAATATTTACATTTAACAAGTTGCTGCTTTTAAAACAAACACATACAAAAGGTAATTACAGGATTTATGAGACTATTAAATCATAGTGCCCTGTGGTTGCTGTGGTTGAGATAATGGGACACAAGTTTAAAGTGATGTTGTCTTCTTTCAGTCCTCTGAGTGTAACTCCAGACATAATATTCATGTTTATACTTGAGACTCTTCATTACTGAAAAGTGAAGGTCACATGGTCCCCTTGGTTCCTCTGTGAAGGGTACTATTTACTTCCCAAATGTTTCTAATTGAAAATCATTCCTTAATAATAAGCCTAGCACACTACCTGCTCCAACATACCGTGATGTTATAAAGGAGGCAAAAAGACAATTTGCAAGGAACCAAAAGGATTTTAGGATGTAAGTTGATGCTATACTATTGTTAAATATAAAATAATACTTTTTAAGAGCTGGAAACAATCAGAGAAATCATCTAAACTAAGTTCCTTATGTTAATGATGAGGAGAGTCATGTCTGAGCATCTTATAGACTCAGAGATTCTTTTCAGGTAAGTGTCAAGGGTGTATGTTGTAACCATGGAGCCATGGCAAGTGAGAGGGACAGAAGAAAGGAAGGAAGCTTTGCTTGGTGTGACTGGAGGGGTGCACCCCAACAGGAAGAGGCAAGAGCTCCAGGGAATGGAGATTGGAGTATCGTCCATTTACAAAGATAAGCCCTGGATGACTAGCAGAAAAATTCCCTGCAGTGGAAGGAATTCCTTGGAGATGGGGTGGCAGCTGGGCTGGTGTCAAGCAAGGAAATCAAGGCAGCAAAGTCCTTCCTGAAATGTTTTCTTGGGGGAACATTTTCAGTTATTCATAATAATTTGTAAAATAATTGCTTGTGGTCAGTCATGATAATCTTATGTGCTAGGAAGCCAGGAATGGGTTAGTGAGCGAATATCCATCAATTTTTACCAGAACAGATTGGCAGGGTCCAGTTCTTCTGTCCATGGCTGTCAAGGTTACTGCCTTGAGATGTCATTGCCTTTAGGGGGAGAAAGGATGATCCTCCCTTTTGGGTGCCTCCTGCTGTCCAAGGAGCACCTCCAAGAGAGGTAAATGGAGGACCACCAGTTATGTCCTATCCAGCAGGTAGATCTAAAAGCCTGCACCCCTGCTTTCCAAGAGTCCCCATTCCCCTCTCTCCCACCCACCCACCCACAGATGCATGTGTACGTCCACACACACATATCCCTTAGACTTCCTGTGCTTAGTGGGAAAAACGGATGGACACCTTTCTAGAGGGCCCCTGTGGTAGCAGAAGGTGGAGTCCAGCTGTACTCAGGTGTGGTGTGTGATACCTTCGGCATATGTTTGTAAGAGGGAATGTGCTGAGGGATTCTTTACACTAAATAGTGCATAGGGAGGGAATGAATTCGTTTGTAGAGGGCTTTTACTAACACGTGTATATCAGTAAATTGTTGATTTATTCTTTCGCAATTAGTAATGCCTGCATTATTTTAAAATTTAACTTCAAACTTTGACTTTATAGGGAAAAGCTCAGAATTAATGAAGAAATAAAACTTCTAAAACGGCAGCAGGAAAGAATTGACAAGGAGCTTGATAGGTTTGTCTCTTATTCAACTTGGTAGTGCTTAAGATCATCTTTAATTGAAGAGATGTTAAATAAAACCACAAAACCGCAAAAAAGTTTTCTAGTTAACAGTTAATCTGGAGTAACATTTTAACTTTCTTTAATCACAAAATCATCTACTCTGCTAATTAATTGCTAAACATTATCATCATCTATTTTTACTCTCCAGCCATAGGACTTAAGCTCAAGCCCTTTTCAAAATAAACCTATAAGCCTGCCCCGTCCTATGGAAGTTGTAAACTAGAAAAACAACCGATTTAGCTGGTCTCTCTTGGGCTAGTTTTTTATTTCCCTTCTTCCTCTATGCATATAAACATTTTTCCTCAATGAAGCAAGAAAAATTGGGCTCATTTGTTTATTTTATAAATTAAACTATAAGAAGAAAAACTATAAAGTATTGAGATTAACCTACTTCTTCCAACACACCCGCAAGCACATGCAGAATAAGAAGTACCAGACAAGTTCAGCCCTTCAGACAAGCCCCCTAGGGAGACTATAACTTTGTGCCAGTCACACTTCATACTTCTAAATACTATTTTAGAACTTATAAAGCTAGTTTTCCAGTCACATGAGAAAATTCAACCCACTACTTTAGGATCTTATCTCACTTTTCACCAAAAACTTTATCACCCAGCTTTCTGCTTCACAACACCTGTTATAAGGTTCCATTCCAGGTGACTCTTACAAGTTTCCAAAAATCAAATCCACATAGGACAAGAGTTTTCACCACTGAGAATATGCAGAAGAATGTAGGACAATTCTCAGAGTAACTCACAAGAAGTATTCAAATATGTTTAATGCAATAGCACACTGTTGAAACATATGTATTTGGATATAGAAATCCCATGTGCTTGTTAAAGTTATAGGCACAATGTATGAGCTTCCATTTGTAATCTTCAAAAGAGATATTCATGAGAGGAAAGGCAATCAGAAAGAGGGAGGATTAGCAACGTTATAAAACTTCATGAATGTACTAAAACCACTGAACTGTACACTTTAATGGGTCAATTTTATGGTATGTAACATATATCTCAATAAAACTTATTTTTTTTTAAAGGGGAGATTGTAAACTTTTTAAAAGAGTGACTTGGAAGAGGGAGTGATTTTACTTAGTGAGATGAGACAGATTCTAAGGATACTGTGCAGTTCAAGGAGATTCTAAGAAGGTGTTACTGAGAAACGACACCATAAGAGCCAGATTCGAGACAAGCATGGAAGGAAAAATGTGAGGCCTAAAGAGCAATCAGTGAGGAGGAAACCCAGCTTGAGAAGACAAAACAAGCAGAGAGAGAATGAGTGAGGGCGCATGTGCCAGTCACAGAGCACAAATGCAAGAGAACTTCCGACTAAGTAATCCCACTGTGCCTTCAGGGGTGCACTAGTCTAACTGCTGAAGAAACCTTGGATAGGCCTGGCAAGGGGTTAAATAGCTCATCTAAACTTGCTGCTTCAGCAATGTGCATTTGGGATTTGCAGAAAATTTTACTTCCTGCCAATTTCATGGAAAAATAGGTTTTAAATATTTCACTTGAAAATTGCCAGTGAAATTAATAGTCTTATATATCCTTTATTCCGTTTCTCTTTCTCTCATCTGTGTTACTTTTACTAATGTTTCTCCTTGTCTCAAGTTTCTATCCTTCCTTGCCTAGCTACCATTGCTTCTCCCCTCATTCTTAGATCTCTGGAAAGGTTCCTACTGCTTCCTGAATTCAACCATTCAAGTCCTTCATAAATATTTCTTGAATGAATACTTGGTGACAGATACCATGAGATTCCTGGATCCCTGCTCACAATGAGCATACAGTCTAGTAAGCGCTCTCACCCACTGGCCTTTTCCATCTCCCTCTCTTTCTTTCCTGTATTTCTCCCTTGCCAGTCTCTTTTACTCTTCTCTCCCCACTGTCACTCCTTAAACTCTGGGCTGGAGCCTCATGAGTGGAATCAGTTAGAACAGTACTGTGTGAACCAGCTAACTAAAGAGGATGTGCCACGGCTGGGACGAGAACCACACAGTGGGTGGAATTGAAGGCTTGAGTCACAATGCTTGGGTTCAGACTGTCTCCTTGCTAAGTGTATGACTATTGTGGATGTGTGTGTGTGTGTGTTGCACACCTGCACATGCAGCGGGGGTGGTTGTCTGAACCTATCTGAGCCTGTTTCCTCATTTATAAAATAGGATAAAAGGAGTACCTACTTCAGAAGTTTTAAGGGTAATTGAATTAATATATGTAAAGTGCTTGGCGAATGCCCAGCATATTAAATTCTTAATAAATGTTGGCTATTAGATGGTGTCAATACAAGGACAATTAGTTTGGTTACTGATTTTCTTTATTCCATGATTAGACTCCAAGCAAAGGCTACCAAGAAACCTCATGAAGTGAAACAGGACTTTGAGACGTTCCTACATAAACTGGTAGGTTTTCTTTCTGAAAATAATTGAGAATTCTCTCTCTAGCTTCTTTTATATAGACTGGACGATATTTCATAAGCAATGTATGGTAGCACACCCAAATTACAGTGGCAGGAGAGGATACATTCTTGTCACTTAATCATCCACATGCACATGTAAGAAAATCTCTGTTTTACATATTTAGTGACAACTCATGTTCACGTTCCCCATTTCCAGCTTCTGACCAGGAACAGTTTATGTAACTGAAAAGCTCCAAATGCAGTTAGAATTACAAACTAATAATCACTGATGTTTGAAGTTGTATTTTGTTTTTCATTAATAATTCAACAAAATCATATTGGGTACCAACATTTGTGTTAGATGAATGGTCCCTGCCCTCAATTAATGGAAACACAAGGCAGAATATGATAAGGTTCTAAACAGGACTCAAGTATGAGAAAGAAAAGAAAGGAGCCTGTTCCATCTTTCTGATTTTCCTTGTCATCTTCTCTTTTGCTTCTCTTTACTTATGGGCAGTCTTGTTAAGTCTGAAGGGCTTCTTCCCTCCCAACAGACAAGAACATGTAGAGACTAGTGTATAATATGTCTGAACACTGGAGAATTGGAGGTCAGGGATAGAGGAGAGCCTTTTATTTTCAGCATGTCAAGGCTTCCATTCAAAAATCTAGAGCAATCCCATTGGCTGCTAGTATAATGTCAAAAATGGGTCAAATCAAATTCCTACATGGGCCAGAAAAGTGATAGGAAGAGTGAAACACCTCAGTGTTGTATAATATACAAACAGGACAGTATAATAAGCAAACAGGACTATTCTTTTTCTTTTTTTGTTGTTGAAACAGGGTCTCACTCTGTCACCTGTCATCCAGGCTGGAGTGCAGTGCTGCAGTCATGGCTCACTGCAGCCTTGAAGTCCTCAGCTCAAGTGATCCTCCTGTCTCAGCCTCCCGAGTAGCTGGGATAGCAGGCACATGCCACCACTCCCAGCTAAGGACTATTTTTTACATCCACACACAAAAATATTCATTCTCTCTTGTTTTTTTTCTTCGGTCTATCTTCCCGACTATTGATAGGAACATGGGCACAGAGAAATACCTAATTAGAATAGGAAAACAACAGTGCAAGTGTCCTGATAAAGGGCAAGTGACCTCAGCTGGTAAGTGGTAAATGATGTGAGTGTCAGGGAAACTATTATACAAGCAGTTGTGGAAACTGTAGCGCACGGGAAAGCCATGCCTCATCTAACAAGGCAGCTGCTATCTCAGCCCTAGTTCATTGATGCCCTGTAGAAATGTAGGACAAGTAGTATCAGATATTCCACCACTCAGTAATCCAGATTCTGAGTAATCCAGAATATCTGATACTGCTTATACAATCTCCTGATTTGGAGCCCAAGTTTTTAGTCATTCTGTGGGCCAAACTATATCCATCTGCAGACCAGATGTGGCCCATGGGCTGCTGGGCTATAACCCCTGATCTAAATGCTGCCTGGATTTGACTCTTCAAAAGCTAGCTCCAGCCAGTGTAGTCAATCTTATTCTTCACTACATACCAACGCAAACCCTTCACTCTCACTGAGCCTCCTACACGCACCATGTTTGCCTATAACCATGGGCTTTGCTCATCTGCAGTGTGCACTCCACAGCTTTTAAACTCTACTTATCCTTTAGGGCCATGCTCAAAGTCCATTTACTACATGATCTTTTTTCTAATGGTCCCGGCCCTATCCCTGCCAGGTAAGTTTAGCATCTCTCATAACGTCTAGAATACCACATAGTGATAGTAAGACTGAAACATAGTTCTTTTTATCAAGAGAGAAATCAAAACAAATATAGAATAGATTCCTTGCTTAGAATGACCATGTGTGTCACCCAAAGAAGAGTGCACACTGGAAATTTTTACTCACCTTTTGTGAAGAAGAAATCACCTGGTGAAAATTGTAAATGGAACAGCAAAGCAATGACAAGTGCCTTTTTTTTTTTTTTTTACACTGATCCAGGTATCTTTAAAGAATTATATACCAACCACAAATCCTTTGTGGAAAATGGCACGGTATTAAAAAATAAAGGATTATAAATTTAAATAAATTCAGGTTTCGGATTTTTGGGTTTATAGAACTCAAAATTATTTTAACAAATTTGACTCCAGCTTTCTCAAGCATTTACCTCTCTGCTAAGAATGAAAATGCATCAGAAGTTTATTTTAAAATAGAATATTGGCTTTCCTAGTATTCTATGTATGACTGCTATCCTTTAAGAAATAAAACCAGCTTTGCGCAGGCCTCCCTTAAACTGAAATTCTAGATGGTGATGCCCAATCTGTGAGTTAAACATTAATGAGCTAATGAAATCACAGAATAATAAGTAATTGTGATTTTTTCTGGATAATTCATGCCATAAAACCATTGCTATCTCAATTACCTGAGTATTTCAGCAGAATACTTTTTGGTCCAAATCATTACGTAATTCAGAAAGTGCTTCCTATAGTCCATCTGTAAGAGAAAGCCAGTCATTTGCCATCACCAGCTAAACATTTCTACCCACTCTTGATATACATACAGAGGTACCCATCAATACCATTACAAATCCCAGAACTCATTAAGTCTTTTCATAGTTACTTTCACCCACATACCTGCATACCTGCTTTACACTGGGGTGCATATATACAAACAAGATTTTCTAGACAAGCAAAAAAGGGATATAAGGAGTGTGTGGGATTTCTTGGAGGTGCCTCTTGGATTAGAGAGGTATTTGAGAAAAAGTAGTAGAAAAAGAGTGATAAGAAAGTAAGTTCCATGAACAAACTGAATTATCTGAATTATCATTTAGATAATTCTTTATTTCAATGTGAATAGAAGAGACTTAAAGTGTTTTTTATCTAAGTTTTTCTATTAAGTAATGGAGATAGCTCAGGGCCAAAAGAATTGAAAGTGGTTATTTATATGATGTCACATGGTTTAAAAATATTCAAATGAGTCTGAATTTTCTTCCTGTATCCTCCTTTTGTCAAAAAAAAAAAATCCTTACTCTCTTCATAATTGGAGAAATCTCACATTCAGTTATACAATGTCCAAGAAAATCTGTGAAACTTTAATCACGTATTATCTTCATAGCGTTCTGAAGCTGAAATTGAGAGAGAATGTGTGGCATTACTATCGTCATCATCATCAACAGACAACTACAACTTTGAGGAAGAATACTAAGAGAAACCAGAAATGAACTCTATTCAAGAATAATACATACAATTCAGTGGTGTCAGTTAATTGTAACAATATATTTAATTCAAGTCCAATCCATGTAATCAGTATTAAGAGTGTATTTTACCATTCATCTTTAAAATCTTCAAATCAATAAATCTCAGTAAATTATTCTTAAAAGATCTGTCCAAGCATGATCTTGGCTCTAATAGTAAAACCATATTTTAAGATGGAAAAATAATCATTATGAAGCATAGAGAGCTTTCAACCATTTCTTTGAAAATATATCTTGATATAATAGCAACCATTCATCATAATACAAAACAGAAGGAAGATTAATTTACTGTGGCATAGAAAGTCCTGCCAATTCCTAAGTGCCCTAAATAGTTTCTCTGAGACTTTTTACATTTTTTCAGGCCTCAAGGAAAACCAAAGCCCCGCCTCCAGGTTTGGTAGCAAACAAACTTTGCTTCTCCGGCGCTAAGCTCCCATCACTCCCCTGGTAATAAGCTTTGTGCACATTTGCTAGGAAGCTGGGCAGCTTGTCCGCAGGTACTATTGATACTGTGCAGCCTCCCCATCCTGCTCCAGTAAGTCGTGACCCTTGAGCCCCAAACTTCCTAAAACAATGAGAAAAAAAAATATTAGAACCTATACATGAAAATACAAGTGATTCGCTTGGTGTTTGTAGAACACATAGCCTATCTAAGTTCTAAGAAGAAAATACATGCGGGGTTTTTAGGTGTCATCAAACATTTTAGGACGTTAAGACATTTATACCGTTTCAGACAGTGATGTGGAATTTTTTCATTGTATCTAAATCTAGTCCCTGGTTTTGACTCCAAGTGGTAAGTCAACAGTACTCCTCCCATTTCATGACTGGCAATAACCCACTGTAATATTGATTCCATAAAGTAGCCACTTGAAGAGTGGTATAGCAAGCTTACAGGTAAATCAGGAAGGAGGCATTAAAATAAAACAGGCAATGGTAAAAGAAATGCAGGCAACCCTGAATCAGAAGGTCACTCCAAATGAGGGCAAATCAAAACTTAAAATGTACAGTCTTACACAAGTTTTCCCCAATGGCTATTTCAGCTGCATTCTTAAGGCCGGGCTGTTTCACAAAGAAGAATCAGTCCCCTAGAACAGATAGCCTAGTTCACTGAATAAACTTATCAACAAAAAGCTTGTTATTAAACTCCAGGTTGGGTGGGTGGTTGGTTGAATCTCTAATGGAAAATTAACCAAGCCTTTCCACAAAGGGGATGGCAGTCCCTAGAGGTCCACACCACCTTCCCTGTGCCTTCTGGAGGTGTTGTGATTACTGGATTCAGAAGTTGACATCAGATGACATGTATCTGATTGGGATGGCAACAACTATATAAAGGACCACACAGCAAGAGTTAATTTTAGTTACTGTAAACCAGGCACAGTTTCAAACCTAAGATTTTTAACCAAAGTGAAAGGCCCTATCACAATGTACACAGATCACTTAGCTTTAAAAGATGCAATTTATCCTGATACGAAAGTTAACATGTACTTACAATTAATTCTTCTTAACAAAATTCACTTTAAATTATTAGTGGATTAAAGGCTCTATGATTAATTTAGCACAATTTTGTCTCTTTTTTTCAATCTAAAAGAGATACTTTACTTCCTGGACATATCAATAGAATACTACCTCTACTCTAGAACATCAGAATTACCTCATGTCAGTAATTGATTTTCCCGTCAATGATTCTTCTCAGTTGATTTCTTTTTATCATCTGCTGTATTATATATATTAAAATATGCTTTTCAAATGAAAATAGGTATTTAAGAAAGAAAAAAATGCTTACAAACAAATAAACATCACTGATCTCCTCCTATCCCTTAAACATTCAACTTATGGCCCAGTAGCTGAACTAAGCCTGAAATCCCATCATCTAGGCTAAAAATTTTCTCTGACTTTGGGATCCTTGGATTATTCTAAATTTCTAGGTTGGCAAAGGGCCTGTTTGCAGTTTGTTGGATTTAAAAAATGGTTGTCATGCCGGGTGCAGTGGCTCACGCCTGTAATCTCAGCACTTTGGGAGGCCGAAGCAGGCGGATCATGAGGTCAGGGGTTCGAGACCAGCCTGACCAACATAGTGAAACCCCGTTTCTACTAAAAATACAAAAATTAGCCAGGTGCACGCCTGTAATCCCAGCTACTCAGGAGGCTGAAGCAGGAGAACTGCTTGAACCCAGGAGGTGGAGGTTGCAGTGAGCCGAGATTGCACTCCAGCCTGGGTGACACAGTGAGACTCCGTCTCAAAAAAAAAAAAAAAAATGGTTGTCATATGCAGTCACATCAAACTCTTACTGTGGAAGATGCTGGGGAAAACTGAGGTGCCACTGAAGTGTCTCTGGAAGACCCTAAAATATGGGCATTAAAGCCAGCCATGACATGGTCTAGAGAAGAACAGTGTGCCTTCTTTTTGATTTTCTAAGATCCGAAATATGCCATTTTGCTGGACTCAAGTTATTAAGTCTTTAAAGGTCCTCAATCCAACTTCTAAAAGGCATATTTTATTATACTTTCTCATTTGAACAGTTTTTGAAAGCTATTGTTTTTCAAAATTGAACCTAAAGCAAACTGAGAGTATTGTTTTTAATCTGGCTGTAAAACATATAGGAACTGGGCCAGAGGTCTGTTTTCCTGAGACTTTTACTAGTTTCCAGGGAGCAGAAGCTGGAAGTCTTTGTAGGTAAAGATAATTTGCTACTGAGTCTCCAGAGCTGCTCTGTCACCACCCTGTCTGCTACAGATGAAAATGGACTGAATTGCATCAGTCACACGGTCTGAAATCATCAGGGCTCAAATTTCCCAAATGAAGAATGATAAGTGCTATTATAAATAGCCTTCTGCCCCCAAGTCAGTGGCACATCTGATCACAAGTCAGGGCTGCCCCAACAGCTGGTCAGCAGCCTGCCCAGCTATATACACTTATAAAGGCAGAAAGATCTGTCTGCAGTGTTCCCTGCTGGTGCTTAATAGGCCCTTTGGCATATGCCATAGAAATTCTGAGAAGACCAAAAGTTAGGAGACCAATATACACTTTAAATTAAGAAAGAAAAGTAAGTGAACCAAGGGCGTTTAGTGAACTTTTCACGTTTGCGCCTTTTTCTGGAAGAACAATAAAACATTAAAAATATATCTCCTGAGCTATTGCACATCAGAGAGGCAATACAAGAATTACAAAAACCAAAACCTTAAAATCCCTCGGATCCCACTTTGATGATTGTGATGGCTGGACTGGGAATAACGTAGAAGGGTTTGTTAAAGCAACAAAGGCAGCCTCTGCTTTATAAAGCATGATGGCAAAGGCTAGGGCAGACAAGGGATGGAGATTATGAGGAATGTTCTCTTTGATCCTTGTGTATTCACAGAATTAACTGTCCAGGCACCCAATATAGCCAAAATCAAATTTCCTACTTTTAAGTGAACTAATTCGACCATAAGGCGCTTACTAAGTTGCAAGATACAGAGCAATGGAGAAGGTGGGGAGGAGATCCAGGAGACCCAACTGCACTACACACTTGGAAAAGAGGGAAGGTAAGAAATTATGCCTCGTATTTAAATTCTGTGTCATTTCTTTCTAAATAAGTAAATATATATTATACAAATGGATATGAAATAAATTATTTCAGGAAATCTTGAATTTAGGAACAGGTCACATCCATCTCTCTGAACAGAGCCCAGCACAATTCTAGGAACTTAATAGGTTCTAATAAATGGCTGCTGGACTACAATATTTCCCTTAAAATATTTTTAAAATTATATATAATATAAGCAATCAGCAGTGTACTTTTTTACTTGGGAAGACTTCTAGCTTCTGCTCTCTGGGAAATGGCAAGAATCACAGGTAAGGGACCTTCTAGCAGTTTCTATGATTTTTACAGCCAGGTTAGACACCGTGCCTTCAAATTGCTTTACAGTCGAGAACCACAGCCTTCAGTGTTCAAATGAGAAAGGATAAGAAAATATGCCCACATGTCTACTTTAGAAATGTAAGCCACTTAAAGGCCATTGAAGAGCAGTGGGTTTGGGTCCTGCAAATGGCATAAATATTCATAAGTCAAAGAGGCCCAAAGAGAAGTGAACCCCTAAGGGGAGCTGAAATGGCTCGCCCCCTCTTTTTTTTTTTTTTTGACAGGGTATGCATATTAGCACTTAAGGTCATGGGGAAAGAGCATGCAACAATGGATTTGCACTTCATTCTTCCCCATTATGACCTTGTTAAAGAATGGGTGCGAGAGGCTGAGCAGCCTCACCATGGAATACATTGCAGAAAGACTTCTGAGGAAGACAAAGTAAATTAACTTTTGTAATCATAGTTGATCCACTAAAATTTGTCATTCATCTCCCTTAATAGCTTGGGCAATAATGCAGCAATTAATCCTCTCTAATTTCAACAAGTGTCAAAACAAAAATAAAAGGCATTAACCATTTTGTCTTAAGTAAAACCAGGGAACCAATAGTGAATGAGCTGTCTCACATATAACTGACTTGGTTTCAAAATTGTTTTGTGTTCTCCAGTAAATTCTACTTAAAATTTAGTCATTTATTTCTGTTTACATTTTGTTTGGTTACAAAAGATATTTTATAATTCAGCAAACATTATCTTTTTCCTTCATTATTTACTTTGTTTCATATAATTTAAGTTCTAACATTAATTTAATTTTTTAAAAAAGCCTCACTCTGTAAGTATAGTTTCCTTCCTCCTCCCTGCCCCTTTCTTTAGATTCTAAACTGATTTTCTCTTGAAGAGCAGGAAAAGGTTCAACTGAAAAAGAGAGCTAGCAATGGTGCTCTTTCCCAACCCCCCTTCTCTCCACTTGGGTCACAAAGTTGTTCTATACATTGTCTTATATGCTAACTAGGAGATGCCTTTTTAATTCAGTCTAGCTCAGATCACTCTAAGATTTGCTGCTTGTGTATAGCAACTTAGGTATTCTAGGTATTCAAGCCCTTAATTTACTCACTCAATTAGTTGTCTTTTCATACAAATAGTTTCCAAGAAGCCCTTCAGAAACACCAAAGGAATTTTGAAGTGCCGTAAGTGGACCAGGGAGGGTGATGTAAGATTATTTTTGGCAGTGCTCCTCCTTGAACCCATTTCAGCTTCCCTCCTCCTCCCTCTTTTGGGGAAAACAAGCAACCTGCTCAGGCTGCCCAGTCTTAGTCACACCTTCCCTACTGATGTTAACATTTTGAATGGTGGCAGGGTAATTGTGGAGGTGGTGGTGGTTTTTAAACAAAGCAATACTTTGCCAGAGGTTGTGTCTGTGGCACCAGTGGCTCACACCAGGCCTTACCAGGACCCCTTCCAGTATGTCCAACACCTTCTCTGCCTGACCCAGTGAGACAGTCACAAGGCTTCAGAAGGAACTAGGGCTTACGAGTAGCTCCACTGTTCATTTGAACCTTTCCCCATGTTACTACCTGCTACTCTTGTACCGTCTGTCTTCCCCATCCTTTTTAACTGTCCTTTATCCATCCTTTATCTTATTCCCACTAATTTCTGCATTCTTCTGAACCCCTCCTTCTTCCATCATTACTTTTCAGACATCCTTTTTTTTTTTTTTCCTGAGACGGCATCTTGCTCTGTGGCCCAGGCTGGAGTGCAGTGGTGCAATCTCGGCTCACTGCAAGCTCCACCTCCCGAGTAGCTGGGACTACAGGCGCATGCCACCGCGCCCGGATAATTTTTTGTATTTTTAATAGAGATGGGGTTTCACCGTGTTAGCCAGGATGATCTCGATCTCCTGACCTCATGATCCGCCCGCCTCGGCCTCCCAAAATTCTGGGATTACAGGCGTGAGCCATTGGGCACAGCAAGAGAAAGTCACAGCTTTTGAAAGTGGGAAAGTGGAGAGTAGACTGCAATTTTACATGGTACACAGATACCCATGTGAAAATATGTATTGACTGAAGGAGGGAAGGACATAATGCCTGCATCAACTTAATTCCCCTGGGGCTATCCTCCTCTGAGGTTGCTCTGCCACTTAGGACCTTTCAGTAACTTGCAACCAACTGAAACATTTGAAGAATATTATCTGCTGGTCACAGTGACAGCAAAGAAAAAATTAATTATATAAGAAGCTTTAAGGACCAGACAACTATTCTGGCCAACAAGCCAGAAGATAATCTTTCAATATGGAAAACTTGGACCCTGTATGGTTATGGAATAAGTAGAAAATAATTTTGATACTTAGCAATTGACTTTCCAAACAAAACAATCGTGAAAAAGTGATGGAACTCCTGAATTTTTCACAGAACTTAATTTTTCTCAGAAAATAAATACAGCAAATGAAAATGAAACACTTTAGCTGCCATTAAGAAAGGATTTTCCAAAAACAAATAAAATGAAAAGATAAATAAAAGGTACTCTTCCAAACCCATTTAAGACATAGCCATAAACTTTTTCACTAGAACCATATTTTTTAAATGTGTAGATCTGTAGACTGCTAGAACAGAAAGAGCCAATGGAGATCACAAAGCGAAGCAACAGTTCCAGCTCAGAGTGAAAAGAGAGTCGGAATCCAAGCTTCCTCACTTCCAGCCCACTTTTCATCCTACTCTACACATTACGTTCCTGCTCAACATGACTTTGCTTAATGTTCAAATGCTGGAAACTATGACAACAAAGGCCTCCATCATAAAGCTTCAAAGCTAGGAGATGAAAATAGGTTACAAACACAAATGTACACACATGTATATATGACCCACATTTGAGTGTAATCACATCTCAGTATAACCCAAGGGGAGAGGCAGGTGTGGCAAAATCATTGGATTGGGAGCCAGGCTTTCCAATGAACTCATATGTGAAACTTACTCAAATTATTTAATCTCTTACTGCCTTCTTGGATCTCTAAGACCCCTTCCTGATCTAATATTTTATGGTACTCTAAGATACCTCTTACCCACAATGGTGAAGTGTGCTTTTCAAAAATGTGGCTTTTAGAGGCACAAGGAAAGTTTCTCAGGACAAAAACCCAGGAGTCGTCTTGATTTCTCTCTTTTACCCACACAGCAATTATCTAAGTCTTCCTTCCAGGCATATTTGGCATAGAATTGCCTAGTATTTCCATTGCCCCTTTTCTCTTCTCAAAGCCAGAAGCCTTCCGATGGCCTACACGGCCTATATGGTATGGCTCCCCACTTCCTCCCTTACTTCATCTACTACCTCTCCTTCCTTCCTGGCCCTCTGCCATGTTGATCTTGCTGAGCCTCACACCTGACAGCCAAGTATCCACCTCAGGGCCTATGCATTTGCTGTTCTCATTTATTGACCTCCTTCAGGTCTCTGCTCAAATATCTCTTCCTCAGAGTGACCTTCTTCAATCACTCCATAGAAAGAGTACCCACCCAAACCTGTAGTCTCTATTCCTTCTCATTTTTTTCCACACTTATCACTACCGTTCAAATTATTTTTAATTGTCATTTCTCTCTTTCCCACGAGAATGTAAGCTCCATGAGAACAAGTACAGGTTGACCACTCTAGGAAGAGAAAGTTCATTTGAGAATTCCAGGAAGCTGGCAAATGCCCTTCCACAGCTTTTCAGGTGGGATTCCAACCATCCCACTTCCTTCCAGGAAAAGACATTTCTTCCTGATCTCTGCAGAAATAATTCCACTTCCTCTTATTTCCAGAACTAAACAATATTTGTCCCTTCCGTATACTAGGCCCTTGATATTTTCAGAAAGGAGTACTTAAAATGAAACAAGCTGGGGAAGGCTTTTGGCAATGAGTGAGCAAACATGTCAGCAGAGTGATCTTCATCAATGCTGTGATGATCAGGCCATTTGTGATCACTGGAGTTACTTGGTTTGAACTTTTCAGGCTGGGAGTGTGGCAATGACTGAGGCAGGCCACAAGTGCCAAGTGGTTAATTACATTTCCATTACTAATTGTAGTGTAGCATTGTGTTCTCACAGTGAAGTAACATCTAGCGTTTGAGAGCTCTCCCAGTTTCAGTTCTCCCAGGGTCACTGAGCTCCTTCCTGGGTAAGAGGACTAACTCTATTATCTCCATTCTTTCACAATTTTAGGAAAGCTGATTTTAGGCTTTGTGAAAGAGTTGTCCTTTTTACATTTCTGCTCAAAACCCATGTATCACCTGGGCTTTCTTCAGCCCTTATTTCCTCAAACTGCCTAAACTAAACCTGGATGGCAGGAAATGCTGGCTTTCTGGGTGATTCCTTCAGCAATCTCCCCACACATTCCCATCAAGCTTGAGATCCTCTGTCAGTTTTCTCCCTTCTTCTGAGTAGAACTACTAAACTTAATTAGGACACTGGACAGGAGTTTCTGGCAGAGCAGCAGTATAATAAAACATATCATGAGAAAGTTAACAGGGCCCAGCTCTGAGCAAAGTTACCATCCTGAAAAGTGAATCATCCAGACAGAAAGGTCTTTCTCATGATGTAAAGAGCTGACTCCAAACTGACTCCAAACCCAGAGCCTCATAAAATCATGGAGCCAGGTAGCAAATCTCATCCTACCAGTATTTAGAAGGGAACAAGTTTAGCTCTATATCATCGGAGACCCCTCATATAGGAAGTGGGGAACGATCTTCATTCCCGTAGATTATGAAATGTTGCATTTTTTTCCATTAATTTAAACAATATTATTTGATGGCCCCCACCAGGCTGCCTCACCGACAGATGTCCACCAGCTGGTCCAGCTCAGGGCAGCTGCACTCATACATGTCCCGGCAGCTCATGTGGCTCTGGTTCATCAACTCGCCCAGCAGCTGGACCATGTCTTCAGGTGCTTCTTCACATATCTTCTTAAACTGGAGCACTCGCGCAGCCTCACTGTACACATGCTTTGCCCGCTGATAGAGTTTGAAGATGAGCACTGAGGAAGGAAGGGGATGGGGAAGGAGGTTAGGAATAGTTACTGGACAACCCAGTATAAAGAAAAATACACTTTTGAAGACTTTCATTTCTGTTTTCATTATCAATATCTTTAATAAGTCTCTCTTTTGCTGAAAGGATTCTTTCAATTGAAATGTGTCTATTTGCAAGTCAGTTTTACTTTTTTCTTGATACTGAATAAAATCTTGTAACGATATTTCCTTCACTTCACTCAACACACATGTGCATACACTTGTGTGCAATCTAATCCATCCTAATGAAGATAGACCTAACATGTATTGAGTACACCCTACATGCCAGACACTTTAAAATACTACTTTGTGTAGGCCAGGCGCAGTAGGTCACATCTGTAATCCCAGCACTTTGGGAGGCTGAGGCAGGTGGATCACCTGAGGTCAGGAGTTCAAGACCAGCCTGACCAACATGGTGAAAACCCGTCTCTACTAAAAATACAAAAATTACCTGGGCATGATGATGGTGGGTACATGTAATCCCAGCTATTTGAGAGGCTGAAGCAGGAGAATTGCTTGAACCTGGGAGGCAGAGGTAGCAGTGAGCTGAGATCACACCATTGTACTCCAGCCTGGGTGATACGGCAAGACTCCATCTCAAAAAAAGAAAAAAAAAAGTACTACCTCGTATAGTTCTCATCACAGCACTGAGGGATGTGCAGTATGATCCCTGTTAACAGAAAAGAGAAGGAGGCTCAATAGAGTGAAGTGACATGCTTAAAGGACACACATCCAGAACGTGGTGGAAGCCAGACAGATCAGGGATGCCTGGCCCTAGAGCCATATTCTTTCCACTCTGCCCCAACAGAAAGGACCACTGGAAATTCTTATGGTGGCAATTTTTTTAATAAAAATATTATATGTCCCAGATAAACACAATTATTTATATGGGATATATGTTTATATATGTACCTATATATATACTGCAGCATTATTTATCATAGAAGAAAATAAGAAACAAATATCTAATAACAGAGGACTTTAAAAAAATTATGCTATATTCATTTTTGAAATATTACTGCTATCAAAACTCAGATTCTGGGGCTGGGCGCAGTGGCTCATGTCTGTAATCCCAGCACTTTGGGAGGCTGAGGTGGGTGGATCAGAAGGTAAGGACATCGAGACCATCCTGGCTAACATGGTGAAACCCCGTCTCTACTAAAAATACAAAAAATTAGCCAGGCACGGCGGCGGGCGCCTGTAGTCCCAGCTACTTGGGAGGCGTGAACCCGGAAGGCGGAGCTTGCAGTGAGCCGAGATCGCGCCACTGCACTCCAGCCTGGGCGACAGAGCGAGATTCCATCTCAAAAAAAAAAAAAAAAAAAAAAACTCAGATTCTAAGGCAATTTGATATATAGAAAATTATTCATTATTAAGTGAAAAAACAACCTACAAAACTATATGTACAAGTGATACTAATTTTGCATACACATATTTATGTACATTTTAATTTAAAAAACTGATAGGAAAGCACAAATATGTTAATAGTAGTTATCTCTGTGGTCCATTATGGGTGATTTTATTTTCCTTTTGACACATATATGTATTTTCCAGATTACCCACAGTGATACTGTAATTTCAGCTACAGAAACATGGTCTATTGCAATGGCTATGTCTATAATGCTTACACATTCCTGTGAATAACAACTGAGACTTCCTTACCATTTTCACCCATGCTGAACAGTGGCTGAGCTGGTGTGGTGGGTCTGGGAAAATTTTGGAAAATTTATGAAAATTCCCAGGCCTAGGGGAAAGAGACAGGGCTGAAAATCAAAAAGTCTATAATTTCTTTCTTTCTTTTTTTTTTTTAATTTTACTTTAAATTCTGGGATACATGTGCAGAACGTGCAGGTTTGTTACATAGATATACCATGCCATGGTGGTTTGCTGCACCCATCAACCCGTCATCTCTATTAGGTATTTCTCCTAATGCTATCCCTCCTCTAGCTCCCTACCCACCGACAGGCCTCAGTATGTGTTGTTCCCCTCCCTGTGTCCATGTGTCCATTGTTCACCTCCCACTTATGAGTGAGAACATGTGGTGTTTGGTTTTCTGCTCCTGTGTTAGTTTGCTGAGAATGATAGTTTGCAGCTTCATCCATGTCCCTGTAAAGGACATGAACTCATCCATTTTTATGGCTGCATAGTATTCCATGGTGTATATGTGCCACATTTTCTTTATCTAATCTATCATTGATGGGCATTTGGGTTGGTTCCAAGTCTTTGCTATTGTGAATAGTGCCGCAATAAACATACGTGTGCATGTGTCTTTATAGTACAATGATTTATAGTCCTTTGGGTATATACCCAGTAATGGGATTGCTGGGTCAAATGGTATTCCTAGTTCTAGATCCTTGAGGAATCGCCACACTGTCTTCCACAATGGTTGAACTAATTTACATTCCCAACAACAGTGTAAAAGCATTCCTATTTCTTCACATCCTCTCCAGCATCTATTGCTTCCTGACTTTTTAATAATCGCCTTTCTAACTGGTGTCAGATGGTATTTCATTGTGGTTTTGATTTGCATTTCTCTAATGACCAGTGATGATGAGCGTTTTTTCACGTTTTTTTGCCACATAAATGTTTTCTTTTGAGAAGTATCTGTTCATATCAAAAAGTCTGTAATTTCTTAACAGATCTGTGACAACTAGCTGTACACAAATTGCTACCTTTATAATGCTCTCTTTATTTCATCACCTCTAAAATGAGGTTGAGAATCACTTCTCAGGATCCTTCCAGCCCTAACATTTTATAATTCTATGAAGGACTTCTTCCAAAAGTATCTATCCTTCAACATTCCCCCCATATTGTTATACTTTGTAAAGAAGATACTGTCATTGGTAGCTTTTGTTTACACCCCCAGTTCTACTCTCTGCCCTTTTCCACCCTACTATCAGCCCCAAAGGCCGACCTGTATAGACTACACCAGTGAGTCCCTTGCCATCTAGATTTGAGAGCAGGAAAAGATCAGCAATAGATAGGAGGGAAGAGAGTGAGGTCAGAGGATTTATTCCCCGGCTCCTCCCTTGCAGAGCCATTTAGAGCTGGCACTGTCCCTCCACTGAAGGACACTGAACATCCTTCAAAATCTCCTTTTCTACATGACTTTATCTCCTCCTGGGTCTGCCTCTAGGTTCCTCTCCCCTAAACTATGATTACTTTTTCGGAAGCACTGTTACATTTCTACTAATGAACCAATAATTTTTTTTTTGCCCTTGATTTTTCTTATTTTAAAATCTTTTTTATTATACTTTAAGTTCTAGGGTACATGTGCACAACATGGAGGTTTGTTACATATGTATACATGTGCCATGTTGGTTTGCCGCACCCATTAAGTTGTCACTTACATTAGGTATATCTCCTAATGCTATCCCTCCCCACTTCCCCCACCCCACACAGGCCCCGGTGTGTGATGTTCCCCTCCCTGTGTCCATGTGTTCTCATTGCTCAATTCCCAGCTATGAGTGAGAACATGCGGTGTTTGAACCAATAAATCTTATTAAAGTTTCAGGTTTCGTTTTTTCCCCCTCCACAGCACTGTCCTTATAACTATTACTTTCGTAGATAACCACTATAGCATTATCACACCTAACAAAGTTGTCAGTGGTTCCTTAATATTGCCTCATATTCAGTCCATATTTAAATATTCCCAATTGTCCACCAGTTTAAATTTCAACTGGTTTACACCAAGATCCAAACAAATTCCACACATTATGTTCAGTTATGTCTAATAAGTCTCTTTTAGTCAATCAAGAATTTAGTAGTTCAGTGATTTTTGATACTCTGGATTTTCAATATCCCATCCAAGCACATTTTAGGGCCATATCCTATAATAAAACTCAATATAGTCCATCAGGGAGAGTACACTTTGGTTTTCCTTTAGGATTACATATTTCTTTAGGAATAAATATTTTCTTTTAGGATTAAATATTTTAAAATAGAAACTATCCAGAGAAATGTTTTCTATTAAACCCAGGACTGGTGCTTTGATTTTGACAAAAAACATTCACAATACACCCTGCAGACTACCAGAACCTCACAATCCTGGCACCTTCCTGAATCTGTTCTCTTCTTGCAGAGGAAGTGTGTCACAGCAGGACTTCTGAATAGGAATGTCTAACGAGGACTCTTGCTGGGCATTCTCAAGATGCATGAGAGATTGCCATGGCTTGCAATCTCCTGAACGGTAGTAACTCAGACAACAAGGGAAAGGGCAGAAAGGGCATCTGTTTTCAATTGTGATATAAAAATCTTGCCAAAAGCTACAACAGATTTGGAGACCACCCTTTGGGTGGGAAAGCAGTTCTGTGTTGGCTGAATGTCACAAATGCTCTCTGGATCCAGGGTTCTGGCTTGTTATGTGCTGGCAACTCATCAGGTCTCTGTTATACAGATACCAAAAAATCCAAGAAAATCTGAAGCTTTATCCATAACAGCTTTCTTCCCTGTCCAGCTAACATTATAGCTGGATGTTCCAGCTGTCTATAAGCTCTTGTAATCCTTGGGGGCAATTATTACATTAAAGGATGAAGGAAGCTGTTTCTTACTATGTTCATTGCATGCATGATTACTTCCAAGGCAAATTCAATTTAAGAATATAACACTAGATGATATTTTCCTCCAATATTGTTAATGGGCTATCCTATTCAAGAGAAATCCAAAACTTCAAAGTGGGATATACCGCATAGTCTTCAGAACACTGATTTTCTCCAATGTGAATCTTACATAATTACTGAATCTAGTCATGAAATCATGGCACAAATTCTGAAATCTAAATGTTCATGGCCATATATACTTAAACTGCAAAATAAATATTTCATTTTGTTGCTAATAATTTTGGCTTGTATAATAAATTCTATTGGCTAAATTCCTTCTGACTAGCCTCCTAGCTGGGCTTCCAGCACACCATGTGGCTCCTGCGATAGGCCCGTGGCAGTAGCTGTTTTGTTGTCTTGAAATGCTCTTCCCCAAGATCTTCACATGGCTGGTTCCTTCTTGTGGCTCAACACTCAGATGTCACAGCTTTAAAGAGACTCAACTCCAATCTGGAGTAGCCTCCACACATACATATTTTCTCCATTCTATTTTATGCTCCCAACACTTATCACCATCCAATATTTTCCTGTGTGTTCATTTGTTCATTGGTTTGTGGTTGTCTCCCACCAATGGAAGCTCAGCTCCACGAAAGCAAGGGCCTTGTCTAGTTTCTTCATAACTATCCCTAGCAGCTAAGATAGGATCTGGCACTTAGTAGGGGTTCAATAAATGTTTGTTGAATGCATGATTCAGATCCTTCTCCTTGTAACAAAACTGCACTGAAACTAGGCTAAATAAACAGTAGTGAGACAAGTACAATATGGAATATAAAGGAGACGTACTATTTTGACAATTTACACTCACTCACTGACAATTTTCCTCACCAAAAAGTGGGGAAAGTTTGCTAAAATAAAGTTTGGAAACAATTAGTAAACTTCAGTACCCAAAGTCTACCCTAATATTCATTATCACAGATGACTGAGAATTGTTTATATTGTATTTTGCTTTACAGATGTGAAAGAAAAGAGATTTCTAAAACAAAATCTGTTTCAAATAAAAGAGAAATAATACAAAAATAAATAATCGTAAACAGTTAAAATTAGTTTTTTTTCTTTTAGGTAATCTTTGTAACAAAGAGTTGCCTATTAACGTTTTCCTTTAAAAGATAGTTATATAGTTTATGATCAGAACCCATCTCTAATCAAGGAATCTAAATCAGGGCACACATAATTGGTTATTTTGTTGGATCTCTGGTGGGAAAAGGTGAGGGAAAGCCTTTGACAGGTGAGGCACACTGAGCACCATTTTAAGCTCTGAGGACAGCAGGTCAACAGTAGATAGAGGACATGTCTATTTCATCTCTGAAAGAGTCCCACTGATTTAAATTCAACCTCTGCATGCAAGGGCTAGTGGCCTCTTCTTTATTACCTCATCTTCTGCTAAGAGCAATGCCAAAAGCACTGAGTCATCTGAAAGAGCTTCACTAATTTAATTTTAAGTTCTCCATGCAGGGCTGGTGGCCTCTTGTTTATTACCTCATCTTCTGCTAAGAGGGATGCCATAAGCACTGAGTATGATAGTCATCTAGCAACAGTTAACCAACAGTTCTTATTGAGCACCTGCTATGCACCCAATACCATGCTCCAAATGACAGGAAAGCCACATGAAGTAGAACCTCTGCATTAAGGGAACTTATAACTTAGTTACACAGGTAAGACAAACTACAACACTGCTAGACAGTGAGCAATTGCAGCAGACATCCGAGTGCTGGAAATGCTGAAGGTGCACTAAGAAGACAGGGCTTGCTGGGGAAGGGCCAGTAGTGGGAGATGTCACAGGAGAGGGGCCTGAGCCACACAGTGTCCCTGCTGTGAAGAGATAATGGCCAAAGGCCCAAGTGGGAACAGGCAGAGTGTGTTCATGGGCCTGAAGAGAGCAAGCTGACCAGAATCTGGCTCTCTAGAAAGCTATCCTCACATCTGAGGCTTTAACATCCTCAGCTACATCCACTACACAAAGATTATAAACTAACAACCCATGTGCCATAGCCAGCCACGGTGATGCCTTCTTGACTCAAATATCTTTATATTGGAAGATTTACCTAAGAATCTGGATTTCTACTTACTTTTGGAAAACCCAAAGTTCTGACAGTGCTGGATCTGCATTACTGTCTAGCAACTGTTGCCTGGAGCTAAGGAGTACCTACCCCTTTGAGACAGGGTACACACACTTTATTCCACACAGTTCTCACCATTCCCAACTATGTGACACTTAGCCTGCCTCACTAGTTTATATGCCAGCCTTGTCCTTGCAGGTATGTGCTTATGGTCCTTGTTCTATAAAACTTTCTATAATAGGACCTCTCAGCAGAAGAGTGGGCAAATGTCTTCCCTCAGTGGGTCATCACACCACAATGAGCCACTGTTACTGTTACTATCAAATATCACCTCCCATAGGTGCACTGATAAACAATGAGTTGAATTATAATCTGTCTTCCTGTAACTTCTACTCTTTGGTCTTGGTTCTGTTCCCCAGACATATGTAAACACAAGGTAACCCTTCAGATATCTGAAGACAGCTCTCATGCACTGTGCCTTTTACACATTGTTGAGGGTCCACTATGTACCTGCTTAGGGACCAATAATGAATAAGTGTATTAATCAGGGTTCTCCAGTGGGACAGAACTAACAGGATATATAGGTATACAAAAGAGGGAGAATTGGCTGATATAATCACAAGGAGAAGTCTCCTTGATAGGCTGTCTCCAAGCTAGGGAGGGAGAGAGGACAGTAGTATGACTCAGTCCAAGTCTGAGAACCTCAAAAGCAGAGAAGCCAACAGTGCAGCCCTCAGTCTGAAGCCAAAGGTCCTAGGGCCCCCAGAAGGCTGCCGGTGTAAGTCCCAGAATCCAAGGCTGAAGAACCTAGAATCTGATGTCCAAGGGCAGGAGGAGAGGAAACAAGCCTCTGACATGGGAAGAGAAAGAGAGCAAGAGGACTCAGCAAAACCTATCTCCCTTCTTCTACCTGCTTTGTTCTACCCATACTGGCAGCCTGTTGGATGGTGCCCACTCACATCACAATAAGATAAGCTCTTTACTCTCCACAAGTAATAGTCTACTGGAAAGAAATCATTAAATGAGATCAATAAAGGGCAAGAGATGCTAAAGCAGCATCTCACAGCTAAAATAGAGACACACAGTCAAGAAGGTGTCTGGATCTAGATGCACCTGAGAGTAGAGCTTGAGATAAAGACTTGGATGCAGGGAGCAGTAATCTAGGAAGCAGGGGTGAAAGAGGAAGGAAAGTGATTCAGGAAAGAAAGCAAGCCAATAAAGGGGGCTTAATGAGCAGATTGACTGTGTGGACAGCCCCCAGCCCAATCTCTCAGGGATCTCTCTGAAGAGTCATGTCGAATGTGCCTACCATTGGCCCACAGGCAATGGGAAGGCTGGGGCATTGACCCATTCACATTCTCATTGTTTGAGTGTTTCCCCCAAGAAGGGTTAACTTCTCCACAAAGATGTGCCTGGGTAACACAACTGCCTTCAGTGACTTTGGAGAACGCACAATGGCTACAAAGAAGAGGCACTCATACAAGCTGCTAGCTTAACATGGGCTGCCAGCAATGCTGAAATCAGGTGGGCCAAGGGGATGTAGCACAGTAATCATTACATCCACAGAGGAATTAAACCAGTGAAATCTAAATAGATGAGTAGGTGTTCAGCAAACCAATGAAATGGTGGGATAAGAAGCAAAGAAAAGGGTTGGGCAGAAAGAACATCAAAAGCAAAGATGTAGAGATTATAAACCATTAGGTGCTTTTAGAGAAACAAAATACTTTGACTACTGGAACACGAAAAGAGGATAAAGAAATAGAAGCAACAGACAATGTAACAGGAGAGAAAATCAAAGCAATGGGCTGAGGCCAGCCAGATAATGAGGACTTTGTATGTCATGCTAAGATGTTTAAATTGTATCTTGCAGATAAGTGGTTCTTGGCCCTTTAAGGATTATAGAAACTTCTGAGAAGTAAATAAAACAATGGACCCTCTCCCCCATGTGAATGAACAAATAACCAAAATACTGCATATAACACAACATACACAGATTCCATAAAGCTATTGTTGAATCCAGGTTAAAAATTCCAGTTAGATTGAGGAAAGGATATGCTTGTCAACAAATGGTGCTGAGAAAACTGGATATTTATATGCAGAAGAAGACAAATAGACTCCTATCTCTCACCATATAAAAAAAATAACTTAAAATGGATTAAAGACTTAAATGTAAAACCCAAAACTATAAAACTACTAGAAGAGAACACAGGGGAAATGCTTCAGGACACTGGTATAGGCAAAGATCTTATGGGTAAGACAACAAAAATCACCGGTGACAACAACAAAAATAGACAAATAGGACAACATGAAACTAAAAAGATTCTACACAGCAAAGGAAACCTATCAACAGAGTGAAGAGACAACCTGCAGAATGGGAGAGAATACCTGCAAACTACTCATCTAACAAGAAACTAATATCCAGAATATACAAAGAACTCAAACAACTCAACAACAACAACAAAATCCAATTAAAAAATAGGCAAAGGGTCTGAATAGAGATTTCTCAAAAGAAGACATATAAGTGGATGACAGGAATATGAAAAAATGCTTAACATCACTAATCATCAGGGAAATGCAAATCAAAACCACCATGAGGTATCGTCTCACCCAGTTAGAATGGCTACTATCAAAAAGACAAAAAATAACAAGTGCTGGTGAGGATGCAGAGAAAAGGGAACTCTTCTACACCGTTGGTGCGAATATAAATTAGTACAGCCATTATGGAAAACAGTATAGAGATTTCTGAAAAAACTAAAAATAGAACTACCATATGATTCATCAATCTCACTACTGGGTATTTATCCAAAAGAAAGAAAATCAGTGTATCAAAGGGCTATTTGTACCCCATGTTTATTACAGCACTATTCACAATAGCCAACATATAGGATCAACCTAAATGTTCACCAACAGATGAATGAAGAAAATGTGGCATGTACACTTAATAAAGTACTATTGAACAATAAAAAAAATGAAATCCTGTCACTAGCAGAAATATGGATAAACCTAGAAGGCATTATGTTATGTGAGATAAATCAGGCACAGAGAGATAAAAACCACATGATCTCACCCATCTTCAGGAGCTAAAAATAACTGAGCTCATGGAAGTAGAGAATAGAATTATAGATACTAGAGGCTAGGAAGGGTAGTGGGGGAAGGCAGGTAGGAAGAGAATGATTACAAAATTGTAGCTAGATAGGAGGAATAAGTTCTAGTGTCCTATAGCACTGTAGAGTGACTACAGTTAATAAGAATTTATTATACATGTTCAAAAAAACTAGAAGAGGTCTGGCACGGTGGCTCATGCCTGTAATCCCAGCACTTTGGGTGGATCACCTGAGGTCGGGAGTTCGAGACCAGCCTGACCAACATGGAGAAACCCGTCTCTACTAAAAATACAAAATTAGCAGGGTGTGGTGGGGCATGCCTGTAATCCCAGCTACTCAGGAGGCCGAGGCATGAGAATCGCTTGAACCTGGGAGGCAGAGGTTGCAGGGAGCCAAGATCGTGCCATTGCACTCCAGCCTGGGCAACAAGAACGAAGCTCCATCTCAAAAAAAAAAACAAACAACAAACAAACAAAAAAAACAACTAGAAAAGAGGGTTCTGAATGTTCCAACACAAAGACATGCTAAATGTTTGAGGTGATGTATAGCCTAATTATCTTGATTTGGTCATTACATATTTGTATACCTGTATTGAAATATCACTCTGTACCCTATAAATATGTATAATTATCATATGTTAACAAAAATTAAAGAAAAAATTCACTTAATAGTAAAAAATAAAATAATTCCAGTTAGAAATAAGGAATCATTATAAGTTTTTAGTAATTATATCATTCAGGATTCTTGTTTGTAAACAGAAACCTACACCAACTACCTTAAGCAAAAAAGAAACTTATTTTGAAGATATTAAGACGCTCACAAAATCTTTTAGGATTATATATTTCCATTCTCTATTAGAATGTGAAACCAGGTGGGAAGTGGTTAGAAGCTAAGGGAAGCAGCCAGTGAAGAACACTGCCAAAATCATTCCACAAGAGCAGTCTGGATATGACATTGGAATCTAGACACTTTATCAACTGACCTATGCCTGTTAGACTCAAAGCCCCAGCCATAAACATGTGCCTGGACACCAGAAGAAGCCTAGTACCCTTGTCCACATGCAGGTGTCAAGTGACTCAAAAGAGACAAATCTGACCCTTCAGCTTCTACCATAGAATGCAAGACCTTCCCCATCACCAACATACACATAGCAGATTTCCCTGAGATGGAAAAGGGGCCCAGATGCTAGGTAGCCAAAACTATGGCAGCTGCCACCTGCCCACTGCAGCAGTGAAATACCACAACTATTTGAGTCTTCTCTCCAGAGCAACCTTCCAAGTTCCAACATCATCGAATTTCCAGTCTCCTTCACCTGTTTATTCTTCCAAATACACTTTAGTCTGTGTATGCCCTTCTTGAAGGGTGCTTCCCAGGCCTGAATGCAGTTCTGGATGTCAGTTGATGACTGCAAGGGAGAGCTGGACCATCATCTCCCTCATTCTTTATGCAGCAAGTTTCTCCATGTAGCCTCATGTCACCAAACTGCATAAAGGTTTATAAATAAAGAAGAATGCAGAGCATTGGTTTTCACCTATCAAGCTAAAAAGTAATAAGTATTTTAAGAATATTTTATTACCTTGAATGAAGACTATCTCGGGATAATTAATCATAAAGAATAAATATGCTGGTCTGAGATAATTGGCAATCTTTATCATGTAAGTGTATAATTAATCTTTCTGAGACTTTCATACCCCGGAATATTTTCCCACTGTTTGAGTGAGGGGCTAAAAGTAGTTGTGGCTGTAGCTGGCTGTGTACAATCATATAACTACACATTACTGGTCAATTTCTCTAACAAATAGAAAGCTCTACTAGGCTAAACCAAGAGTTGGTCTCCAAGAAGAGCAATCCAGAGGTGGATGAGGAAAACCACTTCAGAACGCAGAACAGAGTCCTCTGTTTTCCTTTGCAGCGAAGTCATAATAAGAAGTCCGTGCTCTGAGGCAAAGACTCTTTGGAGCATTTAAGCAATATAATTGAAAAACACTTGAATAATCCTCATTGAAGTTGGAATGTGGTTTCAAATTTATTTTCCTAGTAATAATATTTTTTAAAAATGTTAAACTTCTGAAATGGTCAAACCCACAAAAAATAAACTGCTGTTTTCAGCCACATTAGTATCCCATTCCCATGCTGCAAAGACTAAATTAAATTAGCATTTTACATTTAAAGGGAAAATATCTTTACCTGATTTTAAAAGCAAACCCACTGATGAAAAAAATGCACTTTCAACATAAAACACACTAATCCATGGAAAAGTACATTCCAAGAAGCATTTGTGAATATTTGAAAATCAACAGCATAATGCTGTTTTATGGAGAGTAACAGTGCTCCTCATGTTTATGGCTTCCCTTTTTCAGATTTCCAAAGTAGCAAGAGCCTTCAAGGTCTGTTCCATAGTACATTTTACTCCGCTGATCAAAACCTTTGCCTCACTCCACTGTAGTCACCCTCACCTGCATTTTATACGCTGGCATATGCTAAGCTCTTGAAAATAACTCCAGGGTCATACACATTACAAGACAGAGCCCATCACTCTCTTCTTTCCATTCTATCCTCTACCTTTGTAGTTTGGATTCTTATCATCCCTTGTCTGTACCATTGCACTACCTTCTAACTGGTATCCCTCTCCCCTCTAATCAACCTGCTCCTACATACCATAACAAACTTCCCAAATTGCCATTTTGATTGTGGCATTTGTGAATATTTCATTGCATCGAAATCTAGCATATTTTTCCATTGCCCAGCAAATGAAAGCCCCTGTATTTCAATTCATCAAGACACATCAACAGTCCCGCAAATGATATGGTTGTGACACTATCCTCTCCCCGTTGACTTGAGATGCCTGCCCTGCACCATCATTGCCTGTCCACTGGCAGCATGCAGAGTCCCAGAATGAAGATGCTACATCAGCATCCTACCCAGTCTGATTCTGCAATCCCCACATCTCTTTCAGTATCAGCCTGGATGCCACCTCTTTCACAAAACTCTCCAAAAACATAACAGTCAGGCATCCATACCTCCCATCTCGGCACACTTCTTTAATTACTTTGTGTTCCTTTCTAATTATAGTTACCATATACTGCTTCTGGAGGGCAGGGACTGTGTCTATCTTTATAGCCCCCTTGGAACCTAATAGAGTGTCTTGAATATGGCAGGTTCTCAATACACATCATCTTGCTCTCATCCCATTAGCAAGGGAAGAATCTGAAACTGCTCCCTGGATGAGCCACATTTTTGTGTCTCACTCTCTTGAGGGAATTACTTTCCCATTAATTTTCCAGAACTTCCCTAAAACTTCATTCTTGGAAAATGTGAAAAGAGGACACAATTTCAAGCCATTTAAGAAGGAGCCTAGAGAGTGAAGAAGGAATCTTGGTCAATGCAGAGCTGCAAGAAGGACTATGAGAAACATGGTCATGCTTGCCTAGAGCTGGCCTGGCCTGGTATTTTTACATGAAAGGGAATAAGCTCTTGTCCTAGCTTTCTTCTATTAATTGAATTACAGGAAAAATATATAAGAGAATAAAAAGGGATGAAAGAGAGGCAAAACATCTTGAGGATATGAGGAAAGGGGCTGCCTGAAAATGAAGCCAACCCGAAGAAACAGATCCAAGAATTGGATTCTGATGATGGCATCTGCGCCCTGGATCAAGCTGCATCTGAAGCTATGTCTGCTTTTGGACTCTTCTGTTCCATATAAGTCAGTTAATTCCTTTTATGGGTTGAGTTTTCTGTTACTTGGAACAGCAACGATCACATCTATGGTCAGATGATAATTTTGTAAAATACAAATACTGTGCAAATACACTTCAGTATTTCCCTATTATATCACTTATTTCTTTGTTACAGGTTTATAAAAAGGGGCATAAAACTTCCTGAAAATTCTGCCTACATAATGTGTATGAGTTTCATAATTAATAAAAATATACAAAGGTTTCAAAACTAAAGAAACTAAAAGAAAGAGAGGGAAAAGAAAAATTAGTGCTTACCTGTGAAATAAGTAGCATATTTCTATTAGAACACTTTAGTTATTATTTTATTGTTGTCTTCCCACAAAATTAAATAAGAATAAGGATTATGCTGGCCTTACTAATTTCTAATACACAGTACCTAGCACAGTGCTCAAATAGTTGGTTCTCAATCAAACATTTGTTGACAAAGGAATAAAAATCTACCTCTATTATGTTATTTATTTCCCAAAATGATGAAAAAGTAGTAGGTGAACAGATTATGTCAACAGTTTAAGCAAGTATGAAACTATGTTATCTGGCATGTAAAATGACCCTACTAGATTACATAGGCTGTTGTCCAGAGTTTGCTTTTGGAAGTAGGCACTGGAGCAGAACAGGAAGAGTGACCCGGGGTGACTGAAAGTGAGGGAGCTCTGAATCATGTGCCAAATGTGGCCCTTCTCTGAATTTCCTCATGGCAAGTATTGAAGGACAATACACCTACATTATACCTGAACTTTCCAAAATGCAGTGCAGCATTAAGAAGATAAAAATCTTTCACTTTCACAAACATCTAGAGATGTCCCTATTCTCAAGGTGTTTATACTATAACTGGCAATATCCTGAAAGAATAAATCAAGATGCTGCTATTTCATAGTACTCCATGATTACAAATGTGCTTATGTAGCTCTCCGGAAGCCAGTTGGGAAGTGAATGCACACAGGTGTGTTTGTTTGTGGTTTCTCTGCACTTGTGTTTATGTGCTTTTCCATAAGCAACCTTCCCCACTTTATCAGATTCTTTTTCCTGTTTTCTTTATTCATATGACTCTTTCCCTTGTGATCTTCATCCTCTCTGTCCCCCTTCCCTTTTTAGGCTAAAATAGAGAAATGAAACATGTATCTTGCTATTTCTTGTGTTAATTAAGTAGACTTTTATATTGCTTCTTCTTGGAACATTGTATAACTTCTCACTAAAAGACTAAATTATATTGCTTTCCTATGTAGGTGGTCTCTGGTCTTTTTTTACTGTTCCATCAGTGGCTCTTGACAGAATAAGGGTTTCCCAATATTAGAGAAGTCCTAATGGACTAAGGGTGTTAATCTTTGTGGTCTCTCCCATTCTAATCCTTTCTAAAGACAAAACAAGAAACCATCTTCCTCAAACATTTTCTAAAAAACTATGGAGCGTCTCTACCCTGAATATAGAGTGGTGGCCTGTCATATTTTCATCTGAAACCTGCAGCATGAATGACGATCAAATGAGATCTCATATGGTTAAACTGTTAGTGTCTATACACATACAATAGGTCATTATTTTTGTTGTAATTACTATTGATATTTGGCAATAACCTGCTAAAAGCCACTAGATCCATCCACAGTTACTCACCTCAGCTGACTCTCCCGGAAACAAATGGCATAGTAGGTAGAAAGCAGCATACAATTTCTAATTTAGAAACTATTAGGAAACTTTCTTCCACCTGAAGCTAAGTACTTTGAAAAAGGACTACAGAAATTGAACAACTAATAAACAGAAGGAGATGTTTTCTTGACCTAGGATATTAGAATGACTGGCTCCTGAAAAGAGACCATGAACTCTGCAAGACAGGGAAGAAAGTGACAAGCCATCATTACCAAGTAAGCTTTCACCAGATCACATGCAGATAAAATGCCAGAATGAGAGAAATGTGTAATATAAAAAGAGATCACAGTATGTCTGTCTAATTCTTAAATGAAAATAACTTGAAATTTGATCAAGAGCAGTATTCATTGTCTCAGATGTTTGGAAAAAATGTCAACTTCATATCTGTATATGAGAAAGTAAATTGGTTCTCATTGGTATCACCAAGATTTGATGGGATGAGACTCATAGCCACTCAACATGGGAAAGTACAGTTGTCATTAGGCTGCTTCCAAATATTCCAGCTCTCCTCACACATATTAAGACTGTACTACCTCACCCTCACTGAAGTTCATCACATCCATCTGACTGGCTTTGGCCAATCGAATGAGCATAGAGGTGATGCTGGTCACTCTGGCAGATGTTAAGAGCCAGAGAGCAATTAACAACATTACCTTCCTCCTGCCTCAATGATTGTGGACAAACGTGTTGAGATGGAGCCCTCTGCTCCTAGCTCCGCAAGTGTCTTAGATGAACAAACTCTTTTGCTGACTTGTGTTAGATATAAAGAGTGAGTAAGAAATAAACGTTTGCTTGGTCAAGCCACTGAGACTTTGAAATTGTTTGTTACTGAAGCACAATCAGTTTGAGCTTACCAATACAGGAGAATCACTTTGACCAAAATAAATGAATTTCCCCATAAGAAAAGCTGCTTTGTATACAAAGAGAACACTTACTGATGTGGAAACCTACAAAACATAAAAATGAAAGCATAAGTAGCAAAAAAGGAAAATAGGATGGCAAGATGTTGGCCTCTTAAGTAGATGATGACTATAGAAGATGCTTTCCTATAGATGTTTCCAAACCAGCAGAGGAGTGACAGAGGAGACAATGAGATGTCCTTATATCTGCAGAAGCCTCATTCTACTCAAAACATAGTATCTAATAACTTCACAGCTAATCCTTTGATAATTTCACTCCTGAAAGACAGAGATACATCCAAGATAAATTTGAGCAAAGGGAATACTGAGTAACATTTCCTTAGACTTAAATACATATATTTACAAGTTTAGAAATTACACATTTTCCTTTCCTTTTCTTGCCTTCCTTCCCCTCGAGGCAGCCACAAATGAGAAGACCAGCAAGGCTAGACCCAAAGAAGCAGCTGGGGCTGAGGAGATGTATGGGAACTACAGGGTCAGAAACAAAGAGGCCCGCAAGGCTGGACCAAGGTGGTGGTCAGAGCTGAGGAGACCAAGTCGGCCAGTGATGCCAAGGCCAAGGAGGCAGCTGGGGTGAAGAAGACAGTTGGCAGGGTCAGGAAACCAGGTACATACAGGGAGAATGAGCAAATAATTAAATATACCAAGAATGATGAGAGACATGTATTTTTCATGCTTCAAAGGTCTACATAGGAGCAGCTGGTGCCACGGCAGTTCATGCACATTGTCACTTCTCTGCTGGCCTCAGAAGCCAGAACCATGGTCACTATTAGCCTTGTGGGACAAGAGGCACACTGTGAGTACTGACCTACCTACCAGTGGCTGAGAAGCTGACCAACACACAACACAAACCACTGGTGTGATTCCAACACACGTCCTAGGTTCTTCCTACAGAAGTTGAAAGTTTTATGATGCCATGCCTTTAAAAATCCTACTTAATAAGGTATGCTCACATTCATTTTTAGTTTTGAAAGGGGAAGGTGAACGAATGAATAGAAACATATCATGCACACATCTGAAAGAAGAAGTGGAATTTCCTGGTTATCTGCAATATCAGGTGAGCCCATTTTTTTTCCCTAGGAAACAAGGTAGGAACCTTTATTCCTGGCATGAACCTGTCCTCCACAGCCAGACAACTGAAAAGTCAATAGAAGCTGATGGGCAAAAAGAAGTGACCAGGCAGAGAGAGAAAGAAAAAAGGACTAATGAAAACAAATTTTCTGCAAACTTGACTTCCAAAATAAAGAATAATATCTTTTGTGTGAAAGAAAAATCATTATCATATGATTTATTCTTTTATACTTTGTTTTACAACAGTCTATTATTTTTCTCATAAAAACAAAAACAATAGACAAAACCAAAGGACCATTTTATTGGCTTTCTCATTAGAAGTCCATCTCACAGATTTTAAGGATTTCTGTTCAACCAACATCTGTAAACTCTAGAAGGGTCTATAACTTCCTTTGGAGTTTCACCTAGCTTTTTATGGAAAACTTTTCTTCCAAAACATTTACAAGAAGAACAATGGAATCTGTTGAGATCACAGAGTTTAGTGCTTGATATCTTATAAGCTACATTTAAATCAATTTCCTTCATAATTGAGAACCCTTAACTGGACATTTAAATTACTAAACAACTGACCCTTTTTACATTGTAAAGCACCTTTATACTTTTTATTAGATAAAAACAAACTACTCTTCTTAGACTTAACCAAGATAATATATGAGAACTGCATTTTTATTAAACGTGAAAATTCCATAGCACTTCTCACAGCTCTTTTAGAACACAACAGCTTATGCATATTATGGCCAAGTTGAGTTGTTCCTTAAATAAAGCAAGCTTCTAGATGCCACACAGTCTTATCTCTTCTAAGGCCAAAACACTAGAATGGGAAATAGCCATAAAGGAAACTCTTTGGACATAAAGCTACCTATCTTTATCATTACTCCTTAGTCTCAAGAAAAAATTAGAGCCAAGCAAAGTCAAAATTAGATGTCACCTCCCGTAATTGGTGCAGGATTGCTAAGGGCAGCTTGTAAGTGTGCCAAGATTTAAGAAGTGATGGCAGAAAAAATATTGGATTAAGTTAGAAGACTAGGATTTGGGGTCTGGCTCCAGCTCGTACCACCTATGTGGTCTTGACAAATCACTAAATTCTCTCACCTCAGTTTCTTCATCTGTGAAATGCAGATAACCCTGTGCCCCAGGATTGTTGTGAGATTCAAATTAGATGGTGTGTGTAAAGGGTCATGTGGGAACTATAAAGTGTATAACAAGTTGTTTTGTTCTTTTTTTCTTTACCACTGACTCTAGGTGTCTTCCTAAAAAGCAGTCTACATCAGGGCTTTGCTCTTTATTAAAAGCCATGATTATCACCCATGACTCTGGAGATCATACAAGGCAAACAAATGAGAAAGGAACTGACCAGCACTTAGTCAGCATGTGGTCACAGGCAAAGTTGATAACTGAAGTAATGAAATTCGGGTCTACCCCAGCACAGTGTGGCCAAGCAGCTGGGCCACCCCAACCCAGATCAGTTTGGACACTCCCAAAAGAAATGCTCCCAACAAATTCCTTTTTTTGTTGTTGTTGTTGTTGTTTTTTAAGCTAGAATCTAAACCACCTGACCCATTCTCTCTACTTTACTGCCCATTTACTTCCTCAGAAATTCTTCTGTCCTCCAATGTGTGTTCTTGAGTTATACGCTTGATACATGTGCCTATCTCTCCTCACCCTGACCACAGCTTCAAATTTTCTTCTTGGGTCACACCATGGGAAACATCCCTCCCAATTAAGTCTGGCCCCGGAGGCTCCAAGACTCCAGACCACTCTACCATACCCTTAGACAATTCCTACCTGTGGGTAAGGCCTGGCAAATAAGCCTGAAACTATTCCTAAACAGTTTCTAAACAACATCTAAAGGATTGAAGGATTTTGCTTTGTGTGTGTTTAATTTGAATGGCTACTGAGCATTTCTAAATCTAATTATTAGAAATTTGGAAACAGAAAATAGGAACTGCACATGGGCCTTTGGAAGTCTGGCTGGTTTAACAGAAGCTTCAAGCCACAGCTTGATTTGAACATCTCTCCCTACACTGTCACCTCAAGGTCAACATCCTTAAAAAAAAGAAATTCCGACCAAGAGTTTCATATCCGGACAAACAAGTTTCCTAAGTGAAGAGGAAATAAAATCCTTTTCAGACAAGCAAAGGCTAAGGGAATTCATTACCATCGGACCTGCCTTACAAAAGATCCTTAAGGAAGTGTTAAACATGGAAACAAAATACTGGTACCTGCCACCACAAAACACACTTATGTACATAGCCCACCAACACTATTGTATTAGTCTGTTCTCATGCTGCCAATAAGGACATACCTGAGAGTAATTTACAAAGGAAAGAGGTTTAATTGAAATAGTTCAGCATGGCTGGGGAGGCCTCAGGAACTTATAATCATGGCGGAATGAGAAGCAAACATGTCCTTCTTCACATGGTGGCAGCAAGGAGAAGTGCCAAGTGAAGGTTGGAAAAGCCCCTTATAAAACCATCAGTTCTCAAGAGAACTCACTCACAGTCATGAAAACAGCAGCATGGGGATAACTGGCCCCATGATTCAATTACCTCCCAGGATCTCTCCCATGACATGTCGGGATTATGGGAACTACAATTCAAGGTAAGATTTGGGTGGGGACACGGCCAAACCATATCAACTGTAAAGCAATTATATAATCAGTTCTACAAAACAACCAGCTAACAAAGCGATGACAAGATCAAACCCTCAAATGTCAATATTAGCTTGGAATTTAAACAGACTAAATGCCCCACTTAAAAGACACAGAATGATGAGTTAGATAAAGAAGCAAGAACCAACTGCATGCTGTCTTCAAGAGACTCATCTCACATGCAATGACACCTGTAGGCTCGAAGTAAAGGGATGGAGAAAGATCTATCAAGCAAACAGAAGACAAAAAGAGCCGGGGTTGCTATTCTTATTTCAGACAAAACAGACTTTAAGCTAACAGTGATCAAAAAGGTCAAAAATGGGCATTACATAATAATAAAGGGTTCAATTCAGCAAGATGACTTAATCGTCCTAAATATATATTCACCCAACATTAGAGCACCCAGATTTATAAAACCAAGTTCTTTGAGACCCACAAAGAGACTTAGATAACCAAACAATAATAGTGGGAGACATTAACACCCTACTGACAGAACATCCAGGCAGAAAACTAACAGATATTAGGGACTTAAACTCAGCACTTGACCAAATGGACCTAACAGATATCTATAGAATACGCCACCCAACAACAACAGAATATACATTCTTCTCATCTGCATATGGCATGTATTATAAGACTGACCGCATGCCCAGCCATAAAGTAATTCTCAACAAATTAAAAAAAAATCATACCAATCACGCTCTCAGACTACAACACAAAAGAAAGAAGGAAGGGAAGGGGAGGGGAGGGGAGGGGAGGGGAGGGGAGGGAGGGAGGGAAGGGAAGGGAAGGGAAGGGAAGGGAAGGGAAGGGAAGGAAGAAAGGCCAAGAAGATCTCTCAAAACCATATGATCCTATGGAAACTAAACAACTTGCTCCTGAATAACTTTTAGGTAAAGAAGGATATTAAGGCAATGAAATTAATTTTGTAAAACTAATGAAAACAAAGATATATCAGAATTTGTAGGACACAGCTAAAGTAGTGTTAAGAGGAAAGTTTATAGCACTAAACACCTACATCAAAACGTTAGAAAGATCTCAAATTAATAACCAAACATCACACCTAAAAGAACTAGGAAAACAATAGCAAACCAACCACAAAGCTAGCAGAAGAAAGGAAACAACCAAAATCAGAGCTGAACCAAATGAAATTGAGACATAAAAATCCATACAAAAGATCAATGAAACCAAAAATAGTTCTTTGAATGAATAAATAAGATTGACAGACTGCTGCCTAGATTAATAAAGAAAAAAGGGAGAAGATCCAAATAAACATAATCAGAAATGACAAAGGTGATATTACCACTGACCTCAGAGAAATACAAAAAATCCTCAGACACTATTGCAGACACCTCTGTGCACTCAAACTAGAAAACCTAAAAGAAATGGATAAACTCCAGGAACTGAACCAGGAAGAAACTGAATTCCTGAACAGACAAATAAAAAGTTCTAAAACTGAATCAGTAATAAAAAATCTACCAACCAGAAAAAGCCCTGGAGCAGAAGGATTCACAGCCAAATTCTACCAAACATATAAAGAAGACCTGTTAGCAATCCTACTGGAATTATTCCAAAAATTGAAGAAGAGGGACACCTGCCTAACTCATTCTATGAGGCCAGCATGATTCCGATACCAAAACCTGGCAAAGACACAACAAAAAAAGAAAATTTCAGGCCAATATCCCTGATGAATATAGATGCAAAACTATTCAGCAAAACTAGGAAACTGAATCCAGCAGCACATCACAAAGCTAGTCCACCACAATCAAGCAGCCTTCATTCCTTGGATGCAAGGTTAGTTCAACATAGGCAAATCAATAAGTGTGATTCACAACATAAAAAGAATTAAACAAAAACCATATGATCATCTCAATAGAAATAAAAACACTTTCAATAAAATTCAAGAACTCCTTATGTTAAAAACTACCAACAAACTGGGCATCAAAGGAACATACCTCAAAATAATAAGAGCCATCTACAACAAACCCGCAGTCAACATCATACTGAACAGGCAAAAGCTGGAGGCATTCCCCTGAGAACCAGAACAAAACAAGGATTCCCATTCTCACCTATTCAACATAGTATTGGAGGTCCTAGCCACAGCAATCAGGCAAGAGAAAGAAATAAAAGGCATCCAAGTAGGAAAATAGGAAGTCAAACTATCTCTCTACACTGACAATATGATCCTATACCTAGAAAAACCTATAGTCTCTGCCCAAAGGCTAGTGGAACTGACAAATAACTTCAGTAAAGTTTCAGTATACAAAATCCATGTACAAAAATCAGTAGTATTTTTATACACCAGTAATGTCCAAGCTAAGAGCCAAATCAAGAACACAATACCATTCACAATAGCCACAAAAAGAATGAAATACTTAGGAATATAGCTAACCAAGGAGGTGAAAGATCTCTACAATAAGAATTACAAAACATGGCTGAAAGAAATCAGAGACAACACAAACAAATGGGAAAACATTCCATGCTCATGGGTTGGAAGAATCAATATTATCAAAATGACCATACTGCCCAAGGCAGATCCAATGCTTTTCCTATCAAACTACCAATGTCATTTCTCAGAAAAAAAAATTCAAAAATTCAAATAAAAAATGGGCCCAAATAGCCAAAGCAATCCTAAGGAAAAAGAACAGAGCTGGAGCCATTATACCACCCAACTTTAAACTATGCTACAAGGCTACAGTAACCAAAACAGCATAAAACAACAGACACATAGACTGATGCAATGGAATAGAAAACTCAGAAATAAATCCATACACCTACAGCCATGTGATCTTTGACAAAGTCAACAAAAATAAGCAATGGAGAAATGACTCCCTATTCAATAAATGGTACTGGGATAGCTGGCTATTCATGCACAGAAAATGGAAACTGGACCCCTTCCTTTTACCATACACAAAAATCAACTCAAGGTAGATTAAAAACTTAAATGTGAGACTTAAAACTATAAAAATTCTAGAAAAAAAAGCCAGTATATGCAGTTCTGAACATAGAACTTGACAAAGATTTCATGATGAAATCTCCAAAAGCAATTGCAACAAAAACAAAAATTGACAAGTGAGACATAAACTAAAGAGCTTCTGTACAGCAAAAGAAACTGTCAACAGAGTAAACAGACAACCTACAGAATAGGATAAAATTTTTGCAAACTATGCATCTTACAAATGTCTAATATCCAGAATCTATAAAAAATGTAAACAAATCAACAAGCAAGAAACAAATAACTCCATTAAAAAATGGGCAAAGGACATGGACAGATACTTCTCAAAAGAAGACATACACATGGCCAACAAGCATATAAAAAAATGCTCAATATCACTAATCATTACAGAAATGCAAATTAAAACCATAATGAGATAACATCTCACACCAGTCAGAATGGCTGTTACTAAAAAGTCATAAAATAACAGATGTTGCCAAGTTTCCCAAGAAAAGGGAATGCTTATACACTGCTGGTGAGAATGAAAATTAATTCAGCCATTGTGGAAAACAATTTGGAGATTTCTCAAAGAACTTAAAACAGAACTACCATTCAACTCAGCAATCCCATTACTGGGTATATACCCAAATGAATATACATCATTCTACCAAAAAGACACATGTGGACGGGTGCGGTGGCTCACGCCTGTAATCCCAACATTTTGGGAGGCCGAGGCAGGAGAATCACGAGGTCAGGAGTTCAAGACCAGCCTGGCCAACATGGTGAAACCCTGTCTCTACTAAAAATACAAAAAATTAGCTGGGCATAGTGGCGGGTGCCTGTAATCCCAGCTACGCGGGAGGCTGTGGCAGGAGAATCTCTTGAACCAGGGAGGCAGAGGTTGCAGTGAGCCAAGATCGCACCACTGCACTCCAGCCCAGGCTACAGAGTGAGACTCTGTCTAAAAAAAAAAAAAAAAGACACATGCACTCATATATTCACTGCAGCACTATTCACACTAGCAAAGATATGGAATCAAACTAGATGCCCAATGGTTGACTGGATAAAGAAAACGTGGTGCAAATACACTGCGGAATACTATGCTGCCATAAAAAGGAATGAAATAATGTCCTATGTAGCAACATGGATGCAGTTGGAGGGCATTATCCTAAACAAATTAATGCAGGAACAGAAAAGAAAATACCATATGTTCTCAGTTGTAAGTGGGAGGTAAACACTGAGTACATATGGTGACAAAGAAAGGAAAAGTACACACCAGGGCCTACTAGAGGATGGCCAGTGGGAGGAGAGTGAGAGTCGAAAAACTACCCTTTGGATACTATGCTCACTACCTGGGTGACAAAATCATGTGTACACCAAACCCCAGAAACATGCAATTTACACATGTAAGAAACCTACATGTGCATGCCCTGAACCTAAAATTAAGTTGAAAAAGAAAATAAATAAAAGTTCTGGAAAAAAAGAAATAAGATGAAGCATGCCTCATTTTTACAAAAACTGTGAAGTCATTATTCTTCAGGGGGAAAAGCTTATGAATATATACATAGAAAGAGAGGCAGAGAGAGAGCAATACATGTTGTTTGATAAGCAAATTGCTCTTTGTATTTTCCAAAGCATTCTGGGAAATTTACTTATTCAAAAAAAGTCTAAAAGAAAGGAAGGAAAGACAGGCAGATGCAGAAAGAAACGAAGATGGATACAGAGAAAGAGAATAGGTTGTGGATTAAGAAGTATAAGCAAAAGATAAGAATTATATTAAGCTTTTAAGACAGGTAGAAACTGCATTTCAGAAAGGGGAGAAAATTCATTTATAAAAGCACAGTAGTGTTTAGGATTAAAAGCCCAGAGGGAAGACCAAGCTTCCAATTAGTAAGTGTAATGGTTCAACCAAGGTAACACTGTCCACACGGGCATGTATGGGCTCAAAAGGGACACAGGACAGAACATAGTTAAGACAGGACTAGAACAGTTCAGGAATTTAGGTAATGGTTAAGCCTCTGAAAGGCTTCTGAACTAAGTGATACCATGAAATGACTCTTTTAAGATCATTAGACAGTCAACATTTTCAATGTCCATCAAGACTTTCTCACCTTTTCAACAATAACCCCCAAATCTAATTATTATATCATTTGGATCTTTACCTGTTTTACATCTCTATTTAGATATCTTGCTATCACACCAGACAAATTCAATGATAGATAGATAGATAAATCTATCTATCTATCTATCTATCTATCTATCTATCTATCTATCTATCGAGAGAAATGAGCTTGTCTTCTTACTGCCAAAATCACTTCGATACTATAATTTCCTAACTTTCCCAGTTATCCATACCTTGGACTTATTTACCTTATATTTCTTTTCTTCTTCCCTTCCTTCCTTCTTCCTCTCCCTCCTTCCCTTCCTTCTTCCCTTTCTTCTTTCCTTCACTCCTAGATACCAGCAATTGCCAATTGCAACTGAATTCTATTTTATAGTCTTGAGAATCTACCAGTTGAGCCATCTACCCTACTTCAGGCTCTTCTCATTCAGTATAGAGTATAGAGCAATAGTTTCCTAACTGGCATCCTTTTAGGCAGTCTTTTTGTCCTTCAACTTATACTGCACACAATACCTCTTGGTGCATGTTCTCCAGTACTCCACTCCTTGTGCTACTTTGTCTTCATTCAAGCTCTACTCTCTGCCTGGAAAGGCTGGTCATCTCTCTAAGTCTAGGAAATTCATAACTTTCTCTAAGGATCCAGCCAAAATTGAACCACCATCTACAGGACCTGAGCTACTTTTCCCTCCATACTCTTAGGGTTCTTGATAAATACCTTTATTATAGAAGGTATTATTTACTGTGATCATTGTATGGCACTCTCCCCCAATTAGACACTAAGTCACTATAAAGTAGAGACCGTGTCCTGATTATCTTTGTATCCTAGCACAATTTCCAGTCCACAGAAGTCAATACGTGTTTGTTAAAGAAATCAATATCTTAGGTCAAAGGAGAAAGGCAATTCCCCTGAACCTCTCCCTATCCAATACCTAACCCCACTTCTTCATTCAATAAATACTGATTACCTCCTGAATTACCTATACAACACACACACACAAGTTATTTAATACGGCCTTTGGTGATCTGGGTCTGTCTACAACCTTGGCCTGATACTGTATCATTCTCTACTATGTACATTATTTTCAAGAAACACTGAACTATCTGTAGTTCTCTGGACATATAATCTTCTCTCACTTCTTTCTGCCTCTGTATCTACTGTTTTGTCAGACTGGAATTCTTTCTGACTGTTTGCCTACCTAGGAAATACCTATTTATTATTTAACTTTTGGCTGGTTGCTAACTCCTTAGTTAAGCTGGCTAGCTTGCTTGCTTATTTATTTATTTATTTATTTATTTATTTATTTATTTATTTGAGACAGGGTCTCACCCTGGAGTGAGTTATTTATTTATTTATTTATTTATTTATTTATTTATTTATTTGAGACAGGGTCTCACCCTGGAGTGCAGTGGCACAATGTCAGCTCACTGCAACCTCTGTCTCCTGGATTCAAAAAATTCTCATGCCTCAGCTACCTGAGTAGCTGACATTACAGGTGCTTGCCACCATGCCTGGCTTATTTTTGTGTTTCTGGTAGAGACAGGTTTTACTATGTTGGCCAGGCTGGTCTCGAACTCCTGGCCTCAAGTGATCCACCCACCTTGGCCTCCCAAAGTGCTGGAATTACAGGCATGAGCCTCTGCACCCGGCCTTAAGCTGGCTTTGACTTCTTTGTTTTCTGGTCTCCCTAGACCCAAGTACAACTCCATCACCACACTCATCACTCTATTAGTACCTCCACTACCAAGCATTATTCTTAGCACATTATACAGATTATTCTTAGAAGCATTCCTGTTATGCCTATTTTCATGGCAAAACTGAGGTAAACTTCAGTCTACTGCCTTTCTGGAATGAGAGCCAGCAAACATTTTCTGCAAAGAACCAGCTAGTAAATATTTTAGGTTTTGTGGACTATTTAATCTCTATCACAACTACTCAACTCTTATAGTGCAAAGGCAGCCATAACTAATACATGGCCATGTTGTAGTAAAAGTTTATTTTATAAAAACAGATGGCAGGCCTGATTTGGCCAGTAGGCCATAGTTGCTTATTCTGGTTCTAAAGACTCAATCAAGCTTCATCAAATTAAATTGGATCGACAGTGTTAGAAACTAAAACCCAATCCCTGCTTCCATATGATTCCCTTATCTCATCCCGAAGTTTTCAGTACTTGCAGCCTTTAAGATATTACTTTGTGGGTAAATCCACAGTAGCAACTCAACAATCAGTTGTAGAACTGAACTGAATGAGACAGAAATGGGTCCCTGAGGCTGATGTTTGTGTTAATCTCCTACTCATCCCCCATAACCCTCCACTAAGGGCAACTGGATCTTAACTAGATGTCCTTACCCCCAGTACTGATTTCTCACAAATAGATAACCTCTAGTCTAAGCGGAACAGCCAGCCCAAGACTCCATCCTGTGCCTGCAACATTTACCTGGGCTTCATCTCAGTTTCTGATGTTATTGGTATAAAAATAAAATTAATTGAAAGCAGACCACAAATAGAAATAAGCTTCCACACTAAAGTGGGCCACAAGTTTCAACCTAAGAAGTGAACATTTTATAGTGTTCTGAGTATTGTTGCACAGAGTTAGAGCAGTTCTCTTAGTCCATTTTTTATACAAGTAGCATAATAACCAGAAAAAAATGGATAAGGCAAAAAAAAAGATAAAAAAGAGAAGCTTACTGAATTATAAGCCCCTGGAAGACAGGAATCATGTCTCATTCACCCTTGCCTACCCAGCATAGTGGTGAATGAAAGAATGAATGAATACATTTATGAAGCTAAGATTCTAAATAATTAAGCTTGCCAAAACACAGTCTCCAAATTCCCTCAAGTATGCTTTAAAACCAGTGGAGATGTTGAAACCTTCCAGCTGTGAGTGAGGGAATAACCTATATCTTACTTTCTCCAGCCAACTCACCATCTTGAGTGTTTGGACTCAGGATTTGGGTTCGGAGTTCCTCCAGGCTAATTTCCAGACACCTGCAGATCTCCTCAGGGTTATAGGGTTCAGGATGAAGGGCATCTTCTGTGACCAACAGCATTTCTTCTAGACTAATCCCTAGTTTAGCCTGCACCTCCTCCAGCCTCAGTACTTCGTCCCATTGCAAGCTTTTGTATTTAGCCAGGAGCTGCAAATTCAAACCAAGATAATGGTCAGTTTTGATTCAGAATTTGATGTGTACTATTTTAATTAGCCAGATTTAACTTTAAGCTGTTTGTTGTTGTTGTTGTTGTTGTTGTTGTTTTCCATTCAACCTATCCAACTTTCCCACCATTACTTGGAAATGCATACTGGCTTCAGATGCCTGGAATTAAACATGTATGACACTCACAGACTAGTTAAGTATTTGTCCTGAAACACACACACACACACACACACACACACACGCACACACAACTAATCCCTCACTGATTTTTTTTTTGGCCTGTCACCACTTTCCCTCAGAGCTATTTCTTTGAATAATTTTACTCTTTTATCCTTATTCAGTTCATGCCTACTGCATTCCTCCCTAGGAAGTCAAGAGAAAACTATTTAAATCTCATGTGACCTGGGTCTTGAGAGGATACTGTACGTCCAATTAGGGTACTTCCTGTTTACTATATGTCTCTGAAAATGGCATTATATGGGCATTTGGGGTAAAATCCTAAATTTGAAATGAAAACCTTATTGATGACCTTATGTGAAGCACTTCATTAGGTCGCTGGTGGTAGTAGCTGTATGTTCCTCTACCCTCAAGAAAAAGAGTTTGGCTTCTAACTGCATCCTGAGGTACCTCCTCAATCTGACGGTGAGGGTTAAGTATAAACCAAATCTGTAACCACCCATGGGAACCCCAATCCAGAATATACTTCTGTCATTCTCCCCAAGCAATATCAGAGTGGGTGGCAATCAAAACAGTGAGGATTTCTCTCATCCTGAGGTCTACAATATTCATTGCCTGGGTGTGAAGACAGAGGGGCATTTTAAACAGCAAAAAGAAACAAGAGAAGGGGAAATCAGTCTTCAAGAAAATGTGCATCTGATTTACTCTTCCATTATGTTGATGATTTTCTTTCTTTTTGACAGGAAGCAGGGTTTACCAAAAGACTATTGTACTCTGGTTACGGCCACTGACTTCTGAAGAATGTTAATAACAGAAGTTCTTATATTAATTTAATCCTCTTTTTAAAACCCTGGCTCATATATTTGAAATGAGTTAATGATTTTAAGGCCAAACTGGGAAACAAAACAATAGAACTATGATTTTCGGTTTGATTATTTCATGGAACATGGTGTCATTTAAAACAAAAAACAAAAAGCAAAAAAAAAAAAAAAAAAAAAAAAACATGAGCTAAGACTTCTTCTGACCTGTTTGCTTAGCACATTTAGTTCATGGTTATTAGCAGTACTGGACTGATAGCTCCACAGACTGACCCATTCATTCATTCATTTCATTCACTCATTCTTGTTCTATATTCCAATGTATTCCAAAAATAATTTGAGAAAACTTACAAAGATATACATAATACAAAAGAATAGATATTTATTTTATATGAAAAAAAGAGCTGAAGTTAATGATCTCCTACAATGATGCTTTCTGGCAACACATCCACAATCCAACTGAGATAAGCAATGAAGCTAACAAAAATAATAGTGTGGTATAGTCTAAAATATGCCCCGTATTTCTTATAATCTTCAACAACCCTGTGAGACAGATATTATTATTCTATTTAGAAAATAATAGTAGGCTGGGTATGGTGGCTCAAGCCCGTACAATCAATCCCAGCACTTTGGGAAGCCGAGGCGGGTAGATCACTTGAGGTCAGGAGTTCAAGACCAGCCTGGCCAACACGATGAAACCCCATCTCTACTAATAATACAAAAATTAGCTGAGCGTGGTGGTGCATGCCTGTAATCCCAGCTCCTCGGGAGGCTGAGGTAGGAGAATCGCTTGAACCCGGGAGGCGGAGGTTGCAGTAAGCTGAGATCCTGCCATTGCACTCCATCCTGGGCAACAAGAGCGAAACTCCGTCTCCAAAAATAATAATAATAATAGTAAGTGACTTGTCCAAAGTCACTTAACAAGGCTGGGTGTGGTGGCCTCATTAATCCCAGCTTTGGGAGACTGAGGTGGACAGATCACTTGAACCCATGAGTTCAAGGCCAGCCTGACCAACATGGCAAAACCTCGTCTCTACTAAAAATACAAAAACTAGCTGGGCATGGTGGCATGTGCCTGTCATCCCAGCTACTCAGGAGGCTAAGGAATGAAAATCACTTGAAACCAGGAGGCAGAAGTTGCAGTGAACGGAGGTCATGCCACTGTGCTCTGGCCTGGGTGATGAAGTGAGACTCGGTCTCAAAAAAACAAAACAAAACAAAAAAACAAAGTAACTTAACTAGTTAATAACAGAGTTGGAAACTGAATCCAGGTCTTATAACTCTTTCTTCCTTCCCCTAGGCCACATTCTCAATGAGGTATGGATGATAACTATATCATGTTACCCATATGAATTCAAATCACTGATCAAGTCTTAGAAACGCATTTCAAAACACAAACCTAGATCTGTGCTAGAAGTGAACATTCCAGAAATTTAAAAACACTTTGATAAATGGGTTCCTTCCAAACTAAAAAAGAAAAACGTCAGAGAACTGCCCCCAAGAGATGACAGTGGGCTCTTTCTAAGAAGCTTTCAGTCCACAATGATATCCAAGTTCCCATTCCCATTTTCTCTTGAACCAGTCACATTGCCCCAGGCACTTGATCCAAGAAAACTGCGCCAGTGATATGTGGGGAGAAAGTCTGCAAGGGATGGCTGCAGCCCACAAGATTCAGTTTTCAAAGGCAGCCTCCTGATGTGCCTTCTGCAGATTGAGGCACTAACATAGAGTTCACATTCACTCCAGCAATATCCCACTTTACTGTGACACCAGTTGTCCAGTGAGCCCTCAGCTGGAGAATCCACACAGCCAATTTGGTATGTATTTCAATTAAGGATGAAATCTACCATATGCCCTCAATGACAGCTGCACAGCCCGTGAGCTGTTGAATTACACTACATTGAGGTAGTCAAATAGAAAATCCTCTTAAGCCCTTTGAAATTTGGCTTGGAAAACAGAAAGATGACTTGCAGATGAAGGAAATGGGTGGATAAGATCACCGTTGCTCAAAGACAGAGCTTCATGAAGGCACTTGTGGCCCAGGTGACTGGCCTCCTTCACATTTCACTTGTGGCCCAGGTGACTGGCCTCCTTCACATTTGTGAAGCAGGGCTATGAGTCAGGGCTGTGGGTTATTTTGTCACAACTTTCTCAGTCAGTAGTAGGGTGGGGAAATAAGAGAAGGCAGTTCTTTGTCCACATTCACCATTTTCTTTTCACCATGGCAAACATTAAGTATTCATATCAGATACCACTTCTGAGAGCTTCCTGAGCTCTGTTCCATGCTCTGTGGATAAGAAAGCAGGCAACAGGTGCTTTTTCCACAGTCATGGAAAGAGGCACTGATAAATAGTGCTAAAACTCTGTTTTAGGTTGGTTTCTCTCAGACGCAGGCCCTGTGACAAAAATTTGAGGGTAAGAATTTGAGGGGAAGGTGATCCTAAGAAGCATTAAGAGGAATAGAAAGTGAGACAGGAAGAGAAGCCAATATGAGGTGTACTGATGTTGGCAAGTGAGTCTGGGCCTGCTGAGCTTCAAATCACAGGTTCTCTGGAACCTGTATGTGTAAAGCTCAGTCATGTCCTACCATGGGCAAGAAAGCCAAAGTATTTATCCAATAACTCCCAGTTATCACTGATTGAGGCAGCTCTCAAGGATATTAACTCCCTAGCACTTTCAGGTTGTCCCAGACACAAACAAAAATACTAAGCCCTCTGCTCTTGGTCTGAGACTCCTTGGGTCTTCTGGTAAAACGGTATGGTAGAGAAAGTGTTAAGATATTCATGAAGAATTCTCATCATCTCCTACTTTGTAGTCAACTTCTAGTGCATCCTACCTTCTCAAAACCTATCACTGGCAGCACTATGCTTTTCACCAACCATTGCACCTTGAAGCTGTAGCTCTTATTGAGTCAACACGTTTTCTTCATTTCCTTCATTCATGTGCGTCTGCTCACAGTGAGTGTCTACTGAGTGCCTGTTACTTCCCAGGCTACAGGCAGAGAGCAGTGAGTAAGGCACACATGGCTCCTGACCACGTGCAGCTCACAGTCCACCAGAAAAGACAGAGGTTAAATTAAAACTACGTTTAACATAAAGAACTTAATCCAATTATGATAAACTTCTATAATAGAAAAATACAGGACATGGTAAGAGCACATAAAAGGGTGTTTAACCTAATTGAGGTCAGGAGGTAGTCAAGGAAAACTTCCTCAAAGTAATGAAGTATATGCCAGAAGGAAAACAAAAATCCAATCATAGACAGGCTGTACCCAACCCTTACCACATCCAGTCAGAGCTTCTCTCACATCTCTCCCTTTTTATCCCATCCTCACTGATACTCTAGTACCTACTTCTCTTCAACCAAGGCAAAAGCTCCTGCTGCCATATTAATATTTTTAAAATACCTCACTAACAACCACTGCTTTCAAAGCCAAGCCTGGGTAAGCCTGAGCATGGCACTGAAGGTCCTGCCACAATCTGGCTCCATTAAACACATTACCCCTATTCCGCAGTATGTATGTCCTCTGCCATGCAGCTCGGACTCACCATTGCCTGAATACTCCATGCCAGAGTCTTGGCAGAGTATGCACTATTGAATCAACTGGCTGCATGAAATTGGCTACATTCTTGAGTATTTGGTTTTTCTCTGCTCAAATTCAAGGAAACTGCCAAAACCCTGAGAATATTATGCCAACTATTCTGTCACCAGACAAAGAATAAGTTTCATACTAAGTGACAGGAGCTGAAAAACTGGGTGACTGATGGCCCCTGACCAGACAGGCCCTGTAAAGAATCACTGTAAATTTTCCTTGAAGTGTCAAAGGATCATATGAAACTCTCTCCTTCACTGCTTCTCATGTTGCCACAAGGAGCTCAGGGTATACAAAAAGCAACAGTATAATTTCTCTTCCCTACTTGACTTCCCATAATACTTATTATGGGCATCACACATTTTATTCTTCAATGTAACTAAGGGATACTGTATAAGAAAAGCACTTCTGGAAACATTTAAGCCCCAAATGTGTGTAAAATATGAAAAATTTTGTACCTACTAGAGATCCCTGGCTACTTTATCATAAAAATGTGCTTCATTAAGATATCATTTGTACAAGTAGTAATTATAAATCTCTATTGAGTTTGCCTTCAAAAATTTTTAATTTTAGTCAAATGCTCTACAAGGCTCTGATTTTTTATGAATTTGCATCAATTAGCTTTTGAAAGCTGATGGAGAGAGAGAAAGAGACAGAGACAGAGAAACAAGATGAGAAAGACGTTAAGAATAGAAGAAATTGCTAGCATTAATGCAAAACAAAGAAAAATTGTCTCTATTGGTTTAGTGTACTTCCCTGTGTTAACTTGATTTTAACAAGGTACTCATTTTCAAAAAAGAATCTGAGAAAAATAGGAAGAAAGGAAAAATAAATGTTATTCATTACAACTTTGCCATGTAGAGCCCTAGCTGATCAGTCTCAGTCTCATTTTCAAAACTATCTTGATTAGCCATTCTTCAGCTGACACTTCATTATTGTTGTTGGAAAACAAAGTTTGCTCAGGTTGAGATAAGCTTTTTTTTTAACCTTTTTACATGAGAGTTTAATTTATTTAATGAGACCATCTTCAAAAAAAAATTATATTCATTCACATGTTGCCAAAAATGGAAGAATAGAACCATATTGCAAAGAAAATATGCTTAGTAGGATTCCAGACTATATTCCTAAGCAAAAGCATATTCCTAATATCCATATCTCTGAGTAAAGTGCACATTAGCAGTTTTATCTTCATTTCCCTTTTGTATAAAACCTGGGATTTTAGTGATTTGCAGCAACATGATTTAGAAAACATTTTCCATCTTGATAAAGTCTTTCATTTTTCTTTCTTCCACATTTTAAAAGAGAAAAATTCAGAGTATTTAAAACCGTGTGTTTATCTACGTCAATTGGGAGGAGTGTGTAGCAAAAAGCCAAATTCAGATGCCAATTTTGCTGACCAAAGTACCTCTAAAATGCATATGGGGTTATGCAGTTAAACTGAGAAAACATCCTCAAGAACAGGAGGTTCTGCAGTGGATTAAGATCTTCAGCTACTACTGCTTCCAAAGGAGATGCCCTTTTTCTAGTTAACTCTCAAAAAACATTCCCACATCACAATAACTTTTACTACAGAGACTCAGCACTACAATTTTATCCGTCATTTTCTTCTTGTATCTTTGGGAGAGTAGTCACAACATGAACTGATTTTACGTGTCTAATACTTGTTTCAGCTCACCTATGGATCTGGTAGAGGATATCTAATTTCGTGATAAAACTTTGAAAACAATGTTGTGTATGTTTGAGGTCTCCTTAGGAAGGCAATACTTACTCATCAACCTCAAGATAAAAGGTCAACAAGACTAAGCCCTCAAACAAATAAGACACTAATTTCTTCCATCTCCTGAGAAAGGAAGTGTGTCGTGAAAGAAAGAAAGTTCATTGAACGCTTGATATTAAAAAGTTTACAGCACTGTTTCTCTGCACATATGCACTGATCAAATACTATGAAGAGTTCAATGTTAAAGCACTTCTATTACTTTATTTTTAGACATTATCTTAATAAGTAAATTAAAAATTCAAAACATTTAAATCATAATTTTTCAAAAACTGTATGCCCCCAAATATTCCAGAAACAAAAAGCTTTTATTTTCCTCGCTCAGTATATCTCTAATTTCCTGAATTTCCCAACCTCAGAGGATAGAAGTAAGAGGAGAAGTGCTAAGTCAGTAACAAGGGAAAACTACACTTTACACACCTCCACAGGATCTAGGCCAGTGCTCAGCATACAATAGGTACTTGTAAAAAACTGAGAAATTGTGCAAAAGAAAGTACAGAGCAGGTGATACAGGGAGTAGTCATTCATCTATTCAACAAATGTTTATCCTGTGTCTCTTCAGCTTAAGCACCACATCAAGCATTAGGGATATAAGAGTTAACAAGACAAACACAGCCTCAGCTCTCAGGTAAAACTGAATCCGAAAGAAGAGACAGACATTAAATAAATGATTGTGATAAGTGCCATAACTGAAAAATGAAGTGCTTCAAAATATAAAGGGGGCTGTAACTTAGTCTAAGAGTAAGGAAGTCAGGGAAGGCTTCCTTGAGGGACATTTAGACTAAGACTTCAAAGTGGGCTGAAGGAAGAATGTCCTGGGCAGGTGCAAAGTCTCTGAGATGAGAACGAGTCTCATGGCTGGAGTGTAAGGAAAGCACGTGATGCTAAGAGATGAAGAGGATGAGGTGCACAGTTCTCAGATATGGTGGCTCTCCAGGTGGTGATGTGGACTTTTTACTTTATTCCAACGAAATAGGAAGCTTCTGAAAGGTGTTAAGCAGGGGAATTTAAATCTCTCAGATTTAAATTTCTAAACCGTCATGCTGTTATTTAAAGAATGATTGGGAAAGAGATGAGCATGAATTTAAGGAACAGTGAGAAGGCTAATGTCATAGTCAATAAGTGATGATGGGACCGATAGAAAAATATAAGGTCTGTGAAAGATTGAGTTCAATTTCAACATGCTCAGTTTGAGAGGTCTATGATTCATTCAAGTAAAGATGGTCAATAAGGCATTGGATATAGAGGTTTGGAGCTCAGCCAAGAAAGCCTTAGTTGAAGATGTTTATTAGGAAGTCATCATCATAGAGATGGAAGTTGAAACTGAGGGCATGAGAGCAACAGAAGAAAGACCACTAGAAAGAAGACGACGACCAAGGCCAAGGCCTTGAAGAACACCAACATTTAAACATCTGTGGGAGGAGGAGTGAATTCCTGCCATCCCTTCATCCCTGCCCGGTGTGGGTCGGTGGAGGGAATGGCTAAAACTAAAAAGAAATAGCAACAAAAATATAACAGGGAAAAAAAAAACAGGAAGTGAAGTATACTGGAAACCTAAGGAAGAGAATGTTTCAAGAGGGAAAGACTGGTTAACTTTGTTGAAAGATAACAAATAACAATGAGTTTCTTAATCCTGAGTTCTAGTTTGATTGTACTGTGGTCTGAGAGACAGTTTGTTATAATTTCTGTTCTTTTACATTTGCTGAGGAGAGCTTTACTTCCAACTATGTGGTCAATTTTGGAATAGGTGTGGTGTGGTGCTGAAAAAAATGTATATTCTGTTGATTTGGGGTGGAGAGTTCTGTAGATGTCTATTAGGTCCACTTTGTGCAGAGCTGAGTTCAATTCCTGGATATCCTTGTTAACTTTCTGTCTCGTTGATCTGTCTAATGTTGACTGTGGGGTGTTAAAATCTCCCATTATTATTGTGTGGGAGTTTAAGTCCCTTTGTAGGTCACTCAGGACTTGCTTTATGAATCTGGGTTCTCCTGTGTTGGGTGCATATATATTTAGGATAGTTAGCTCTTCTTGTTGAATTGATCCCTGTACCATTATGTAATGGCCTTCTTTGTCTCTTTTGATCTTTGTTGGTTTAAAGTCTATTTTATCAGAGACTAGGATTGCAACCCCTGCCTTTTTTTGTTTTCCATTTGCTTGATAGATCTTCCTCCATCCCTTTATTTTGAGTCTATGTGTGTCTCTGCATGTGAGATGGGTTTCCTGAATACAGCACACTGATGGGTCCTGAATCCTTATCCAGTTTGCCAGTCTGTCTCTTTTAATTGGAGCATTTAGCCCATTTACATTTAAAGTTAATATTGTTATGTGTGAATCTGATCCTGTCATTATGATGTTAGTTGGTTATTTTGCTTGTTAGTTGAAGCAGTTTCTTCCTAGCTTCGTCAATCAAAACCGCTCAACTACATGGAAACTGAACAACCTGCTCCTGAATGACTAGTGTGTGCATAATGAAATGAAGGCAGAAATAATGATGTTCTTTGAAACCAACGAGAACAAAGACACAACATACCAGAATCTCTGGGACACATTCAAAGCAGTGTGTAGAGGGAAATTTATAGCACTAAATGCCCACAAGAGAAAGCAGGAAAGATCCAAACTTGACACCCTAACATCACAATTAAAAGAACTAGAAAAGCAAGAGCAAACACATTCAAAAGCTAGCAGAAGGCTAGAAATAACTAAAATCAGAGCAGAACTGAAGGAAATAGAGACACAAAAAACCCTTCAAAAAATTAATGAATCCAGGAGCTGGTTTTTTGAAAAGATCAACAAAATAGATAGACCACTAGCAAGAATAATAAAGAAGAAAAGAGAGAAGAATCAAATAGATGCAATAAAAAATGAAAAAGGGGATATCACCACAGATCCCACAGAAATACAATCTACCATCAGAGAATACTACAAACACCTCTATGCAAATAAACTAGAAAATCTAGAAGAAATGGATAAATTCCTCGACAAATACACCCTCCCAAGACTAAACCAGGAAGAAGTTGAATCTCCGAATAGACCAATAACAGGTTCTGAAATTGTGGCAATAATCAATAGCTTACCAACCAAAAAGAGTCCAGGACCTGATGGATTCACAGCCGAATTCTACCAGAGATACAAGGAGGAACTGGTACCATTCCTTCTGAAACTTTTCCAATCGATAGAAAAAGAGGGAATCCTCCCTAACACATTTTATGAAGCCAGCATCGTTCTGATACCAAAGCCTGGCAGAGACATAACCAAAAAAGAGAACTTCAGACCAATATCCTTGATGAACATTGATGCAAAAATCCTCAATAAAATACTGGCAAACCGAATCCAGCAGCACATCAAAAAGCTTATACACCATGATCAAGTGGGCTTCATCCCTGGGATGTAAGGCTGGTTCAACAGATACAAATCAATAAATGTAATCCAGCATATAAACAGAACCAAAGACAAAAACCACATGATTATCTCAATAGATGCAGAAAAGGCCTTTGACAAAATTCAACAACGCTTCATGCTAAAAACTCTCAATAAATTAGGTATGGATGGGATGTATCTCAAAATAACAAGAGCTATCTATGACAAACCCACAGCCAATATCATACTGAATGGGCAAAAACTGGAAGCATTCCCTTTGAAAACTGGCACAAGACAGGGATGCCCTCTCTCACCACTCCTATTCAACATAGTGCTGGAAGTTCCAGCCAGAGCAATCAGGCAGGAGAAGGAAATAAAGGGTATTCAATTAGGAAAAGAGGAAGTCAAATGGTCCCTGTTTGCAGATGACATGATTGTATATCTAGAAAACCCCATTGTCTCAGCCCAAAATCTCCTTAAGCTGATTAGCAACTTCAGCAAAGTCTCAGGATACAAAATCAATGTACAAAAATCACAAGCATTCTTGTACACCAATCACAGACAAACAGAGAGCCAAATCATGAGTGAACTCCCATTCACAATTGCTTCAAAGAGAATAAAATACCTAGGAATCCAACTTACAAGGGATATGAAGGACCTCTTCACGGAGAACTACAAACCACTGTTCAATGAAATAAAAGAGGATACAAACAAATGGAAGAACATTCCATGCTCATGGGTTGGAAGAATCAATATCGTGAAAATGGCCATACTGCCCAAGGTAATTTATAGATTCAATGCCATCCCCATCAAGCTACCAATGACTTTCTTCACAGAATTGGAAAAAACTACTTTAAAGTTCATATGGAACCAGAAAAGAGCCCGCATCGCCAAGTCAATCCTAAGCCAAAAGAACAAAGCTGGAGGCATCACGCTACCCAACTTCAAACTATACTACAAGGCTACAGTAACCAAAACAGGATGGTACTGGTACCACAACAGAGACGTAGATCAATGGAACAGAACAGAGTCCTCAGAAATGATGCCGCATATCTACAACTATCTGATCTTTGACAAACCTGACAAAAACAAGCAATGGGGAAAGGATTCCCTATTTAATAAATGGTGCTGGGAAAACTGGCTAGCCATATGTAGAAAGCTGCAACTGGATCCCTTCCTTACACCTTATACAAAAATTAATTCAAGATGGATTAAAGACTTAAATGTTAGACCTAAAACCATTAAAATCCTACAAGAAAACCTAGGCAATACCATTCAGGACATAGGCGTGGGCAAGGACTTCATGTCTAAAACACCAAAAGCAACGGCAACAAAAGCCAAAATTGACAAATGGGATCTAATTAAACTAAAGAGCTTCTGCACAGCAAAAGAAACTACCATCAGAGTGAACAGGCAACCTACAGAATGGGAGAAAATTTTTGCAACCTACTCATCTGACAAAGGGCTAATATCCAGAATCTACAATGAACTCAAACAAATTTATAAGAAAAAAACAAACAACCCCATCAAAAAGTGGGCGAAGGACATGAACAGACACTTCTCAAAAGAAGACATTTATGCAGCCAAAAAACACATGAAAAAATGCTCATCATCACTGGCCATCAGAGAAATGCAAATCAAAACCACAGTGAGATACCATCTCACACCAGTTAGAATGGCCATCATTAAAAAGTCAGGAAACAACAGGTGCTGGAGAGGATGTGGAGAAATAGGAACACTTTTACACTGTTGGTGGGACTGTAAACTAGTTCAACCATTGTGGAAGTCAGTGTGGCGATTCCTCAGGGATCTCGAACTAGAAATACCATTTGACCCAGCCATCCCATTACTGGGTATATACCCAAAGGACTATAAATCATGCTGCTATAAAGACACATGCACACATGTTTATTGCGGCACTATTCACAATAGCAAAGAGTTGGAACCAACCCAAATGTCCAACAACGATAGACTGGATTAAGAAAATGTGGCACATATACACCATGGAATACTATGCAGCCATAAAATATGATGAGTTCTTGTCCTTTGTAGTGACATGGATGAAACTGGAAAACATCATTCTCAGTAAACTATCGCAAGGACAAAAAACCAAACACCGCATGTTCTCACTCATAGGTGGGAATTGAACAATGAGAACTCATGGACACAGGAAGGGGAACATCACACTTGGGGGACCGTTGTGGGGTGGGGGAAGGGGGGAGGGACAGCATTGGGAGATATACCTAATGCTAAATGACGAGTTAATGGGTGCAGCAAAACAACATGGGACATGGATACATATGTAACAAACCTGCACATTGTGCACATGTACCCTAAAACCTGAAGTATAATAATAAAAAATAAAAATAAAAAAATAAAAAAAAAAGAAATAACAATGAGAAATAAGATGAAGACTGAAAAGGGTCCACTGGATTTACCAATGAAAAAATCTTTGGTGGCCTAAGAAAGAGCAAATTCAATATTGTAGAGAATGCAGAAGTGAGATTTTGGTAAATTCCAGAATAAGAGGGAGGTAGAGGAGTAAAGATAACATATATAAAGCAATTTTTGAGAAGTTTAGCTGTGAAGAGAATGAAAAAGTAGAAATAGAAATAGTAGATGGAGATAGCTGTGAGGCTTAGGGTAGACTTTTCTAATACAAAATACTAGAATAGGTGGAGTCTGATAGAAAGCATTTAGTAGAGAAATATAGGTGAGGAACAGGTTAAAGATGGAGTTCCCTGCAGCCACACATGGAAGGGCTGGCTTTGACATGAGATGCAGATATAGAGAGACATGCAGATATGATGGCAGGAAGCCAAAGTCTATGTGACCACATCTATTTCCAACATGAAATATGGGAGAAGATCACTTTTGGAAGTTAGGCTGAATCAAGTAATGGGTGTTTGAGAGAAGTAAAGAAGGTCTGAAATTATTACTACTGAGAAAATAGATTTCAGGCTGTATTTAGGAGCTGGTAAATGTTGGTGATCATAAGTCTTAGGTGATATCCATCAGGAGATCAAAGCAAGAGTGGAAGAAAGCACAGTGGAGCTCCTGACCCAGAATCCACTTCCTAGCCTCCAGCCTCAGTCCTCTCTCCAACTTTCTAGTCGTATTATGAGCTATTCTGGATTATTTATAACATTTAATTACTGTGTCACTTTTTGGATCACTGGATTACTTACTAACTGATCACATATTAACCATTTCCTGTTTCATAATCCCTTAACTTGAACTCTTAACTCTATTGTCCACTCTCTCTAGTCCCATGTCCTATGCCCCTTTGTATATCTTCATGCTGCTAGAACTACAATAGCTACTCGATGAATACTACCTAAATAGATTTAAGGTTTAACTGTGGGGGTTTTCTAAAGAAAGACTTCCAAGACTCCCTGCTGGTTTGTGTTTCCCTAGTAGACATGTAAAAATATTTTTTCTGGGTATGGGCTCTGGGGGGACTGCACCAATCCTGTATTTTTGGAGTAATGAATGATAACCCAATACAAAAACTGCATCTTAGAGGACCAGGAGGGGTGAGGCTGCCATCACTTTTGTTGAGGAAATAAGACCAGCTGTGGTCATTCCCATCAATTGTCCCCAATTATCTTTCTCCACCCACAGACCCAACCCATAACTCTGCTTCACATATATAAGCTGCCCTTTTCTTCCCAGTGCCACCCCAGAAGACTCAACTGGTTCATCTGTCTTCTGAGTTAAAAATCAGATTTCTCTGTACCCAAAGACCTTCAGTTGGAATGCTGTTGCAGTCAGAATGTTGCCCTAAAATTTGGGGAAAGAGATAAAGTAATAGAGAACAATTAAAATAAAGAAAAGGAAAACTCTACTTCAAGTTTCACTAGCTTGCCAAGTTCATACCTTCGCAGCCAGCCGACACTCCATCACCCTGATATTGAAATGGGAAGTTGCTGCCTTATTCAT